>NC_083351.1:98427075-99089575 GCF_030254825.1 Meriones unguiculatus
GTTGTCACTTGCTTTTTGTATTTCCTTTTGAAGTTTTTAAAAACCATACTTTATGTATAGATACACATTTATTACTTCATGCATAGTTTACACACCAAATAATAAAATAGAAGATTTATTTGACATAGCTTTAAAAGAAAATATATCTGCAAATCCAATGCAAAATTGAATACTCACCAAAATTCCAATGTCATACTTCACAAATATAAAAAATATTCAAGAATTCATATATAAGAACAAGAGACCACATATAGAGGCACAGCAGTCCTAAGGAGTGGAAACACAGCTGGAGATATCACTATATCCATCTCAAGTTATACTACAGAGCTAGAGTGACAAACACATGTTGGTAGTGGCATAAAAACAGATAATCAGACCAATAGAACATAATATAGAAACTGTAAATAACTCAACGAAGCTATGGCCACCTAATTTTTAACACAAGTCCAGAAAATGTGCAATAAAAAAAAGATAGCCTATTTCAAAATAGTGTTGGCAAAATTTAATATCCTCCTTTAGAAGAATAAATTTATATTAATTTTGTTACCTTGTATACAAATATCAATTTAAAGTGGAACAAGGACTTTACCTTAAAATGTGAAACACTAAAAATAGAGAGTGAAACATGTAGATCACTATTCAAGACACTGAAGTAGGCAAGCTCCTTCTGAAGAGAATCCTGATGTCATGGGACTCATCTCTACGGATCAGCAGATAGGACCATGTGAATTCTAAAAGGTTCTTCACAGCAAAGAAAACATCAGCAGAGTGAACAGATGCCCCACCGGATGGAAGAAATCCATTACCAGCTACAGACAGAGCATCATAATATAGAATTTATAAAGAACTTCAAACACTCAATTGCAATCAACAAATGGGCTGATTAATAGATCATTTCTCAAAAGAAGAAACACAAGTAGCCAATAACTAATTTCAAGTGTCCAATATACCTAGTTAGGCAGAAAATAAAAATCAAACAACTGTGGGATGACCTCATCCTAGTCAGAATGGCTAGCATAAAAAACAAAAAAAAACAAAACAAACCAAAAAAAAAAAAAAAAAAAAAAAAAAAAAGAAAACCAAAAAACAAACAAACAAACAAAAAAAAAACCCTGAATTTCTGGGACTGTTGTAGAATATTTGATCCCATTGTGAACCCCCGAATTGTGAACTATAAAACTCTGTTTCTTTGGTGTGGTTGAACCCTACTACACACTTTTAATCCAATAGTTTACTGTATCTAGGGTTTAATTAAGTTAACCCTAGGTCAAGAGGCAGAGCAAGCAACTAGCTGACAGGGATTAAAGAGTAGGAGGGACTCTGAGTTGAGGGGTATTGGAGACAGCGTGGAGAAGAAAGGGCTATTAGCTCAAGCTCTGGCTTTTGCTTAGGCTTCAGCTCCTCAGCTCCCAGGGTTTTTTGGGCTTTGAGCTAGCAAGCCTTTGGCATTGGGTTTTTCTGCCTTTTCCTCCTTGGCTGTCCGCTGAGCTAGTGAGCCTTTTGGGTTATTTTTTCTCCCCATCCAGACCTGAGCTGTGAAGGAAGGTTAGCTGGTTACTTTCTCTTCCTCTCTGAGCTAGCAGGGTTTTACCCCAGCATCTGTCCCCTGAGTCTTTATTGGTAAAGTAGAATAGTTGGGATTTTCCTTCTTTCAACACCGGATAACAGCTGGTGAGTGAACCCTCCTTTCTGGGTGTTGACTGGAGTGTCAAAAAAGAAGCCTTTGGACAGTAGGCTATCCAGGGTTAGTTCTTCCACTCACAGAGGGCTCAGCCAACAGAGCTGTCTGTCCAGTCAAGTTGCTCTAAATCTTCCGTGTGTAGTATCCCTTCTTATTTGTTTAATATGTGCTTATGACTTCAGCTGATTCTTCTCCATCATTCTTCACCACAGCTTTCAATGATCATAATAAAAACATCCATTATTATTGGCAGCAGCAGAGGTCCTTAGTCAGGAATGGAGGACAGCAGAATACTGGACAGAGGGACAAACACATGGCTTGACATTTTTGAACCTCAAACACTTCTTAGCAATGAACAATTGTAATTGTTTAGAATTAGAAAGCTGCTTATAAGGTGAGCTGTTACTATGATCCCAGAATAGAAGTGGTTATTGCTAACAATGGTGCAAAATTCTTGATAAGGTGTAAAATTCCCCTTCAGGTGTAAGTTGTGCATTCTTTATCCAAATTGTTAGGAAATTGTTTGGGCACACACACAATACCACAAGTGGAAAACACACCTGACTTGGTGTGAAGGCTATATTCAAAATACAGGTACACAAAAATCACTATATCAAATTACCTTTAAGATCTGAGTTTGATGTGTATGCAAAATATATGTGAATGCTATATTTAAACCTGGGTGCCATCCCCAAGATATTTCAATATTCTTATGTTAATATTTCAAAACCCATAAGAAGGGCTTCTGGTCCTGAGTATTTCATATACATGATACACGACCTGTCTCTGCTCCATTCTCCAGTATGAGCCATGAACACAGTAAATTTGCCTTGGATAGCACCTCTGTTTAAGGAGCACCCTGCTGATAGCTGCCCTCTCACTGGAACCACCTCCATCAAGAGATGCTGGGAATGGACAAAACAGATGAAAAGGACACAGTACATGACACAGTGGGTGCTCAAAAACTATTGCTTGAATCAAACAATAAACAAATGCTTGTCTTCTGCCTTCAGAGTCAACTTAACCCAAGCCTCTCAGCCCCAGCATTGCTGATGTTTAGAACTAGACCGCTCTGTATTGAAAGTTTCTATTGGTTCTTTGAGAACTCTGTGCAATGTTTTGACCATCCTAACCCCTTCCCTGACCCCTCCTAGATGCACATGTTCCTCCCTCCTCCACTCAACTTTGCACTACCCACCCCACCCCTCACAGTGTGGAGGACTGTCCTGTACACTGTCCACTAGTTAGAAGTAGCCCTGTCATCTACTCACTGGAGACTAAAACCACACCTATTCATAAGCTCTGACAATTAAAACTGTCCCTAGACATTTATTTCAACATGACTCTTGGGAGAAAATGAGCTCTGGGAAAGAACTATTTGTGTAGAAAACCACTAGATATATTTTACAGTCTGTACAAAAAAAATTACAATGCTGAAAATAGCTTAATTTTTATGATGCTCTCGAATCCCAAGCCATTTGAAAGCTGAGCCAGTAATGTAAGCTACAAGTTAGCAAAGTAAGTCATCAGGACAATTTACAACTGATTGGAGAATATTAACCGCTGGAGGCAAACCAGTCATTAGCTGTGGCTGATCTAGAGGGGACACAGCATTAATAATTCAATAAAGGAAAGGCTGCAGGCAGGAAAACTTGGAGTTATTTATTTAGCCAATTAGGTGCATTTTTGGTGGCGACCCTGCTTTGGGGAATATGAGTAAGCCATGCGTATTCTTCAATTAATCAGGAAAAGTGAACATCACAAATCTGCTCTTACTGCCTTTCAGTGGGAAAACGTGCAGCACCGTGGCCCTGCAGCCTGAAGAAGCAGATGATAGGGACTTCGGAGAGCAGCAGGCTCGTAATTCACACACTTTCCCTGGAATGGACTGACTCTCAGTGAAGCCTGTAAATTAGACCTCAGGCTTCTGTCTTCTCTGTCTCTCTCCTTTCTCATTTTCCATACTCAACCCAGGCCCAAATGGGGATGAATTATACCAGGTAAAATTTAGAGTCATCATCATGTAGAAATTCAGTATATTACTTTCAGTGGAGAACAATGCCCTGGCAACTCTGAGACCTGGATAACCAAGAATGAAATACATGCTGTGACAGCCTTGCGGTCACTCCTGTGTAGACTCACAATTTAGGAAGCTTCATGTGGCCCTGCTTGGTGCTCAGTTTCATCCGGGATCATGCCATGGAACAAGTCCGTATCACCCTTTACCGTTAACGGTTAATCAGCCTAGCTGGGGAAGTCTTCACTGAAAGGAAAAGACTGTCATACCTTTGTTAATCCTGCTCTCTGGAACAGACCACTAAAAATTCTAGAGATCTCTACTTTGCTATTAGAGATGGTTTTCTTTTCACTTGTCATTCCTCCATTTCTATTTCTTTCTCCTTTCTGTCTCTTCTTCTGCTTCTATCTAAATTTTGTTTCCATTTTATTTTGTGAAACCCTGCTTATATGTTCAGGCCTGATTTTTATAATAATTAGGGGTGCCTATAAGCTCTGAGCATGCACAGATGCCTAGACCAGGAGCTCACTGAAATGCCTCTGGCAAGGGTCCAGTGATGAGTACCTTGACTGTGTCTTCTTCTCATCGACACACAGTGTACAGCGACCACCGGGAGGATATCTAACGCACATAGGTATACATCGCAGCCTCTCTGCTGACACTGAGTCAATCGTATGATGCCTGCGTTGAAGTGACGGAAGGAAAATGTTTCTCAAAGCTGTGTTATTTCTCTGAAATTAAAGGGCTGATTGTCTAAATAAAACACAGGAGCTTCATTTCAACAACCCCCTAACAACCTGTCATTGTTAACCCAAAATCTCTCTCCCTCCTTTTCTTTCCCTCCTTCCCTTCCTTCCTTTCTCCCTCAATTCCTCTCTTCCTCACTCCTGCTCTCCCATTCCCTCTACCTCTCCCCTCCCTTTTTCTCTCACTTCCTCTTTCCCTCACTAACTCCTTATCTTCCTCCCTTTTCCTCTCTTTCTCTCTCCATCAACACAATCAGTCATCTAGAGATGGAGACACTAGTTAAAACACAAGGAGCTGAGGCCCCAAAGTTCTATTTATTTAAGTTACAGAGTTAACCTACTGAAAAAAAGCATAGGAGACTCCTGTCTTCCAATGAGGCAATGGGAAAACCATCGTTCTTGGAAAGAACAGTCTTGGAAACAATCTTGGAAAGATAATCAGAGTTCTCCCAAAACAGGACAGAAGTTTAAAGGAATGGAATAAAAAACAATAAATTCCAATCAAGGAACAAGAGGAAAACAGAAATCACGTATCCTAGAATGGGTAATCCCTATGGGTTAATATGCATCTAGGGTAAGATACTGACCACTGGAAGGGGTCAGCTTGCCAATCATTAATAAACAGGCAAAAGTGTTTCTTTGATCTGACACTGGTGTCTTCTCTGGGATAAAGATGCTTTTGTTTGTACTCCCCGGGAAAGTCACACGTTCCCCCAGGAAAGGTCACATAACACACATTGGCACAACTGTGCTTTTCTGATCATTTATTTTTGGAAACTGAATGAAGCTGCTTCCCTTAATCTCTTCTGGCCAGCTTTATCAAAGTCATGGGCATTAAAACTTCTCATAAAAAGCACACGAGAACTTCAATACATACCCCAAAAGAATGCTTATTCTGCCCCTTTCATGTCCCTTTTATGTTAAATACTATGTGACTTTATCATGCCACGAATTTCAATTCATAAACATGAACTGTAAAAAGATGAGTTGTAGATATATTCAACTGACAAACAACTAACTGTCCTCCTCTTGTTCTCAAGCTTTATCGAATGACTGTGGCAGCTTCATTTTTCTACCACTCTTTGCTCTCTCTTCTCAGTACTGTGAACCTCTTCTCTTTTTCACAGCCCCTGTCTACATTTTCATTTTTCTCTCTCAACGTCTTTTCTATTTCTTGCCTCTTATCTCAGCAATGCAAATAGCACTATAGCTGTCCTCATAAAACATCTAGCAACCTGGGCTTGGCTTCTAATCATGTTTAGAGGAGAGACACATAAGATTGGTGCCAGGAAGAGTCAAATGCGCCCCAGCACAGAAAACATCCTGCACAGTGAAAACACGGACATCAATCCCTGCACCAAAAGGTGGAGAATACCATACTATATACCAAAGCCAAGTGAAGCATGATGGGAAAAAGTTGAGAAACAGGTAATCACAAGCCACATCAACAATAACAACAACAAAAAGATAAAAACTGGGTGAGCACAATTTTGGATCTTCTCCTCCTTTACTTCTGGTACATGTTACCTAAGCCTTTGAATCAAATATTTTTATACACCAAAGGACACAGAAGTAAATCAAACCTCAAGATAAGATGGAAAAAAGAGTTGTAAAATGAGTATATTTGAAATGTGTGTGTGTGTGTGGGGGGGGTGTTTGTGTGTGTAACAAGGAAAAAAAACAACTGTAAAGGATGAATATGGTCCATGGCAAGTTACAGTGACAAAACCTAGCTCTCCAGCTCCAGGGTACACACCCAGAAGAACAGATATCAGCACATGCTAGAGAAACTGGCATTACATTTACCAAGTCAATTATAGCCAGGATATGGAAACAATTAACCTATCTATCAACAGACAAGTGGATAAATGAACCTGTGATACATACATATATTCATAAACCTGTGATATATATATATATATATACACACACACATACACATTATGTGATAGATATATGTGTTATTGATATATATGATTTGTATGTGATATATACGTATATAATGTATACTATATACACTTATATATGGAATATTGTTTAGCCATGAAGAATGAAATACTGTCAGGTTAGAAATGTGGGTGGAACTGGAAGTGCATATGTGAAGTGATAAGCAGGCACTGAAGGAGAAGTTCCACACAGTCTCGCTCACACATGGAAGCTAAGTAAGCAGATGTCATAGAAGCAGAGAATACAGCAGAGGTCACAGTGAAGAGCATCATGGGAGAATCAACAGAGGTCAAACAAGAGGCACAAAACCTGAGGCAAAAGAAATGAGTGATAGTGTTTTACTGTTCAGAAGGCTGGCAGTTGCTCACAATTTGGTCTACATTTAATAAGAAACTAAAATGAAAAGTCTGAAGGTTCCAATGACAATAGCTTAAGGAGATATAAATGTTACTTGTCCTAATTTGATCATGAGACATTGTACACATGTATCAACAACAGCACATCCCATAAATAGCTTCTTATAACAGCACGGTTCATTCTGCCTGCCACAGGCAGCAAGGCCAATCTGTGCTTCAACAGATGAGAAGCACTATGAGTCCAAACCTGAGCTGACTCCCCATTGGCAGGATCAGATGGGTAAAGAGGGGTCCTCAGAAGAGCAAAATAATCCCTTCTACTCCACATGAACAGAACAGAAATAATTGTTAGTAGCCATGGGTTTTACAGAAGAAAATTGAGCACAATTCCAACCTGAAATCTTTAAACGTGGGCATTCTTTTCCAAGACTAAGACAAAGAATGTGTTCTATGGTCCCTTGTTAAAAAGTGAAAGCTTTGCTTATAGCTCCTATTATCATTTGACAAATATGTCAACAACAATTAGCAACTGCCACTGTTTCACTCGCCACTTCCAGTCATGGCAGTATAAAATTTCCTTTTGTGAGCTCTCCACTTTAACACACTGCTTCCCACTCAGTGTGGCACCAGGAGGCTGTAAGCAAATAGCTGGCTAGCTACCGGTCATACTCAACATTCAACAGCTTTGAAGTCAGTGACACTAAATGGAAATGTTATCTATGTAATTAAAGAATGTGTTTTAATAATTCTGCAGAAGAAATACTTCGTATTCCAAGCTAAGCGCAAACTCAGTAGACTCCATGACATTATAAGTGTTACTCATGGTAATGTGTCAGTATATTGATCATAAGAATCGAGTCATCATTTGGTGTTATTGAGCATTTCTCGCACATTTTGAAGTTAGCATTAAGAGACTCAACTACACCAGGCAAATCAGACTTGATTGAACTAGCGTTTCATTTGTGGTCCCTGGTGTATTTATCAATTGGGCTGCAGGCTAGAATTCTTTAAAGACCCTGAAACATAGGTCCCTCTTTCCACTGCTCCTCCACTGCTCCCCCACTCCCGCCAGCACAAGGATCTCTGGAGTCAAGAACAACTGCTCCACATCTGGTCATGGCTGCCCAGCAAATAGAGATACAGGATCTGCAATGGGATTTGAATTTCAGATAAACAACAGCTTTGGGGACCTTAAATGTAAATTTTGGAGAGATTTACTAAGCATAAACATAAGTCAGCTTTATGCTAACACAATTATTCATTGTTTACTGGGATTGTAAGTCTCAGGACCCTATAGTTCATGCTGCATCCTGGAGACTGCAGGGATCCTTCCTCATCAGAAACCTGGCCTGGAGGGCTAATCACAGCTGTCTGCACACATGACTTACTCTTCTTCCATACACAGGGCCCTGGAAATGATTAGAAGGAGAGATGCTTTGAAAGCAACACACGGAGGATAAAGAGAAAGTGCCACATGGATAGAAATCATGAGTAATTTCTGAAAGGCAGCAGACAGCAGATCACTCAGCAGAGAAACCACATCCTCACACTGGAACTGAAAGGCTGCTAGGAAAAGCTGCACTGCCTCCAAAACATTCTAAGTTTAGACAGATAGGAAGCAATGGCCAACATCAACAGTCATGGTAACTGGGGAACCACATTCAGAACCTCGAGGCCAGGATGTCTACCACAAGCATCTGCTGTCCAGGGCTGTCCAGATGCAGCCACCAGTGAGGGTACCTGGACTGAAACTGCAGGGAGGTCTGAGGTGACTGACCGCTCATGAAGAGGGAACTTGCCATGAACACAGCTCCCTCATGTTAAGTCAATGAATACTAACCATAGGGGAAGGAAAGCTGCCCTGGAGATAGGAAAAAAGCTCTCAAGAACTTTAGGAAAATCAATATCAATATGAACAAATGCTAAAGAGCTAACATGGAACTAAACAGCTGAAGCAGATACCAGTAGACTCCCAAAACAATATGTTTGATATGTTTAGATGTTTGAGGCACCACATTGCACATGGGAAACACAGAAGGCTATAGTGAAGGTAAAAGTGCTTTAAAAAAATCACAAAATAAGAATATTGGTAATTAAATAAAACTAAAACTCAGGGGTTAGATTAATTACTGAACAACTAATGACAAGTTGACTAGATGCAAGACAAAAGAGAGACGAGGGGTCATGTGTGAACTACAGAATCTATTGGATACATGGTCAGAGAGGAAGAACAGAAGGAATATATGGAAAGAAATATTACAATAAAAGCACAGAAGAAATACAAGTACTGGAGTGTGTGGAATAGAGGTTTCAGAGTGCAACCGTAAGCAGAATGTGTGAAGAAACTATGTGTAAGGTGATTCAATTCTGCAATAGAGATGAGGGGGATGCCTGAAGAGTCTTCCAGGGAAGAGGAAATCAAGAAGTCCTGCAGTCCCCACTTTGGCTGTTTTGTGTCAGATCATTCACTTCAGACAGGCCAGATCTGACAGCATAAGTACCACCATGTGCACAGGAAATGAGATGAAAACATAGTAACCACATCCCCAAGATCACATCACATCCTACAAGATATATGAGAGTCACTTAAAAATGTCACTAAACTGCCTTACCCAGGGAAGCACCCATGGAAGAATGCAGACCTTAATGTGTGTGTGTGTGTGTGTGTTTGTGTGTGTGTGTGTGTGTGTGTGTGTGTGTGTGTGTGTGAAACTGTCACTTTCTTCTACTTTCTCTGTGTGAGTATGTTATATATACTCCTGCTCTCAGATGAGGCAAATCAATGCCTAATTTCAACCTTGCATCTGTAGACACAGAGCATACACCTAGGTAAGACTTGTTCCTGAGTAAAGTCTGACTCTCTCACAGCACATTTGTGTGTCTCCATATCACAAATTTACTTGGTATGATTAAAAATGAAATTTGCCCATATGGGTCTTTTCTGAAAACAGAAACATGTTTATAACATCTGAAATACATCATCAGGTTAAAAGATTTGTGCAAAAGAGAATGTGAGACATTGATGAGGGTACTTCTGGAGTGAATTTTAATATGAACTATTTTCTAGGTTGCTTTATTTGTTGAGTCCATATACTCTTGTCCTCAAAATTCCATCTTTGAAATGTTCAGTGGTTTGCTGGCTTGATTGGTGCCATTTCTGGTCACTATTTACTTTGTGGTTGGTTGGAGAGGGGGATAAGTTAACATTTTCATAACTCTGGGGTTTCTATGAATAACCTGAAGTCATGGGCAGATTTGCATGTGAATTTTTGGAAGGCTCTGTGGGCAAGCAGCCATTACAACAGAGGAATACCCTCCAGCAGCTTTGGCCCAGGTGAAAGAAACTAATGGGAAGGGAGAATTGAACCACCAGTGGGTTCCTTGAGTTCAAATGAAAATTGTTCAAAATAGAACAAAATGTTAGCTTTTCATAAAACCTGTTTTCAGAATAATTACTAAATAGCAGGTGTTGTGCTAGGCCTGGGGCACAAAAGTTTCTTTCATCCGAAGTAAAATGGGACAAAGGGTAGAAAATATCAGGATGCCAAAAAAGCCTTTATCCTTAGAATTCTTCCTAGGACACAGGCCCTATGCCAGGACACAAACACATGGCATGTAGAAGCCCAGAGAATTCAGGTGGTGACAAATGTATTTTGACTAAGATGGGATGTATCAGAAATGGTTAATTATGCTGTAAACATAGCCAATCTTCAGTCCTCACCATCAGCCTCAGAAAAGAATCAAATAGAACTGTCTAGTGAAGTAGGTGTTTAACACTTAAGAACAAAAGAATTCCTCAAATGGGACTCAGAGGAGGCTAGAAACAGCTCTGGGTGGGAATGGCTGTTATAAACTGCATATTGATGGGGACATTACTCCTAACAGTGTCATTCAAAGTGCAGATTTCTATCTCACAGGATACCCAAGCGAAAATTAGCTTTAAGTGTACCACTTTCAAGTACTAGTCAAAACTTCTACTTCTTCGCTATGTGATATCGAATGTTCACAAGCAACACCCTAAGCCCATGGACCTGTGGTTACAGCTGTTGATGGTGTCCTTCTTGCACCAGTAAGACATTTAACACACTATGCTAAACAAGCACACAGGGACTTAAAACTGTAAAAGAGAATGTGTCTCTGCTCCCCAAACAAACAGAATTCCTAGCTAATCAAAAGTATGTAGAATATCTGAGCTTTTTTTCATGATTAGAGACTGTAATAAATAAAATTGTTTTTCCCTCTGCTCATTTACTTAAGAACATAGACATGTTTACAGTTTTCATACACTGTTTAAAGAAAAAAATATCTCATTTGACTTCACAGAAGACCACACACTGCAGAGAAGCAAAGACAAGGACACTATGTCTTATTTAAATTGCCCCAGGCTTTGTTTTAGCACAGCTTATCTTTACATTGCAACTTTTGAAGAACATAAATCCAATTTCTAGGATTAGAAAGGTGAAAACAGATGACGGTCATTTTATTCTTTTGTGTGACCTACTGCTTCTTTCATGTGGCATCAGAAAGAAACCCTTTATCCTTGCTGTCAACTTCATAGGCTAACAAAAGTGATTTTTTAAGCAAGTACAAAATATATAAGTAAGCGAATGCTGGTGTGTTGTTACTGTGCTATCACAGGCTGGGGTGGGAGTCACGTGCAGCTCTCAGGAGAGCTACTCTGCAAAGTTCTGAGGCAGATGACCAAGGCCAAGTTGTACCCTGAGAATAGAATGCTCTTTCATTGCCTCTCCCTGTACTATCTTGAAGAAAACCTATTTACATGAAACTAAGGGGCCAGCCCAGAGGGCAGTATTCTTGACCTTAACTCTGTACTCCCTGTGAGCGTTTTTTTCAAATTCTCTTAGAGTCGCTGAGTGGCAGCCAGTCTACAGCCCATATTGCTGGCATCTCTACGGCCCTTTGAGCCTACCTTTCCACTGTTTTTTTCTAGAAGAACAGGAGGCCACAACAGAACTCTTTTTCAGCATTGTGAAATAGCTCGTAAATCAGAGATCTGCTCAAACCCATTGTCAGATCAGGATGATAGAAAGGAGGGACTGCCACACACCTACAGCCACCCTGTGTAGACATCAACAACACAGCCAACGCTTTACTCTTTATGGTTGCTTCAGATTGAGCCCTGCATGCATGAAATCATAACTGAATCATACAAATCCCTTTGACTCAGTTTTCTCCAAGAGACATAAATGTGAGCTGAGGCACACACGTATCTCAGTTCCAGTTCCATTCCAAAGCTCACCGGCAGCTCTGAAGGTACTAACCTTATGACATCATCAAACAGCCAGTGGGTACACTGGAACACATGTAAACACAGGTGAAATATCTGAGAAGGTTATGAAAGTTTATAAATAAGCACTAACCATTATGATTAGAACCCAGGTTAAGTTCCTGTTGTAACCTTTATGTTCTGTTATAATCTTACCATCTTTCCATCAGCATTGCCAAAACAATGGGAAAATTAATAATAAACACAAAATACTAACAGAGACTTAGAAGAAATCTTACTGCCACTGCTTTTTATCCATTATAAAAGGGGACAACACACTAATGTCCTTGGGCACACAAGGTGGTGTTATAATCACTAGTGGATATCTTTAATCAATATATTTATTGAGAGAAAGAACAAGAGATAAAAATTAATTGGCTTGCCAATTGTGGTTATCAGTTACTAGAAAAACACTTCTTGCTGTCTTTCTGGGTCTCTGTGGTCCGTGGGAGGAATACAATGAGAGGCTGAGAGGCACTCCTCTGCAACATTTGGTTCACTTGGAAAGTTCAGCCATTTGACAGCATATATGATTACTCAATACAACATGAATGAACTCTCTCAGAGAAGAGAATGCTGCAGCTCAGGAAGATTTAGAGAGTGTCTAAATTCAAATAAATGGTAAGTGCCAGCAGGGCCTCTTTGTTCCTAGTTTGATTCCATAACTAGGATCATGACTGGAAGAGACGACCCCCAGGGTGGGTTTTCTACCTTAGCTACACGTCTCTGGAAATGTCCTCAGAGATCTGCCCCGAGATTTGTTTCCTATATGATTCTAAATTCCATGTGTACAAAATCAGTTTGTCTCTGAGACTGTGATATCATGTCTCCATTTGTTTTTCAGTCAAAACTAAAACTTTATTTAGAAGAGGCTTACTTTGAAAGACTCTGTCTCATCCACAAGTACCAAAGTAAGAGACCGACCAAGATGTCCTTCAGAAAATGAATATGTAAAATGTAGTCCACCCCAATTATGATAAGATAATTTATTACTAAAAAGAAAAGAAAAGAAGGTAAAAGGAAGGATGGAAGGAAGAAGAAAAAAATTAACTGTCAGAAAAGACATGAAGTGACCTTAAATACAAATCACTACTTGAGAGAAGCCTATCTGAAAAGGTTACAGACTCAGCATGTCTAACCAAGTGGCATTCTAGAAAAGAGAAAACCATGGAAACAGAAACAAAAGTTTAAAAGGCCAATGGTGCTGAATGACAGGATGGCAAGGAGGGACCAACGGGTTGAATCCAGAGGCCTTTTAGGGCGTGAGTCTATTCTGCATGCCCAGAGTACTGCAATGCCAGAGTACATCATCTCACACCAGTCCAAAGCCATTACAAGTGCATCACCATGAGTGGAGACTAAAGCTAAGCACAGCGCTGGGAGCTAACAGTGTCTCATTGGGAGTGAGCCACAGTAACAAATGTCCCACTCTCATGTGGGAGCCTTCTTAGACAGGGAGGTGCAAGCAGATGTAAAACTTGCTGTGAGAATTATCTGGATTTTCTCCCCTCTTGTGCTGTAAACATAAAACTGCTCTTAAAAAAACTATTAGTAAATATGAATACATACATGACACCAACAGCGTAATGTCATCACCATGTATTCGTGTATAGTCACAAAGCTACAGATCGACAGACATTTTCATTAAACGGCTTCCCTCTGTCTTAATCCCTCATGCCTAGTTTGATCACCGTAAGACCCCTTAAGAACAGT
Source organism: Meriones unguiculatus (assembly GCF_030254825.1). Classification (NCBI taxonomy): domain Eukaryota; kingdom Metazoa; phylum Chordata; class Mammalia; order Rodentia; family Muridae; genus Meriones; species Meriones unguiculatus. The sequence continues at coordinate 98,440,823 of NC_083351.1, forward strand.
GCTCTGGTAAGATTAATAATTAATTGTTAACTAACTGGTTGTTTCTATGGGGAGAATGTCAGTACAGTCTTCTATTTATAAAGCAGAATTGAAAGCTGTGAGGCCAGGGAATAAGAAAAGAAAAATCTTGTTAGGAGCCTGGCAGCCTTTGATAATGGAATTAAAGTTATACTCCTCCTCACTACAAATACTGTGTTTATCTTTTCTCCTTAGAAATCTGTGTTCTGTACCTGCAAGTAATTTTTCCTATACCACATTGTCTCTGACTCTAGGAAAAATGCATTCAGTTGTCCTTCTGTAAGTGAGGCGGAGAGGACCTACGTAAAACCTCCACACATCTTCCACTGTGCATTAAATCACTGCTAGATGACTTACAGTGTCTAACACAGATGCTGCATGGAGAGATGGACTGTGTTATTGGGAAAATGATTACAGGAAAGTAGGCCTGTACCTTGTAAGTACAGATGCAGCTTTGCCCTGAATATTTTTAAATCTGTAGTTGGTTGAATTCCAGAACCAGGAACCTGTAGATACAGGGAGTAAAGTATATGATGTCTTTGGCACAGCAACATGACAGCTTTACAGAAAGTGACACACACCAGTAACCATTTAGAACAGACCTTTTTAAGAAACTGGAAAGGTTTTGTAGCACAAATTATCTGTTTGGTTTTATCTCTTAAAATGTCCACATTCATTACAATCGACATAAGGTTACTGAAACCTTAAGAAGGAGAACTCTACTCCCAGCATGTCCCAAAAATCGTATGTGTTTGTACCTGAGATTTTTGAAGTGCACTTTTTATATAAAGGGACCATGTTTTTGTTTTGTTTTTTTTTTCCAGATCTGTATTTACAAAGGTTCTCCATAAAAATTGCACTTAATTAATCCCTTTTAAATAAAGCCAAGTCCAATCAGCAATTCTCTATAATGCTCCTTTGTGTAATTATCCAAGTGCTGTGGGAAAGCATTGACTAACAGAAATTCCAGTGGTAGTCCTTGAACTCAAAGTGTTTAGTACGGGGGCAGCCGGGCTGGAGGACTCAAAGAGTATAACAATGTTTATCTGAAGTTCAAACTCAAGACAGCCAGAGAAGTGGGGTTTCAACACAGTGCAACCTCCTTTCTAAACCCAGCAAGAAACAGACCTGCTTCTGCGGCTCATGCAATCTCTGTTGCCCATGGGAGTTTCTGAAGATCAGATGATTGGTTCAGCACAGAAACTGTTCAGCATCCATGTTCTGTACCAGCAGCTGAGAGGTTTCCCACACAGACTGCTAACCCAAGCAGCTAGGAGATCTGCAAGCCCAGCCATCAACCCTGGCCCAGCTCCTGCCTCTTTGTCTTCCTCACATCACTGATGAGCAGGCCTTCCGACAGGTTTCCCACCATAGCATTCCCACCAAACTAACATTTACACAGAACTCTGTAGAGTTTGCCAAGCGCCCTTGATCCTTCTGTCTTCTGATTTTGTGCAGGAACACTTTATTACACCTTTTAGGTGAGAAAACACAGGTTTTAATAATAACTATGCAGATTAAATGCCCAATATGTAAGAGATAGCTCATATACAAGTAAGTTATTCCATACACTAGAATACATGAGGAGCACTGCCTCGTGTTTTTAAAGTTACACTTTCCAAATTATCTAGCTCAAGGTACAAGATTCTAAAAAATGATACATGCAGGTTTAGCATTTAGTTGTAAAATTCTTGAGAAATGCCCTATGCATTAATATTTTCCCTCCTTTGAGGTTGCCATCACTTCAGGTGACTTAAATGCCTGAGTTTTCCTAAACCAGAAAGACTCCCTACACGTGATTACATCTAGAAGTTAACTGGAACACTGATATCTAGTCCCAGCCATAAATCACTGTACCCCATCATTAGACGCGTATTTACTGACTCTCTACTAAGGCCATTCAATGAGCACCATAATACCAAGAAACAAGACTGAGGAACAACTAGGGAGTTTACATGGCTGGAGAGCCATCCCAGGAGTGTCATCACAGTGAGAAAGAAATACACTCAGCTGAATGTCTCTTCATCAAGGTAAAGGGAGGACCAGAGCACCAGGGAACATTCAAATCCCAGGAGCTTTAATGATGGTCATGAACTGTCAAAGGACTTCATAAAGCAAAGCCTCTCTCTCTCTCCTTTTGTTGCATTTGAAAGTAAACTAATGGGTAATCAATTAGGAATTTATTTTCATTTTTTTTCTAGTATAAATATTTTTATAAAATATTTTTTTTAGAATTGTAGCAGTAGGAATTGGAAAGCCAACTTTGACTGTAATCCTTTGAGTTAGTATTTCTAAGTATTATCCATCTGTTCATCAGTTAATGGGTAGGAAATGTGTGACTTGCACTTTGATAACCCAAATGTAATTAATCACTCCTTACTAAAAATTTTCACCTCACCTATTCAACAGCTACAGTGTATATTCACATTGCAAACATTCTCTGAGTAGTCACATATGGTGTTACCTGAAAACCCATTATCAGTGTCAAAGTGAAAGAAATGAATTTGGAATGTCGAACGTAGACGCTGTTGATGACTGAATTAGAGGAAAAGAATTTGGTCGTGGTCCAACTAACCCACGGTCGACAGATACTCAAGCCATTGTGGAAAAGACATCAAAGGAGTTTGCCTAGGCAGCTTTGGATAAGCTCCACAGCCATAAGTCCTAGTGGAGGTCCCTTCACACCCAACACCTCTAGCCTCCCTCACTAATTGACTGGTACAAGCTTGGCAGCCTAAACCTATGAAACCTAGTTGCAGTAAGGAGAAGCCTCTGGTATCAGAAATACAAAATGAGTTTTTAAAGGGATGGAAATCTGCCAACTTCTAAGGCCTTTCTAGGTCTAGCTCAGATTAGCAATTAAAATATAATTTCAAATATTTAAAAAGAATTTTGTTAAGCACCTTTATTCATTCAGGTAGGGAATAATATACAGTCGATGTTTCTGCTTTTCTTTTTGCTACTGAAAATCAGGAACACACTTGCCGATCAGCTCATTGGACACACACTGACTCTCATGAGCCTGCTAAGACTAAGCATGGAGCTGGAGGCTCAACATGAATGACCTGCAGATGTTTATGGTGTATGGGAACATCAGATAAATCAGCCACTTGGTATGAGTGAAAAATAAATATGGATGTGGGTTAAGAGCAAGATGAGGATGGTGATTGGTGTGGGGAAATGAAATGAGCATTTGTAAAAGTTCAGGAGGGATCGTCAGTTGTATGAAGACAAAACGGATGAAGTCACAAGTTGTTAAGCGGAGACTTGGACACATTCAAAAGCCAATTTTGGAGGCTGCCTCGCCCTCAGAGGAGGCACTCTGAGCTTTTGTTCCAGACTGTTTGTTAGGTCAGAGCCTTTGAAGAGAGAAATGGAGGCTCCCTGCAATTGCAAAGGGCAGATTTGTTTACTGCTATATATATAAAAAAAAAAAAAAAAAAAAAAAAAAAAGGCTCATGCTTGAGCAGATGGGAATTTGCAGCCATTATGAAAGACTGGCTTTTTGGAAGTCAGGGTTTCTCAGTTTGTGTGCTGCCATCACCTGCTTGGACACCAGTCACCTCTGCCCATTCTACACATCTGGGGGACACTGACAGTCCATGAAAGCATGAAGCTCATGGTCTGGACTTTGAGAGATGAAGTCCTTTACCTGTGGCCCATTAGTCTGGCCTATTCTGCCAGTATCTATGAAGTTGCGGTAGGTGAACAATGAAAGTGGGTGAGGACCAAAGACCTTGACCTGCCAGCAGGAATAATGACCTCATGCTCTATCTCCTTTTCTAACTCCATGTGTGTGTATGAGTGAGTATGTGTGTGATTGTGTGTGTGTGAGATAGGTAAGTGCAGGTAATAGTGTGAGGCCAGAGAAAACTTTAAGGAGTGAGTTCTGGGGACTGAACTTGGGTCACAAGGTTTGTAGAGAAAACACTTTGGCTTGCTAAGCCATCTCCTGGCCCAGTAACTACATTTTTTAGCCACTATTTTCTCATAGCCATGCAGTAATAGACTCTCAAATGCTGGCCTCATATGTATGCAGCATTTGATTAGATTCTAATCCATAATAGCTCTGCCACAGTGAGGCTATAGAATGTGCTTGAAGCTTTATTTCACCCTGATGTTAGTGAAGAGTGTTAACACACAGTGTTTACTAAGGGATTTAAAGTTATTTGGAAGGGAAGAAATTGAAGGCATAAAGGATTTCCTTCCTCGAAGTGCAGCAATAACTTGTGTAGATGATAGAAACGGTCATACACAAAATCAGTCAGACAAAAATGTTGGGCCTTATTCTATATGGTGTTTGTGTGCAACCTGGCACATTTGTATTGATGCTTAAAAGTAAAGTAAGGTGGGTGTTTGCAAAGCATCCTCGCTTTGAAAACAGGATGTGTCTGCTCTGTAACAGTGTCTTAGACACAGCCTCCCAAAGTGTTGCAGTGTTTGCACAGACGCACCATCATTTTCATATACCAGAGGAATGTATCCAAGCAGGAGGGTGACAGCTTAGTATAAAATTAAAGAGTCCCATCATTTACCTGTAAGTCTGTGGAAGTATACATTTATTGATTAATTTTTTATTTGGAAATCTCATTCCTTACCCTCTCTTATTCCCCTTTCATCCTTATGAGGCTGACTCCCTCACCAATTCTACCAGTCCTTTTCTGAGATTCATAACGTTTCACTTGGCTTTGTGACCTATTTTGTTTAAGTGATCATTGAATTAAAACTATCCATTGCAGCCTGATGGGCCATCAAAGGATACACAGCGGGAGACAATGATTCCTCCTTACCCGAATTTATTAGCAGCAAATAGACCAGCATTGGGACCAAGGCACCATGTCCCTCCCCTCCACCCATGCCTGACTACTAAGGGGCTAGCTCTTATGCAGACCCCGGGAAAATATTTTTAAACCCCATAAAGCCACAGGCACAACCTGCTAACTACCAAGAGCAACAAAGCTCCAAGCAGGTCATTTGAGATAATCAATGTTCATTTGTGTCTTAATATGCATGGATTAAAACGTCTTAAAATAGCCCTGTATGTGAATTCAATATTTGTCTTCTAAATTGCCTTATCTGGTGTATTCTTCTGAATGTGATGCCTTCCTAAAGAGTGAATCACGTGTAACCTATCTCTGGCTCCCTTTAGTTGAGTGCACTGGAGGCTTACAGGGACATGATAACTCCTCTGGAAGGCAATTGCAAGCCAGTGGCACCACAACAATAGAGAGACCATCAGCTACCACAGCTGATGGAGAATGATGATAATTTGACTGATCTCTGTGTATCTGACATCAGCGACTTCAAAAACATGTCACCATCACCCATGCTGCTCCAAAATTATTCTCAAAACTTACTTTTCAAGTGTCTTTTCACTTAAAAATAAAAGTTTTACATACTTTTTATGATTGCTGCCTTCCTTTAATGCCTTCAAATGCAGGGTACACCTCTTGGGACAAACTTGCTAGAAATGACTGCTATGGTAATGGTGACAGAGAACAAACCAGTTTCAAACCCATTTGTTCTCATGCATTGTAACAGATGAGCACACCTTGAGAAATCTGAGAAAGGACGCCCGATGTCTCAACACTCTCTGAAAACAGGCACTGCTCAAAACACCTGTGATCTTGTAGCTTGCATGTTAAAAAGAGTAGGCATTAGGCATCTGAGCAGCTCACCCTCAGACAGCTCTGTGAAGAAGTATGAGTCCTTGAGCCACCCAGAAATCACATTCTTGTCCATGCACAGCAAGCTGGGGAATGAAACAAGGACTCGGCCACGAAGGTCATGCTTTTAAGCCCAGACCTTCACTGAAGCTGCAATATAGGACATACATTGAGGGTATGGCCTGTCTCTCAATGCCTGATGGGGACTGTTTTGCTCCTGGCTGGTAATCATAAACAGATGCTGTCTGTGGGATCTAGAGATAGAATACAAAGTTGTGCACAGAGACACCATTTCCGATTCCATACTGTGCATCCAAACATCCATGTAAGGATGCATGTTTAACTATTACGTTTGTTATCTTATAAAAGTTTCTGGCTTGGGGCAGACTGCACTTCATCAGGCTAGCCAATCCCTGCGGTATCACCTCCATGTTTTCAAAGTGAGTAATCTAAAGCTGCATACCCATCATTCTCCATACTCCAGGGTGTGGCGTCCTCCTGCCAAGACCTGGTAACTAGTACCCATCCCTATAGTCAAGAAACTGTAAGTGTTAAGATTAGCCAGTCTGAAACTCTGCCTCCTGTTCACACTCCCTCGTTGCTTCCATGGAAGCATCAGTAGAGGTTTGATCCTCCTCTTCTCCTTGTCCTCCTCCTCATCACACTGTGATATTCATGGATGGCTTTGCCTCCTATCATTAAAAATCTGTGTTCCCTGAGACCCTCTGGCATCTAATTAGGTATGCCTAAGAGAATATAAAATCTGAGTGTATTTAATCCCAAGATGAAAGTACCCATTAAAATGAGACTTGAGGGAGGGCACTAGAGAGATAGCTCAGTGGTTAAGAGCACTGTCTTCCCTTCCAAAGGATCTGGGTTCAATTCTGCGCACCCACATGGCAGCTTACAACTGTCTATAACACCAGTTCCAAGGGATCTGACACCTTCACACTAATGCACATAAATACAATTAAATAAATTTTTAAAATTAGACTTTATTCTCCTCAACTGAAAGATGTAGCTGATTTTAAAAATGTTGAAGGGCTGAAAATACATTTGTTACCCTTTACTGTTGTTAGTTTCTCTTAATATTTTTTAAGTGAATGAGTAGCTAAGACAACTGGAAAAGATTGCATGTCTGCCAATACTCTTTGATGAGATTTGCAATCCCTTCCCTTTGCCAAGGGCTTCTTAGCATCCCTCTACCTCAACTGTCATTCAGAAGAAGACGGAGCTGAGAAGGCATGAAGGACATAGGAGTGTTCAGATACAAAGGTGTCTAAATGGGTGTGTTCTGGAGAACAGGGGCCTTAGCCATGATCTATGAAGGGGGAGACTTTCCTAGAGGTCAGATAACTGAAGATGGGGTGGAGTAGAGGCTGCACACTGTGGGGCCACACCCTCCAGGTCAGGCATGGGCTCTTGGGCTCCTCTCCCTCTCCTTTGGACTGGAGAAGCCTGGTGCATACTCTGAGGCGGGCAGGTCCCAGGCAGTGGGCTGGATGGTCCCTGCGCACAGTTCCACCTATGCAGTCTTCCTAGCTTTCATTTGGTTTCACGATTGGCAAGGTGCAGGGGAAGGTCTGGAAGGAGGTACATGAGGGAGGGAGCTCGGCACACTCTTGGACTGACTCTCTGGTGAGCAAAACCACACCTTTTCAGTTGAGGCTGCCTTGCATTGAATGATACCAAGGCAAACAGAGGGACATGGTAGGCTTTCAGGGGACAGTGAGGGTGGCATTTCTGAGATCAGAGTAAAAAATTGCTAGGACTAAGGTGTTGTTTGTCTGGCTGTGGCTTCAGCTCTTCCTTCTAGAAGGAATTCAATAGAAGGTCCTTTAAAAGGGGAATCAGATGGCCCTAAGTCCTTTCCATCATCCAATGTACCAAAGGCTGACCTGAGGTCAACTCTGATAAAATAGTCCACCCACTTGTCTGGACCTGACCATTCCCGAAGCTGCATGCACCCACTGCCCTTGCAGCACATTCCCTGGGCTCATGCTTCTGCTGCACCTGTTGCCTCCAGCGCAAGACGGCTTCTAGAATAACTTCACACCTGTGGTGAGCATCGCTACTGTGAATACACAAGAGTCTGAGATGCAGCAGTGCCTCTGCCGGAGGAAACATTCGCCACCCACTCAGCCCTGAAGAGAACACCAGGTCATACAGTGCATACATATTTCACTTCAGTAATACATTTTTAAAACTTGCATGCAAAATTTCTGGTTGTTATAACAATTTTAAGTGATTAAGTGCTGTGTTATTTTTTCTTTTCTTTTAGGAAAGGTCTCACTACATAGCCCAGGCGGATGTCCAACTCACTGTATTTCTGCCTCGGGCTCTTGGGTTACATGCACGTGTCATCACCTTTGGTATGTAGGTACTATTCTACCTGCTGAGAAGAGTGTTTGGATTCTGTTAAACATGGGAGGAACTTAGCAACAAAGTTTCATGTCTGTTGTATGTTCCCAAGTCTGTTTCTCAGTCCACAATAAGGCGACAGGTAGCAAAAGCAGCATGGAAGGGCTATCACATTGGTATATACCCTCTGGTTGCCTGTTCCCCAGTGGGTTTATCATACAAAGACAAAATCACCAAGTCTGACCCAAAACCTTGTCTTAATTGTGCTCATTACATGTCAAGATTGGATATCTGAACTGCTCTTGACCCATGAATACCTTAGGGTGTTTTAGGCACAGCTTGCCTTGGATTGGATATGGAACAGTCGGCATGTGTTTGCTTCTGAGGTTATTTCATTTTTCCTGTGTGTACAATCTGCAATTATGGAATTCACTCTATGAAACTGATCTGGTAGTTACTAGAAATGACACAGAATGTGATGACAACATACGCATGTTACAATTACTATGGAGCGTGATGACAAGTATGCATGTGACAATTATACTAACCCCTCACATAGGGCAAAGATATATAAATCAAGGCACAGAAGGTCCTGCTTGATTCCCAGGGTGAAAATAACACTCCTGTTACTTTATGATGTCACGTAGTAGAATAACAATGAGGGGATCAGAGGATCCTAAAAGAAACGGTCGGGCCTAGTGAAATTCTTCAAAAAAAATTTAAAGGTTTATGTTTATAGATTTCTATGAAATACTTAAAATCAAGGGATTTTTAAGGAAAAGCATCAAGTTATTTAATGTTTTTTATTCACTTTCTAATTTCACTGAGGTTTTTTTTTTCCCCCACAAGAAAAAAAATCATCGAACACTAAATTTTAAAAGTGAGGAATGGACAATAACAGGTGTGCTGGGTGATGAATGAGACCCAAGATCACAGGAATTTCTGCTGTTACTGATCACACAAAATTTTGCTTCCAAGGGACCATGCAGAGTAGCCCACTGGACTAACAGTTTGGTTATGCTTTTCCCCACATTAAACCATCAACATTTTAGGGCCTGAAAAATGTGCTCTCTGAACTCCAGCCTTCCATAGACAAACACTGGCAAAGGAGCAGGAAACATGGTAGTTGGCGTCTTCATACAACAAGAGTCAGACAATTTGGTTCTTTTGTGTATTAGGTTTCTGTTATCAATAAAGACAAGGAAGCTGTAATTATAGCAGAAAAGCAGGAACCAAGATCGTCAATATACAATCATGACCACTTATCAAGTGCCCTGGCTGCTAATGAACTGTTAACTTATCCCTAATGAATAAAACCAATCTGCAGGAGGACTATGAAGCACAGAAACTTTCCCAGAACGCAGTAATGTGACAAGAAACAAGAATAGAACTGAGGTAGGAGACAGTGACCAAAATGGAAGAAAACCAGCCTTTAAAAGTTTTACTTGACAAAAATGTTTTTAAATAAATAGAAAACAACAAGAAGGAAGTACACAGGATGGAACAATTCATTAGCAAACATCTGCCTGTTCCTTCTCTTTTAATGCCTTCCACATCAACACATATGCCACTGGGGCTGTTGCTGCAGTTCGGGGGGGGGGGGGGTGAGCTATGGTCACCAGGCCCCCGCCTGACCACAGCCAGATATCAATGCCGACATCAGTTCATCCGCACTTTCCGAAGTCTAGATTCGTCTTTAGTTCGTTCTGTTGCTTATGATGAATGGCTAAATGTGGCTCAGATTCATTCACTTGCAAATTCAGCACACACAGAAGACTAAGGCGAGGAGACTACGGTGAGAGGGGATGCAAAGGGGTATCTTTTCCTTCTAAGACCTGGTGAGGAGCAGTCTGAAGAAATAACAGAATTTCCAAGGTTTCAACAAACAGGTTCTGACCTGTGCCCTCAAAACCTGCCTTGTCATAAAACCAAGATGCAGAGTTTCTTACAACTGATTCAGTCATTCTCCCACACAGCCTCATGCTAATGCTCCATGTAATAGATATGGATGTCCTGTATTTAGCATCAGCTAAAATACAGGGCCTTCTTTCAGTCTGCCCTGTATATGATCAACAAGAGGTGTACTAGAGTGACTGTAATGCAACATGAAGAGCAAACATACACTTAAAAATATGTTGCCTTGGCTACCTACATGCAGAGCTGCAGGCTGAGATCACTGTATAGATATCATCCACACTGCATCTGCCTCAAGGGAGGAAGATGTTCACAGCACAGTCCCCAGAACACTTGCTTCACAGCCCCGAGACTTGACAAGACTTTCTGGAGTTTGCCTACACCGTCTTTCTACACATGGTCTTCATTCCATCATCAATATCTTTCATCAATATCTTCAGAAGCTAAACAACTAGAAATCAAACTTAAATAATAGAGTACTGAAAAAAAAAAAACTTTTAGTGACTTTGGGGACAAAGAAACTAGGCGCTAAATTGGTGGTAATTTTATGGAACCATAATTTCTTACAGATTTTCTTGATATTTACAATAATTTTATAAAAGGTATGTGAAAAACAGTAATATTTGGAATAAGATCAATTCTTCCCAATTAAAATGTGCGTGAGTCACTCACACACACACACACACATACACATGGAGAATAAATAAATATAAATAAGCCAAGAGTAGCTTGGCTTATTTGATATAAATGACATTTACTTATATCAAAATTGTTGCTAATACAAGTTATTTTAATATATCATAGAAATCTAAAATTCATGAAAACTCATATTTCCTACCATACACAAGATTGATGTGAATGATATATATATATATATAGAGAGAGAGAGAGAGATATTGATTTTATATATATATGTATATATGTATATATATATATATATATATATATATATAAAGAGAAACAGGTATCCTTCCCTCCTTTCCTCCCTCCCTCCCTCTGCTCTCTCTCTGCAACTTAAGGATCAGATTTGAGCTCTCAGCTACTGCTCCAACACCATGCCTGCCTGCCCCCACATTCCATGTCATGATGATCATGGAACAAACCTCTGAAACTGTAAGCAAGGCCCCAGTTAAATGCTTCCTTTTATAAGTTGCCTTGGCCATGGTGTCTCTTCACAGCAACAGTAATGAAGACTGACAGCTATAACAAATAATTTAAAATATCAACAACTTATTTGTACTCAAAAAAATAAAAACAAATAGCAAAGAATATTTGTATGAAGGAGGCTGTGTGTACATAACTCTCTGTTAGGAGATACAAAAGCATATACAGTCTTCTTTTTTTCCTATGTACACAAATTTTTATGAATATGAATTAGGCAATGGAAAGCATCCAAAAGCTAAGTCATCAATTTGAATAGTTCAGAGACATGCAGCAGATGCTGCCATTGTCTACTCAGCATCCCCTTTCCTGAGAAAGAGATAGGGCCTGCTTCAGTCCCTTCATCTTCTGCCTTCTTCACATGGTGGTAAAGGATGGCTTTTGCCTCTAACAGCCAAGCATCAGGACAAAAGCCCCATGCCAAGATGACACAACAAACATAAAAGGAACCTGTATTCCAGAGATCTGTATATGCAGTTGGATGAATGATAAATTTACTGGACTAGTCTTTTATAAAAGAACTGTCAAGTATGCACAGCTAAACATTTACCCAACTGTTACAAAAAGCAAACCTTTCCATTAATGCATACATATAATATGGTTTGTTTAACTTCTAAACTGTCCCTGTAATTACCAACCATTAAAAAAGAATGGAAGCATCTCATAGTGCTTTTTCCTGTCTTAGGGGCAGTATTTTAAACTACCATAGCGACAACAGAAACTGAAATAGGTAACTAGCTAATTGCAAACATTCTGTGTCAGTTCTTTCAGTTTGACCTTAAGTTTTTTTTCAATAAAACAATGTTTAGAAAAATATGAAGTATCCAGATTTACATTCAATATATCTTTTGTACTCACCAAGGTTTATTTTTCCCAAGTGTAGCAGTTCATGCTTCTGTGGCAGTAAAAGGACAGGAATAAGTTCCATGAAGAGTTGGAACTTACATAAAAGCAGCATGCAGGACCCTACTCTTTGCAACATGAACCAAGTATTCCTTATATTTAAGGAATTGTCCCACAGATATCTGATCATCACAAAGGCACCACTTGCCAGAGTAAAAGTGCACAGCCATGCCAACCCAGCTTGTACACATGCCATTTTAAGTAACTGATACCCATGGCAAGATTGACAGTGTCCAGCTCACCAGAGACAAGAGAGTACTGGCCTAGAGCCAGGCGGGCAGGGCAAAACTCTGCATGTCAGGCTTACAGAGTTTCAATGAAGCCTCCAGACAGACAGCCTGCTCCTGCCGAGAAACACATGCCTCATCTGTTCCTTGTCACTTGGCCTGCTCCTGGAGATACCAGAAAGTATGTTTCTGGTGAGATGCCCTCATGCTACAGGCCTCAACTTCAAGGAGAGGAGCAAGCCTTTGAAATCTATCAGATGGGATGCCTACTGCAAATACAGAAGATTCTATGCCTTTAAATAGTCTTTCCTGGAAGGTTCTGAGTGGGGGAAGACAGAGGGAAGAGGAGAGAAACAGACAGCAGGCTTTGTTCTGTGCTTTGACTGTCTGGGCTCTTTCCCACACTATAACACTAGACTCAGCATGGCCACAGCCTCATTGTTATTGTGGAGAGGTCAGCCAGAGCCTTGAACCTTCACCACTGAACATGGTGTACAGTGCATGCCCCTGAGACAGTGCGGAGAGCACAGGAGGAGCTGAAACATGGCTGCTGGGGAAAGCACATTGCACCTGGGTGGCTACCGTTGGTTTGGTTGGATTTTGGTATTGTTTAATTTAAAGTTTTGAGAATTTCATACAAGAGTACTGGATTTATATTGTGTCCCCCTCCTCCTCCTCCTCCTCTTCAAGTACTCTCAAATTATTGGCCTCTTCTTTAATTATATTTTCTCTAGCTCTACCTTCTCTGTTTCTGTCTCTATCTCTCTCAGCACTCACTCTACATGCAAAGTATTATGAAAGTCAGTCATCAGGGAGGACACTTCCAGATCAGTTCCAGCTTGATTCCTCTAGATTTGCATCTGTAGTACATGGTATCTTCAAATGTGTGTTATCTTCCAGGATCTTAACAAACAGAAGGAAGCAAGAAGGAGAATGTGTTCAAACTACACTGTGACCCCTCTCACCCAATGCTTGATGAGGTATTCATGAGAGCAACACTTGAGATCTCTACGTTCTGCAAGGAGACACTTAACCTCTTGCATTATTCCTTACAGGCAGATGTGAGTGTTCCAGCTGTGAATGAGAAAACAATGTGCAGGTTCCAAGCCACACCTCCAGGACAGTCACGACAGGCTGAAGAGGAATGTGCATTTCTATGCCCAACATCAGGTATATCTTCGGATAATACTAACAAGGGCTTCTATCAAATAGATTCAAGAGCTAACTACTGGCTATGTCTACTCCACTACCATGTACTACTGGGCGAGCCACACCTAGAATAAGGCTAACTTTAAGTGGGTGAAGTCATGCTCCTATGTTTAAATAACATCCTAAACTGGTTATGTTCAAATTTGTTTAGGAGGACACTTTCAACACCGGACACTCATTGTTGGGGAAAGGCCAGCACTGAAGGTCCACCCTTCTGACATCACTTGTCCCTCAGGATAAGGGAGCTCATTGTGTCAAACAGCAGGAATGCTATGGATTGCTTGCTGTAATGGGACAAAAATAAATGTCATGGATTTTTTTAATCCAAATATTTATCATTATTTAAAATCGTAAGTGTACAGAATTATATCTAGCAGAGACGGGCTCAGTAAATGACAACTGACATCAACAAAATTCCCTTCCATTATTAAATGCTTTTCAGTTTACAGATGTTCAATTATGGTCCTTCCCCTTTGCTAACTTTGAAAAAGCCAAGAAAACATGAGTATTTGTTTTTAAAAATATAATTATCACAAAGCACATCATAAATTCTTTCCATGTAAGTATTCAATCAATGGAGAACATTGATTAACCACCAGAAAGTTCTGGCAGCAAATGACAGCAACACAAAGTCCACAGTGTTCAGAGATGTGTTCCCATGAGCAGACAGAAAATGATCCATGGCCACCCCTTTGATATCACTCTTTTCCAGAGCTATATAATATCAGGTGTCAATAAGTACTGTGAAGAACAGAAAATGGAGGGACAGAGTGATAATATTCTATGGCCTTAAACACAGCAGCCAATTAAACTGTCCAGGAGGTAATGCTGAAGAGAAAGAAATATTTTGAGAAAGGAAAGTTGTTAACGGCACTCAGCAGCTGGGTGGACAATGTCAACGTGCTAGAGAAAAACATCTGTGATGCGGCTAAAGCGAAAATACAAGGGAAAAAGTATTGAATGAGGACAAGGAAAGGAGGAAGGATGTGATCATGCCACAGCCATGAAGCAGAGATGGCACATAAATACCCATGATGACTGGATGGCAGCACCATGTCTTAGAAGGATGAAGGACAAGCTGGTCCCTCCACAGCACACACTGTCAGCTCTTCCAATGCTTTCACTCACCCTATTTTCAAAATTCCCTGTGCCTGGTATCCAGACAGATGTCCATCCACCCTTAGCTGTCTCAAAAATGAATTTTTGACTGAACATAAATTGTTATTTGGACAAAAAAAAAGCCACAATAACTTGGAGTAAATTCTCTGGAAATATCTAGTGTTAGCATAATAATGACTAACAAATGTCATATTATTAGGGGAACTAAGGATATGATGAGCAGTTTTTTCTTCCTCTCCTGGATCAAGTTAGCTTACTGAAGACAAAGGGACAAAACATTTCATTTTCACAAGAAAGATCATTTAGGATTGGTTTTTCTAATGAAATCAACTTAGCATTTAAATCATACTTTACATGTATATGACTAAAATTTTCAGATACCACAATTTTACCACTTATGTTCACTAATTACCACTGATCCCAGATATAGCCTATTTGGGAACAGGAAGTAGTCTGCTGGATTACATCATTGCATTTTTGTTTCGGACATAATCCACAGGCTGGGAATGGGAATGCTTTGTGATTACATGGTAGCCCTTAGTAAACCTCTTCCTCTGACTTCTCTCGAGCACAAGGCAGGGGATTATTCAATCTCCCTCTTCAAATAAAAAGGGCAGCTAGAGTCCCAGTGACCAGACCCAAGTCACCCTTATCCTTGAAGTATAAGGTCGCTGATGAAGTATAAGGTTGCTGTCTTGGAGGTGCAGCAAAACTTCCCTGCCAGCAGATTTTTTAAAAGACCAGCTTGCTAACGCTCAGACAGTGATTTATTTCTAGCTGCCAAAAGGAGGGTCAGTGTTGTTTCCTAGATGGGAAGCACATCTCATCTTCACTGTTGTTGGCTTGCCGGTTCATAATTTCAGTAGTCAATATTAAGAACGGTGTCAAAGAGAGCACGCAGAAATGTGTCCTGTTGAACCACACTCACTGAAGCAGGGATTTGTCCATAGAAACAGGACAGAGTAGGGTGGAAAATATCCAAAATTGAAACTAGAAGGAACAAGGAAAGATGTCAAGAAGAACTGGCCTACAGGCCACAGTCTTCAACTGCACACAGAACTCCTCAATTATAATTCAATCAACGTATCTACCTGGCCTACCTGCGATTCTGATAATCGCAGAAAGATAAAAAAAATAAATTAGTAACAAAAGAGACCAAATAATTCAGGCTCCCCTTTAGCATAGCTTAAAGATGGACTTAGCGTTAGAGATGGGCCAATTCAGTTGGAGATGTTGAATTTCATATTAGCTGTAATAGACAAATTTTGTTAAACAATCATAATACACTGGTTTAACTTCAAACCAGTAGTTAGGAGTTCTGAAAATTATCCAACTTTTTTATTCATTTCTACACTTAGCTGCCATGAAATGTACTAATATATACTTAAGGTTTCAATGGGCTGTTAAACAGCTCTAATGCTCAGGAAAGCTTCCAAATTATTTAAAAAAAAATAATTAATTTAAAGGGTAATTGAAACCTTTTAGTTTAGGTCACAAAAAACTATCCAGAGACAGTGGAGCAGTTCAATTGTTAAAGAGACTGCTGCTGGGAGAACCGTTTAAAAAGGAAGCTGTATTTAAGATGTAGATTTGTCAGTTCACATCAAAAGTGGCTGTATTGTCCTCTACTGTGGCCTGGTAACTAAGATCAGAAAGGAGAGGAGAACCTCCCCTATTAGTGGACTTGGGGAGTGGCATGCAAGCAGAGGGAGGAGAGAGGGTGGGATTGGGAGGAGAGGAGGGAGGGGCTTATGGGGGGATGCAGAATGAATAAAGTGTAATTGATGAAAAATTTAAGAAAAAAGGGAAAAAATAATTTAAGAACCTTAAATGACTTTCAAAATTGGAGGAAAACATGGAGTTAGTCAATTGGCATGGAGCACGTCTCGCCCCTGGGGGCAATGGTCTCCTGAACCTACTCAGACCTCGGACACCACCACTGCTAGTTCTAGAACTGACGCAGGATGTTGCAACGAGGGGTTAAGGCTTCTCATAATATTTCCTATAAGCCCACACCTGTTTGTCTATATCCCCCATTTTTATTCATTATTAGCCAGATAGAGCCAAGTAATTGTGGTAATGATACTTGCTTTTTTGCCCAATGCTGGAATGCTAGTAAAATTAGGTATGCCCTGGTTACTCACATGCCTCACTGGGTGCCTGTGTCCATTGATGCCCCTCACGCTATGACTCTCTTCAGACAGAAAAGGGATCTTGGAACTACAGCCACCATTGTTACTACCATCTCATTGACGGCTGTTGGAGCTACCACCAGGGCATTAGCCATGAGTCATACTGGGCAGACTGCTCAGACCCTGAATAATCATTTAGCCAATGTAGCTCATGCCTTAGTTGTACATAAAGGAATTAATGCTCAACTAAAAGGAAGCTTGATGGTGTTCAATCAGAGGATTGACCTCGTGCAGGAGCAAATTGATACCCTATGGCAAATCGCTCAACCTGGCTGTCAATGAAAGTATGCTGGACTTTGTGTCACTAGCATACAACATGAGAATTTTTCCTGTACTGCAAATCTGTCTAAACAATTGTCGAGCTATATTTTAGGTAATTGGACTGGAGAACTCGATACTACGATGGAGCAGCTGAGAGTGGCCATTGTCACAGTAAATTCTACCGGAGTGGACGCAGGACTAGCCACAGGATTATCAACATGGATTGCTGCAGCCATGAATCATCTGAAGGAATGGGCGGGCATGGGAGTGTTAGCAGGCCTTCTGGTGTTGGTCTCCTTGGTTTGCCTGTGGTATATATGCAAGATTAGAGTCTCACAACAGTGTGATGCAGCCATGATCATTCAGGCCTTTACAGCCATTGAAGCAGGACATTCTCCCCAAGCATGGTTGGATACCATAAAAAGCTAAAATGATACGCTCAGGATGCGAGGCTAAGCATTGCACTCAGGGTCAGCCGCTTTGGACCCAGAGAAGAGCATGTCTGATTGCATGCGGGTTGATGCCCCAGGTCCCGCCTCTGAGAAAAAGGTATCGGACGGGTCTGATGCTCTTTGGGTGGATGACACCTAAATGAACATCTGTACAAAGTCCCAATTTATTTCTAATATCAGAGATCAGACCTCTACTCTTGCCTGATGCATCTAAAACAAAAAGGGGGAACTGTAGAGAGCTGCGGAATGCTATGCCTTAAAGATGGAGCTGGTTTCCACCTTCCACCTTCCCAATGGTGAGTGCTCTCTGTCACGAACAACTCCACATTTAGCTAAGGCCGAGGATCTGGCTTGCTTCCATGTATGTGGACCTATCTGCATTGCCCCCGTGGCACGCCTGGGTTGGCTACCCAGAGGCTATTTAAGCTGTGGGCTGGCTTTCCCTGGGGTCCGAGGATTGTTCAATGTTCCTGAATAAACTGCATTGAATAAATAAATAAATAAATAAATAAATAAATAAATAAATAGATGTAGATTTGTGCATTCCCCTTGGGACTATGGCGTTCTGAGCTATGAAAACAGACGTGGAAGTCTCTAAAAAAAGGAGGTGGGAATGCTCCCTGTGTAGTGTAGTGCTGTTACTGATCAGAGACAAATGTGTCAAGTGAATGTTATAAGAACATGAAATCCACAAAAACAAAAATTTAAAAAGTCAGTGTCCAGAGAGAAGCTCAAAACAGCAGACCCTAGCTGCTGAGTTCCAGAGTATAACCAACACCAATTCTGCATCCACAGTCACACTGAAGTCATGCCCTATACACTCACAAGACTCCCATGGTCCTCACATGCAGCCCCTCTCCACAACTACCCACAAACAGAAGCTTTTACCAAAGAAACCTTCAAATGAAATAATTACTGAACATTTGTTAAATGTTGACCCTAGGGTGAATAAAATGAATAAGGAAATCAAATTGATAGTTCTTCATAACATGTTGCTTATTTTTGTTAGAAAAGACTAGAGCAGCAGTCTGGGTGATATTTAACTAGGAAGGAAATAATTTCAGGAAATTACAAGGGTGTGTTCCCTCACAATTTGGCTTAATTACGTTTTATTACTGAAATCCTGGAGCACTTGAATCCACAGGAAGGGGTCAACTGTGACCTCAATCCCTCTTGAAAGCAGCAGCAACAGTAGCTCTGTGTCTATTACCTTCAGATCAGTTTCAGGTTATCCTTTCGTGTGGATTTCTGTGTCAATAGGCTCCTCAGAGACAAACTGTGTGCACAGTCTATAAGAGAATATGGTATCTGGCACAGAAAGACTCCCCATTATCAGTTCATCTAAATGCCAACAGCTTGCTTTTCCCACACAGACCTTAATCACCTTCTCAGGAGTACATCAACTCTCTAATCAAACTTGCTTGTCTGTGCTTTCTGCACAATATGACATTAAAAGATAATTACTCTTTAGAGGATCCCACACCCCAAGTTCTTCTCCCCATTTCTGAGCTTCCACAAGGCAACTCCCAATAAAAGCCTTTTCTCTATCCATCTTTAAGGGAAGGGAAGGTCATGAGCAAACCAGGCAGAACTTGGATTCCACCCTAGAAGTATCTGCCACGATGGGAAGATAGAAACTTTAGAAATGCAAGACCAAAAAGAGTTTCTTCTTTGTATGATGTTCATAGCAAGTGATGAGTCACTGAGCTGAGTCTAAAGATACTACCCACTACTGTCCTCAGCTCTGTTGCTCTCCTGATCTCCTCTTTGACACTTACGTGTTCATTCTTTAATCATGAAGCAAGAAGAAACACAAGTATCTACAGTCTTCCGCTTTGCAATCAAACTTCCTCCCACTGCCACAACCAACCCCAAACACAAGGCCTACTAAATACATAAAATGCTTCCCAGGCATCCATTTTCATTCTAATGCATAGCAGTCATAGTAGCAGAGTTTGGCTACAGAAGAGGATCCTCAAGTCTTCACATATATGATCTTGCCTTCTTCAAAAATATTTTCCAAGTGCAAGAAAAGGCACTTGGTAAAATTCATAAGGATGCCACCTACTGTTGGGAGGGCTATTGGCCAGATGGACTGTTTTTTGGACTTACTCTGGAGAGTCTCAAACCTCCTACTTTCCAATAAATAGTCCTCTTGGGTCTAAACATTCTTCCGCACAACTATGTGGGTCTTTTTCCTCTCTCAGGAATCAAGGAGATGTCCCTCACTTCCTTGCAGGACAGTGGGAAAGCTTCTCTACTTTCTCTTTCACAGCCCACCTCTCCCTTCTTTGTAGTTACTTCACACTAGTCATCTTCCTGGACACAGAGCAGTTCAAAAAGGCCCTCTATCTGTAGCTGTTTTGTCCATTAATGTATCTCATTATCTACTACATATCAAATGCATTTTAAAATAGGTGGTAAATAAAAATAAACATATAACAGACAAATATACCTTAAAACATCCAGAGAGATGCTTCTCAGAGGACTCCAAGACTGCCCTAGTTTCATTTCTATTGCAGTGACAAACCCATGACAAAAAGCAACTTAAGGAAGAAAGGGTTTAGTTGGCTTTCTTTTCAGGTTACAATCCAATATTGTGGGGTAGTCAAGGCAATAATTTAAAGCATCACATTCACTGTCAAGAACAGTGAGGGAATAAACACATGAATCCTTGATTGTCTGCATGCTGTCAGCTGGCCTTCTTCTAGGGTACACTGTACAGGGAATGGTCCCACTCATGGTGGGATGTGTCTTCCTACATCAATTATCAATCAAGACAATACCCCACAGACATATTCACATGCCAAACTGGTATATACAATCCCTTATTAAGATTCTCCTCCTTGGTGATCCTAAGTTGTGCCAAGTTGATGGTCAAAACTAATCAGCACAGATGTCACACCTTGAAAATCCTGTGTCAAACAACCAATGACTCAAAATGGCAAGTGATACAAACCATTCAAAATTCATTCCAAGAAGAAGGTATGAGTGGAGGAAGGGGATGAAAGGTATAACGCCTGCTACCACTTTTGAGAGAAGCATTATGAAATCAGGAAAGCGGGTGACTACTGGGGTAGGAGACAGAGGATGGGTTTATTTATACAGCCTCTAAGATACACTATGTGCACCTTACTGGTCTTTAACCTGAAATGGACTAAATGGCTGCTAGTTTTAATGCCCCTGGACCTTTGCAGTATCAACCCACCCTTTTGGGCCCAAAGTTTTATCATGCAAGTATTGGAATTCTTACAAGGAAAGCAAGAAAATCAGGTCATGATTCACTGTGTCTTCAAATTCACTCAAGACACATTTATTCAGAACCTATATGGATATACTTTTAGTCACTGTGACAAAAAAGGTGAACTTACAAAGAAAGGGGGTTATTCTGGTCTATAGTTTCAGAAATTTCAATCTATTATTATTAGGCTTTATTGCCTGTGGGCTTCAATACAATGTATCATGGTGGGAGCACATAGCAAAGGAAGCTGCTCACAATAAAACAGCTGAGAGAGAGAACGAGAGAGAGAGAGAGAGAGAGAGAGAGAGAGAGAGAGAGAAAAGAATCCCAATATACTAAGACTCTGGCAAACAGTCAAGGTACAAACTGTAGCCACACACCATCTGCCGTCAGTCTTCAGGAGAACCAGAGAGCGATCACTGAGTAAAACAAAGTACCTCTGACAATGACCTTACTCCAGAAGATTAAAACACGAGAAAAATAATGTGGAAACACATGATTTCTAATAGTGATAAGACAATATGATGATATCTAACTTATGTAACGCCAGAGTAATGATCCACAAACTCAGTAAAAACATGTGTAAGTTCAGGCAGGCCCCAGAGAACTCTATGACACTCCAGAAGCTACTCTACGCTAACTCCACAGTGTCAACAAAGAGCACTAAAAAGGAAAGGCCTTTTTAGTTCCTATGCATCTGACCCAAAACACAGCCAAGAAATCTCTCATCCACTGCTTCAACCTCCCCTTCTCTTTACTATCTGGTATATTCTCTAGGGATCACTGAAGATGCCCAGAGCAGCAGCCTCTGTGGTGGCTTGCAGTTTATGATAGAAATCCTTGCTATATTGTTGAAGGTTAATCTATATTTGAACATATTAATATCTCTAATAATTAACAGATTTTGACCTCAAAATGATGACCTCTATGACACATCAGTGGTTTTTTTTTTTTTCCTGGATTGGAAACACAAACTATGAGTGATTAACTGGTTTTTCAAGCCCTCTGTGACTATGTTTCTTGATGTATCATTATAAGATACCAGCATTTTAGTTGAAAGGTGCCTAATATATGAATTATGAAAACTTGTTTAAATTTTAATGAATTTTTACCTGTTCCAGTAACAGAAAACAGTTCAAATTAAAATTGCATATTTAAAAACATTTCATACTTCCAAGACTTTGCTCAAGTTAATGAAAATTTATATTTTACACGTCTAGTTATGCATTAAAATTTCCTCCATCATCCCCCTTACTAGGATTATTAACCCCAAGGCTATTTTTCTAAACTCTTAAGGGAGAAGAAATTTAAAATATAATTTCAGGGCTCAGTTAAACAAGTTTGGAACATTTATTTGATAGTATTTATTAACACACATAGAAATTGGCACAGCAACTAAATCCATGTGTTTAGAAGTCATGATGTCAGTGTGTTCTAAGTGCTTTCACACATCCATTTGTGTCCTGTAACCTTGAGCATCAAGTCATACTTCTCTAGAGAGTGTAATCCCAATCAAAGACCCTGAGAACAGCCCTTCCACAGAACCCCTCTCTATCCAGAAATATGTGAAGATAAGGAACTTACCTTGTCCCCAGGAAAATCTTCAAGCAAAGCTGTCCCCCATTAGTAAGCAGGAAACAACAGGAGGAGAAATGAGTCTAAATAACAGCATCCAAAGTGTATATAAATAATACACCTGGCAAGTGTTACTTCTCTGCTTGGTTCTTCTTTTAATGGACATCTTAATCTCAGCCAGAGATTTGGCAGCCTTAGAAACCTGTTGTTCTTCAGTTTGGTAATGAATGAAAGTACTTATCGTCCTTAGGCTTCTGGGATTGGAACTACAAAATCACGGTTATAGCTTCCAGAAAGAAGAGCTGAAGTATGGGCAGACCCATCTCTGGTGTTTCACAGAATAAAGGCAAACACTGACTCTTACTGACTCCACCAGAGAATAAAGATGTGTACCAAAAGTCTCCCATCTTACCACATCAGCAATGACAAAAATAATTTCTTAATTAAGCACTCCCATTTTATACAACATATTTCACTGTTTCCATGTACCTAATTGTTAAGCCCTCCAGAAATCCCTAAGGGAGTGGATAGGGCTCCCTGCCAGAACAAGACACTGAAGCTCAGTGCATCAAAGAGATTTGCATGAAGTAGCATGGCTAGGGAATAATGATCCCAACATAAAAATCTGGTCATCTGGTTCATAATACAATCTTATTTTTCTTGATTTTTAATTAGGTGCTTGTAGTAACTGAGCTATCTCTTAATGCACACAGAATGGTTCTTTAAGTCAACATTCAGGTTCAATTTGGCTGCACTCTGCAGAATATTCTGGAAGGATCTCAAGAAGAGCTTGGTTCTATGCCAGCAGAAGCTCTGTTATGCTCCTAGTTTTCCTTTTTAAGGCATTTGGAATTAGAGGATGCCTCAGATAGCATCGTTCTCCATCTCATCAACAACAAAATCCTTCCATGAAAACACCAATTTTATCAGGCAGCAGATTGTTTATTTCATTATCTAAATTTTAAAGTCATATGAATGTAACCTGAACAAGTGTGCTCTACTATTTGTAAATTTCATTCAAAGTTCTTCAGAAATCTAGCATTTCTCTACAATGTTGTGCAACAAGAAGTGTTTGGATTTGATAAAAAGCAAAACAAACAAACAAACAAACAAAATGAAACCAAGTTCAAGTAGGAGAAACACTCTGCCTGATTTCACAGAAAGATGAAAAAGTGAAGAGGAGATTAAAGTAACTCTGGTGTTGTTGATGTGAGTTCTTCCACTGGTGTGTTTTCAAAGTAGATATCCAAGGTCAAAGAAACAATTCACACAGCTGTCAGGGTTACAGGTATGTTCCTGTAGCTCTACGAACTTTGCAAATTCCCTCTTGTAGAATATTATCTGCAGTGTCTAATTACCTGTAGAGGATAGATGTAATCAGGCCTGCCTTTCATCTAAAATGGCTACAACTCCTCTAGATAAATTTATTGAGGAGAAAAAGATTCCTGCTTGATTTTTTTTCCCAAGATGTTCCAAAAACTTTTGCCAAATTGAAAAAAAAGTGTATATATATATTTACATATGTGTAACATACATATATACATATATGTATATATGTATAATATATGTAATGTAATATATTATAATATATAAATATATTCCTTATAAATATATATTATAATATAATATAGTTATAATATAATATATTACATATATATTATACATGTGTATAATATGTACATACAAAAATATATACATATAATTTATATATATATATATATATATATATATATATGCAAAGCCTGTAGAGTTGTCTTTCAGAAAACTTGAGGCAACTGAAAAACAGACATTTGTGCAGAGATAAAGAAAGAAAGAAAAGAGAGAGAGAGAGAGAGAGAAGAAAGAAAGAAAGAAAGAAAGAAAGAAAGAAAGAAAGAAAGAAAGAAAGAAAGAAAGAAAAGAAGAGGAGGTTGGGAAGAGAAAGGGTAGGAAGAGAAGTGGATTGGGAAGAGAAGGGAGATGGGAAGAGAAGAAAGGTAGAAAGAGAAGTGGGGCTGGGAAGAGGAATAGCCAGTTGGGAAGTGAAGTGGGAAGTTAGGAAAAGGAGGGAAAGGTTAGGAAGGGAAGATCATAATGAACTCAGCCAAATTTAGTCATTGATTGTCTGATGTTGTACAAGACAGGGCTTCATGGTAAAATACCAAGGAGCTAGAGTACTGAAACCTCCTAATTCTCAAGCTTTTGAAAACAATCTATAACTCAGAACTAATGTAGCAATTTGTTTGTATTTTATTTCTCCCCTTATTTGGCACTGAAGCTATTAATTTCACACAGACTCTTTATTTGAATATTAAGTGTAATTTTAAAAACTCAATAGTCTTATTCCGAAAGTTTACTGTTTAGATATTAAAAGAACATATAGTTTTCTGTGTAACAAATTAACACCCTAACAAATCACTGTGAACTTAGTAGCTTAGAACAACTTAAGTGCATTCTCTTGCGCTCAGAAATGCAAAATGAATTCCAGGCAAGTTCATGTTCTGTCCAGAGGCTCTGGGAAGAATCTCTGCTCCCTCCCTCATAGCTTCACCACCCAGAGCTGCATTCTTGTGCCCTTTGCTGGGGTTGCTCCTTCATTGTCACAGGCAACAGCTCAGAATCTTCATGGCTGTCTGTGCATTCCCACCCTGCCCTCTGTGCCAAACCCCCCTCTTCTTCTAAGTATGCCTGTGGTTGCACTGAGGACAGAGTTAATACCAGGTCATCCCTTGCCTCCAGACTTCCAATCACAGCTGCAGAATTCCTCCTGCCATATAAGGTCATATTCTTCAATTTCAGGAACTGGATACCTTTGGGCCACTCTTTTATTCCCACAGCAGAACTGGCTTACCTCTTCATCTCAGCCACTTTAAACTATTCCCCAACAACCTCTGTAAAAGAAAATATGGTCTTGAAGCGCTCTTCAAAAAGGCCATATTTTTGTTTTCTTTTGTGAATACAGATTCTATTCAAACTTAAATTTCATCCGTATGTATCATGAACCACCTAAATTGATAAATCTAAAGCGATACTCCTGAAAATGTTTCTTTTACATTCAATTCACACTTTAATAACAGCAAACAAATTACAAATAGAAATTGCACCCATTATCTACTCTTTGTAGGGCATGCTTAAAAGCAAAGGCTTAGTAATTTAGCATCAACTACACTAACAAGTAATTGATTAAATACTGGATACGCATTCCTGGACAAGACAAGAATTTTATACAGTACACTAAGTAGTGAAAATCTTCCAGCAGGTTAGCTATTCATCCTGTAATACAATGAAAGCTCAAACAGAACGAAGAGGGAGGAGGAAGAAATTCAATTTCTGTCTGAGCTGGGACATCCACCTATGATCCTTGGGCATGAGCTTTCCTGATTTGGAGTCTTTAGACTTAGACTGAACTGGAGAAGCATCTTGGTTGTTATCAGGCATACAGAGAACAGAAGACAGGACTCTGATTATCCCCGCAACCATGCGAGTCAACGCTTTATTTTACATATATACATACTTGTGTATCCTACCAGTTCTGTTTCTCCAGCAAACATTGCTGATGCATAGACGTATAGAATATAAGCCAGCGCATGGCAGATATGCAGCTAGAGAATCCTCCCCCCACCTCAAGCATCCCACATCCCAAAGCCCTGTTTGCCTGTATACCTCCTCTCTGTCCCATACATTTAAAGCATGGATGTCTAAAACTCATGCAGGCAGGCAGAGCCTGAAAAAGATGCAAAGTTTGATTCATGAGAGACTACTGTTTCCAAAAGCCATTGGTCCATTAAGCAACTGAAAATTAGCAACTCCTTAACAACTTGATGGAGGGAAGCTTATGTAATGTTGGGAGTGTGTGGAAAGTTTGACGGGGATCCATGAAATAAGTGTGAAAAACGCATGCCTAATAGGGTTATGGCAACAGAGAGCTTCTGCAGAGAGGCTGGAAGTATGAGCAATGTTCCCAATTACTCCTAGATTATCTAAGAGCTGTGCAAATAGGAGAGCTCACAGCTGCTGAAAGCAGGACAGACACAGGCTATCACAGCCCTGACCAGACCCAGGGGCAGGCAGCCATCCCACGATTACAGATGCCTCAAGGGTGCTCCCATTGGCTCCTGAAGAGCAACTTTCACAAAAAGAAAAGAAAAAAAAATGGTTCAAAGAAACTATGAGATGTAAACTTCAGGGGAAAACGTGTGTTTAGCTCTTTAGGCTTCCTACAGCAGAGGTGGGGTCCTTGGAGGGCAGCCCCCTGCATCAGCTCTAACCATGGCCATCTCACACAAGTCTTCTACTGGACCTTTGTGCATTTCTGCATGCAGTTGTTTACATTTATGTAATCAGAATGAACACAATCTCTTTTTCTTCATACCAAACAAACTACTCTTATATCCAATGCAACTGAATTAAACAAATGTACCAAACAACTATGTCAGTTGTGCTATATATCCATTTTGTAGGATACAACACTGATTTTAATTCAAACCTTGCCTTTATAGAAGTACACAAACACAGACGGAGATGATACCTACACACAGCCCACTTCATACATACATACATCCATGAACACACACACATCTATACACAGACAAATACATATAGTAAAATTAAAGACACTGTACAGCTCATAAATACACACTTTTTTCTTTTATTGAAAATATATTTTTCATACAATATATCCTGATCACACTTTCTCTTCCCTCCCTTTACTCCCCCCAGTCTTCCATGCCTCCCCTCTCATCTGAATCCACCCCTTTCTATTTCTTATTACAAAACAAGTGGTTATCTAATACATAATAAAAAAAATATGATAATATAAAAAACAAACACATTGGATTATGACAGAACAGTCAGAAGGAAAAGACATAAATAGATATAGCTTCAGAGACACTCCTTTGCACATTCAGTTACCCAGTAAAAACACACAAGATATTGGAAATCATAGTATGTTTACAAATGATCTGTACAGTAAAAAATAATAGTAATAATAAAAAGGAACATAAGTGTTCATTCTGAAATCTGAATCATACTCTCACAATGGCAGAGTAGGCACAATATAGACTCTGCCCACCAAATCCTGATGCTTTCACTTCCACTTGTTTTCATAGACAAGGGAAATGTCAATGAGAACACAGGTCACTTCATCCCTTTCGTATTAGCTGCTGCCTATTTACTTTCAGTAATATAGGACATGCAGCCAGAATAAGCTCTTCTCAAACTTGGGAGTGGAAGAAAAAACATGCCCTTCTGTCATTAGAGTTCAACTAGCCACAGGCCAAAGGAAATCAAATTCCAGGAAACCTATTGATAACTACCACTTTTTTTTCTCAATAAAGATCCATGGATTGAATTTAAGTATTTTCAAGCTTGCTCACTAAAAGTCTATGCAGGAGCCTGTCCCAAAGAGGATGCTCATTGCCCTCAAACTACTTGTAGTAGCAGTACTTGACACTGAAACTGAGATGAAGCAGCAGAAGCAGCAACAGCACCTGCAACCTCCAAGAATTTGGGAATCTCACAACTGGACTGAGCCTGGATCATGATCTACATCTTCACAACATCACCAGAACCTATGGACCTCACTGTGGGAGAAATTGAGGAATAAGCATGGAGAGGACAAGGAAGATTAAAAGCATGTCTCTCTGTAGTGCCCTTTTCAAAACACTAGCAATTAAGTCCCATAATTAATGAAGCTAAGGATGAGCTAACCTCCTTGGCTAGCCAAAAGGCTTTTATTCTAATTAATATGTGCAAAGATCACTATACCTGGAAAGTATACAGTGAATGACTCTTTGACCAGTTCTTTTTGAATAAAATGTCACCAAAGAATCTAAGGGTGGGGCCCGGGAGATGGCTCCATGGATAAAGTATTAGTGTGTTGCCCAAGCATGAGGACGAACTCAGTTTGGATCCCCAGGGCCTACAAAACAACTGGGCATTGCTGCACTCTACTATAGACGCAGGGCTGGGGTGTGGGGGGAGACAAGTGACTCCAAGGGGTCACTAGCCAGTCAGTCTAGCTGGGAGATATAGTTCAGTGAGGGAGTCTGTCTCAAAAAATAAGAAGGAAATGATTAAAGACAATGCCTGACACTGATTTCTGACTTCTACATGCACACACACATGTACACACACAGACCTGAGAGGCTGGGAAAGAGAGAGAGAGAGATGAGCTGTCCCTCCAAACTGGTTTCCTGTAACCAAAGCAACTCAATTTCCAGATTTAGAATACAAAACAAAAGCAGTAGCAGTAAGACCTAATGGGTCTTAGTCTCCCTGCATAGCTTTGCTATCAACAGGTAAGAGAGGCTTGGGGAGCTGAAGGTTTGCATCATCACAAAGAAAGCATTTGCTGTCTCTTCCAAAAGTAATAAGTAGTAACTATGGAAACCAGACAAAACTCAAAAATGTCTTGCCATTCACAAAGGGCAAAGTAACCCTTACAATTTGAAAACAATCAACCATGGAAAAATCCTCCCCAAGGAAGGGCTCAATATGCATAAGACAGTCACATGGGTACCTAGGCCTCATTAGAGGCAGTTCAACTTGCTGCAGAATTACTAAATTATATATTTTTATACCTGGTTATGAGTCAACCCTCAGATACATCTTCATGTAGCCAGAAGATAAAATTGAACCCTCTTTGAGTCAGTTAAATTGTTCACTGAAAGGCATTTCATTTTGGAGGTGAGTTAACTATTGAAAGTCAAGTGGGTATAATATCAGTTTTAAAGACAAGAAATTACTAATACACTAAATGATACCTAGGGAAGATGAATGGCCTCCAAGATCTCGGCTACTGCATTTAATAACCCAGTCCTTTAAATTTCCTATGTAAACCTTACAACAAAAGTGGACTCCATTCACAGAGAAAATGAAGCAGAGCCTTCTATTGAGCCTTGCCTCCTAAGCCACTTCTCCCGTGTGCCTCTCTGGATGCCCTACCTCCAGCCCAACTTACCTGTTCTCCAGCCTCTGCTTTGCTCTCAGATTAAATATTGCTCTCTGTTTGCACAAACTTGCACACCACTTAGTGAGTACAGAGGACATAAGAAGAAAACAGCCACTTTATTTCAAAATGGCAAGATGCTGAGTCACAGCAGAAAAGAGTAAAGAGCTATTTAAAGTATGAGTCTTCACGATAGTTTCATAGTAAAAATAACATGGTTATCTTTTACCTACTTTTTTTTTCGTTTCATACAAGAGCAGAAAGTACTTCTAAGGCTTCATAAGTGAAAGCTCATTTGGGGTCACCTGAAACTTGAATTTCCCAGTATTACTCACATGGCTAAGTGAGTAATTCTGGCATATTATAAAGTCATAAACATAATTTTGAGCTCTACTCTTCCTAGCATGTTAGGTGAGTTTTCGTCTCTTCTGTGTATGTCTGGGTTGGCTTGTCGTCCTTTCTCTACACTGTGTATCATCACTGGCTATCACTTTATTGCTGCATACTCACTGGAAGATGGAAAGCTAAGGCCATGCAAAGTCCAGGTTTGACTTTCCTGAAGCAACCATCCTACTATCAATGTGTATCTAAATAAATGCCAAAGCTTTTGCAAAATGCTGTACAGTGTGTTGTTAATGAAGTGTCCAAAGTAAGTGTACATAAATGAATATGTGAGCACTCATGTGAGTGCTTTTGATACTGCTTTCTCCCTCAGTGTTAAGAGTGGAGGATAGATGCACACGCTTCACCATCCAACTCTAGGTCCCGAAACCAGCCTGAGCCAACTGCTTTGGTCCGTTTCTGCTGCATTTCCACCCAGTGCTAATTCTCTAATTTACCCATTTATTCTTCTCAAACCACGTAATTAATGCTGAAGGAAGTCTTTTATGGGCTCGCCACTGGGCACTCAGTGTCTTAAGTGGAAGGGAAAATTCCTCAGATATGTTTCCAATCAGCATCAAGTATTGGCGCCAAGAACTAAGAACCCAGCACAATGAACTACTACAAAATCCACACCATTAAGGGCTTGCCAGCACGGGCTGGGACTGCAAGGGCCAAGTTCAGAGGAGCACAGGCTGCTTCTGCAGGCCCGCCCATCATCCTGCGTTCCATCTACGCTGTTGCATGTCCATATTCCCCTTCCCTTCGGTCATGCTGATGCTTTTCCCTTACTGAAGCACTTGCTAATACCTGTGGATCGTGTCCCTCTGCAGACAGTACCAGGACAGTTATCATAAGGAATACTCAGAGCTTCATGAAGAAAAGTGCTAGAGGGAGCAAACTGTCTCCTAACTCACAGCTCTAGACACATGAGTCCCCGGAGGAAAGATGGTTGAAAGTGCCAAGTGATCCCAGTGCACAGGACGGTTCCTCAAGGAACCCACAGTGAGTACACACACACACACACACACACACACACACACACACACAGTTACCGTGAAGCGAAGCCGTGGTCTCCTCCCCCACATAGCTCTTGGCTGTTCCATATCTTTTGAGCACCTGCTAATTCTATAAAAGTGAACATTCTCCTGAGCCAGACTCCAGAGGACACAAACCCCAAGTAGACAAATTATACAAGAGGCCAGGAGCAGCAGGAAAGGCAGAGTAGGGATGGAGAAGGGAGAGGGAAGCGGAGTTTATTGAAAAGGAAGAGGCTGACACAAGTTGTGAAGGAGGATAGAGTACTGGGGGACTTGGGAAAGGTCAGGCAGGAAGTGAAGGCTGAGAGGAGAGAGGAGAGGCAGCTGCTCAACTGTGTCTGAGCCAAGCCATCCTTACAGTGTGCCCTAGCACCTATGTGAGCATGAGGATGAAATAGTGTGGGGGGTGTGTATGTGTTGGTGTGTGTATGCGCGCGTGAGCATACGTGCGCTCACACCTACAAATGTGTGTACATGCATGTGGAAGCCTAAGAGCAATGTTGGGTATATTCCTAAATTGCTACCAGGCTGATTTTATGAAGACAGGATCTCTCACTAAACCTAGAATATCTGGCTAGCAATCCTCAGGGATTCTCCTGTCTCCTTCCCCTTCTCCCAGTTCTAAGATTACACATCAGTTCTAGGATTGCACACAGGAGATCATCCTCATGGGTCATCCTTTCATGGCAACTAAGTTACCAACTGATCCATCCATCTCCATAGCTTCCATGACCTATGGATAGGAAAAGAAGTTTTTCTGGCACTTAGTAGGCCCAGAGAAAAGAGCTAGAATCAATGGGTGGTGGTAGTGGGGGTGGTGAAGGTGGTGGTGGTGGTGGTGGTGGTGAAGGTGGTGATGGTGGTGGTGAGGGTGGGGGTGGTGGGGGTGGGGGTGGTTCCAGTTGGAACCCTGGAATCCCTGTAGTGGAAGGGGAGAACTGACCTCCACAAGTGGTCTGTTGACCTCCACACATGCTCACACCATGCCAGGTACGCCCACTCATGTACACACATGTACAGAAAAATAAAAGATGAATGCAAGTTTCTTAAGAAAGACAATAACTCTGTCTAGTTCATCAGGAAAAATTCATACAAAACCCAACTGTGAAGCGTTGTGCAAGCTCTCTGATCAAGGCCCCTCGAAACCGTCGGGGTCACAAAAATAAAGCCTGAGAAATGGTCACAGAGTAGAAGAGTCTGAAGACATGATGGCTACATGCCCCATGATGTCTGGATGGGGGCCGGAATGAAAGAAGGGTGTGAGGGGGAACCTAGGAAAGCCGAGTGACGGGTAGACTTCGTTAATGCTACATTGTCAGTGCTCAGACCAAGTAGCCTTGATAAGGAGGAAGCAGCAAGGGCATGGGAGTTGAGTGGACAGAAATTCCCAGGCTAACAGTTGGTAGCTTTTCTAAGTATCTCAACTTACCAAAAAATGTTGAAATTGTATTGTCTTCTCACAAATACTGAGTCTAAATTCTACACACACACACACACACACACACACACACACACAAAGTGCTCAACAAACAGACAAAAGAGATGAATGCAAAACAACTTCAGAGATTAATCATTCAGGATTTAATGCCCTTCATTGTATTCTGCTAAGTGGGTTATCAAATCAATTAGAGGATCCAAAGCCAGCCACTGCATTTCCTTAAGGCTCTGAATTATTAAGCGCCTACACACCACTCCACCACCACCACCACCCCACCCCCACCACCCCACCCTCACCACCACCATCACCACCTTCACCACCCCCCCCCACCACTCCCACCCTCACCAACACCACCCCCACCTTCATCATCCCCACCCCACCACCCCCACCCTCACCACCCCCACTACCACCACCCATTGATTCTAGCTCTTTTCTCTGGGCCTACTAAGTGCCAGAAAAACTTCTTTTCCTATCCAGTCCTTTGCACAGCAAGAGTCCTCTCCAGCAAAAGCCCTTCCTTTCCTTCATGCCCTGAGACTTTTTCACCTCTGAGCAGTGCTTAGGGTACCCAGGATGCAGTACTATTCCCAGGGAGGTGACTTGTGTACCTCTCAGAAGCACGTTTCAGAGATGACAACTGTAGCTCTCATTTTAAAAAATTTCTCCTTTGTTTGGGGTGTTTACACCTCTGTCTTCTTCCATCAACTCCCAACCTTAAGTAGGAAAGAGAAAAGGTTGGTGGGGAGAGGGCACTCACACCCTTTTACTTCTCCCAGCTATTAGGGGTTAAGGGATTCTTTTAGGGCTCTATACCAATCTCCATCAACACAGCCACAGCCACAGCTAGCAGTCTCCTCCAGGCCACAGTGCCCTGAAGTGTTTCTTTCCCTCTGTCTGTTCCAAACCATCACACCACCTCTAGTCTCTCCAAACTGCTACACACCACACGTCACACGTCACACGCCACACACCACACACAAACCCCGAATGCCACGCCTTCTCTTTCTCAGTTTTTGTATTTTATACCCTCAGAGTCCTAGATCACACCCCTCTCCATGTTGCACGTGGAAGGCTGTCACCAGCTGGCAAAAGCCATGCTTTGCACAAGACAATTAACAGGTGTGGACAAACTATAGCCCAACTAAAACCCCACACTTGGGATTAAAACAAATCCATATTTACACAACAAAACTTCTATTAAGGAAGGCATTGCTGGTGAGCACACGGGTCACATGTCAGATTTCATAAGGAAGTACTTCTATCTGTCACTTGTGTCCCCAGGCTCCTCATCACTACCCTTGTAGATTCAGGTATCAGTGAGATTTCACCAGTTTCTTGAAGATCCTGACCAGCTATGCTCTAGAAGGGGCTTAGGTAACCTCTCATGAAAAGTGACCTCATCTACCCTGAAAAAACTCTTCAGCAGAACTCAAGTCTTCCCTCTGTCATCTCTGCAGCCTCTCCTAATCTACATACCCACGGATTAATCAGTGAAAGACAACCTCGCCAAGACCAGGTTAATGTAGTAAAGGACCACACACCTCAGGAGCACCCAGGCTGTGTGCACCTCTGAGCAGAGGAGGAAAGTTCACGAAGATGGGGGCTCATAAAGACAGTCTCCCGGCAGTGGTTTCTGCTCCCCACCTTCTGAAAAAAAAAAAAAGATTTTTAATTGGAGTATCCAGCCAAACCATTGAGTTGAGTGGAAGCACCAAACTGATTTTTAATGGACACTGGTACATATGTGTCTCCCTACAAAAGCCACTATATATTTTATGTCACAGCGGCATCCCACATGTAGAATTCTTGTCCGGGCTTGACAAAATTGCTTTTCACTTGAAAGTGAGCCTGCCCAGCCTTTTATACAATTGGGCAGATGCAGCCTCCCTTTGCTTACTATTTAAATGGGATAATTTTTTTTTTCTTTTCCAAAGATTATGCCAGTCTGCTCTGGAGTTTTGTGTTTTGTCAGACTTGATAAAGCAATTAGTGAGTGATTAAAGTGATTCCATTTGCATAGCTAATAAGAATGTTTAATACTACCTCGAGAAATCCATTCTTTATTTATACAACAGAAACTAATGACTTCAATCAAGATATTAATGAGGACAAGAAGTGAGGCTCAAAGGAGACCTGTGAGGTGGCAAGGTGGCCCCAGAGGTCAAGGTGAGTCCAGCAGTGAGCCGAGCGGCAGCTGCCCGCAAGTCCCAGTGAAATGCCGAGATGTGTGCCTCTGCCTCCAGACTCATCACAGTCCCAAGAGATACCTGAGCTTCTTGGAGTGGTTGGCTTCGGTGTCTTCAATGCAGACTTATTTAAACTTAAAGCAAAAAACCTTCATAGCGTTTTCATGTTGTAGCTCAAATTACAACAATTCCATACTATGAGGGAGAAATGACTTATAAAAGCTCAGAAATCAAAACAAACGCAATCTAAGCCTGATGCTTTATACAAATATGTAAAACGCTGGAGGAAAGGCTAAAGAGAAAGAAACAGCACTCAAGATTTTATCAGCAAGTCATAAATTACCACTGAGTGGTCCCCCTCCTCAACCTGCATCTGGCAATTGGCAAGTGAAGGAGCAGACACATAGTATATACAAACTGAGCAATGGCTGTTAAGTGCCAGGAACTTCATGCTTTAAGCCATTGCAATGCAAGGAAGCCAGGAGGCTCCCAGGGGACAGGGAAGCTGTAGCCCTACCGCAGCTTACAGCAAAATGCATGCGGTCCCTGTGCCCTTCACCAGGGACATGGCCTTCTGATTATAGAGGTGCAGAACCCTAATAGTTACCTACACACACACCACATTTAGGTGCATTCGGAACTTCACAGACCGCACTATTTCTAGTGAGGTCGTGCTGGATTAAGATGCACCCAATGGTGGCTGTTTCTGTTGGTCAGCCACAAGAAGATAGAAGCCACACAGGAAGAACTACACACGCTAGCAATAACCAAACAAGATAATGAATGCTTTTTTGTCAGAATGAAAGAATTTCTCACTTTCTTAACTATTATGAATGTACTTACAAACAAATAAACATGGACATTTTGCCAGCTATTTGCTAAGGCTGTAGTATATGTATGGGGTTGGGGGTATAGATGTTCAAGCTTTGGCTTAAACATCAGTGATGTCTAAAAACAAGCTAACAAAACAGAGGGAGAAGGGAAAAACAGTAGAAATGGCACACATAATTCAGACGGAGATAAGACACACAGCAACCTAGCAGATTTTGGTGTGGATTACACAAAAATGTAAAGAATTCTTGGTTTCTTTAAAAACACAGAAATGTTATGGGAAAGTGTTTTCATTTCAAGTATGTGATATGGAGCCGCTTCAGATTGTTCACAGCCAACACGACGATGTTTTGTGTTGTGCTCTAGCAGGAGCATGATTTTGCCAGCTGCAGAGAGTTTCTGCAAGTGTGTGTGACATTTGGTGTTCTGGGCACTCTTGAGAGGGTATACAAATGTGAGCTCCCTGAGAGGGGCTGCAGCAGCTGCTCCTACTGCTGCTGTGGCTGTTGCTGGGTGTTGTTGGTTGTGGTGTGTTGTGATTGCTTATGCATAAAGAGATGAGAAGAAATTGGATATCCTGTCTGTGAGTATCAACCCTGTCCCAAGGAACTTGATAACCCTAATCAGCAGGTAGTCTGACAATATTGACTCATCCTTTCCCTCTAACCTTTAGCTCCTACTGAGTGCTGGAGGTTGGAGGATTAGGGGTTATGCAAGAAGGTAGGAAAAAGAATCAAATAAAGTAGCCAAAAGTCTGGCCAAGTGCCATGACTGAACTACTGAAAGAGAGCTCTAGATGGTTTTCACAAGAAATTGAAAACTGTGGTCTGTCAGCAAAACCTGGCCCACTGCTGTTTATGTAAATAAAGTTTTATTAACACACACAGGCATGCACACACACACACACACACACACACACACCTGGCAAGTTACCAGTGGCTGCTTTCATGCTGCAAAGGTAGAAATGACAGAGCTCATGCAACCTGAGATATCCCTGCTTTAATTCAACATTTGCAGTGACTAATAGAGCAGAATATTAAGAGAGGATGAAATTGACATAAAATAAATCCTTAACAATATGTTCACGGATTGTTCAGAGGTGAAAGAGAACCTGAGAAAGAGCCTGGGGTCTGATGTGACAGGCTGTGTGCTGGTTCAAATGTGAAATGTCCCCCACCCCACCCCAGTCTCATTGACCGGTCAGACTTAGTACCAAGGTGCTGGCGCCATTTTGAAAACTATGGGGCATGTGGAGTTTGACTGGTAGAAATTGGTTGTGAAGGGCAGCTCAAAGAATGCTGCACCTGATCCACCATGAGAAAAGGAGCTTCCCCCACAAGCTCCTGCCACCCTGTCCCCTAACCTGTCTCTGTCAAGACTCAAGGGTCACAGGTCTCAAATCAGCAGACCACATTCAGACAGAAAGAGAGAAATCTGCAGTGGTGTATAATGATGATAGAGTCTGTGCATGGCTCCACCACAAATGCTAGGGACAGCCAAGAAGCATGACACCAAACCAATGTGCCCCCTTGTTTCCAGGCCCTGTCCTCAGTGAGAATCTTGCAAGAGTGAGAAGTGTTTGAGGATGCTTTGGATCCAAATTACCTTGGGCAGGAAACTGAGAAATGCCACTCTTCTTAAAGCACAGATTTATATGGGGATGGCCACAGAATCTCAGGAGTTCAGGAAACTTGATTTTGATAGCTGTGAAATAATGGCATCCAGAGGGAAAATTGCATTTTTGAATCTCTAGTCTTATATAAAGTTTGAACAGAAAGATTTAATAACTATATTGAGTGCAGCAATTCTATTTTTAATAAACATAGACTTAGAAACCCTAGAATCTCTTCACATCACCGCCAAGCAGAAAACATGCAAAAAGCTATGTGAATATATCTCATATTCCATTTAAAAACGTGACATCTGTAAAGCTGGAACTGTACTCTTACAGATCACAGCTGAAAGCCACTTCCAGGGAGCAGGATGATTTCAAAAGGAGGCGAGGACTAAATCCATACAATGCTCCTCTCTCCGTTCCCTCAGACTATCTAAAGCCTAGTAAAATGCGGGGATAAACATGTAAGATTAGGATAACTAAAAGCCAAGTGGGATGTGTGTGCATAGACCAATATCTAAGTAGATATTTGCATGTTTAGATAAAGGAGATTAAATGTACTATTGATTGCACTCACAGGGTCTGTCTCCGGGTAATATAGTTTACTGATTTCATCAAAATTAATTCACTAGTGCCTTAATTATGTAAATAGCTGTCCACTGTCTGGTAGGGGTGTCAGCTTGGAAATAAGCATTATCTAAGTCAGGGAAGACTAACCAACAGCATGGATCCTCCCCAATTTCTCAGGAAAATTATGTTCCCTTCTGTCACTTTATGCTGATTTCCTCCTGGGGTCTCTGTGGCGATAGTCTTCAGAGCTACAGCAGACTGGAGGCCCGGAGAAGGACTGGGGCAGTACAACTTCATAACTGGACTCTAGTCCCACCTTCCCTTTCCACTAATAGTCAGAGAGTGATAGACAGGGGCCAGGAACCACATCCTACTCAAAGCATCGGCCGGTCTGGATCCTCCTCCAAACATGGGGCAGCTATTTATTATAACAGGTTGAAAGTGGCCGAACCATAGACGCCCACCAGCCTCCTCTCACATGAGTCAAGAGTGGCGTTCTTAACTTCTCCTTTCCGTCCGTTTGCTTGCAGGACAGGATACCACCAAACCAATGGGATACAGATGTTGCCATTACTTAGCCTGCAGGGACAGATGGCGAAGCACACTCCGTGTGAGTACTGTAAGATAATGCAATTCAAGCGCTGGACACGGGAGACAACTCAGAGTTGTGTGAGCAACAGAGGCTTCGCAGACACTCAGAGGCCAGATGGAGCAGGAAGAGCATGTCTAGACCTTGAATGTTCTGAGGCTTTGGGCAGAAGAATCCAGCCACCATGCTATGGAAGTCATACCTTCATGCCATGAGCCCTTCTTCCTCTGCTCCTCTGTAGAGCTACCAGGACAGAAAGTCAACCAGAAGCAAAACTTTGATGTTCTCCAGAGCCTGGAACATGCAGCAGATCTGGTAGGGCAGCAGATAAGAAACCAGCAGACTTCACTTTTCCTCACATTGAGTTGTCTGCTCTCATGCAAAGTGGAGCAGCAAGTCCCTGCCCTGTTGTATTTTTAGCAAATGTCGCCGCTTTCTGCCCAGCCCTCCCTTTCTCTGTGAAGGTGCTCCCATGTGCAGCAGACCCAGCCTGGGAGGCAACCCAGCTGCACAGTGAATGTGCTTCTAAGTCGAGAAAGACATCAAACCACAGGGCAGCTATACCAGTTTCTGTTCACTGACTCGCACCAAGATTCAGATCCACTGGCATTACAGACTGCTCACTGTGGAGTTTGGTAACAATCTAACACACAGTGTTCACAGAGCTACTACAAGCCATGAGCCACTCACTTAACAGATGTCCAAAGGATGCATCAGGACTGTGCTCCAAATACAACCTGTATCCGAACCCTTTCTCATGACCACTACAATTACCTCGTATTGTCACGATATCGAAACAATCAGTGATATTGTAAAAAAACATGCAGCTGATATTCATGAAACAAAAGCCACCAGGGTAAAAGGATCCCCCATTCTACAGTGTGCTTGCTTGGCATTCGTGTGTTGTGTTTGCTTAAGTTAGCCTGTGTTAGCTCCCAAGCCCTTATGCATAGGCACGAAGGCAAGTGTCACTCACTTAAGCACAGGATTACACATGATCAGTTTCCAGACACTGCACATGAGGAATGGAGGGGCAGATGGCCTTTCCCACAGATGGCCTATGCCAAACTCCACTCCCACACCCTCCTCTGCAGTGTGTTTTGTCCCTCTCTCATCAGGGAACACTCACTTTCTCCAACTTTGCACATCTGGAAAGCTCTGGAACTTTTGTGCAACCAAAACTATTCAAAGGAAATAGGCTTGTGCCAGGGACTATTTCTGGGCATGGCCTGGAAACTTCCATTTCCTGTCTCTTGAGGTCCACATCTTTCTTTGCACAGAGGAGAGAGGCCATAGGCTAGAACCCTTCAGTGTCAGATATGTAAATGAGGCTGCTTCTTACACCCAGCTGCTAGAGGCCAGCTGTGTTGACTCCAGGGCCAGCCAATATGTCACTGCAACTGGATGAGACCCAAGAAAGCATCCAGTAGAGTCTAAGGCCCTGATGAGGACTGTGCAGCACAGTAATGAATGATGGCAGCTTGAACTATGTTGCTATACTTACAAGGCATTATTGATTGGATTTGTTTTCTTTCAAAAAGAGTGAAAAAATAAGACGGTCCTACCAAAGAAAAGAAGCACCTTCATGTAAGCACCTTCATGTAAGCACCTTCATGTAAGCACCTTCATGTAAGCACCTTCATGTAAGCACCTTCATGTAAGCACCTTCATGTAAGCACCTTCATGTAAGCACCTTCATGTAAGCACCTTCATGTAAGCACCTTCATGTAAGCACCTTCATGTAAGCACCTTCATGTAAGCACCTTCATGTAAGCTCTAGAAGCCAACAGAGTGAAGGTGATGAACTACGGCATGACATTATGCTTCGGCAGCATTTACATATTTTTATTTGCAGAACTCGGGACTTAGGGAAAAGCCATCAATTGCTGAGCCCATTGTGGCAATGCCTTCGTTATTATCCTCTCCCTTCCAGTTCCAAAAGCACAACTAGCTGTCTGTTATACCACTGCATCTAGAAACACTGACTACAGGGACTGTCTGCTCCAGGGATGGTAGCCAGCCCTTGGGGACAAAGGGCTTCCCATCTGAACCCGCCAACTCTGCTTCACACCATCTCCACCTTTGCATTACTGCAGCAAAAGTCCACAGCCTCCTTTCTGGCTACCAGACTTGTCAGCACCTTCCTGAGAGGGCAGGGTTCCACTTGACCACTCTGGTGGGGAGCCTTCCCTCATGGAGAGCTGCATGCATGACCTGCCCCTGGCCTATAGCCCACGATGAGCTACATAGTTCCTCCCAACAGCTATACAGAACATAGTTATGAACATGAAACTCTGAGCCACTGAACCAAAATTACTTGATACATCTCAATTTAAAAAAAATTAAACACACACACACAAGCTTTTGGCTTTTGGCTGGGCATGGTGGCACACACCTTTATTCCCAGCATTTGGGAGGCATAAATAGGCAGAGTTCTGTGAGTTTGGAGCTAGCCTGGTCTGCAAAATGAGTCCAGGACAGCCAGGACTCTGTCTCAAAAAAAAAAAAAAATTAAACACATAGAATTCTCACACCAGGAATATTCCAGACACCTGTGGCCTCTGCCAGAGGTATCAAGATATGGACTGAACTTGACCCAGACTTTCTGGTCACATTATAAACTAATCACGTTTCCAGTATTGCCCCTCCTAGTATTCAAAACCTTGCAAAATCCCAAGAGTATATTTGAAAGTGACCATGAGCTAAGGTTATTACTATTCATTTATTCTGCTTAAAGCTTTTCACGAACGAGCTTGCTGGAGCAGAATGGATTACGGAAGAGAAGTCTTTTTGATAAGCTGAGTGGTTGCTAGGTCCTCCGTCTGCCTTTAAATGCTCAGACATGCCTTTTGTACTTGCAGGTGTCACATGGAACCATAGCATTTGGCTTGGCTGTGCTTTGTTCCCGTTGAATACAGGCTGAAGTTCACCTGCCGGTGGGATGGTACTGAGAGGGACGGTGCCTGTAGGAAGTGACCCTATTATTTTTAAGAAAGATTTACGTAGTTCTTTCACAGAAGAGGCCGCCACTGAGTGTCTTCTCCACTGTGCTCCCTTCGCTCCTTCTCCTTAACACTTTGACTCCACTGTGGTGAAGCCTGAGTAGATGTA
Source organism: Meriones unguiculatus (assembly GCF_030254825.1). Taxonomy (NCBI): domain Eukaryota; kingdom Metazoa; phylum Chordata; class Mammalia; order Rodentia; family Muridae; genus Meriones; species Meriones unguiculatus. Next base: position 98,481,811 of record NC_083351.1, read on the forward strand.
TCTGCTATCGGGCAGTAAACTCATGGACTTTCACAACCATGAGACAAGATACAGTAAACCTCTTTCCTCCGTGAACTACCCAGCTGCCACAGACTAAGAACCTTCTGAACGGATGCCTGGAACCCAAGTACCATTAAATCCAGGGTGCATCACACTCAGATTTGCAGTAGCTATTATCTTAGATGGTTCACTAGCCAGCACTGCTTCTAATGAAAGGGCAAATGCCAAGAAAGAACTGGATAGCCGCAGTTGAAGGCATCACACCAGGGGCACTCGCCAGTATGAGGCATGTCTGCCTAATTCCCTTCCTTACTCTGGAGCACTGCCTCTGTAGCTTCCTTTGAGTTGAACATACCCAGAGGTGAGCATCTCATGCAAAGCCTCTAACTCTTTGCTGCTTTCGGCTTATACTATGAAGAACAGAATAAAACAAGGCCAGGGTGTCCCTAGGAGTTAAGGGAAAATAAAGCAGACATAGCTGGTGATGATGGTAGAATTGAGACACTCCCACGTAAATGACCATGCATCATTTAATAGATCATATGTACATTTACACATAGACTTTCTAGAATGTATATGATTTGATGGATAATTGGAACATAAGTACATATGTACAAGTTAAATGCCCAACACTAAAACACATACATAATTAGCAAACAACTCTTAAACAATAACAACATCCATATATAAAGAAGAATTAAAGATTCCTTTATAATGAACGTTCTGTTGCATATTTTAAAAGCACTGGACAAAATTTATCTGTAAATTTTGGTTTCCATAAAAAGGCAAAAGGAGGGAAAGGACAAATGTTACCTGCCTTGCCACCTCTGCTGTAAATTCCTGTGTAATGTGCTCATACCTTGGGGAACAAGTGCTGTGTGGCATTGTCGTGTTGACTGACACTCTGAATACCAGACTCAGTCCAACATTCCCCTTGGGATATACACACTAGGAGAGCTTGGGGAAGACAGAAATGGTTCTTCTGTGGAGCCTGGAGACTAATTAGGGATCTTGACCAACACACTGGACTCACTTTGAACAGGAACCCAAGCTCCCTGCTAAACAGCTGCAGCGAAGGTACGGGGCAGGGGACAGAGTATGCTGTACTCAGCATCCTGAAGCTCTTACACTTCTGGAAAGACCATCTTCTCCTTCCTTACCCGGGCTGCTGACTGACTTCCCACTGGGAAGAACACTGTGCCACAAAAGTGAATTCATGGCTTAGTCCCTTGAGAGATACTAAGAAACCCACTCTGCTTTTGTGGACCCTGTGAGACACACTGAGCAGTGCCACAGAATGACGACAGCCAAACTTCTCCATGACCACCTCCCGAAATGAAGACAGCAAACACTTCAAGATTAACTTAGTAACCCTCAAGTCATTTTTTTTTTTACTTCAGGATGCATCTGCATGCAGAAAACTAAATCGTTAGATGTTACATGCTCTCTGACAGACAGACAGCAGAATGCCAGAGACTCCAGCTTTGAAAATCCACAGAGATGTCTTATACAAGCAAAGCCACTAACCCTTTGTTATGTTGGCTTCTCTGTGAAGGACAGGAAGGGAGGGGGTATCTCAGGAGTAGAGTGTTTGACTAGCACACACAAGGACCTCAGCTCATTCTCCAATATACACACAGACAGGGAGGACACTTCCAGGCACTTCCTGAAACACTAGGAAGACTTGTGCCCCAGATCCCTGCAAGCCCATTTACCCAGAGTGGAAGCCCCATCAAGGCAAGAGAACACTATGGATCACTTCTGTGTGCCTCTGCTTCCCACATAACTCTTCCTCTCTCCTCTTACCACTGGCACCCTGCCTTAGACTCCTAACTCCACAGTGCTGAACAGAACCTGAAATATCGGTTTATGTTCTCTAGAAACATGCAGAAAAACAAACAACCAAACAAAAACAACCAAACAACAACAACAAAAAAATCGCATCTATCCCAGGACAAGGAATACCTCCCCTGGAAAACAGGTGTGGAAAGAACAAAACCACAGCCAGCTTCTGCACATTGTCTTCATAGGGTAGGGTACAGGGTCAGCCTAGAGAAACAACTAGGACATACTTCCTGGAAGGCAATATGGTCCCATTTAGCCCAGCGTTTTCAGTGGAGCTAGGCCACAGCAAAAGTGAATCACTGGTCCAGTTAGTAATAAGACCCCAATGTAAGCCCCTCTTTAAAATCATAACAGAACACAGTCTTTTTCTTTGAAAGTTTATAAAAGCCTGCCTGGACATAGGCTGAAGTGGGATACCTCAAGATTGCCCTCCAGATTCAGGGGCTCTGTGGAATATTAGTATCAACTAGGAGCCAGTCAATATTCAACAAATCAGATACAAATGTTTCCATTATACCCCTTTAACATTCCACTGTCAAGTAAGGCAATAGAAATTGCCAGAAAAAAAAAAAAAACCTATTAAGATTAGCCCATATTTCTTTAAATCATGGATTATTTTACAAACAACAACAACAAAACTGGTATGGAAAAAAATAGAATCAATGGATAAGGCAGAAGAGCCTCTGCTATGTGTCAGTGTGATGGTGGTGCTTGTCCCTAGACATGATATACATATGATGCTTTCAAGAAGATCATGTGTGTCTGGGATGTGTGAGTCATGAGCCACACATGAGTCTCAGATGTTTTCACAAGGGTAACAGTATATCCCTTTCCTTCTCCTACAGATGAAAGGTTGTTTCTGCCTTGGGGGCCCACCACCCTTCTCCCTTGACCTCTCTTTCATGTACATAGAGGAGAAGAAGAAAGCAGATTTCAGCTGTTCTGCTTGCTCCTTCGCAGTGGTCCAGGGCATCCCTGCTGTGCATCTAACAGTCTTCCAGCAGCTGGCCTAGGCTCCTGTCTTGCACATTCTATCCAGCCCCTGATTTCAAAACTTCAGCTTTCTTTGTCCACAACTGCAGATTAACCTTTGGTTTTCTCCGGGGAGTCATATATTAGTTTGAACAAAGCCAACCATGATTGTGTTGGATTTCAGTTGACAATCCAATGGCGTTGAGTGTGCTGAACTGTCTGAGTGTTCAGCACTGTGATGTCTAAGATGCCATTACTAATTTTGGATCATTGGAAATCATCCAGCACTGAACACATTTGAACCTGTTAAAAATAGCTCAGCGACCCTCCAGACACTTCAGCCTACTGTGAGATCAACAGATGTGCTTTCTACTTACAAATTGGGAAACACATCCGGAATGCAGAAAAGAATTCCTTAAGGAGGCTTGGGGGAATCATCCATAGGTTATTTTGTAATAGATATCTCCTTTAGGAGTCATGGTTATTAACACAGGATTTAATGTGTGTCATTGGACGTAGAGGACTTTATACAGCTTAGGTACAAAATACTACCTCAAACATTCACTATAAAATAATACAACTTCAAATACTCCTTGAGACTACTGAAATGTGGAACCATTGGTTAAATAAATCCAATTGATTTAATTAAGTTAAGTTAATATGGGAAAGCAGATAACAAATTCCCAATTGCTTGGAAGGGAAAAACTTGTCAAATATGTATCATGTATTTCAAACACTGATATATTTTTTCAGCTGTCTACCAGTCCCTAACTGTACTCCAATCTCTTTTATACAAATGCACCTATGTTTTTTGTTTTGTATGCATCTGTAAACATGCAAATTCATTTCCCTGATGCACCTTTTACCCCAGGAATTTAAAATATTTAACATCAACTGCAATGTGTTTGGGTCTTGCCACAATTATCCAGCCAGACAGCTTGACTGAAGTCAGTCTTGAGGGCTGGTTTATGAAGAGGAACAGAAAAGGGGAATGGGGGAAGAGATAGGAGAGGGTGGGACTAGGAGGAGAGGAGGGAGGGGGCTGTGATCAGGCTATAGAGTGATTAAGTAAATAAATTAATGGGAAAAAATCAAAAGTCTAAGAACAGTAGTAATATAAAAAAAGGAGAGGAACAAAACCAAATGGATATAATCCTACAGACTGGAGAAAGCAGCCTTTCCTAATGTGCACTGGACTTGTTTTCATAAGGCTAGCCCCTCAGGCTTAATTAAACCCAGCAGCCAACTCTGTGCTCATTCAAACGTGCAATTAAGGAAGAGCCCAAGAAGGACACTTGGCCTTGAGGGCCTTCCAGAAGTCCCTACCATGAACAATGTGCTAATTACCCTTCTGTCCAGGTCTCTTAATGACAATCTGCCATGCCTCCAATTTAAACCCTTAATTCTTCCACTTAGGGCCATGTCTTGCAACCTCAAGGCATGAACATTGGCCCCAAAGGCTAACTCTTCAGAGAATATATACTTTTAATTAAAACACAAAATGCCAAAAGATCATTGAAAAATACTTAATAGCAAATCTTAAAACTGTTTGATTGAGGGTGAACTTGCAACCTCATTTTATAGGATGCAATGGAGCCACTCTGAGAAAGAGGCTGCTAGTATTCCAGGACTAGGTGCCAAGTTGGGTAGTGATGTTCTCTGGCTCTTCTGCAAATAATGCAATCACAAATGGCTAGAAAGATCTGAGCTGCAATCATTTAAAAAAATAATAATAAACCCTACATCTGTTAGGGAAGCAGAGAACAGAAGAAGCCAGTGTATATGGACCAGCCTGATTTAACTTTACAGGAAATAAAGTGAGATGACACTATGGAGCCCCCACTGTCTGAAAGAGGGAACACCCTAATTCTGGAGGTCCTTTGCTTCTCAAGGCCTTCTAGAAGATGCTCAAGGCACTCATTCACAGAGATCAAATGAAGAACACCTGTCACATGTTCTATGTTCCAGCCTCTCCAGCTCCTCTTCACCAACCAGAAATTGCTAATCAAGTGACCCCACTGTGTGTACCTGAAGTACATATGTTCTATTATAGTCTACATGAGAACACATCCCCTTTTCCAGATAATATCAACACTGGGAGTTGCCTCCTCCCATCAAAAATTCAGGATATATTCTCCACAGACCAAGTAAGTCAATTTTCTCTCCACCCCTAGTTCAAATTCAAACCATTAATCTCCATTGGTATACATTAAGAAACAATGAAAAAATAAGTACATATTCCTTTAAGAAGTATCTTCCAGGTGTTTTTGTTGTTGGGATACAGCATCATGATGTCTTAACTTGTCCTGTTTACAGTTGCAGGTACTAAAGGCCAAGCATGCTGCTGGGATGGGATGAAGTAGCCACCCAGGAGGCCATGTTCTAAGCTTGGTGTGGCGGTGTGAAGACAGTAGAACTGGAGTATTCTGGGAGGTTGCTACTGACTCCTTCCACGGCTGTGACTTCCTGTCTAATTTGCTCCCACCATTATGATGCCTCCCCTCACAAGGTCCTCATCAGTGCCAAGCCACCCTGGTGCCACATCCTTATACGTCTAGAACTATAACATCTTCTCTTTACTAAGTTACCCAGTCTTGGATATTACGTTATAGTAATGGAAAATGGACTAACACTCTCTGACTCCAAGTTTTCATGACTGTGGAACCCTGAAAGCCCATTCTGCTATTCTTGCCTCTCAGATGTGTCCTGTAAGTTCCATACTGTGAATCCTTCATTGGCTTTCCCATGTACCAAAATAAACCTCTGGGAGATGGAAACTCAGCAGGTGGGCCTGGAGAAATTGCTCAAGTTAAATAACATTTGCAGGCAAGCATAAGCTTTCAAGTGAATGAATCTCTGCGACTCTCCCTTGCCAGCTTGCACTTTCCTGAATGATTTCTTTTCACAAGCTGGTGGTGGGACCAAGGAATTCCATCACTGCTGGCAGACAGAAAGTAAATTTGGCTCCAGGCCTGACTTCAGAGTAGACTTGGAAACTACAACAACCAAAATATGACGTCTCAACTTGCACAAGTCTGTTCAGATTCCTCTTCCTTCCAGACCCCTGAACTCCACTCCCCAGCCCACCCCCAGGACCACTACACAGCTCACATCCACGGGGACATTCTCAGGTAGAAGAAGCATTATGGAGACAATGGTTTTAGCAGTGCACTAGACAAAATCTGGGGTTTGTAGGTAGAGAGGAAGACACTTTCCCATCAAACACCAGTCCAGCACCATCTGGTGTGACCAAAAAAGCAAAGGAAGGATGATTGGCTGGAGGTGGGAAAGCAGCAACGGTAGAGTGTGTACAGCCCTGCTACACAGATCTCCTTCATGGGAAAACCAGCATAGAGAATGTGACCCCAGGAACAGATACATTCTCCCAGCTAGGCATCACAGCACATGGTACACAGATGAGCCTGAACTGCCTCTACATCTGTGTCATGCCTATAATGGGCTCAGGATGAGCTCACACACACACACACACACACACACACACACACACACACACATACACACACACACACACACACACACTAGAAGAAAGACTGGGGAGAATACAGAAATCTTGCTTGCTGTCATATCAGCTGTAGCAGCTCCCAGATCCATAGATTCTGACAAATGCCTATCAGTTAATCCAGCAGACCCCCTTTTGCCTAGGTGGGAAGGGAAGCTGTGTGAGACTGATGCTTTCCAGAAAAGACGAAACGAGAGCTGGGGAGATGGTTCAGTCAGTCAAGTGCTTACTTCAAAAGCCTGTAGACCTCAATTTGATCCCCAGAGTTCACATTGCAAGTTCAAACTTGCAATGCCAGCATTGGGAAGGTAAAGAAAGATCTCTAAGAACAAGTTCTGAGGTTAATCTCTGATCTCCACATGCACTTACATGTACTGACACCTGTAAACACAAAACAGACACCTCATACACACAAAGACCTATACGTAGAGAACACTCCCCATGCCCAAACATACACAAAAGACTAAAGGATGAACCGAGGGGTCACCTTATAAAGAGGGAATGTGTTGTTAAAGATTAGCCTCCCACTTCCCAAAAGCAATCTACAGATTCAATGCAATTCCCATCAAATTACCAACACAATTCTTTACTGACCTTGAAAGAAAAATTCTTAACTTCATATGGAATAACAAGAAACCCAGAATTGCTAAAACAATCCTCTGCAATAAAAGATCTTCTGGAGGTATCCCTGATCTTAAGCTGTACTATAGAGCAACAGTAATAAAAACGGCATGATACTGGCATAGAAAGAGAATGGTAGATCAATTGAATAGAAGAATTGAATATAAGACCCAGAAATAAACCTACACACCCATGGACACCTGATTTTTGACAAAGATGCCAAATCCATTCAATGGAAAAAAGATATAGCATCTTGCCAGTCTAATTGGATAGCCACATGTAGAAAATGAAAATAGATCCATACTTATCACCCTGCACAAAACTAATGTCCAAATGGATCAAAGACCTCAACATAAAACCAGATACACTAAACTGCTTAGAAGAAAGAGTGGGGAAGAGCCTTGAACTCATTGGCACAGGAGACAACTTCCTGAACAGAACACCAACAGCACAGGCTCTAAGATCAATAATCAATAAATGGGACCTCATGAAACTGAAAAGCTTCTGTAAAGCAAAGGACACTGATGTCAGAACAAAACGACAGCCTACAGATTGGGAAAGTATCTTCACAAACCCTATATCTGACAGAGGGCTAATATCTAGAATATATAAAGACCACAAGACATTAAACAGCAATAAATCAAGTAATCCAATTTAAAAATGGGGTACAGAGCTAAACAGAGAATTCTCAATAGAGAAATATCGAATGACAGAGAAACACTTAAAGAAATGCTCAACCTCATTACCCATCAGGGAAATGCAAATCAAAACAACCCTGAGATTTCACCTTACACCCATCAGAATGACTAAGATAAAAAACTCAAGTGACAACACAAGCTGGAGAGGTTGTGGAGAAAGGGGAATCCTCTTCCACTGCTGGTGGGAATGTAAACTTGTAAAACCACTTTGGAAATCAATCTGGTGCTTTCTCAGACAAATAGGAAGAGTGCTTCCTCAAGATCCAGCTATACCGCTTCTAGGCATATATCCAAAAGAGGCTCAACTATACAATAAAGACATTTGCTCAACTTTGTTCATAGTAGCTTTATTTATAATAGTCAGAATCTGGAAACAACCCTGATGTCCCTCAGTTGAGGAATGGATACAGAAATTGTGGTACATTTAAACAATGGAATACTACTCAGCAATTAAAAACAAGGAAATCTTTCTGCTTCTGGGATAGCTCAAGATGCACAATTGTATATACTGACTCATATAGACATATAATATAGGATAAACCTACTAAAATCTGTACACCTAAAGAAACTAATTAAGAGGGAGGACTCTTGCTAAAAAGCTAATTCCTATTCAGAAAGGCAAAGACAATGGAGATCAAAAGAAGGAGAAAAGAGGGAACAAGTCAGGAGCCTTACACAGAGGACCTCTGAAAGGCTCTGCCCTGCAGACTATCAATGCAGATGCTGAGACATATGGGCCACCTTTGGGCAGAGTGCAGGGAATCTTAGGAAAGAAGTGGGAAACAGGAAGATCTGGAGAGGACAGGAACTCCACAAAGAGAGCAACAGAACCAAAAAAATCTGAGCACAGGGGTCTTTCCTGAGACTAATACTCTAACCAAGGACTTTGCATGGAGATAACCTAAGACACACACACACACACACACACACACACATACCCCTGTGCACAGATGTAGCCCATGACAGTTCAGTATCCAAGTGGGTTCCATTGTAATAGGAACAGGAACTGTCTCTGACATGAACTGATTGGCCTGCTCTTTAATTACCTCCCCATGAAGGGGAAGCAGCATTACCAGGCCACAGAAGAAGACAATGCAGCCACTCCTGATGAAACCTAATTGACTAGGATCAGAAGGAATGAAAAGAAGACCTCCCCTATCAGTGGACTTGCATGGAGGGGCATGCATGCAGAGGGTGGAGGAAGGAAGAGATTGGGATGGGAAGAGGGAGGGAACTACAGGGGGGATACAAAGTGAATAAAGTGTAATTAATAAAGAATTTAATAAAAATAAAAATAAAATAAAATAAACAAGGAAATCATGAAATTTGCAGGCAAATGATGGGAACTAGAAAAGATCATTGTGAGTTAGGTATCCCTGCAGCAGAAAGGCACACATGGTATATCACATGGTATATATATTCACTTATAAGTGGATATTAGACATATAATATAGTATAAACATACTAAAATCTGTACACCTAAAGAAACTAAGCAAGAAGGAGAATCCTGGGTAAGATATCAATCCTCATTCAGAAAGGCAAACGAGATAGACATCGGAAGAGGGAGGAAACAGGAAACAGGACAGGACCCTACCACAAAGGGCCTCTGATAGACTCCCCAGCAGGGTATCAAAGCAGACGCAGTTTGACTCATAGTCAAACTTTGGGCAGAGTGCACCAATATCTTATGAAAGAAGGGGGAGATAGAAAGACCTGGAGGGGACTGGAGCTCCTTAAGGAGAGCAACAGAACCAAAAAATCTGGGTCCAGGGGATTTTTCTGAGACTGATACTCCAACCAAGGACCTGAGGGAAGGTCAGCCTTACCAGGCCACAGAGGAAGACAATGCAGACAGTCCTGATGAGACCTGATAGGCTAGGATCAGATGGAAGGGGAGGAGGTACTCCTCTATCAGTGGACTGAGGGAATGGTATGAGAGGAGAAGAGGGAGGAAGGGTGGGACTGGGTGGGGACAGTAAGCCAGTGAGGAATAAACTACAAGAGGTCTATAAAATGTTGAAATAAAATTTCAGATGGTCCATCTCCACTTCCCTTCCAACTGCAGGGACTGAAGAAATGAGTGTTGAAGAAATTCGGTGCGGCTTGCCTGCACCATTATATAGTTGAATAAAAATGCTTCCTTACTATCAAAGAGATGTGTATGAGCTAGAAGGCCAGCCATGGCAAGATGCTGGCAGCCACACAGGGTGTTCTTGGCACAGACTGCCTGTGCCAAACTAAACACTTTCACAGAAAGTCACCATGTGCAAGCCAACTGGTGTGGGGAAAAGAAGGTGCCCTCAGGAGACCTGAGCAAGCCTGCAGCAAGCGTCAGAGGTGATTTCAAGGCAGTAGGCAGATGGAAGTCTCAAAACACAAGAGGAGAGGGCTGAACATGCTCTCTTTCCCTGACAGGCAACAATTGAAGAGGAAGGAAGTTACAGGCAGTTCACATGTATTTCTACCCATATCCATTTCAGCATTACATTTTATCCAGGAAAGAGCAGAATAGAAAGAGCTAGAAATGGCTTTATGACTCTTAAAAGTAAAAGATTCCAGGTTTGGAGCATTTTAAAACTTGCCTTCTAGACAGGCCTCTGAGGCCCTTCACCTGAGGACACTGAAATGGGAAGCCTGCTTGAGCTCAGGTGTTTGAGATAGCCTAAGCAACACAGCCAGGGCCCTAAGACAAGAGAATAAGGAGTGTGCGGGAGTAGGGAGTGGGGGGACAGATGGAGAAAAGGAAAACGCACAACACCCTAAGATCTTGCACTCTGTCTTTAGGTATGGCTGTTGAAAGATGCCGGCCACTAGGCCACGTAACAATACCCTATCACAGAGTGGGGGGAAGTTTTCTGCCTCACGCATCAGCTGAAGCAAACACCAGCAACAGTTGGAGAGTGCAGAACCAGGCACAGTGACCTTGCCCATCAGAGAAGAGCATCCTCGGTGAAGAAATTTGGCCCTGTGATTTACAGACCTTGACTGAAGAAAGCTCCAATGAAACATGAGACTCTATGTTGTCCACCATGTTTCCTGAAGCCACATCCCCCAAAACAACTGGACCAGAAGGAAGTCAAAGAGTCACCAAGTCTCTCCCAAAGTACCTAGGCTAGGCTTGCTGATTAGTTTAGCTGGCTGACTGACATGGTTATATGAGCCCATGGGTTTACCTAACAGAGACCACAAGGCCACAGACCCCCAGAAGGGAGTTCTTTGCATCAAAGAAACTTGGTACATCTTGGAGCCCAGTAGCCTTGGCACTAACTTTATAAAAAATTACAGGAACATAAAATAACTTCCCCCTTCCAAAGGCAGCAGGAGCTATGTTTAGGTTGCCGGCAATTTAATTCACTCTAACTTTAGAAATTATGTCCCAGATTTCCATTTATAACTGTATTGCTGAGGCACGTTACATGCTATAAAACTCACTCCTCGTAAGTGTACACAGCAGTGAATTTGAGTAAGTGCACACGTGGGTGACCACCTCCACAACCTAAGTTTAGACAATGCCGTTCTCCAGGAAAGATCCTGCCTGCCCATTTGCCTCACTTCAAGTTCTCACTGCTAGCCTCAGGCAACCACTCATCTCCTTTCCATCTTCGTAGTTTTTCCTCTTCTAGAAGTTTCCATAAATGGAATCAAACAATGTGTGGTCTTCTGAGGCCGGCTTCTTTCACTCAGCTCCATGTTTTGAGGCCCATGCCCACTACAGCATACATCAAGAGCTCAGTCAGGTCACTGTTTGCCCACTGCACAGATAGAACACACTTTTGTTCGGCTGCTTTCCTGCTTCAGCTTACCAAATACATACATCCAACTATATGGCAAGACTTATCGCCCTGATCTCAGGAATGAAATGAAAAAGCCTGGTACGTTTCTAAAATATTCTGAAGCCATAATGTGTGAAAATATGTAATGAGGATACAATTTGTTCCCTAGAACTTTGTGTGGGTGGGAAGTGTTTTTAAATAAGCAAATAGCATCCTGGAGTTTCACTTTTGTCTATTTTAATGTACACAGAGTATTTTTATGCTGATTCCAAGCCAAGCAAGGTCATCAATCCATTTACCAAGTACCTACTTAATATATAATTAGCATATATTAGAATACATGGAGTGCACAGTCCCCCTGGCTCCTGGCTTTCAAACACAGCTGTATTCTAAGACTGTGATCATGAATCAATTTGAGAGCATGGAAACATTTTTCTCCCTATGAAGAATATAAACAGTGCTCACCTTCCAAGTTACCTGTCAGAAATTCTGAGTAAGCCGAGGCTGATGCTCTACTGCGGTCAATAGTGTGTGTTTAGTTCATAAATACTATTTACCCCTTTGTTCACTGATCCAGTCTAAGGGCCCCATGTGTACCAGGCACCATTCTAGGAACTGTACAGGACCCATATATAAACAAAGAAACCTCATCTGTCTCTTACATTTACAGTCTGCATTGGTGCAAGATATTACAATATATATTCATCATGTAGGACAGTACTACAGATGATAAAGGGGAAAGTAAAATTAGTAAAAAGGCTAAGGGAAGAAAAGGCGGAGGGATATTTTGAGACCCCTTCTGAACAGGGGGTTCATGGGTAAGGACCTCAAGGCAGCCATCCCCAAAGGCAGAAAGCCTCACAGGAAAAGGCACCAGAAGCAGTCCAAACAGGACTGCCAAGACCTGGCTGCTAGAAGCAGGCAGCAGAACTGGGGGCCGGAGGGGAGGGTGACAGCAAACAGGCTGTAGACCCATGTGGTCTTAGAACCAATTCCACCTTCACTGTTCTTCCTGTGACTCCCAGACCTACAGACACAGCCTGAATGCCAGGGGCACAGCGTAACAATTAGTGGACTTGAGGTTGGCAAATAGCCACACAAGCTCTTATGGTTCTATTGGTGACTCCAAATTCTGGGACCTCCTTCCTGTGTCCTCGTGCAGTTCTCCAGAACATAAATTCTACCCAGTATAATGCTTCACACTGTCCTCTGTGAGGCCACTTGGTGGCCAACCACATGGCCACTCCTGCTGGGAAGCCTTTTCTGGCTTCCCATTTCCTTCCCCACTCAATAACATCTTGGGAAATGAGCTCTCCAAAGGCTGTACACAACCACTATGATGTGGGGTTCTCACCCAGCACAGCTCTTGGCCATCTCCATATCTGCCCGGATGGTTCAACCACTCCGCTCGCTCCTCATAAAGCTGCAACTTGCATCCATGAGTCACCTGGGGACACTGCTCCCACCTATGACACTCATTGCCAGAGGTCAGATTTTTCTGCCAGGAGATTCCTCACCACCACTCTCCAGCATGGCAGAAGAAAGCCATTCTTTCAGGACCACAATGTTGCCAGTGAACCCCAAATCAAACCTCAAATTACTCCACTTCCTAAACCATGTCTTCAGGGAACTCCTCTAAAGTCTAGCACGTAGCTAGAACTCCTAAGGATATAAATGATAAAGCAGCTTAAAAGCAAATCCTGGTTGGTTGACACATTTGAGCCAACCAGAAAGAACAATGGCTGAAATGCAGCCTTAGCTAGACGGAAGAAGTTTAATATCCGCAATAATTTTTATTTCTTCTTTTCTTAATTTTCTTATTTACTTTCGCTGTATGCCACTGGTTACAAGTCCCTTAGCACAGCAAACTTAAATTTTAGCTCTCTAGAATAAAATCATAAATCAGTTGTGTTTCTGAAACGCAGTTGGCCCCAGAATGCTACACTGACTTCCCTGGGTATCCTTCATGGTGCACACAGCCTTGAGGACCCTCCCACAGCTCCAGTTTTATGTCTGTCTGCGTCTTTTCACAGGGAGGGATCTTCCCCATGTGAGCTGCTTGGATAGATCTTGTTAGGCGCATCTCTCCTGTGGTTTCAGAACAGAAGTGCTGGTGAAGCACTCACCATTCCGCGGATCCGCGGATGCAGGCAAAGCAGCAGAAGAAACTGCTGGGTAGCAGTCTTTGAGTGCCCTTCTTTCCATGGGTGTATTATGTGCCATTGCCAGACACTGAGAGCGTGCAGACCAGATGAAAGGCACTCTAACGCCTGCGACCAAGTTGTCCTTGTACAACTCCGCTGTCACCTGCCTACAACTTTTTCTTTTAATCTTACATCTCAGAAAATACAGTATTATTGCTCCAATAGTACTGGTTGCTGATAGCATCACTTGGCCGGTTATTTATCATATATATCTGTAATTGAATTACTCTCCCAGTAATGGGATTTACTCTCAATGTACATAAAAATGCAACACAAAGTAAAATTGTTCTGCTGTATGCTTCGTCGTCACTTGGCTTGAACTCCAGGTCAGCCAATTCCACAGAAATGCAGAGACAAAAAGGAAAGGAATGAAAAACTGGGAGATAAAAAACAGGTGAATTTATACCAAAATATAGAAAAAAATTCATCGTTTAACAAAGGTATTTTCTTTTGGAATAGTTTATTTGTTGATAAACGGAAAGCCAACCCTAAAACACACAAAGACACAGTGGCAACTGTGTGACTTGCTCTTTCACATGCATTAGCGAGCATATGGAGAAACTTTTGAGAAATCAAGAAGGAGAATAAAGTGTGTTCATCTTTGCCCTTGTTAAACAACTGTAAATTTTGGATCAAAAAAGAAAGGAAAGGACAAAGATGACAACCATACTTTAGGCAACGTGTTCTGACTGTTTGAGTCTGCCGCTGCATTGATCCTGTTTTCAATGGCATGCCCCAGGTGAAATACAACTTCATCTTTGAAGTTGTCTTGCTTCAAACTACCTTGTAAAATGGAGGCCACATTTCCTAGTTCTAGGATCTTCCACAAGGCACCAAGGCACAGATTAATGATGTCATTATCAGTGCGCTAAAAATAAATTACTTAGGATTCAATATCTTCTTTTGGATCAAGCTTTTTGTTTGTTATGTTTTGTCTTGCTTAAACTCTGAACAAAAGAGCATTTTGGAAAGACTTACTGAGAGAAAAGTATGTATCCTAAGATTCATTTTATTTTCCCTCTTTCCTTTCTATTAAAAACAGATTTTGTACCCCTGGATAACCAGTGCTTGAAAATGGGATGGTACAGTTGGTAACGTGTACAGACGGTAGGCTTGCTACCAAGCCTAATGACCCAAACTTGGTCCGTAGATACATGGTGGAAAGACAGAACCTTCCCAGAAGCTGTCATGTGACCTTCATACATGCACTGTGTCAGGTACACAGCACACACGCAATAAAAAATGTAAATGCCTCCAAAAATAAGTGCTAATTTACAAGGAGACCAGCTACTCCTTCAAGCTACCTCACAATCTCCATGATGCTATTAATCTATGGGAATCACAAGCAGCAGAAGGTGCTATCTATGTCAGGTTGTGTCTGTAGGGTAGTAGAGTTTGTAAAAATAGTAATTTTCAACTAGACTTTTACATCCTAATTTAGAAAGGATGCCGGAAACATCTGTGAAAATCTCTATGTTGCCGACAACAGCACCACAGACACTAGAAACAACTCAGAAAATGACATGCGCTCATCTGGGGATTCCAGAAAAGTTAACTTTGCAGAATATAAATATAAATTTGCAAGCAGGTGCAGGTGGGCAGAAATGTAGACACTTCCCTGTTAGATACTTTGTTGTAATTCGATTTGTTAGACAGTGTAATTTATGTTTTCAACATTATTGAACATTAAACACAAAAACTTGTCACCTTGGTATTATAATTATATCCTAAGCAATTTGTCTGTGTAACTATAGCAACAACTTCAGATACATTTTATAATACTAATTTGGTATAATTTTAGAATCAAGTATTATAGCAGATTTATTATAGAAGGTAGAAATGCTTTTCTCAAATAGTTGTACATATTCTATGTCAAAAACTGGGTTCCTCAACTAAGGACTTAATGAAGTGATTTGTTCTGTGTTGCACATGGCGTGGGTTGAAACACAAGCCTCTTCTCTAGGGTAAGGTTCTGATCTGCAAACCCTGGGGTCCATGCTCACTCATTTATTCAGCAGAATGTCTGACCTCCTTGGCCTGACTCTTAGCAAAGCCATGTCCAATCCTCCTCCACCTTCCTGCTTTGTGTCAGTAAAAAGCCTTTGTTTTGGTGACTCTATAAGAAAAAGGCCATCCAGAGCCCTGAAACGTCATTATCCAGTTAACTGAAACTATGCAATGGTTCAGTGAGGTAACCCTCTCTGGCATGACATTTTTTAACAACTGTCCCTGAGGAAGAGGCTAATTCCAGTTAGAGAATTTCCTTTGAGAAGCCAGTAGCTTCGAGGACTTCCGGTGGTCCAAGAAACTAGGCTTATATGCTTGTGTTCATCTCAGTATCGTCAATTTCATTCAGCTCTGTGCTCTCCATTTCTCTTTTTCATTCTCTGCAGACATGAGTAAGAGGTCACTTGACGCAGATGCAAGGAGGGACAAATACCAGTTTATTTTCACCAGATTCTGAACACCTCAAATACTTCCTCTGGTCAAAGATAGGCTTTCCCACCCAGAAGACCAAAGTCTTTGCTCTTAGCAGGGAGCCTGCAGCTGTTTGCCATTAAGAAAACCAAATGAGTTAGCAGCATCTTTAAAGGCATAAATTGATGAGCATCATTCATCCTCCCTCTGTGAGGAAATGTGTTGACTGAAGTCGTATAAAAGGGGACACCATGGACTCCATGGCTGTGTGGGCACACACTGTGACTACGGGCAGCATCTTGAGTGAGGGGCTGTCTCAAAAGTTCTAGAACAAACAAACCCAGGAGAAAGGGAGTCTGTGCTTCAAACAATTACAGGTAGAACTGCCTTTCCATGTAAATCAAGCATGCCCAAGATAGTTGAGTGGGCAGAAAGAAATTCACACGTCTTTTGGAGTAAACACTAAACACAGGAAAGAAAAGTTGCTTCAGTGATCTACGGTGAACAGCTTACTCCAAGGAAGGAGCTTCGCCCTCTCTCAAAATGTGAATGGTGGCTTTAACCAGCAATTAATTCAACGATCTTAATTGGGTATTAAAAAACATTACCTAGTAAGTCTAGTTTTGCCTTTCTGTGTCTCCTTATCAAAGACTAATTCTGTAATTAATAACACATCCGCTCTTCAAAAGCAAGGTTTTTCCAGGCAAGCCTGGACATACAGCTATTTTTAAAAATATAACTAAATAAGCCACAACAATTTTTAACCCGGTGTTTTAACCAATGTGCTCCTTTCTGTATTACACATATCTCTAATACATCCTCGTAGTTCCATTTGCCTTCTTGTTAAATCAAGTTCTCAGAGGAGAAAGATGAGTAGAGAAGAATGTAGGAGTTTGTTTTAAGAAGAGGCCTTTCCAGATAGAGGGCTTCCGACCAACTCTGCTGTCGCCTAACTAGGCTGAACGCTCTCTGTGGCAAACAGAACACCTCCCTCAACCCTTGGCCTTTTGAGGTGAAATTACGGCAAAATGTGTGTCTTAGCTCTCTGCAGAGGACCCCCTACCCACGTGCCCAGTACAGAAACACCAACTGTGGCATCCCCCTTGCCCTCTCCGAAAGCTCGCTCTTGGCGCCCCCTGCTGGGGATCTCCGGGACGCCGCGGGCGCAGGAAAGTTAAAGCCCAACTCCAGGCAACCGCATCCAGGTACAAACAACAAAAAGAGAAGGTGAAAGCGTTTCCCGCCAAAGCCAGGAAGCGAGGAGGGACTGTGAGGGTGGGAGGGGGGACCGGGACCTAACCGCAATCGGCACAGGACCAGGGGCAATCGCGGGAATCACTCCCTACCGACAGTTCCTCCGATCATCCAGAGCACGGATCTTCGCCTGGCCCCAGACCCTGAGCCCGCGTGAGCATGCGTCTGAATTGCCAACGGACAGGGTCTCCACCGGGGGAGTTCACCCGGCTGTCGTGTCCCCACACCTCACTCCCCCCAAACCCCCCCTCCCCTGCCTTATGGTCTTCCTCTGCAAAACACCCCTGCTAAGTTGAGCCCTAGTACCACTACCCGCAGATTCTCACGAACACTGCTAACCTCCGGTACAGAGAGCAGGAAAATGTCCCCGAGTCCACCGGGCTGAGAGGTAGGCGATTCCGACCACAAGACCCGGTTCCAGCTCTCACCGAGCGAGCCTGGCCTCAAGCGGAGTAGGCGCGCAGATCTCCAGGGGTACCTGAGAGGTGCTGGCGGAGGTGCAGGTTTGCCCACCGGCAGGTCGCACCCCCGGACACTCGAGCTCCTTTCCGGAGCAAGCTCGGATCCGGGGAAAGGCTCGGACACAAACTTCCAGCCTGTGCACTATCTCCCCTGCGACCGCCCCCGCACTGACGGTGGTCCTATTCCTGCACGCGCCTCTGCCGGGCTGTCCCCACCCAGGTGTCTGCAGAACGACCCTGCCCGAGATCTACGCCACCCACAGATGGACCATTGCTGCCCCGGGTCCAGTTCGCAAGCGCAGGGTCTCAGCTATGACACCCAAGGATCCGGCGGGGAGCGAGCTCACCAGATACGGGGCGCGTTCCTCCTGCTAATCATCCAGCGCCCCGGGGCCCGGAGCGGCTCAGGGGTCCTCTTCAGCGCGCTACAAGGGAAGTCGAGGCAGCAGACGCCACTGCACCCCGCCACTTCTCCAGAGCTATCCGCCACTCGCAGCGCGCCAGGCTGGGGACCAACCAGCTCGGCTGCAAGGCGCACGGAGTCTCCAGTTGGGCAGCTGAGCGAGCAGGCTCGCACCAAGCGAGGGCAACCCGCAAGGTGGCAAAGTTGGGTGCCCTCTGCTTGGTAGCCGCGCGTGGGAACGGAGAACACCCCAAAGAAGGATCGCACGTGTCGGGGCGCCGTAGTGGGAAGGTGGGATGCAGAGGCCGCCGTGCAACAGTGGCCACGGCCAGCCAGGGGCTGAGGAGCCCACCCGCGGCGGGAGCGCAGCGCGCGGGAGTGGGAACTGCTTGAGCAGCCGCCGCCGGCGCCGCCTTCCCGGCGAGTAGACCAGCGCTTGGTGCGCGGGCCCGGAGCTCGGGGCGGGGAGCACAGGACCGCCTCGCCCCGCCCCCGTCCCGCCTTCTCCGCCGCCCCTCCCCTTCTCCGCCCCTCCCGGGTGCCAACTGAGCGCCCCACCCGTCCCTGACCTCCCCAGGCCCCTCCTCTGGCCCCGCCTCTTCCGAGATGGGACCCCCTACACACTCCCCGGGGGGCTCTCTACACACCCCAGGAGTCCTATTTGTGCCTTCCGAGCGCAAGTTCACCCAAGTGGGGACTTTTTAGAGACTCCTTTCCTCGCCTCAGAGAGACCTTCTTTGGCTACCCACCCCCCCACCCCTCCACCCCCGTCCGCCGCTCCGACGTGGCTACTTTGCGGGATGGGCTGTATAAAGGGCTGGAGGCAGTTCAACCCAAACCAGAGACGTGGCGCTTCTTCTAGGGAAGGCTTAGGTTCCAGGTATGTGCGCGCCCCTCGTCGGATCGCGGGTGGGAATTTAAGATTTAGTTCTTCTGTGTCACCCTGAGAAGACTGGGAGTTGGGACGGGGGACGAGGGGGTCGCTTCGGATTCTTGCAGACGAGCTGGGCCCAAGAGGCTCTCAGCTAGTTCAGGCCGGCCGACATGAACGGAATAGATCACACAAATGAACAAATCTGCTGTCCGGGGAAACAGAGCAAGAGGTTCCCAAGTGGCCCTGATGGGCATCAGGAGAGGGTACCTACGTTGACAGAGCCAGCTGGGCTAATTGGCACTTCTGCAAGGAACTTGGGCTTTTACTGAGTGAGCGTTCGGGCAAAAAGTTTATACTGGAACACAAATGCCTCAGAAGGGTAGTTTTATTGATGTGTTGTTCAGTTCCCCTTCTAAGGAAGTGATCAACTTAGCAGTTTCTAAAGAACATGCAGGGTTGTTGAGAGGGAAAGTTACAGGATAAAGTCTGAAAACTTGGATCCCTTTCCCTATAGCCACTTGTGACCCCTTCCATAAGGATAGGGTGGGGGAATAGTGTATTCAAGATGGTTTTCCCCCCATCTTTGGCCTTGCTGGTGGCTTCAGGATACTTTTGCAATAGGAACCTCATTAGTGAGTGACCCTCTTAGCTGCAGGACCTAAGGATGTCTCTTTGGGCCACACTCACACCCTGCTATTGGCAGGTTGCTAATGTGCTGGGGGAGGGGGAGGGGCTGGTGACAGTTCAGGACATTTGTCAGGGTTCCAAAGTGCTAAGCAGGGACCCGAGAATAACTGGAATGTGTCACCGCTCACCCAGGACCACACAGATTCAAGAGGAGGCCGATGGAAACACAGATTGCCACCAATTGGTTGTTTCTGTCACCTTTCAAATGAAAGAATTAAGTGAAGCTGTTTTGAAAGTGTCCATGGGAGCCTGTGTCAACCCCAGAGTGTGCTGTGTCTGGAACCGTGGGCCCTGTGGGTAGCAGAGGCCGAACTCGGGTGTCGTGTTGGGGCTTCTTTGGGGAGCATCTCTTACAGTTGTTGGCTGGCTTCTAGCTCTCCGGTGGCAGCTCCTGGCTTCTAGGTCTTGAACGGAAAAGTTAATAGGCTTCCTGTGCTTCTCTCTGCTGCCTCAGAAGTGGGTGGGAACTGGCGCCATTCCCAACATTACCCTTCTCTTGCCTGCATGGCTCTTGGGAGGAGGAGGCCTGCCAGGGTCTGGCAGTGGAAGATCTCAGCCTTACACTTGAACCCTATAGCCTCCAGACAGGCTGGTGGAGCCTAACAGGGTGAAGAAAGACAAATTAAGACTCATATGTGTTTAGCTAACTCTTGTCCTTGCTCCTCAAAGTCAACTGTTAAAAAACAATTAACACTTCTTTTTAAAACGCTTTCTAAGAAAGAAAAGAGAGAGGTCTACCATGCTTGTGTTCCCGTGTTCCCAGCACTCTGAGGCAGAAAGATCAAGAGTTCAAGGTCAGCCTGGGGCCACCTAGGGATACCTTATCTTATATACCAGCAGGCAAAGAAACTCACTCTTCACTTGGAGGCCTAAGCCTTGTGAACCATGAGAATTATCACATAGGAGTTCATCCTCTAAACAAAGTGAATTTGTGTCACTGGGGCAGGAAGTGGGTTCGATTTTGCCATTTATAGACTTCCCTGTACTAATATTCATATATTAGTGATAATGAATTACAGATCTCTAATAAGCAAGTACAGAAACCCAATTCTCATGTAGAGTGATCTCTTGGTCTAAAGCCATGGTTTTCCAAACTATGGGTCACGACCCCTTTGGTGGTGAATGATACTTCCAAAGGGGTCCCATATCAGATATTCTGCATATTGGATATTTACATTATGATTCATAACATTAGCAAAAGTACAGTTATGAAGGAGAAGTGAAATAATTTTATGGTTGGGGGTATCTAGAGACTGTATTAAAGGGTCACAGCATTAGGAAGGTTGGGAGCCACCAGAAGTGAAACGGTTCTGAGCTGAGGATGATCTTGCTACTGACCTGCAGAAGGTTGGTGGACTTCTCTGAGATAATGTCTTCCTGTACAGCTTGGCCCGGCTCATCAGGAATGTCAGTCACGAGCACGAGGGGAGAAAGAAGCTGTTAAACACAAAATATCTGAGGCGTAAGTAGGCACCCTGAAATGAAATTACTTTAAAGTATACATAAAGATTTCTTTTTCCTAATAAAAACTGCTCTCCACCTTTAAAAAGCCTTCCTTGTTAAAGGTACCTGAATCATCAGATTGTAAAAGGAAACGTGTTTATTATTTTACCAAGAATGTTTTGTTGTCATCACAATGAAAATTCTCTCTCTATGTCCCTCCCCCTCCCTTCTCCTCCTCTCCCTGGCCCCAGCTGCATCGGGTGAGCCTATGCACAAGGCCAAACTTGAGAAAAGCTGGGGAGCCAACCAGTTGGTGAAAATGATGAATTCTGGGGCGCTGATTCATGTGACTTGAAAAACGCCATCCATTTCCTGACTCACCTCAGATTCTGTGTAGAAATACAAAGCAGCATATGACTTTGAGCTAATGCAACAATTTTGCCTGTCTTTATATTCCCTCCCAGCACCTGATTAAAGGACAGAGAATGGAGCAGAGAAGAGCTGAAGATTGTATGGACTGGGAGACATGAAGACACAGCCATGGACCACAATTGGCCTTCCCAGAAAAAAAAAAAAAAAAAAAGACAAAACAAACCAAAACAAAAAACCCTGTATGTGGGCTTTAGGGTGTAACAAAAATATTAAATTATTTTTTTAAAAGTCCTAGAAACGTGACCTCTTTGCTTTATAAATATGCTTTTCTCTAGATGAGGCAGGCATATATTACAGTTGGAATATGTGACAGATGAAACCGTTCCACAGTTTCTTTTAATACTGGTTTCCCGACCCAAGGTTGCCTGACCCTGTCATTTTCCCACACTAAACACTGGTGCAGAGAAGTGAAGCTGATGTCACCACAGCAGTGCTCATCACTGCTTCAGGTGTATGTACTCCAGAGCATTCAGAAGAGCCACAGGTGTAGTTACAGATGACACACCATGGCAGCCATCATGGATGTGTTCAAAGGCTTCTACACTAGAGAGATTGGGTGAATGTTCAGTTCTTCCTGTAGTCTCCTGAGATTCACCAAAAGCCCCGTTAGGATTCCTTTGCCCCCAGGAAAGCTCCTTGCCCTTCAGTGCCCTCTCCCAGAGCAATGTTCAGGAGACTAAATTTGTTTTAAAAGAATAATGTTCACACTTATAAGCTGTCATCACACATACAAGAAGTATAATTGGATAGCATACAAAGTACAGATTCTTGGTCCTTAACATAAAGCTCCAGGCTGTTCCCCTCTGTTAGGATGAGTGAGTGAGCCTCCAGCATGGCCCTCTCCACAGACTAATGTCTATCCAGGGTCTGCCTCAACTTCCCAGGGCTGCTCAGAGGGATGTTACAATGGACTTTGTTCCTGGTTATTCCTCATGCTTGACAGAGTGAGCTGCCTTCCCCCATCCCCTAGTGAGTTCTGCTTACCTATGACCTCTCAAGTTCAAGCATGCTAAAAGTGACATTCTCTCACCTCATAGCCATGGTCAAAGTAGCCCAATTGAGTGGACAGGCCACGGTAGTAAGCAGCTTCAGGATGTACACTCAGGAAGATGTGCTTGCTCTTTGTAATGGGGACAGGGTTTGTTTTCAAGAGTTATTTTTTTCCCTTGACATGTTCAGTGATTCTTCAAGCTTTGAGTGGGGCATCACCTTTTACTTAAGCTACATTTCCAGAAACCAAAGCATTCTAGAAACCTACAAGCTTTTGATTTCATATTTGTGTGTGTGTGTGTACTTAGATTTCTAGTTATGGTTTTCGGCAACCCAGCTGAAAATAACCCAGTTTCCTTAAGATAGAGCTGGTTCCCCCAAAGCAGCTCAAGTTGTCTTTCAGAAGCATAGTATGGTAAGAAGAGAAATACTAAGTTTAAACGACTTTTGGAGAATCTACAGGAAAGGCAGCTGGTTTCTGGCATGAAGATAAAGCATCCTTATGGTTCTGACAGAGACTCGTACATATATGTCTTGAGGGTTTATAAGCAAAGAGTGGCTGCACTTATTTTTAAAAGATATTTTGTGCTTATTAACTAATGTCTTCTACATTCTTCTGTCTTTGAGAAACAAAGCTTTAAGGAGAAATACATTTAAAAATATATTCAGATTTTGAAGCACAAACTTCTCTGCCTTAGTTTATTTCAATATTTACCAACTAAATTTAGCATAGTGACCTTGAATTCAGTAAAAGGGTTATTAGTAGAATTAAAGAAAAAGGGACATGTCTTCTCAAGCAAAAGAATAAAAAATAAAGACTGCTGGGGCCTTCAGCTCCTCTGCCAAAATTCATTTCTGACCTTACTTTCCATTCCTACTGTTTCTGCCTTAACTCAGCATGTCAGTTTCTCTCACTCTAAATGCCAACACCTTGTCTAATACTGACAGCAGTGATTGCTCCTCAAACAGCATCACTTCCACAACAAGCACTGTCTTTAATGACACAGACCTGATTTTATTTGAATTGCAAAATACCTGGCTTTAAAACAAGCAAACAACAACAACAACAACAACAGCAAAACCCCAAAATGTCCTTGCAGCCAGATGAAGCCATGCTGTTCACTTAGGGACAGAAGGTGAACCCTGGGTGAGGTTCTGCGCAGGCGATAACTTACAGATGTGACAGGTTTGGCTTTCCCCTCCTACCGCATTCTGCTTAGAAGTTCATGTGGTGGCTGGATTACAGGCACTGTCTTACTCTGTAACCAGATATAAGCCAGGAGCCAAGCATTTTAGTGGAAAGGACTCTTAAATCCCAGCGACCATAGGAGCTCCTGTGTTCCTAACCTTGAGAAGACAAGAGGGGGTTAGTTAGGTCAAACTGTGGGTGTGTCTGTGGGGGATTTCCAGAGAAGGTGAGGTAAATGAGGAAGACCCGCTATTCTCACTAGTTCCTATTGTCAGCTTAACACACGCTAGAGTCGCCTGGGAAAAGGAAGCTTCCGCTGAGGAACTGCCTCTCTCAGACCAGCCTGTGGTATATCTGTGAGGCATTTTCTTGATTAATGATTAAGATAGAAGGGCTGAGCCCACTTCGGATGGTGCCATCCCTACACAGGTGGTCCTGGAGTACATAAGAAAGGTAGCTAAGTTATGGGGGGATGCAGAATGAATAAAGTGTAATTGATGAAAAATTTTTTAAAAAAAGGGAAAAAATAATTTAAGAACCTTAAATGACTTTCAAAAGTGGAGGAAAACATGGAGTTAGTCAATTGGCATGGAGCACGTCTCGCCCCTGGGGGCAATGGTCTCCTGAACCTACTCAGAGCTCGGACACCACCACTGCTAGTTCTAGAACTGACGCAGGATGTTCCAACGAGGGGGTTAAGGCTTCTCATAATATTTCCTATAAGCCCACACCTGTTTGTCTATATCCCCCATTTTTATTCATTATTAGCCAGATAGAGCCAAGTAATTGTGGTAATGATACTTGCTTTTTTGCCCAATGCTGGAATGCTAGTAAATTTAGGTATGCCCTGGTTACTCGCATGCCTCACTGCGTGCCTGTGCCCGTTGATGCCCCTCACGCTATGACTCTCTTCAGACAGAAAAGGGATCTTGGAACTACAGCCACCATTGTTACTACCATCTCATTGGCGGCTGTTGGAGCTACCACCAGGGCATTAGCCATGAGTCATACTGGGCAAACTGCTCAGACCCTGAACAATCATTTAGCCAATGTAGCTCATGCCTTAGTTGTACATAAAGGAATTAATGCTCAACTAAAAGGAGGCTTGATGGTGTTCAATCAGAGGAGTGACCTCGTGCAGGAGCAAATTGATACCCTATGGCAAATCGCTCAACTTGGCTGTCAATGAAAATATGCTGGACTTTGAGTCACTAGCATATAACATGAGAATTTTTCCTGTGCTGCAAATCTGTCTAAACAATTGTCGAGCTATATTTTAGGTAATTGGACTGGAGAATTCGATACTACGATGGAGCAGCTGAGAGTGGCCATTGTCACAGTAAATTCTACCAGAGTGGACGCAGGACTAGCCACAGGATTATCATCATGGATTGCTGCAGCCATGAATCATCTGAAGGAATGGGCGGGCATGGGAGCGTTAGCAGGCCTTCTGGTGTTGGTCTCCTTGGTTTGCCTGTGGTATATATGCAAGATTAGAGTCTCACAACAGCGTGATGCAGCCATGATCATTCAGGCCTTTACAGCCATTGAAGCAGGACATTCTCCCCAAGCATGGTTGGATACCATAAAAAGCTAAAATGTTATGCTCAGGATGCGAGGCTAAGCACTGCACTCAGGGTCAGCCGCTTTGGACCCAGAGAAGAGCATGTCTGGTTGCATGCAGGTTGATGCCCCAGGTCCCGCCTCTGAGAAAAAGGTATTGGACGGGTCTGATGCTCTTTGGGTGGATGACACGTAAATGAACATCAGTACAAAGTCCCAATTTATTTCTAATATCAGAGATCAGACCTCTACTCTTGCCTGATGCGTCTAAAACAAAAAGGGGGAACTGTAGAGAGCTGCGGAATGCTGTGCCTTAAAGATGGAGCTGGTTTCCGCCTTCCACCTTCCCGATGGTGAGTGCTCTCTGTCACGAACAATTCCACATTTGGCTAAGGCTGAGGATCTGGCTTGCTTCCATGTATGTGGACCTATCTGCATTGCCCATGTGGCACGCCTGGGTTGGCTACCCAGAGGCTATTTAAGCTGTGGGCTGGCTTTCCCCAGGGTCCGAGGATTGTTCAAGGTTCCTGAATAAACTGCATTGAAAAAAAAAAAAAAAAAGAAAGGTAGCTAAGCAAAAGTCAGGAAGCTGTCAAGCCATGTCTCTGAATAAGTTCCTACCTCCTGTCCATGCCTTGAGTTCCTACTCACTCCTCTGCATGACGAACTAGAACTGTGAGGTGAAGTAAACCCTTTCTTCCTCACTTTCATTTTGATCACGGTATTTATTATAGCATCAAAAGCAAATTAAGCCACTCCTGAACATCCTTTGTGAGCTACTCCACCTTGTCTTCCCCAGGAAGAGAGGCTGAAACATCCCAGATTATGAGCAAGATTATTCCTCCTTAAATCGTCTCTCTGTTTGGGCACTGTGGCAAAAAATGCCAACCAACAGAAGCCTCTGGGTTACTTCCTGTTGTGCTTCATCCATCTGATTTGCTTCAGACCTCGGAGTGCACACTGACCCTGTGGAGGGAGAGTCCCAGCAAACTCCAGCAAATGCCAAAACTTCCTCCCTATGTCAGCCCCAGGCCTCCCAGTCCTCCCTTCTGCCTGCTTTCCTGACTTCAAGCAAGTTCACTGTATAACACTGCAGGCACTCAGCTGCACTTGCAGAGAAAGGGAAGACGCACACAAGTGCCTTGAGCATCCGTAACAGTAAACGAACACTGCCAGCCAGGCCCTTACTGTCCTTACATTCTGCAGTCTACAAAGCACCAAGAAAGGGACACAGTTCAGCTGAGGCGTTTGCCCCTTTTAACAAAGATACCTTCCCTCCTACTTCCAATATCTTCCTCGTTTTTTGTCTAAAACTTCATGAGAATGAGCTGGCCATTCAGAGTTACTGATCATGTGACAACCCAGCATGTGAAGTTTCTATGATTCAGGTAGAGCAATATAGAAAAAAAAAAAAAAAAAAGAAGAGCAAGGTACACCAGTAGGACTTAGTGTTGTCATATTAGTGGAGCAGACTGTAAGGGTTAGTAGACTGCAAAGATAAAACATATAAAGACCATCTGGTTTTGTTACCAAGACAGATAAACAGAACAAAAAGCTTCTGGAAACCTACATAAAGTCCTAGAAAAATTTGGCCTCTAAATACTGAAGAATGAATGAGAACACAAATCAATGTATAACGTTAACAGAACTAACCAGTAAATATATTCCCAAGGAAAGGTCAGCGAGGACCTCTGGCTGGGTTTCTGTGAAAGAAAAAAAAATTTAATACTCCATTTATCTATTTTTAAAAAGATAAAAAAAAATCAAGAGGTAGATTTTTCTTATGTCTACTTCAACACTGAAATAATGATTTTAAAAGGATGAACTTTTTAACTGCAGATGATAGGATCTTCAGTAAAAACATTTAGGGAATGTACAGAGTCTCAGAATAAAGAGAACATTGTAAGAGACTTACAGCATATGTAAACTAGAAAGCCTCAACATGCCTGAATGAATTGGCATAAAGAACCTCTTGGTAAGTTGAATCCTGAGCACTCCTACAGTCATTATTTTCCAGAATACTGAATACATTTATCAACCTTTGCTGTGTAACTTAAGAAGAACTGTAATTACTAAGCAAATCAAGAAAAAACAATAAGTAAATAAATAAATAAACAAATAGGAAATTTTCTATGGAAGATGACTAATGCTGGTACTAGCCATTTGATAGTGTTTTTGTAGTTAAGGAAGGTAAAACACTAAAATATCAGTCACAAAGAGGATAACAGAGCAGAGAGTCCATGAATGGCCAAGGTAGGCTTTTAACAAAGGTGCCACGTGACTTGCTATGGAGAGGAGAGGAGGAACTCAACACCAAGAGTCTACAGCAATTGACTCTCCAGATGTAGAAATCTTGTTTGAGTCACTTCCTTCAAGCCATTCATACAAATAGCTTTAAAGTAGATTAAAACAAAAATTAAAAACAAAACACTAAAAACACTTAGGAAAACACATGAGCAGCTACCCATATGACCTAACTGGCCAAGGAAACAATTCTTAGAATAAGATACAAAGACCTGCCATAAAGAAAGATCAATGCAGAAAACCACATTAAAGTTTAGCCCTTCCACGCAAAGATACACAACTTAAAAGCGAGTGCTAGCTCTAGGGAACTTTCAGTGCACACAAATAACAAAAGATGGTAGGTAATGTACATTCTCAGTCTCCAACCAACCCACTGGGAAAGAATGAAGCAATGCAAAAAAAAATGTAGACAAATGTAATGGGCATTCGATGGCTAATAGGCATAAAAATGTCATGCAACCTTCCTGAAATCACAAAAGCCAATTAAAATAAGGGACCATTTAGTATCAGTCAGACTGACCACAATTAAGAAGCCTAGCAATATAAACTAATACCAGATAACAGGCAAAAAAGACTTCGGAAAGCAGTGTGATTTGTTACAATCAGTTGGGAAGGCACAATAGGGACTCTCCCAATGTTGAAAAGGCACATTCCATTATACCAATTGGTCAAGGAATTGGACATGGAAACTACTGTCAGTTTATTAATAAAAAACTAATCCCAAATAATTTACCTGAATAATTTATGGATATATGCACAGTAGTTAAATGGCCCATACACAATGAGTGTTAAATTTATGATTTCAGTTCTGAAGAAAGGGTATGTTGTGGAGAGTTAAACAAAGGCCACCAGTTTTGTTTTGTTTTGTTTTGTTTTATGCAATCTTGTTTCTTCATTAATATAGAAATAAGAAATAGTGCAGATATTGAAAATGTTAAGATCAAACGGGGCAGCTTTTTTGGGACGCTCATTAGATTAGTAGCCTTTTCTGAATCCTCAAAAGATTTCATAATTCAATAAAGAGGGTTAATGGGAAGAAAGGAAGCACAGAGAGTCAGTACAGGAAGCTCATTAAAGTGGTTTTGTCCTGGAGAGAAATAGAGCCTGTAGCAGCTGGAGGGACACACACACAGGGCTATTTTTTAAAGTGGGTCACTGGAAGAATGATTTTGCATTGCTTGAAATGCATCTATGGACAGGGTCAAAATATCTATGTAGGGGAAAACAACATAATCCTAGGACAAAGCCCTTGCTGAGATAAGAGGCCATAGGGTTTGTGTTCGGAGAGAGCAGGGCCCTCCTAGAATTACCAAGAGAAGGTGGACCTGAGAGAGACCAGGCTGAGGCTGGAGTAAACTCTTTATTGATATACAAAGAGACCTGATCTTAGGAACTCTCTTTTCTTAACATGGCATGAGCAAAATTTTTCTGTGGAGCATGGAGTGTGTGTGAATGTTAGAAAATTTAAATAATGAACTAAAGAATAAACACATCAGGAGAAGGAGCTTCCTAAAGACCCATCCTAGAGACTCTATGGCTCCAGTGACACTCCTGGTTGTTAATCCTGATACGAATTCCATCGACAGCCTGCTGCGTTTTCTCTAGAATCATTGAGCATCTCCAGTATATGTGACGGTGTGGGGATGATAGAATCCAGCCAGAAGATAATTAACACAGATAATAGGCAAGACTGAGAAGTGACCCTGAGAAAGTTTGTGAGAAGTATTTTTAGGAACATCATGCAGTGTGAACTAGGTTTTAAATATCCAGAGACAAAACTGATGATGGTGTCAATGGGATAGAATGTGGAGGACTAGCTGAGATCCAGGAACCTGGAATTGTCTCGAGAACCTGGAATTCCAAGCTCTGTCCCTGCCCATGCCAAGGAGAGGCCTGTGTTTGTTGAGGCTGATCCATAACAAATTGGTCTTGGAATAGAAGACGAACATCTCAGATATAGGATCAGTGTAGCTGTTGAGCTCTCTAAGAGAAATCTCTAGTGAGTGACTGTGAAATTGAAGTTCAACAGACAAAATCATTTTATTATTCTGAGCATGTAATTCAGAGGAAAAAGAAGAAGGAGGAGGAGGAGAAGAAGGAAGACGAAGAAGAAGAAGAAGAAGAAGAAGAAGAAGAAGAAGAAGAAGAAGAAGAAGAAGAAGAAGAAGGAGAAAGACCTCTATGAAGGAGATCATAAACCCAGAAGTATCTAATTCTAACTGTGAACCATACATCCTTGCTATTGTAGCAAACTGCTCCTACAAGTCTCAACATAGTAAACTTTAATAAGCATACAATGGAATTTGATGTTAGTCTTGTTGCTACCTTGGCAGAGATAGTACTAAACCTGAACCAACTGGACTGATGAGAAGTATCTGGAGACTTTTTCCAACCTTCAGAAGCTATAGCCATCCTTCTCCACATTGAATCAGTCTCCTTGGAGTAGGGTCCAGACCTGTGACTTCAGAAAAGCTCCTCAGGAGAATTTGACAATTATGTTTATTAAAAACCATCACCTGCACAGATGGGGTCCTAGAGCTGAAAGAAGACATAGGTACAGATCCCCATTCCTGACACAAAAGCTGATATGGGCACAGACCACCATCCTTATCCCTGTTAATAACCACTTGCAAATAAAAATTTATTTTTTTTCCCAGGAAGTATGTTGGGGGGAGGGGGTGTGACTGTTGTTGATGATAAAAATGATGTTGAGCTATATTTATTTATTTATTATTAGCCTGTAAGTATTGTGTTGGTATTATTTAGCCTGCTATCACAATCAAATAAATCGCAGACATCTGTCTGATTACTTTTTAAGATGTATTTATTATGTTTACAGTTTTCTTCCTGCATGTACACCAGAAGAGGGCACCAGATCTCACTATAGATGGTTATGAGCCACCATGTGGTTTCTGGGAATTGAACTCAAGACCTTTGGAAGAATAGTCAATGCTCTTAACCTCAGCGCCATCTCTCGAGCCCCCATCTGTTAGACTTTATAATTGCCTTAAAACACCTTGGATTGGGCAGACAATTCCATCTATGCTATCTCAATAACCTCACCATCCACCTTCCAGGCCCCATCTAATGCCAGCCTCCTTAACCATCCTCATCTGGACTATCTTCCATACATGATCTTATTAATACTTGTTTACTTTTGGTGGGTTTTTTTGTTTGTTTGTTTTTTGTTTTGTTTTGTTTTGTTTTTGTTTTTGTTTTTCCATTCATGCCATCCTTGGAATCTTTACTCCCAGCCAACATGGTTCCTTCACACTAAACCATCATGGCATCCTCCTCCCTCCTCCTTCCTGTCCCTTTCTATTTTCCGTGATTCTCTTGAACCCAGAGCCCAGGAACCTTAGCCACACCCGTTCCTCTCTGTGCTGCCCAGGTTTTAGGCCGTTAACCAACCAAACAGGTGTAATGTATTAAGCAGGTTTACGAAACAAGGATAGGTTTATTCAGGCAGTACCCAGTTTTTGAGGGCCAGAAATTAGCAACAAAATGCAAGCATCAGACCAAACCCCAACAGCAAACAAACTGCTCTTAAGGGTAGGCCACAGGCCGAGCAGTAGATGACCAAAAGAAAATGAACTCAACTGCATTTTTGAGATTCATTGTCACATAATGTCATGTCAGTGCTTTTGATTTCATTCTATTCTATATTGACATTTGTTTATTTTATTTACTTATTTAATTATTTTTACCTTAGAGGTTTTGCATATATATTACAGCTTCCAGTTTTGAGTTTTCATTCTATTTCTAAATGTACAAAGGAGTATGTCTGTATTTACATCTTTTTCTTGTGCCTTTTCTTGAACTCTCTTTCCTCTGTTTGTTTTGTCCTATTCCAATTCATTTGTTTTTGTTTTATCTTACATTATTAGTGTCCCTTAGAAGCCTGTTCATTTTCTAATGAGAGATAGAAATGAGATGGAGCCAAATGGGAGGGGGAGGTAGGGAGGAACTAGGAGGAGAAGGGGAGAGAGGAAACTGTAAGCAGAATACATTGAATGGAAAAAAATTCAATTTTAATGAAAGAAAAACAAACAAATAAATAGAAAAAAGACATGAAGTTATGAGGGGGAATTAGGGATGGACACAGAGAAGTTGAAGGGAAGAAATAGGGGTATATATGATCATATTTCATTGCATACATGATTAGAAGTCTCTAAAAATCAAAAAATATTTTTGAAAATTAATTAAAAAAACCCATCAGCTGTCATACATGGTCCTGAATGTCCTGAGAGGACAAAGATGTCAGAGTCTAGCTGCCCTCCTGTTCGTCTCTAAAGTTCTGCTTTCTTCAGAGGGTTTCATCCCACCCTGGCTGCGCTGAGACAGGCTCCCAATCCAGGCGACTTCTCACACCTACTAACGTCTTTATCAGTCGACTTTTAAAGTGTGGTGTTTTTAGTAAGTGTTTAAATTTATTTCTTTAGGGGATATCTACATTCATATTCTCTCTATTCTCTCCCTATCTTTCTCTTGCTCCCTCCGTTTTTTTTCTCTTACACACATATACACATACATACACATACATACGTAAATGCATACATATATACACACATATATGCACACACATACATACATACACATATGAACACACATACACACATACACAGTCACACACACATAAACATACAGACACTCATACCTACATACATACACACAGACACACACTCAGACACACATACATACACAGAGACATACACACACATACACACACTCACACACGCACACCCTTTTCCTTTTGTTTGGATCAGATTTTGCCTTTTTAATTTTGCTTAGCTGTTTAAATTGGGGCTTGTCCTTTATTCCAGGTGTAAGGGCATTCTGGCTATCAACTGGACAGACATGGGAAGAGGGACTCTCACTGAGGAATCATCTCTATCAGATTGACTAGTGGCATTTCTTGATTGTGAACTCATAAGAGAGGACCAAGCCTATTGTGGGTAGGCTGCCACTGGGCTGGAAGACTAGGTTGTACAAGAGAGCCAGCCGAACACAAGAATAAGAATAAAAACAAGACAGCAGCAGCATTCCTCCAAGGTTCCTGCCGACTCCCCTCAGTGATGGGCTGTGACAGGGAGTGTGAGCCACATAAACCTTTTCCTCTCCGAGTTGCTTTTTGTCGAGTTTACCACAGCAACAGAGAAGCAAGTTAACAGGTTAGCTTCAAACTGAATCTCTCTGCCTTGGCCTCCTGAGTTCCAGATGTACAGGCACACCTCCACAGCTTCACAGCTGGACTCAGAAACAAGCGAGCTGTGTGGGAGAGAGTATGGCCCAGAAAGGATTCCTCACCGAGACATTCCGAACATCGCTCACATGTGCCTATCCGGGCTTCCCAGCTCAGTAAGAACGCATATGATTGTCTGGCCACACCAGTGCAAATCCACAATAATATGTTTATTTTGCCAGAACCTGGCCCCAGGAAATCCTGTCATTCCAACACACCCTGGAGCATCTTGGGCTCCTCTAAAGTCTGCCATATGGAATACTGGGGTAAATTGTCTTCAGAGATGGGGGTGGATAAATGAAATTACGAGTGCCAGAGGACCATGGCTTTGCCAGTGAATTGTCAGTGCATTGTGTCTTTCAGTTATAGATTGCAAATGTGTATGGAGGATTCTCCAGCGGCCAGGCCACGGCATAAACGTCTCTAAGGCTGGCCTCTCACATTGACTCACTGTGGTGGGCCACGCACCTGTCGCCACCTTACAAGTGAGTGCACGGAAACACAGAAAACAGATGTAGTTTTCCTAGGTTAGACCCCTGGGAGGTGTAGATAGACACAGTCATCCAAAGTGCTGGCACCAAAGATCAGGTCCTCACTACCTCCTCACATGAGATCAGAGTTGGCAATGTTTTCTCTCAAGGGCCAGGGACTAAATATTTTAGGCTCTGTGAGTCAGACAGTCTCTGTTACAACTCTAGACAATATGAAAACAAATTGTGTTCTAATAATAATTTATTTAAAAAGAATGCCAGATTTGGCCTCTGGTTACAGTGTCCTCATCCCAACTCTAGATCAAAGGTTCTAAAACTTGAGTATGCTTTAAAGCCATAGAGATGGCTTATTAAATTCAAATTAGAGCCTGAAAACTTCCCCTGGTTCTGATGGATTAGGTCACAGGCAAGTTCCCGAACTATCTGTCTTTAGCCAGTCTCTAGCTTTTAGGACCAGGATGTCAGCTCTGGAGATGGAGATGGAAATTGTTTCTCTTGTTATTCACAGTACTTGATGATAAAGTGACTTCTGTGTAGGCATTAAAAAGATTCACCTATGAGTAGAAAATAAAATGAATGACTATATTGCAAATGTTAGATTGTTTTCAATTACTTCAAAATGTGCAAGAGAACCAAGGCTTTGTGGAAATTGTTGTAACTCAGAGGATGACATTGCCTAGTGTGGAAGACTCCTTTGTACCATACCTCAATGTATTTTTCTTAGTTCACATAAAGAAATTCTCAATTTTTCATACAGTCTCCAGTCTTGTTCAAGTTGCATTTAATGTACAAAGTTACAATTCTACAAAAGAAGCTTTTGCCCATAAGACATCAGTTCTTAGTGACTGGGAGCAAAGGGAACGAAGTTATAGGATTTCACAGAAGGCATTGCAGGTTTCCCCTTCTTTCCCCTCATTTTGAGAAAAAGTGAGCATAGAGGCAGAGTGGAAAAGTCAGCACATTGTCTTTTCTACACAGGGATTGGGCTTCCTGGTGTCCACCGGTACTGTAACTAACATTACACTCTCAGCACCTTAATTCCTGTTATAATGAAAGGGAAAACTTAACCTCTAAGCTCCTTCTTTTTCAAAGTTAATAGCTTACGTTCATGAGGTCGGCAAACAGATGGATCTGAAGACAACAATGTAAAACTGTGAAATCGCAGAATTAGTATTACTTTGTCAAGAGAGGATCTGAGCCCTAGGAGGGACTCTCAAGACTTCTGCTCTTCAGCCTTGTACCTTCGAGGACACTGGCTAGAACAACTGCATGTCCTTTCTGGCTTTGCAGATCTAACTAGGGGCAGAGCTGGATCAGACATCAGATGCCCGTGGATGTCCACTGACAAGTGTCTTCTTGCAGAGATTGCTAGGTTTGCAGAACCTAGGAGATATGAAAAGCCCTGGGGTTGCGTCTATTCAAAGAGCTTGGTTATCAGTTAAGTTCCTCCTCAATATTGTGTATTGGCTTTAATCCTTGGACTGAAACTATGTTTCAGTTTATAGTTGATAGAGAGGAACAATCATAAGACCAAAAGAAGAATGCTTCGTTCCCTGTGGAGGTCAAACACAGTGAGGGGAAGCATTATCTAGCTGTCTTGGGTAGGGATGGCTGAATTCTTCACATAAGTCTAAGGATAGGCACAGATATTTGAATGGTCCCTTACACCACAACAGCCCTGGTTCTCCTCTTCCTCTTCCTCCTCCTCCTTTCTTTCCCCTTTTTTCTCACACAAATGCAAGAATATGTTGTATATTGGTTTCCGACTTGACATGATCTAGAATTATCACTTGAAAGACAAGTCTCTGGGAATACCTATCTAGACCAGGTTAACTGAGGTGGGAAAACCTTCCTAGGGAGTGAAAGGCAGTATTCTATTGGCTGCGCTCTCAGACTTCATGAAAGGGTGAAGGCGGGCTGCTGATAAGGCATCTGTTTTCTCTGTTGCAAGGTGCAAGGTGCAAGGTGACTATTGGTGCAAGGTGACCAGGTGCCTTAACTTCCTGATGCTATGATTTTCCTGCTGCCATGATCTTCCTGCTTTTATCCTGCCACTGTGATCTTCATGATATGACGGGTTGTGTTCTTGAACTTTGAGCCAAAATAAATGCGTTTTTCTCCCTTAATTTGCTTTTATGGGGCTGTTTGCATGAGGCATTGATGAGGAAACTGGCAAGGGCTGAGGGAGGAACAATTTACTTGAATACATCTGGTGGATGTGTTCGGCTGGTCTATTAGCCTTGAGGTTGCCAGGGTATGCACACCTCTCTCTACTCAACCTCAGTGTGTGCTTTTGTTGCCCACTGCCCCAATGCTTCATCAGTTTGACCAAACAGGAATCAGAAGCAACTGGTCACAGGACTTTACAGTCAGGAACCTGACAGGAAGTACGGCCAGACTGTAAAGGCTCAAGGCCCACCCCCAGAGATTCGTTTTCTCTGGCAAAGCTCCGCCTCCTAAAAATTCCAAACCAGAGCCACCGACTGGCACCCAAATGTCCAACCACATGAACCCATGACAGTTGTTTTGCTGGCTGGAAATTTCATTATTCCTCACATGGATTGCATTATACACAATAGGCTAAGCTAGATCAGATGGCTCATATCTCATATGGCTTTACTTCTGTAGAAAGTGCTCTCATCTGATTTGAGTCACTTCAATATACCTAAGTTATTCCATTAGGAGGAAAGCTCTTTTGCCTGGTTGATTAGAGATTAAAGTTGACTTCTTACCTCATGTACACAATGGTGCTGTGTAAAGCTACATGGGCCCTAAGCAATATTTCTATATTAGTACAAGTTGGCGGGTGTTACAAGTTAGTTGGATATTTTTAGAATAATGTTTCTGCTGTAATCAATGTAAACTATCCATTTACAGTCATGTTAGAGCACTGACCTCAAAATTGTGTCTGTGAGATATATATCCCATGCAGAATTTTCTCCTGTTTCATTTAAAAATATTAGGCATAAAATGGAAAAAAAAAACAGCTTTCACAGTATAAATAAAATGATTTAATTTTTAGGTCTGTTTAAAATAAAATTGAATTCAGAATGTTAAGAGCGTTAGATAACTAGACACCATATGAAAACACAATGCCCAATTTTAAAAGATGTGTTCCATATTAGAAATGTGTCCCTCAATTGTTCCTACTGTTCTCAAAGTAAGTGAAGAATAAAATCCAGAAACAAAAGCTGAAACTTTGGCAGCTCTTGTTATAACTCAGCAAGGGGGCTGATTAGTGGTTGGTTGACATCATCATTTTTCTTCTAGAGACATTTTGCTGCTCTTACCCATGGCTTGGGAAACAGCATTGTGTCAGTGGGTGGGAAGTTCTCCTCAGACAATAGCTCGATGTACAATTCTGAGATCTGGATGAAGATGTCTCGACAGATGCAGAAGTCAACTCCATTGCTGCTGCTGTGAAATTAGTCAAACAGAGAACAACATCCTCCAGGGAATCATGCTAAGGTCACTGGTGACTTTGGCAAAAACAGCCTTTGTGGCATTGAAAATTCACAGGAGACAACTGAAGCAATGGGAAAATAATATTCTCAAAGTTTGCCATAAGCTCAGTGGCAATGATTTAATTCCAACTCATTGGAACTAAAGTCAGTGCAGGAAAAATCCACCCATCTTAATACTTAAGAAGTAGAAGAAATTAACCTGTTACAGAAGAGGACAACCACCTTAGAAAAGGTGTCACTTAAAGGGCAAGTGTTACTGAGGGAAAAGAATGAACACGGCGTTTGAAGACATTCTTACAACTACAGGCAAGCACTGTTGTCTCCATATATATCACAACTTTGTCATCCAACTAGCTCAAGGGGCATTTGTATGAACAACTTGGACCAACAGGTTTAAACTTGAATTTTGGAACTCCTTTACTATAGACCTGAGAAACAAAGTGTGAGTGTTAGTTTTCTCCTCAGAAATGGTAAATAACTTCATTGTCAAAGCAGGACATTAGAGGAAACACTGAGGCCCTGTGTCATGGCACAGGCTGTGGTCTTATTCCAGGAAAGCTTGGGGATTGAGTGGCTTCAGCTTCTCCCTGTTGTCACCAACCTGCCACCTGTGATATGGAAAGTTAAAAGGAAATGAAGCCTGGAAGCTGTCAGCAACTCAGCCTCAAGATGGAGACAGTCTCTTGACAACAAACTGTAAACCTCCTTCAGTTCTGTCCACCTGTTGCCCTCTCAGGGATGCCTACTCAGCTGTCTGACTTAAAAGCTCACCCCTTCTCCCACACACCTAGTATCCTTTCTGAACTATACAGTCAATATTCTCTTCACAGGGCACAAAGTACCTTCTAAAACACTATAGGTATGTCTTAACTTATGTTCTGCCTGTTACTGAGAATTAGAAAATCACCTTGGTACCTGGGCAAAATTCCCTAAATCTAAGACATCTCCCCAGCAAAGATAAAACAGAGACAAGGAAAAAGGTTAAACACGCTTTAATGAAACACAACTGCTGCAAAAGGATAGGGCATAGTTCAGAGGCCAAGAGAGATAAAGAAGGAAAGGAACAAAGAACCAGTCACTAGGATTTTTTCCTGGTCGCTTTTTAATTGGGGGTTAAAGGAGAGTTAGGGTAGCAGCCTGTGAACATGAAACAGGCCCGTTTGGACAAAGTCCAGCCTTTATCTTGTGGGCAAACAAAGGGAAAAGTAGTTAATGCTGTTCTATTAACTGTCGGTTTTTAATTTTGCAGATCATTGAAGGCTCTTCTGTAGACCCTAAACTCAGACGTGTTTGGAGATGAGGCTGTATGTAAGCATGCAATGTAACCTGTTTACCTGTGAGTGTTGCAGTCAGTTCAAAGCCCCTGCCATTGGTGCTTCTTTAAGTAGCAGTTCAAAGCCCCAAGCAGTTTTTCCTGTTGATGGTTAACTAAGTGGTGACAACTGGTTGCAGGGTGGGTAGCTAAAAGGCCTGTGTCAGTTTCCCGACGCCTCTTGAGAACCTGTCCCCTTTGTCAAACCCCGGCCTGCCTGAACACACTCAGGGGATGTCACAGCCCAGCCCTGCAGCACACTGTAGGGTGTGGCTGATAGAAGTGCGGCATGTTGACACTGACCAGCATCACAGCAGCAGACTGCACAGAGTACTGCCAGCCTGGAAAGGGTCCAGACTCAACACTCAAGTTACACTTACATATATGTGTGAGCATGTGTGAATGTGTGTGTGTGTTTACTTTTGAGATACTCTTGCTATACAGTACAGTCTGGCCTTGAATATGCAATCCTCCTGCCCTGACTTCTCAGTTCCAGGACTGCAGCTGTTCACCACAGCCCTCAGCCTCAAAGTGTGGGTCCTACTAAACACATATTACTTTTTGATACATATTTTTATGTGTGTGACTATTTTGCCTACATGTATATGTGGGTACCACATTTATGCCTGGTTCCTGTAGAAGCCAGAAACGGATTTCAGAGGCCCTGGAACTAGAGTTTTGGATGACCGTAATGGGTCACTGGGGTGTTGGAAACTGCCAGGAATGGACCCCAGGTCCTCTGTAACAGCAGCAAGGACTCTTAACCACTGAGCCATCTGTCTGGCCCTAAATATTTCACTCCATAAAATTGAAAAATTAACACTTGAATTGTTGTAAGCTAGGGACCATCTGTACAAACTTTACTTTCACTTTGGCAGCCGTCTCTTCCCCTCTCACTGGTAAGTAGACTCTACGAGGCCAGGATTTTTTGTCTTTTCTTTTCTGAAAGTGGTTTTGAATCTGTATTTAGTGCTCAATAATATCTACTG
Source organism: Meriones unguiculatus (assembly GCF_030254825.1). Classification (NCBI taxonomy): domain Eukaryota; kingdom Metazoa; phylum Chordata; class Mammalia; order Rodentia; family Muridae; genus Meriones; species Meriones unguiculatus. The sequence continues at coordinate 98,520,960 of NC_083351.1, forward strand.
GCTGGCTGGTGGGTGATAACACAGGACCTGATAAATTAGGCTCTGCGTCAATAGTTTCACAGGGAGGAGGGGATTCCTGACTACAGATACATCTTTTCTTGAATGTGAGTCTTCAATTGCACAGTAACATACCAGGAGCTTCCTTTTAAAATGCGAACAACACAAGGGCCTGACATTATGTGGCACTAAATCTCAGTTAGCATAGCAAATCTTTCAGTCACGAGACCATAGACAAAAACAAGAATCACACACACACACACACACACACACACACACACACACACGCAAAGTCATCTTAGTATAAAACTGCAAACAACAGAAGCCGGAGAGCTGGAAAGTGACTGGGTAGAAGAATAGGCGACATTTTGAAAGCTGATTTCATAAAAGCAGTCATCAGTCTGCACGGCTGATGTGTCATTTTAACTCAGAATTCTCAAGTGGCTCTCACGCTGATTGTCAAGGGAGATAATGACTGGCTTTAAGACTCTTTGCCTCTCGGGACTCTGAGATTCAAGAATTGTCTGGAAGAAACACCAGAGTGTTTGTGGAGTGGTAGGAGTGGGGTGAGTGATGCTGGGAAAGGGGGCCCTGGAAGGAAAGATGCCCAAAGACAGTGTGCTGGTTTGTTTTTTGTCGACATGACACAACTATACATGTCTAGGAAGAGTGAATCTCAATTATAGAATTACCTTCAATCAGGTTGGCCTGTAGACAGTCAGTGGGGTATTTTATATTGATTAGTGATTGATATGGGAGGGCCCAGATTACTGTGGGCAATGTCAACCCAGGACAGGTAGTTTGGGATTATCTAAGAAGTCACACACACATGCACACATACTCACAGAGAGAGAGAGACAGAGACAGAGACAGAGACAGAGACAGAGACAGAGAGACAGAGAGACAGTGAGAAGGCTCAGAAAGCCTTGAGGAGCAGGAGGAGCAAGCCATTAAGGAACACTCTTCAATGGCGTCCGACTTAAGTTCCTACCTCCAGTTCTTGCCCTGCTTGAGTTCCTGCCTTGATTTTCCCTCAATAGACTGTGACCTGGGATATGCTGCTTTGATTATGGGTTTCACCAGAGCAATAGAAACCAACCTAGGACAGACACTGGTGCAGGAGATAAAGAAGAGGAGCCAGTATTTGATGTCATTGTTTTCCTAGAATCCCCAACTGTCCTGACCTAATTGTCCAAGTCCAGATACCAGCTCCAATGCTGGGTAGCTATCATTAGCCTCATACTCTCTTTTCTTTTCTGGTTATTTGATTGTTAAGCTCCAGAACTGGTAAAAGAACAGAGGAAGGGGATTCCAGGGAAACATACATCTTGTGAAGCCCCTGCCCTGATGGTCCCTAAGAAAGCTGTGGCCATCCCACCAGAGCTTAAACTGGTATCTTTTACTAGCGCTTTGAGCCAACATTATGTGTGACTTATGTGCTTCCCTCCGGCTGCCTGCTAGAGCAAGATAAGAGAATAAAAGAAATAGAAAAAGAAAATACACAAAAAGTTCCCCTGTCCTGATCTTTCACTTCTCAAAACCCCATGTATTGTCCTTTGCCTTCACAGTCTTGATTCTAGAGTTTGAAGGTGGTCCCACTGCCACAGGAGTGAAGAAAACCTCTGCCCGTATTTGGATCATTTCCTCAGTTTCTCAGCTCCCTGCTGGTAAGGGAGGCACCTGTACCTAGGTGATTTCACACACGGGAAAGGAAATCACACCAGAGAATCCCCTTAAAGATGAAATATATTAAAAAGTAAAAATAACCAATCACTCCTTGGAGAGGATCTGAATTATTCACCTTGGGATTTGAGGTGACACAATCAGCTGACTGTGCTGTGTATCACGAGCTGGGCTTGCAGTTTCTGCTCTAGTCAGATCAGCATGAAGAAAGTCTTCGGCAAAGACTTGTACATCAGGCTGAGGGCTTGGGAAGTGGTCCTAACATGTGCTAAGGGCTTTGCCCTCACTGCAACAACCCTCCTCTGGGATGGCAACTGGGGGTGAGGGCTAGAGTATGCCTCCTGCCATCTTTTTCTTTGACTCATGACAGCATTTTCTGTCTCACTTTTCTCCAACGTTAACTTATGTTGTTGCTGCCAGCGTGTTGTTTGCAGGTGTGTGTCAAGGTGATTGCTTGTAAACTAGATGCAGAAAATTGCATGAAAGTATGCTCTTCACGGTGTTTTAAATCAAGATGGTGATGGTTGTTGCTTACAGGGGAGGAAATCAATATTTTGGCCAAGACAGTGCACCCTCATAGCTGTTATCATTGTGAACTCTGATCTCTCTCCTCCTCTAAGATTGTTACACTCAATCTTACCTCCACATTCAGTCTTCACCTTGTGATTTGCTTGTGCCAGCAGGTGTGACGGGATACACAGGTTAAATCTCCAAACAGAACTTTTCTCTCAGCTGGTTGTTGTTTTGACTCTCAGCTGTCCTGGCTGATAATGGCCACAGCATTCTCAAGGCATTGGCTGCTCTGGAATAAGGACACATGACTCTAAAGAATGTCATTTGGAAATAAGCCCGAGATTTGACTAATTTGCAGTGAAAACGGTGAAGTAGCACAGCTCTTGGGTGAAAACTCATACAAGGGAGCCAAGGGATGCCACACCTTGAAAGTGTCTGGTCACTGCCATCAGAGAATTTTGTCAAAGCTGTAAAAATCTGGAAAAGGAAAGCATGGCAACACACCCACAAGCTATCCAGATCACTCAAAATCTCACAGGGAGGATGTGTCCTGCTCTAGTTCTCTTGACCACAGACACTGAGCTAGAGCAGTGGGTGTCAACTTTTCTAATGCTGGGACCCTTTAATACAGTTTCTGTAAGAGAGAGAGAAAAAGAGAGAGAGAGAGAGAGTTACTAAATCTCACATTTTCTAAGTCACTGTAAAAATTGCATAGAAAACACAAGAGCAGCAGGCTGTAAGCAGAAGTTTTGTACAGCCTTTCTGTGTTCTCATTAGAGCATCAATAAACTTGGGTCTGGGAAAAGAAGGCTGAATGGCGACAAATATGTGGAGAGCTCTGGATAGTTCATCTTCTCCACTGTCAATTGCACGGACATTTGTGTGGCCCTTACTCAATTAATAGATGTTGTAAACAAACCAATTTCTCTGTGTGTCACCAAGGCCATTTCTCTAGACTTGCTGGTAACTATCAATCATTTTTCCTAATGTGACATAATACTGTTTTCTTTGTTCGATGCATGCTGCATGACAATATTAATATTGTTCATAATGTGCTAGATAGAGTCCACCCTTGATTTGTGTTTAAGTGTTTAGGGTCACAGGTGTTTGCAGGGTAGCTTGAGGGTGTGGCAAGCACCTGACAGCAATGGAAATGTATTTAGATTCCCTAAAGTCGGTTTGAAAAAACTGGCAAACACATACATTAGGTTTCCATAAATATAAATACTCTATATTCCTTCAAATATAAAATAATAACTGGCATCAATTAATTCGCTTCAAAAATATTTGGGCTATAGAAATTTTCAGTGTTTGTTAGGGTTTGCTAGCTGATGCAGCAAGCTCAACATTCTGTTTTGTAAAATGATGATTACGTGATGGTTCTTGCTCGATCCCATGAGAAATCTGGTGAACAGGGAGCTTTCCAACAATCTGTGATTCAGAAGCCTTCCTTCTGTGTCTCCGCCATCCTCCTGATGCTAGGGCAGCCCTAGGAATTCATCTGTGTCTAGCCCACCAAGTGAAAAATGGTGGGAAAGGCATATCTGCTCGTAGGTCCCCATTTTTGAAAATAAGGTATCAACTCCTCCCCATAGGTCATTTAAAAAAAAAAAAAGGTTTATGGCCAGATGTGGATAAAAAGTTCAGCTAGAAAGTGTGGTCTCAAGTTGGGAAAGTATTTGTGCCAAACATCTCTATGCTATAGAAGACAAAGCACTGTTTCAGCACAGTTAGCTTCAGTTGCATTAAGTCTTTGATGGTAATATTTTTGTTCTGGTCTTATAAGATATGTAGCCCTGGCTATCCTTGGCCTGGAATTTGCCATGTAGACCAGGCTAACCTTTACCTTAAGATTCATCTGCCTCTGCCTCCCAAGTGCTAGGGTTGAAGGGCTGTGCCACCACACCTGGAAATTTCCTAGGTTCTGGTTCACATATTTCTACAAAATGCCTTGTTTGAATGTCAAGATTATGTATGTTAGTGTATTTCAAAATTCAGGATGTAGCTGCTACAAACAGCTCTGCAATATTAACATTCTGAGATGATCCCTCTCCACAAATCATTTGTATGCTAGTTCAAAGCATTGTTGTGTAACACTGACTAATTAATATTCATTTCATTCTCCTGAGCCCACTTGCAGAGTTTCAGATTGTAGCCACAATTTTAGCTGGGGACACACAGTATCATGCAAAGCACAGACTCCTCCCATAAGAGACCATACAAATATTAAAGAGGATGACTCCAGAAATGTACCACTGGAAAATAATTTAGATAATTCCCAACTGCTCTTTTCATCCATACAGTCATTCTGATTTTTTTTTCTTGAACAAAGTGCTTTTCTTAGTGTGGCAATTTTTTGTGCTTTTTTTTTTTTTAGACCTTATTCAATTTTATAAATTTGTATGTCCCTAGATGATATCACTTATTGCTAAAATGAACTGTTTTCCTCTTGGTTGTCAGACATGGAGACCGCTTTTGCATTTCTCTGCTTGCTGTAAAAGTTAAGCTACTTGTAATTTGTTTTTCTGCAAAGTTGCTAAGGACTTTCTGAAAGGAAAAATGAAGTAGGTGCAAAGTAATCTTCTCCTTGACATTTTCAGCAGCTCCTCTGTCTCCTCAGTGGTGACGACTGCCCAGAGAGGGAGACACCAAAGCACAAGGAGAGGACCAAGCTAGCTGGTATCCTGGTGTACAACAGTCCCTGGGCCTCCATCCTCCTCCAGGAGCAGGGCATGCTTCCCTGTATCCTTCTCTCCTCAGAGAGGTGGAAAGGGGAGCTTGGAAGAGAGAAGTCCATGCTATTGGCTCCATGGTAGAGTCAGATTGCTTTGTAGCTTTGTGATTTGTTTTCTGCTGAATTGAGGGAGAACTTAATTGAATTGTCAACTGATAGATCATTAAAAGTGAGTTTGGGTGATGGATTTGCAGTATGACTCCTGGAGCAGTGTTTGCAAGCAGTTCAGAGAATTGAGTGACAGACCTATTACAATTTGATTCTATTTCCATCTTTTTATGTGGATGAATTTTCTAAGCACTTGAAGTTACAGAACTAAAAAGTAGAGAGAGAACTGATGCCGAACCCTCTTTTCGTTTTAGCAGTAAGTAATATCATCCAGGGACATGTGAGCTTAGGGGAAAATTGAATAAGGCATAAAAAATTCATCTCACTAAAGAAGCATCTAGTTCAGGAAAATACTCTGTTCTTATAATTATCAAAATTTTGTGAGAGTTACGTATTTGTTCTATTATTTGGCTGTAATTATTTTAATGATAACCAAACCCAGAAGTAATTATTCAAGATGTAGAATAGGACATTTTAAATATCATACAGTATTTTAGAAAATTAAGCTTAAATATATACCAGTAGAGAAGTATAATGGAAATGCAAATTTAATGAGAAAAAGAAGTGGTATAAAACTTCTGCAAAAGAAAAGTTGCTCAAGCAGTTTTAAAAATAGTTACTAGCGGATAACAAATTACTTCAGGATTTAAAACCAATTGGATATATCTACTAAAGAAAATATAAAAGTTTTATTTAAAATTTTTATTGTTTCTACAATATTTGAAATTACAGCCATCATATTTTAATTTATGATCAAATATTTTAGATATTAACCTAAACTGTAGTTTTTCAGTAGACAGTTTTAATTAAAAAGGCTGTTATAGGCTAGATGGTGCAGGTATCATGTTCACTTTGGGAAGCCTAAAGTGGGAGAAATGTGACTTCTCAGAGGCAGGAGAAATATGTATCATCTGTGAATAGCAAGCTGGCTGGGATAAACATGGTGACACTTTCTTTTCTGTTTCTTCAGTTGAGACAAAGATTCTATCTCTCTTATCTTTGAAAGTGTTGTTTTTTTCCTGGCCACTCAAAAGCCATGGAAATGACACTTTGAAGTCTGCTATAGGAAAAATGCAACTTATCCGTTATCTTTTAATTTTTTTTTTAAAGAGCAATGTCAATGTCATCTCAAGTAGAGAGAGTTGTCATATGTATAACTCACATGTCTCTGGGCCCCCAATTATGCACAGCCCTCTCTAATATCCCCACACCACCTGAGTGGAGTATCTTTCCTGCTGACAAGCCTGTCACAGAGTTGGCATCCCCTGAGTCCACAGCCTATACTAGGGTCTTCAGTTGCAGATGTACGTTCCTTGGCCTTTGACTAATGTACAATGACACGCTTCTACCCATATGGTATCACACAGTGTTTTTCCACTGTCTGCACTTTAGACATCCACCACAGATCACCCTGACTGTATTGGATGAGAAGGAGCTGGCAATGAAACTTATTTTTCTATGAAATTCAAATACATCTCATAAGTCTTCACAGGGCATCAGAACAGGGTGCTTGAGTCTCAGAGTGGTGAATACACAAAGGAAATCAGGAACTCAAGGAGATCACTCAGAAGTTCAATGGAAGGACACAAAAACTATTGTTCAGCTCTGCAGAATCTGTGCATTTATTCATTTACACTCTCCTTTATAAATAAAACAAATCACATATTCATTAAAGTAAATGCTCTAATAAAGGGCATTGTAGCCAAAGAAGTACAAACAGTGAGAGAAATACTGATTTAATGCAAGAAAGCTGAATGGTGTTTCTAGATACAAGCTTTATTTAACCAAGTCCCCTGATTAACTGAGCGGTTGCCACCCTTCCTTCCCTTCCAGGATACCATAAGATCCCTATCCCTCTCCTGTCTTCAGAGCCACATCCCAAGCAACTAGAATGATGCTTGCAGCCCCTCTTCATTCTTCTTGCTGTTCCTGTTTGTCCCACTCAAACTTCACAACTGACCTTTGGCTCCTTGTCATCTTCTTTGTTGAATCAAACTGAAAATGCATCACTCCAGGTGATCAGTTTCTTTTGTTTTTGTTTGTTTGTTTTGTTTTTTTAAAGAAATATTCTGAATACTAGTTATTCAGCAACACCAACTGGACCCACTTCAAATGATGCTTGAATGGATGAAATCTTGAGAACTGCATCCAATCAAGTGCAACCAATCTGCCATAGAATGGAACTAAGGCATGTACACATTTCACAAAATTTCCAAAAGTCTATAAATTTGACTGACGATTTCCCATTGACCTCTTTATTCTGAGAGCAAATACTTCTGAAGAGAATACTCATTCCCTTTGCTAAGTCATGTAAAACAGAGCAGACGAGGGAGAAGTTATCCAATTAAGCTTCAGTTGGCTTTCAAGGAGGAGCAATAGTAATCTCTCTCCCTGCAGAACTCTTATGATCACTAATAACCTCTTAGGTTTGAAAATAAGCTTGTTATTTGAGCTGCAACTGTAATTTCTTACCATTTAAGTGGAAGCTGTAAGAGGCTGAGATCTTAGATTTATACTTCTATATTATTAAAACTAGCATTATTAGGGGCTGGGGAGATAGCAAGATAAGGACTTAGGTTCAATCTCTAACACACACAGACAGATCTGGGCACAGTAGTAGAAGCCTGGAATCACAGTGCTGGAGAGAGGCAGAGGTAGGAGGGTCCCAGAGGCTTGCATGGCTGCTTGTCTTGCAGAATTGGTGATTTCCAGGATCAATAAGAGAATCTGTCTCAAAAAATAAGGTAGAGACAACTTGAGGAATACATTTGATATCTAGCCTACACACACACACACACACACAGAGAGAGAGAGAGAGAGAGAGAAAGAAAGAGAGAGAGAGAGAGACATAAACATGCACACAAAAGTAATACAGAACGATGACGTGTATGGTATAGACTACTTATCTGTAAATGTCCATTTTTCACTTGCATGACTAACATCTGGATTTCTGTGTACAAGCACATTGGGGTTCAGACAGAGGCTACATGTTTATTAAAATGTTTTCTCTGAAATCAGTTTTCACATATCAATGTACAAATAGGGTTTGTCTTTTTTTCCTGTTAGCTTTCAACATATCAAAAGGCCCCTAGAAGGCTGCTAACCTTTAGAATCTTTCATTTTACAGGAGAACTTTGCAGACGATAGAGATTGCTATGCTGCAGGCATAAGGTCATTCAACTGTCTTAATTTTAATCAACAAGTAACATTGTGTGTTTTTCCTTGTACAGATGTTTGAGGGACTTGTACATTGTGAATGGCTGCATCTAGCACACTGAGGGCAAACATAACCTCTCAGGTAATTTCGTGATAAGAGTTCACAGCTCCCTTCTTTGTGCTTTTGAAACACAGCAATTCCTAATTAGCTGCACTCTTACTGTTGTACTATTGATCCTATGAAATCCACTCTTTCCAGCCAGCTCATAGCTTTACCCAGCTGTCCTTGTTCCCATCACTTGTCCCCTGTGTGTTGTGATCACACTCATTCTCTGCTGCTCCTCTTAAACACAGCTGTTTTTTGTTTGTTGTTTGTTTGTTTGTTTTATTATACTATTTACCATTTAAACATTTCATGTGCTCCAGGGAGTGGCACACCTGTATCCTGTCCTTAGAGTTGTACCCGTGAGATCCAAAAGTGCCTGGAAAAACTGATAAAAGCTTCCAACCCCTGCTCCAGTCAGCTGATGGTCTGCCCTAGAGTAATGAAAGCTGAGGACCTTGGCTTCCCAGCCTGCAGGAGGAGATGAAGTGAGTCTGTGGGGCAAAGCTTCTCAGGAGGTCAGTTCACTCTGAAACATTATCTATAACACATAGGTAACTGTTTCCATTTCTCCAAACCAGCCAGCCTCTTAAGGACCAGGATGCTTTGCTCTCTGTGCATCACCTCTCCTGGAATGTTCTGAAAACAAGGGTCACTATAGCACATTGGTCTGGGTCAGAAAAAGAGTGCACCAGGCCTCTGCACACACAATGATCTTTAGCTCCATTAGGAGGCCATTCTGTGCTTGAACCAGAGCCGAGGTCAGTAGTGATCCTGAGTGAATTGTACTAAATTTGTAGAGTTCAAGAACCTGAGGTGTTCATTGCTTGGGGATTGCAGTTGATGAAGCACATGGCTTTCCCCCAACACAAAGCAAGCTAGCTTAATGGGGATATAACTTTATCAACACATTGGAGAGAAGGCTACAAACTCCCCTTACCTTTTTCATGACTAAATGCCCCTGAGAGAGAGGTGTGAGAGAGCATGTGGAACCCTCTAGGCAGTGACTATTTGTCATGATGGATGAGACAGTGTAGAAAAGTCCAGATGACCCACATTCTTCCCGGAAGCCCTTGAAAGTTAGATTTTAACAGAATAATTCCATCAATAAGAATAACACCACTGAACATGTTGAGTCAGTTAGGATTAAGTTCAGCTGCATGGGAAAGAAAGCCCAAACTAACAGGACTCACACAAAACAAAAAAAGACACTTCACTCACTGGTAATGACAGCTCAAAGGCTGGCACCCACGACACACATAGGCCTGCATTTGCCTAGCCCATACTCCTGTTATCCCAACAATCTAACATCCTGAGACTCTAACAACCTAACATGGTCCAGGATGGAAGAGGATCACGCTGTGTTCAGAGCTACTTCTGGGAGTCAGACAAAGCCATCCTACTTGTGTTGCATTGGCCCAAGCATATGGCCACATGTTGCTTTGAGAGACATGAAAAAGAAAGCAATTGACTTGGTGGTAAAGAGAAGAGAGGAAAATTGGATTGTCATTACTAAGGAAGAGAGGGAAGGGACAGGATTTTGAAAGACAACTGGGAGTTTCTACTGCATAAATTACTACATGGGGCCAGTAAGATGGCTCAGCAGGCAAAGACACTCACAGCCAAGCTCTATGACCTGAGTGGAAACCCCAGGATTATTACAGAGTGAAGAGAACTGACTGTCAGAGTATCCTCTGACTTCCACAGGCACACTGTGGATGATGAGAGAAAACACACACACACAAACACTCTCCCCCCCCAAACACTCTAAATTAATGAAAAAAAAGTGAGAGAATACAATGTAAGTTGTTTTAGTTAGGAATTACTTTTAGAGAATAAATTCATTCTCTAGAAAGCCACCATTTTATATAACCAAAAAATTAAATTGAAAAGGGATATTTGTATATTTGTTTGCTCATGATAGTATGTGGATTTGTATCCTGCTTAGAAATTATTAGAAATCCAATAAATGTATATCATTACATATTGCCTTACCAGAGTCCCAGAGAGCCTTGACAACTGTAACGTATAGGGTTAAAAGAGGGTTTTTATCAATGTGCATAGAGATATATTTCACTATTAAAATTGTTTTGTTAAAAAAGAAATAATAATTAATAATAGTGATAATAGAAAATTATGTTCAGCACTCTAAAAGTTTTAGAACTGAAATCCCGACAGCATCCCATACAAGGGCCAATACTTCAATCCTATAAGAACTAAAATTGTTCTTGGGCAGTGACCATTACTATTTCTGGTTTCTGCTAACACACACATATACAATCACAATTTTTAATTTGAATTTTTAATCTGTGGCTACGGCAACCACAGGAATAAGCCCCGTTTTCACTGAGTGAAGATGGTTCCATTTATTTTTTTGCCATTTTTATATTATTATTATTTATAATTTGTTTACTTTGTGTCCCAGTTGTAGCATCCTCCCTCATCTCCTCCTCTTCCCACCTTCCCTCCCTCTTCATCCTCTATCCTTCTCCCCTAGTCCACTGATAGGGAAAGTCCTCCTCCCCTACTGTCTGATCCTAGACTATCCGGTCCAATCAGGACTGCCTAGATCCTCTTCCTCTGTGGGCTGGCTAGGTCACCCCACCAGAGGAAACTGATCAAGGAGCAGGCAACAGAGTTCATGTCAGAGACTGTCTCTTCTCCACTTCCTAGATAACCCACATGGAGATTGAGTTGTCTATGGGCTATATCTCAGCAGGGAGTCTGGTCTTTGATTGATGCATCAGTCTCTGCAGTCCCCCATGGGCCCTGGCTTGTTTTGTTTGTTTGTTGTTTGTTTGCTTGTTTTTGTTTTGTTTTGTCTTGTTTTGTTTTGTTTGGCTTTGTTGGTCTCTTTGTGTGGCTCCCATACCCTCTGGGTCCTTTTATATCCTCCTTCTTCCATAAGACTTTCTGCGCTCTGTCCAACACTTGGCTATTGAGTCTCTGCATCTGCTTTAATCCCCTGCTGGTTGGAGTCTTTTAGAAGACACTTGTAGTAGGTTCCAGTCTGGTTTCCTCTCTTCTACTGCTTCCAGTGTCTATCCTGTTTTCCCTTCTGAATGAGAATTAATCATCTTCCCTAGGGTCCTCGCTGCCATTTAGCTTCTTTAGGTCTGTAGATTTTAGTATGTTTATCCTATGTAATATGGCTAATATCTGTTTATAAGTGAGTAGTATATACCATGCGTGTCTCTCTGCTTCTGGGATACTTCACTCAGGATGATCTTTTCTAGTTCCCACCATTTAACTGCAAATTTCATGATTTCCTTTTTGTTTTTAATAGTTGAGTAGTATTCCACTATATAAATGTACCACAATTTCTGTATCCATTTTTCCGTTGAGGGACATCTATGTTGTTTCCAGATTCTGGCTATTATGAAGAAAGCTGCTATGAACATAGTTGAACAAATGTCCTTGTATGATTGAGTATCTTTCAGATATATACCCAAGAGTGGTACAGCTAGATCTTGAGGTAGTGCTATTCCCAGCTTTCTGAGAAAGTGCCAGATTGATTTCTAAAATGGTTGTACAATTTTACGTTCCCACCATCAATGGAGGAGGGTTCCCCTTATTCCATATCCTCTCTGGCATGTGTTGTTACTTGAGCTTTTGATCTTAGCTCCTCTTATGGGTGTGAGATGGAATCTCAGGGTCATTTTGATTTGCATTTCCCTGATGACTGACTGTCTGCTCTTCCAGAGGTCCTGAGTTCAGTTCCCAGCAATCACATGGTGGCTCACACCATCTATAATAAGATCTGGTGCCCTCTTCTGGTCTGTAGGCATACCTGCAGACAGAACACTGTACACATAATAAATAAATCAAAAAGAAGAGGAGGAGGAGGAGGTTCGATTTTTAAAGTAAAGAGTGCATTTCGGTTCCATGGAGACAGGGGTGACAGGGTCCTGGCCAAGCAGCCAGAAGATAGGTTTCTATTCTTGGTTCCCTGCATTGATTTGTGGCCTAAGCTGGTTTACTTACAGTCTTTGGTTTTGTGATACTTTCTACAGAGTTTAACGGTTGCCATGTGTCATGCTATGGACTGTTTGTAAGTGGTAGGCATAAGCTGGGAGGTTTACTGTGATCTCTGTGAGATGGGTGGGTCTTTGCTGGCACTGTCTGTCCTCATTCCCCTAAGCACATAGTTCCTCTCTACTACATAATCTAAGCAGTCCATATGGCAATGGCATTAGAGTATTCTCTTCTTGGAATGGCTTCTGATCCAGACATTTGAAGCATTGCAGACTCAACAGCTCCAAAACTTCAAGGCATTGTTTGCATTGAGATGTACTTAAACTATAAAGAGTCATTAATAATCCATTTTCAGACAGGGCATGAGGAAGCTGGTTTCTCTGGACACTTTATGTGGCATTAGATGAGAATTATAGAGTTTGAGTCAAGCTTTGGGTGGCTGAGTTCCAACTCTCATATCTGGGTGAGGAAATGAGTGGGGAACACCTGGGATCATATGTTCCTGACATAGAACAGAGATGGTCATCTGTCATGTGAATGTGCCCAAGGAGCTTTTTTCTTCTCATTCTGAATTGATCTCATGGCACATCTAAGCATATGGTAGTATAGTCGATTAGTTTATTGCCATAAAATTGTGAGGAAAACCACTACTCTTAAAAATAAAAGTCTTCTAAAAACATTTCAGATCGTCTACAAACTTTGAAATTGTCTCCAATTATTTTCATGATGAAAAACCCAACCATTTCATGGAAAATGCTGTTGGGTAAATACAACATCTTAATCAAACAGGAAGAGGAAGGATAAGTACCCACTGGGCAGGGACTAACCATAGCTAATGCTAACAGTATGTCTCAAAATTATAAAAAGCAGATGATGAATGATGAATTACCACATGAAATTAAAAAATAAGTGTCTTAATTCCTTTTTTCTGTTGCTGTGATAAAATACTCTGATGAAAGCAACCTAAAGAGGAAAGGGTTTATTTGGGGGTCACAGTCTGTCCTGATGGGGAATTCAAGGCAGGAGCTTGGAGCTTGGAACAGATGCTCTTAAAGCATGGAGAGTTAAGATACAGAAAAGATAGATGCTTTCAGCCTTCTTCACGCAGTTCACTTTTTCCTTTTAAACATCTAGGATCCCCTGGCCGCAATTAAGATGGATCTTCCCAAATCAAATATTGTAATTAGGGTGCCCCTCCCCACCTCCAGGTATCCACCTTCCAGGTGATTTTAGATTCAGGCAAGTTAACGATTAGCACCGAGCATCCGAATGTGCAGAGTGATGGATATGTTAATTAACTTGATCCACTCACTTTTTCAACACATACATATGTAAAAATATCACCTTGTATCTTTATAATAGTTAGTTGTCAACTTAAATAAAATTTAAGAAAATAAAGGTGCATTTTCAATCTGAGGAAATGTTTAAGAGAGATTAGCAAAAAGGTGGACACGTTAAGGGCCAGCATGACAAGCAAATTGCACAGCTTCCTTAAAGCTATTTGAAAAGGAAATGATAGAGTGACTCATGGGGTTAATTAAAGCCTAATTCCTGAGACCATCATTACATTTGAGACATTCTGCATTCACTTACAGTGTAGACTTTCAAGACAGACAAAAGAACCCTTGTCTTTTTGCCCTTTGCTATTTGTGAAGTTTTCTGCAAGTGAAAATTTTACCTCTCAGCCTGATTCCTCATTGTGAAATGGAAATAACATCTCTTCTCCCAGATCATACGGGTTCAAAGATGGGACCTACAGGGACTATCCAGGAGCATCATAAGCCCTGAGGGGGCTACTTTCCCTCCTGCTTCTGTTATCTAGGAGGAAGCAGGAACACAGACTCAGCAGACTGAAGGTGTGAGCCCGAACTGAGCAAGTTTCTACTCCCTTTTTCCAAAGACGGAAGTCCACCCCTGCGCAAAACCTGCTAAATCTAGTACAAGTCATCACTACCTCACGCTTAGCTTTTCCTCTCTGCTTGTTTGAAGAATCTCTTTATTCACTGTTGTTAAGGCACTAGACATGGAGTGGAGACACACAAAAAGAGTCTAGATGTGGCTTTGGTTTAGGTCTGACAGGACACAGAAATTCACTCCTAAGCAGCCTTTGCCCTGTTATCCACAGCTCACTTTCTTTCCCTGTATTTAATCATTTTAGGATGCTCATGGATTTAGCAGATCACTAGCTAGTGTGTGTCTGAGAGATGTTTTCCTGAGTTTAACGTAGAAGAGTCCATTGAAGTCAGCTCTGAGAACATGGGTTTCATTTCCAGTCAGCTTTCTTCCAAGATCTAGAATTCATGTTTTTTTCATATTTTGAGTAAGGCATCATGCCTGTCTTCTACAAGATACATCATTTTTTTTTTCTGGTGATTATAAAATACATAGCGATTACACCACCAAGCTTTTGGTGACAGAGGGCGCAACGCCTCTGCTGATCTCTGCCCACTTCCTCCTCCTCCTGCTCATGCTGCACAGCTCAGAACAGCGCATACCACGGAGGAGGCAGAAGGAACTAGAGCTGAGCCGAGTCGAGTCTTGCCAACATTCCTTTTCAGATACTGGCAAAGATCTCAAATGTCAGCATGTAGGGCGTGACAGAGAGCTTTGTGGGTGTGAGTGTGTGAGAGAAAAAGATGTGTGCTGGATAGGGAATCTGGTCTGTAATCCTGCTTGAAGACTGTTTCTAGGTTGGCAACACCTTTCAACCTTACCACAGCCCTCACAGCACTGGACATTTGCCCGAGGCCAACCAACACTGGCCTCATACTTCCAAGGATAACCATAGTCATCAAACAGATGTTGTTTTTACATATTTCCAAGTTCCCCAGAAAACATGGTCACCTGGAACCTTTCTCTTTATCAGTATTTGAGGAACAACACTTTAATCTTCAACAAATTATTCTTTTCGTAGGCTATGCTTATTGGCTTGCTTAGAATGCATATCTGTGCAAAGGGCACACTTGCCTGCCTGTAAGTCATCCATGAAGCAAGGGTATAAAAAAGAGAAAATTTTCTCTCTCCTGAGAAGGATATAAGAACATGTTTTTGTTTGTTTGTTTCCTTGTTTGTTTGTTTTGTGTGTGAGAGAGAGACAAAGACAGAGAGAGACAGACAGACAAAGACGCAGAGACAGAGGAACAGAAAAAAAGAAAAAACAACCCAAAGAGACAGAGACAGAAAGATCAGTGGAGAGACAGGGATTAGAAGGGAATGGAAGTATTAAACTCATAAAAAGAAAGTAACAGTGTCTACCTCACAAATTACAAAGGAACCAACACTGCACTGGAAGATCAAAGTGACATTTGCAATGTGGGTGCCTTGAGTGACACGGCAATTCTCTAGAGGCCCAGTTTCCCAACATGTTTTTTTTGTTTGTTTTTTCATTTAAATTTTTATTCATTCATTTTATATCGTGGTAGATCCTCCCAGTCACACTTTACTTCCTGTTTCCTCTATCCCCACTCCCTTACTCCTCAAAGAAGGGGAGCCCCACCCATCTACCACCCAGCATATCAAGTCACATCTGAACTGAGGGAATCCTCTTTCCATGTGGCCTGGCAAGGTAACCCTGCCAGGGGAAAGCAATCAAAAAGCAGGTAACACAGTTCATGTCAGAGTCAGCTCCCATTCCTTTTACTAGGGAACCCATATTAGGGCTGAGCTGCACACCTGTTACATCTGTGTAGAGTGCCTTGGCCCAGCCCATTCATGGTCCTTGGTTGGTGCTTCAGTATCCACAGGCACCCCCTGGGCCCTGGTTAGTTGACTCTGTTAGTCTTCTTGTGGCACTCCTGTAACTGCTGGATCCTTCTATCCTTCCTCCTACTCTTCCACAGGACTCCTAATATTTGGTTGTGGGTCTTTGCATCTGTTCCCATCAAGTGCATGGTGGAGCCATTCAGAGGATAACTATACTAGGCTCCTGTCTGCAAGCATAGCAGTGTCTCATTAATCATGTCAAGAGATGGCTGTCTCCCATGTGGTGAGTCTCAGGTTGGGCCAGGCATTGGCTGGACAGTCCCTCTGTTTTATTTTTGTCCCTGTATATCTTGTAGGCAGCATAAATTTTTGGTTGAAGTTTTTGTGGGTGGGTTGGTGTTGCCCTCTCTCCACAAGGAGTCCTGTCTCCTTAAAGGGTGGCCTCTTCAGTCTCCATAACCCTTGTTACTAAGAGTCTCAGTCAGAGTCATCCTCATATTCTCCCAGGAGCCTACCCTGTTGTAGGTCTCCAGCTTGTCACAGAGAAATCTCTGCCCAAACTTTGGTTCACAGTTCTGAAGGTGTTGGTCTGTGGGAGTTGATCCTTTGTTTCTGGACTCATGGGGAGGGAGAACATGAAGATGGGCAAGGAGGGAGAGAACAGCAAAAAAAGTACAAGAAGGCCTGGCATCAATATGCCCCTCAGAGGTGTTCCTTCCGGGACTAGAAGACTTCCTGATAGGCCTAACCATGTAAACGTTACACTTTCCAGTTGCACCACAAGCTGGATGAACTCTAATGCAGCGACCTTTCCTGGATGCTGCTCTACTCACCAAGCATGCAAACCTATCACAGAACTGCTGGCTCTGCAATTGCCACATAATAGAGGAAGTGGCTAAGTCTGGGATCTTGGTGACAGGAGCCCCATTTGGTGCAATTGTTTAAATGGTAGACTCAGATGTTGGAGAATTGGAAGACAAGCAAGTAAAATAACAAAGTATTGTTGGGCCCTTTACAATCTTTTGACTGCTGTGTCTATTAACCTTATCTTTTGATACATCAATTCTTTCCAAGTGAATTTGCAGCAAGAAAACAATTTTAAATAGGGTATGTGTCATATTATGATGCTGGGATGACTAGTGTGGGGGCAGAAATGGTCCCTTTCCCTGCCATCACAGGAGCCATCCTTACTCACTTATAGCAAAGCCAGGTTCGGGAGAGAAGAGCAAAGCAGAGTAGCTCCATCTGTTTCACATGGCACAGGAGCCTCCATGAAGCAGGGATGCTGTGTAGAAACAAAGGGTCTGAGCTCACGATGACAGAGGGTGGAAGAGCCCTTTGCACTTTCCCTTTGGTGCTGGGTATTGAACCCAGGGCTTGGTGCATGCTAGGCAAGAGCTCTGTCACTGAGTTACAACTCTGGCCCTGTGGGAACCTTTCTGGAATAGGGTCTTAAACCCAAAATCACATAAGAAAACTCAGGATTTCTTTATGGCTATTACATAGAAAGGCAAGAAGAATATAAAAGAGTAATTTTAGTTTTGTTATCAGTTTTGAGGGAAAAGATTGCTGAGGGGATGCTGGCCAGCTCAGGCACAGTAAGAATGGCTCTGGCTGGCCTTGTCCTTCTTCCTGACTTCTTTTGCCTTGCTAAAAATTACTGGATTACATTTTTAATACTAGATACTAAATCTATTATTCTCTTATTTGGCCACTTCCTCCTCCTGAGGCTGACTACCAAGGTTTCTATGGATTACTTCCAGGGAAAACGAGGGATGGAAGTGGGAGTATTGTTTTCTGGGATCCAGTACAATATAGTGGACTGTTTAGATTGATGGATAAATCCATTAGAATAGAAAGTCTACACCCAAGACCTGCAGACACCCTGCCACCTGATATGGTAGGTAATTGACCATGCAGAAAGTAAAACAATAAGTCTTCTAGAAAAATATGTAATGATATTCATAACCATATATTAGGCTCATATTTGTTAAGTAGTACTCATAAGATGCTAATTGGGAAGAAAAACAAAATGAAATTAAAGCCACATCAAAACGAAAAGACTCAGCATCTGTGAAGTAGAATGGACCTGCAAGTCCCAAACCTGGAGAAGCTGAGGAAGAAGTAGTCCAAGTTTGAGGTCAGTTTGGGTTACAGAGTAATACATTGTTTCAAACAGAAAAACACCACCCAAAATAAAACAAATCCCTAAACCCTTAAGCCACCATCAACAAGCACCTCAAAGCAAATTCATACTAACAAAGCAAACCCTAATCTCCCTGTGGAAACCTGAGGGGACTGGTATTTATTTGCAAAAGCAAACAAACAAACAGAGGTGATCTCTACAGATTTTTCAGGTGGGGCAGTAAATGAAAGTGAAAGCATTTAATTCTTTGACAGCAGATTACACCAAAGAAAGGATTGGCCTGGTATGTTACCCTTCAAGCCCATTGCAAGGTATTAAGCCATGAATAAAGGAAGTATCAACAAATTAGTTTCAGGATTCTGTTTCTTACCACTTCAAATTTGGAAATACTTGAAAGCTCGGCTCATTGTGTAGTGAAGCCAACCTCTTGAATAGGCAAGGGTTATTGAACATACCATGATATTTGCAGTTCTGTGAAGTTTCAGAGAAAAAAATAAATCTGAAGTTTATGCTGCAGAAAATAGGGGCCGAATATAAACTGTTAACTTTATTGAGCAAATTATTTTATCATAAAAGTAAGCTTGCCACTTGCCAGAAACTCTCCTTTTGCCCGGGGATCTCATGATTGTTCCCCAAGTCTTACACAGTTCAATTTACAGCAGGAGGTGTGGTGAATGGGGGTTCCTGGCTGTGTATCCTGATGGGGAGGTGGTTCGGCTTTGATGTGGGGTCTGTTATGGAGATTTTGCCGGCCCACACCCCAGGGCACGTTTCTAGTAAGGATGGAAGAATGTATTCCCTACCAGATATCACTCCTGAGACCTCAGTATTTCCTACATGAAGCAAGGACCTGCCAAGTATCACCGCTGATAACAGGGGAGCCCAGTCACTTTCTAGTTTTTGTGATGGTCGTGAGCTCTGGGTTTCTTTTGGCAATGTCTCTTCCTCAGTCTTCCCCCAAGCTTAATTAATGATCCTGTACCCAGTGGGGAACTCAGAAGCTAGGGTTTGGTGAGGGAAGGGTTTCTATTGTCAGTGCCACC
The DNA here is from genome assembly GCF_030254825.1 of Meriones unguiculatus. Classification (NCBI taxonomy): domain Eukaryota; kingdom Metazoa; phylum Chordata; class Mammalia; order Rodentia; family Muridae; genus Meriones; species Meriones unguiculatus. The sequence continues at coordinate 98,540,120 of NC_083351.1, forward strand.
CCACCTCCAACAACACATCACACTAACTACATAGGTATAAGGAAGGCATTTCACCAGATGGTTTTAAATTGGGTGAGAGTTCATTCATCCTTTCTATTGATTCAAAGCAGATGGCCACAGAGGTGCTCCACTTTTAAAACACAAAAATCTTTATTTTCACGCTGTGTGTATGAGTGTTTGACCTGTGCATGGGTAAGGATACTATCATGTGCATGCAGTTCCTGAGAAAGCCAAAGCCAGTGTGGGGTCCCCTAGACCTGGAGATAGACACTTGTGAGCTGCAGTCTGGGTACAAGGAACCTAACTCTGCAGTTCTGGAAGGGCAAGTGTGGAGCCATCATTTTGCTGCATTTTTTTTTCTGTAGCTTACTTTGTAATAAAATTAACCAACTGTATTTCTTCATTTGGTAAAACACAGGAAACATAAAATTACCATTTCTACTGCTGTAAGTCCATGACTCCACAGCAGTGAACACAGTCATTTCGCTGTACAAACACCACCACCCCTTGTTCCAGAATGTTACTAAGCTTTATATGCTTAATGGTTCAGAGTAATCCTGCTTCCTACAGAAAATGAATGTGTGCTGTCGAATGATGTATCACGAAGTACTTTCCCATAGAATGAGAACTGGAAATCAGAGGGGTTTTCCTTTGTAAATTCCCCTCCCGACCCAAGTCCAGAGACAGAGGCAAATCACTGGTGATCCAGGATGCATGATAAGATGTAACAAATGAAACCAACTTGTACTTAGAGTTCTACATGTTTGCATGCATGTTACAAATGCAGTAACACACCTGCTTTTCTATATCTGCTCTATTTGATATGGTTGTTGCTTTTTAAGGAGGTGTGGCTCAGGGGCAGATTGCTTGATTGTGTACAACACACCACGTGTTCAATGCCCAGAACCACAAAAACAAACAAACAAACAAACAAACAAACAAAAAACCAAGTGAATACTCTTTGATGGCCCCAACTTCAGTCAGTCTTCTGATCCCCCTAAGCTCATCCCATTGCTGCTAAGTCACTTTGGCAGGAGTTCGCAATCCTCCAGCTTGAAGGCTGCTCATCTGTGTTTTCTTCCCTACTCCACTAGATCCATTCATCGCCCCTGCTCTTTATGGTGCTGGGCTGTCTTCAGCAAGAATCTTGTTAGTTACATTTAAACCAAGTTCCTCCTTTCACTAATGGTGCCACTTAATACTTTCTGGTCTGCTGTTCTCAGTCCTTAGCTATAACACTCTCTTCCTCGTTCATTTAGATTTTTAAATTTTGTGGCATATAAGCTTTTGTAGTAAGACTAATGGATCAATGGAATTGAATAGAAGACCCAGAAATAAACCCACACACCTAAGATACTTAATTTTTGACAAAGAAGCCAAAACCATACCATGGAAAAAAGACAGCATCTTCAAAAATGGTGCTGGTCTAACTGGATGTCTACATGTAGAAAAATGAAGATAGATCCATACTTATCACCCTGCACAAAACTAAAGTCCAAGTGGATCAAAGACCTCAACATAAAACCAGACACATTAAATCAGTTAGAAGAAAAGTAGAGAAGAGCCTAGAACTCATTGGCACAGGAGACAACTTCCTGAACGGAACACCAATAGCACAGGCTATAAGATCAACAGTCAATAATTGGGACCTCATGAAATTATAAAGCAAAGGACACTGTCATCAGAACAAAACGACTGCCTAAAGACTGGGAAAGGATCTTCACCAACCCTATATTTGACAGAGGGTTAATATCCAGAATATATAAAGAACTCAAGAAATTAAAAAAAAAACAAATTCCAATGTCTCTTATGAACATTGATGCAAAAATAGTCAATAAAATACTTCTCAACCAAATCCAAGAATATATCAAAGATATCATCCACTATGACCAAGTAAGCTTCCTCACAGGTATGCAGGGGTGGTTCAATAGACTGAATCAATGTGATCCACCATATTAACAAACTGAAAGAAAAGACCACATGGTAATCTCCTTAGATGCTGAAAAAGCATTTGATAAAATCCAACATTCATTTATGTTTAAAGTCTTGGAGAGATCAGGCATACCAAGCACTTACCTAAACATAGTAAAGGCAAAACACAGCAAGCCTACAGCCAACATCAAACTAAATGGAAAGAAATTTAAATCAATCCCACTGAAATCAGGGACAAAGCAAGGATGCCCACTCTCTTCATGCCTCTTTAACATAGAACTTGAAGTCCTTGCTAGAGCAATGAGACAATTAAATGAGATCGAGGGGATTCCATTCAGAAAGGAAGAAGTCAAAGTATCATTATTTTCAGATGATATGATAGTATACATAAGTGACCCCAAGAATTCTACCAGGGAACTCTTACAGCTGATAAACACCTTCAGATAAGTGGCTGGATACAAAATCAACTAATACAAAAGACAAAAGGGCTGAGGAAGAAATTAGGAAAACAACACCCTTCACAATAGCCACAAAGGACATAAAGTACCTTGGTGTAACTCTAACCAAGCAAGTCAAAGACTTGTATGAAAGAAAATTTCAGCCTCTGAAGATAAAAATAGAAGAAGTTATCAGAAGATGGAAAGATCTCCCATGCTCATGGCTTGGCAGGATTAACATAGTAAAAATGGCCATCTTACCGAAAACGATCTACAGATTCAATGCAATCGCCATCAACACAATTCTTTAAAAAACTTGAAAGAAAAATTCTCAACTTCATAAGGAATAACAAGAAACCCAGAATTGCTAAAACAGTCACCTACAATAAAAGATCTTCTGGAGGTATCTCCATCCCTGATCTTAAGCTGTACTATAGAGCAACAGTAATAAAAACTGCATGGTACTGGCATAGAAACAGAATGGTGGATCAATGCAATCAAACAGAAGACCAGAAATAAAGCCACACACTTATGGACACCTGATTTTTGGCAAAGATGCCAAAACCATACAAGGGAAAAAAGAAAGCATCTTCAAAAAATGGTGCTGGTCTAACTGGATGTCTACAGGTAGAAAAATGCAAATAGATCCATACTTATCACCCTGCACAAAACTAAAGTCCAAGTGGATCAAAGACCTCAACCTAAAACCAGACACATTAAATCAGTTAGAAGAAAAAGTGGGGAAGACCCTAGAACTCATTGGCACAGGAGACAACTTCCTGAACGGAACACCAACAGCACAGGCTCTAAGATCAACAATCAATAATTGGGACCTCATGAAACTGAAAAGCTTCTGTAAAGTAAAGGACACTGTCATCAAAACAAAATGACAGCCTACAGATTGGGAAAGGATTTTCACCAACCCTATTTCTGACAGAGGGCTAATATCCAGAATATATAAAGAACATAATCAGTTAAACAGCAGCAAATCAAGTAACCCAATTAAAAAATGGAGTACAGAGCTAAACAGAGAATTCTCACTTGAGAAACATCGAATGGCAGAGAAACAACACTTAAAGAAAAGTTTAACATTCCTAGCCATCAGGGAAATGCCAATTAAAAACTACCCTGAGATTTCACCTTACACCCATCAGAATGGCTAAGATAAAAAACTCAAGTGACAACACATGCTGGAGAGGATGTAGGGAAAGAGGAACACTCCTCCATTTCTGGTAGGAATGTAAACTTGAATAACCACTTTGGAAATCTATCTGGTGCTTTCTCAGACAATTAGGAATAGTGCTACCTCAAGATCCAGCTATACCATTCCTAGGCATATATCCAAAAGATGCTCTAGTATACAATAAGGACATTTGCTCAACCATGTTTGTAGCAGCTTTATTTGTAATATACAGATGGTGGAAACAGCCCATATGTCCCTCAGTTGAGGAATGGATACAGAAATTGTGGTACATTTCAACAATGTAATACTACTCAGTGATTAAAAACAAAGAAATTATGAAGTTTGCAGGCTAATGGTGGGATCTAGAAATGATCATCCTGAGTGAGGTATCCCAGAAGCAGAAAGACACAGATGGTATATACTCACTTATAAGTGGATATTAAACATATATGATAATCATATTAAAATCTGTACACCTAAGGAAGCTAATCAAGGAGGAGGTCCATGGAAAAGATGCTCAGTCTTCATTTGGAAAGGCAAAAGAGACTGACATCACTAAAGTGAGAGAACAGAGAACAGGACAGGAAAGCCTCTGAAGGACTCTGCCCAGCAGGGTATCAAAACATATGCTGAGATTCATAGGCAAACTTTGGGCAGAGTGCAGGGAATCTTATGAAAGAAAGGGGAAATAGAAAGACCTGGAGGGAAAAGAAGCTCCACAAGGAGAAAAACAGAACCAAAAATCTGGGCATAGGAGTCTTTTCTGAGACTGATACTCCAAACAAGAACCATGCATGGAGATAACCTAGAACCCCTGCACATAAGTAGCCCATGGCAGCTCAGTGTCCAAAAGGGTTCCCCAATAATAAGAACATGGACTGACTCTGACATGAATTCAGTGGTTGGCTCTTTGATCAACTCCACCTGAGAGGGAAGCAGCCTTACCAGTCCACAGAGGAAGACAAAGAAGCCAGTCCTGATGAGACCTGATAGACTAGGATGAGATGAAAGGGGAGGAGGGCTTCCCATATCATTGGACAGGGGGATGGGCATAGGAGAAGAAGAGGGAGGGAGGGTGAGATTGGGAGGGGGTGGAGGACAGGGATACAGCTGGGATACAAAGTGAATAAAATGTAATTAATAAAAATAAAATTAAAATTAAAAAAAACAACAAATTAAATAATCCAATTAAAATTGGGGGTACCGAGCTAAACAGAGAATTCTTAATAAAGCAATGTCAGAGAAACACTTAAAGAAATGATCAACATCCTTAGCCATCAGGGAAATGCAAATCCAAACTACCCTGAGATTTCAGGGTAGTTTATCAGAAGAGCTAAGATCAAAAACTCAAGTGACATCACATGCTGGAGATAATGTGGAGAAAGGGGAACCCTCCTCCATTGCTGGTGGGGATGTAAACTTGTACAACCACTTTGGAAATCAATCTGGTGCTTTCTCAGACAAATAGGAATAGTGTTTCCTCAAGATCCATCTATACCACTCCTAAGCTTTTATCCAAAATATGCTTAGGTATATAGCAAGGACATTTGCTCAACCATTTTCATAGCAGCTTTATTCATAATAGCCAGAATCTGAATACAACTCAGATGTCCCTCAACAGAGTAATAGATAAAGATTTTTTGGTACATTTACACAAAGAAATACCACTCAGCTTTAAAAAACAAGGAAATCGTGAAATTTGCAGACAAATGGTGGGAACTAGAAAAGATCATTCTGAGTGAGGTATCCCAGCAGGAGAAAGACACATACGGTATATACTCACTTATAAGCAGACATTAGAAATATAATATTAGATAAACATACTAAAATCTGTACACCTAAAGAAGCTAAGCAAGAAGGAGGACCCTAGGTAAGATGATCAATCCTCACTCAGAATGGCAAATGGGATGGAAATCTGAAGAGGGAGAAAACAGGGAACAGGACAGGAGCCTACCACAGAGGGCCTCTGAAAGGTTCTACCCAGCAGGGTATTGAAGCAAATGCTGAGACTCATAGCCAATCTTTGGGCAGAGTGTAGGGAATCTTATGAAATAAGGGGGAGATAGAAGGACCTGGAGGGGACAGTAGGTCCACAAGGAGAGAAACAGAACCAAAATTCTGAGTGCAGGGGTCTTTTCTGAGACTGATACTCCAAACAAGGACCATTCATGGAGATAACCTAGAACCCTGCACAATGTAGCCCATGGCAGCTCAGTCTCCAAGTGGGTTCCCCAATAATGAGAACAGGAACTGTCTCTGACATGAACTCAGTGGCTGGTTTCTTGATCACCTCCCGCTTAGAGGGGAGCAGCATACCAGGCCACAGAGGAAGACAATGCAGCAAGTCCTGATGAGAACTGATAGACTAGGGTCAGATGGAAGGGGAGGAGTACTTCCCTTATCATTGGACTTGTTGAGGGGCATGGAAGGAGATGAGGGAGGGGAATGGGATTAGGAGGGGAGGATTGAGGGGTCGACAGCTGGGATACAAAGTGAGTAAACTGTAATTAATAAAGATTTAACTAAAATGAAATAAAACCTCTCTTCCTTGGGCATTGGTAGGAACTGACCCCATCTACACCCTTTCTCCCCCTGCTGTAGTCCTGTTTTTACTGTTTTCTATAATGTCCTTCTCTGGTTTGCTCTTACAGAGGAGACCATCCTGCTCCTTGAGGGAGCCATCTCTGCACCCCTATGCCAGCCTCCAAGGGATAATGCCAGGCAACCTGACCACAAAGGACAGAATTAGATGCTAATGAAGCTCTGTGCACTAATTGACTGCTTCTTCCTCTGCCGAGTTCCTTTGCTATCTAATCTATCACAGAAACATGGAGGTCTGCCCTGCCTGTGCTTTTCAGAATGGAGAAGCTTGACATTTCAGTAAGATCAATTGCAAAAAGGAAGAGCTAAGCTTCCAGCTCAGCATCACTTATTATGTAACCTGAAGGTCTTAATTCCCGCATAATAATGCCAATAACTTTTCTCGGAATCACCAGAGGAAGATGACATCTGGGTTTGATTTTATAGAAGGATGAAGGGTCAAGATGACGAAGTGAGTGTTTCCAAATATACCCATTAAGATGGGGAATGGTTTGGCTGTGCTTCCCCTCACCCTCCTATGTGAACGAACCTCAGCTGAAATCACAATCCCACCCAGTTTTTTTTCCAATGATAAATAATTCAATTATCTATACAAAAAAAGAAAAAGATTAGAACTTTAAGTTGCTCCTATCAAATGCAAAAGCATTTGAAATCTATGATAGTCACCCTTTAAAACGTAACTCCTGTAATGGAACACATCATCCATCACTGGTCTTGGAATATTATCATGCAATGCACTGTTTCTCACTGGGCAAAACTGTGCCTAAGGCTAGTTCTTCATCAGAACACGAGTCTCTACATGTGTCCCTATGACCCAGAATAGGACCTAGGAAAGGTCCTGAGGACAAGCATTCAATCCACATTCCTAAAGTCTCACAATGGAACAGGTGCTTTGTAGTAATGACAGAAAGCTATAACTCACTCTGAAGACAGCAGAGAGACCCATACCTTGGGGTTCCCTGTGGCAGCACCCACTAAAATTGTTACTCTCTTCTGAATGATTCCTCCTTCTTTTCTCTCCATTTCCTGCTGTCTTGTCTACACTTAGGGTTCCGTTCCGGTTTTCCCCCGACATTGTTTCTATGATTTCTCTTTCCCTCTGCATCGTTTCCTCTGTCTCCTCTATGCTTTCTCTCCCTTCCTAGTCTCATTGCCTATGTCCTCTCTACCCCCTTTTCCCTTTTAGAATAAATATATGGAACTGATCCATGTTTAAAACCAGGCTCTAACTTCTTTTAAGTTCTCTATCCTTAATTTTCCTCATGGAACATTGAAATAAATGTCTATATGGCACAAACAAAGAATTAATTTTCATTCATTTATGACAAAAATAAAAAGGAGATCAGCACAATGAGATGGGAAGTGTCCCTGTAGCTTGGACATTCTGGTGTCAAAAGGTTGGCTGTTTCTATGGTAAGGATAGTAAGCAACCCAATCACACAGGACTCTATTTTGTGAAGAGAACTCTGCAGAACACAGAAGAAAAAGAGGATTATTTCAGAGATGAAAGACCATTTTTCCCTTTTAAATAGGATGTTTAAGTTAGTGTTTGATAGAAGAACTCATGTACAATTAATCTGGGCACAGTAGCGCACACCTAGAATGCTAGCAGGGAACAGGCAGAGGCAGGTGGATCCTTGCGGCTCTCTGGTCAGCCAGCCTAACTGAATCGGTAATCTTTAAGTTTAGTGAAAGACCCTGTCTCAGTGAGATGGAGAATAACTGAGAGATATTCCTGACATCAACACTGCACATGTGCTCACACATAGAACAAAGAGAATCTCCCCTTTAAGTTAGAAGAATAGTCAACAAAATCAGCCCACAGTGTCCACATGGTCCTGTTACACTGTCCTACTCTGAATTGTCTAAAGAAAACTGTACAACATAACACTGGAAAATAATATTAGAAATTCCTACCATATAACCAAGTTTTCAAGTCTTTTTATAAGTTAAATGGATTTTGAGGGGGATAACAAACACCACATAACCATGTGCTGTTTTTCTCAGGAACAAGTGAAAACCACGGTAGAGAGAGAGCAGCCAGTTCCTTTTCCTGTGTGCCTCTGTGGGTTCCCTTCTTCTGGATGCTTAGTCCCTGCTCCTCCCAGAGGCCTTTGTTCTCACCTGCCTCACAAGTGCCTATCAGAGGTAGGTAAGCTGGCATGTCTCTAGGTGAGATGAGGACTCTTCTATGTGTGCTCGTGGATGAGGGGAGATTGAATACTCAGAGAATAAAGAGGAAAGAAAATAACACACTTTGCCATTTCTATAACCTTTACTGTGAATTTTCTTTTGAGGCAATAAATTCATTTCTTTCGAATAAAAAGCTTTGGTGAATAAAAACATTTTTAAAAAATCCCCTTCAATTGCTCCCCTTTTCTGTTCAAGATGAACCCATTAAACACTTTCTTTATTATAATTAAGCCTGATACACTGTGACTGGAAGCATTTGTGTGACTGCTAAAGATTTGTTATCAGCTTAATATGAGGCAGCAAGCCAAAGAAAAGGTTGTATTCCCTCACTCTGAAGAGCGCTGTCTCACCTTGTTCTGAAGCTCAGGGAAGGCCGATGGCTCAGGCTCAGACTGTTCATTTGTCCTCACCACACTGTTCTACTCAACCGTGCTTTGTTCACATGTACAGATGTAGTTATAGCTCACTATGGCCATAGGTGATCCTTCAGCCAGCCAGCCAACCTGTGGACCAGAGAAGAGGGCCAGGGCCAGGCTAGGGCTGTGCTCACAGAGAGACAAGCCTTGCCAATGGACTGCTACATAAAGAAAGCTAGAGGGCCGGTCTCCTGACAATGACCTTGTGTGTCAGGATCTTGCTGAACTTTTCAATTACATTGCCTTCTGTGTAAGTGTTTATCTGCAATACTACCCATGGTTCTGTAACTGTGACCTTTTAATGCAACACAAAGATTGATAATGAACAAACATTTGTGTCAAATGAAAACTACCATTGGTTTACTGTGAAATGAATATGCATCTAATTGTGTATTCAACTGACTTCAGTAACAAACAGTGCAGGAAAACACGATTTGGAAAAATTAATTATTTGCTCATGAAAAGCTTATTTCCTTTTTGCTATTCAAGCAGAAAAGTGACTTTTGAAAGGCAGAAGTTGGATATTTAAAGAGATGCAGGAGGGGGGGTAACAAGGTATGAAAAGGAGAATGGGAATTCCATACAGGGTGGGATTCACTGGGGAAGGTAGGAAAACCTTGATCCACTGGAAGGTTCTAAAACACAGCTTTAAGGGTTATACTTGGGCTAATTTTAAAAACAGTGAAGTTACCTTGGTTTGTAGAGCTGTATGCCAGCGGAATGGAGTTGCTGGGAAGAGTTAAGACCTCTAAGAGCTGGGACATCACTTTATGTGTGTGTGTGAGTGTGAGGTATCCAGTTCAATGACTGGAGTTGTGGGTCCTTGATTCCTTCCTCTTTCTCCACCTTCTGATTGTAGAGTGCACAGTTTTGCTCTGTCACTCATAGATGCCATGGAGTTCCAACACAGGGCCAGAGCAAGACTCCATTAACCATGGACTAGAGCTTCTAAAACTGTCAGTCAAAATTCACCTTATCTCTTTATAAGCTTTTGTGTTTTTATCACAGTGACTCAAGTCCAGTGACAATTAAATCAACCATGTCCTGCTTAGATTTAACTGTCAACTTGACCTAACCTGTGTTCACCTAGAAACAGGAAATGTCAAGGAAATTACATAAATCAAATCTCTCTCTCTCTCTCTCTCTCTCTCTCTCTCTCTCTCTCTCTCTCTCTGTGTGTGTGTGTGTAGGGGATTATTTTGATTGTCAATTGAGGTGAGAATGTAGGTGGCATCATGGGATGTGCTGGGCCCTGAACTACTTGAGAACAAAGAAAACCCAACTGAGCATAAGCAGCAAGCAAGCAGGCAACATGGGGATATTCATTCCTCTTTGCTTTTGGTTACGTATGTGGTGTTTTGGGTTTCTATCTGGACTCAGCATGTGATAATGAGGTGCATGTAACCTGGAATTAAAAACCAGATAAATTCTTTCCTCCCTGAGTTGCTTTTGCTCAGAATGTTTTATTCGGGCTATGGAAAGGAAAGCAGGATAGCCAGCTTCAGATACTCATGTGGTTTGAGGCATTGACCAGAAAGGTTTATTTGGACATCCAGCCCCTCGAATAGCATCTGTCCCAGCAAGCAAGCCCTCAGGCTGGAAGTCTGTCCTGAGACTGAACATTGAAACAGACTGAGAGATTATACTACTCTCTATACAAAATAAGGATGTTTACAGAATATTATGTCTCTTACTCCATATGGGAGAGATGGGTTTCTATGGCTTTCAAGTTTCCACTCTTGATGCCCCTGCTCTTGGTAGGATTAGCTCAAAAGAATTATCCTTCTCTTCCTTCAAAAGTTCTGTCCTTGTGAAATTTTACCTTTCAATATCCAGGCACAAACCACATCAACATCCTGTGCTCATGATTTCCAAGACCATGGGTTCTTTGTGGCATGGATTCTTATTGCTCTTATCTCCTGTGATGTTATGCCCTGTGTCAAGCATAGAATTAGTAATGGAACAACCTTTCCTCTAGCTTTCCCTGCCTGATAGAATTGCAGAATCATGCAGCAAGCAGTTAGCATCAAAAGGTACAGAACAAGAGGACATTCAATTTAGTGATTAAAAAAAGTGAATCAAAACACAATTGAATACTATGTTTGGAACAAATATTTACTCAGCGGTATAGCCCAGCATTGACTCAGATGGTGTTTCTTAAGCGGTTTGCATGGTTTAGGCAGACAGGCTTTTGGGAAGCCTGCATACTTCCATCTGCTCAGGGTATGTCATCAGGAATACATCTCCTGGAAGCTGCTTTACCAGGTGTCTTAAAAATGCCTCAGGCAGCACAGCTTACTTAATTTCTTTTTTGACAAATACATAAAACCCAAGAGGCCCATGGAAAAAAGGACAAGAAACAGGCTATCCTGCCAGCCAGCCTTTAGGAGAGGTTTCTACTGATGAAACACAATAGAATCAAACAGCTTTCACCTCTGCAGATAATATGAGTTTCCTCTTAGAAAATTCAGAAAGTAGAACTAAAAGAAAACCTTTCAGAACTATTTTTTCTTTTGAAAAATATCACAAAATATATTGCTATATAAATATTTTAAAAAATCGACAGTTTTTCTCTACTCATAACTAGGCATTTCAGAACTGAAACAGCAACAGACTCCACTCATGACAGCTACTAAAGCTACACATAACTGAAAATATATTTGTCGAGAAATTCATAAGTCTGGAACACACATTTCAGTATTAGTATTTTACTGAAGTCATAAAACAAGATTTCTGCAAATGGAGATGTCATATATTTGAGTGAGAAGATTCAACATCATAGGAGCACTTCCAACACAATGTGACTCCAATCAGAATCCAAATGGGCTGTTTGTACATTCTGGTCTCATGCTTCAAACTCAAGAAATGAATTATAAAGTATATGTGAAGGAACAGACTAGACCCCTGAGAATGCTTTGGAAAGGAGACGATGGGGACTTATGTTATAGGTGTGTAAGCGAATGTCCGAGTTGTCCTAATCAAAACAATGTGACTGTGGCACAGCGCTAGGTGGACTGATAAGCAAAGCCGAACAGGATTGAGAAACCAATCCAAAAGCTCGTAAATTTCTAAAATAAGATAAACATTTTTGGGCAGGAAAAAGTATAGATGCATTTATACAAAATTATAAGTGACTTTTAGATTAGTTAAAGATCTAGGTGAAAGATGAAATCATTTTAATGTTATAATGAAATTCAAAAGTTATTGTTTCCTTTTTAAACCATTGAGGAGGGAAGCTGCTTCTCTGGCTGGTAACTCAAAAGTAATATATACATATATATGTATATATATATGTGTGTGTGTGTATATATGTATATATACATGTATACATATGTATATGTATACATATATATGATATATATATCCTCTCGCTGATACCATTTTAACTCCATCGTATCATGGGTTAGGCTATAAGGCCTATATCTGAAAGTAAGCAAGTTGCTCAAGGTCACTGAACTCAGTGCAGACAGAGAACAAGGTGCTGCTTAGAGTACAAGAATATTTAACCAACCCAACGTGAAATATGCACATTGCTTTGTTTCTGTAGTTTTTTACTTTTGAATCAGTCAAGGTCACCTAGAATGTTTGCTTAAAAACTACCTGGTTCCTACCCTTGGCTTATTTAGTGGATCAGATTAGGGCCTGAGAACTGGAATTTTTAAACTTACAATGCTCATGCTTCTATGTGTACCCTCACTGAGGTAACACTTTTGTACATATCTTCTGTACACAAAGCACAGAAGATGTTGTGCGCCAAACTGAAAGCCACCAATACACACACTGTTTAATTTTGTTTGGGGGTACACTCATGTAATATGGAGTGAACTCATAGGGTGCAAAACTGAATAGAGTCTGAAGGTCAAATCCAAACTCATTCATCAGTGCTACTCTTGTGCCAGACCACAGTGACCTAAGGGCAACACAGTTAAGTTGTTGCGTACAGTAGAATAAAGCAAAGCGCAGAGATATCCAAAAATTCTCTTCAAGAAACTAAGGAGGAAAAGTGGCAAAAGTTCTCAGAATCAAAATTTTCAGAAATTCTGGAAATTACCAAGGACTTGGGGTAAACAAGGGAGTGCTTATTCAAGAGGAGGTTTAAGACATTTTAACTTCTTTCAGTCTCATCCCCTACTCCCCACGTCATCAGCTCATAGCAAGATTGTGTTTAAAAACCTTACAGCCCCTCAGCAGAGCAGCCACTGAGGACTGACAGCTGGACCTCTGGCAAAGCCCCACCTCCACTTCCAAGGTGTTGTCCCCTGATGTGTCTCAGGGCTCACAAGAATCTCCTGTTCTCCATGTTTTGTCTGTGTTTAAACAATTACCTAACGCACATGGCTTTCTTCCCAAAGGGCATTCACATGTTTAAAAACTGTATTAATTTGTTCTTTGACCAGTTCTTACATGCAAAATGTATTCTAATCATTCTCAATTAACAGGTGCCCAGGGAGCTCAGACAGAGAACTATGAGACTCTTATACTCTTACACTCCACCTTCACCCAGATCAAGCCCCTCCTTTATATAAATTCTTGTCCCACATTCCTACCTATTTGTTTGGTTTTGTGGCCCACTGAGAATAACCAAGGGCATCTATTATGGGCTTTGGCACTGTCCATTGGAACTTAGCGGACTCATCTGTGGGTATACAACTGAAGACAGTGACTTCCCTCTCAAAATCTTTCAGTGACCAATAGTTCAAGATCACACATACTCACTCTGAGTCATGACTGTCAGGGCCAGTCTCATGCATACCCACTGCAGTTAACCACACCTGCTGGGAGTTCAGATGATAATGGCTGTGTCATGCCCAGGAGGTACCGCCCTTCTCCCTACGGTCTGGCTTTTACAGTCTTTCTAACCCATCTTCTGAAGTGGTCCCCAAGCCTTACAGGGGTGTCATTTGTGGAGAGCAGTCATAGGCACGTGTTTTACTTTTCAGCTTCCTTCCTTGGGTCATGGGTAGGAGTAGTGACAAAATAGGGATGAAAGATGAGCTTTAAGAAAGGCTGAGTAAAGACCTCAGGGAAGCTAGTGTTACCCCCTTCCCTAAGTAATTAATGTGAGAAGACCCACCTTGAATGTCTCCCATGGACACTGAATAGAGAAGGTAAGATGACCATTAGAGTTCACAACTCTCTGCCTCCTGATCGAGAATATGTTACTACATACCTCATAGTCCTGCCACCATGCCTTCTGAGAGAACAGAAGTCACTGTCTCCATTCTTATATTAATTAATTCCTTTAATAATTGAAAGTATTCTTTCAATGGCATCTGTCAGGAGGAAGCTTTGGAACAACAAGCTATCATTCCACTCTTAGTACTGGGAGACTTTCTTCAGATACTTCATGTAGTGAGTTTCCACACATATGAAGACAACATATGCTGTTAAACAAACCCAGTAGTCTCCAGCATACAACTTCTCCACCAAGAGATTAATCCTGTTCTGTGGCTCCATGGAGAATATGGTCTGGAAATGGCAGAGCCAACACTTCTGCAGTCCCACTGAGTGAATGACTTCCCAGACACCTGTACTTGACGAGGCTCTGGACAATGATAGGCCCACCCCTATTTTATACCCCAGCATAAAATCAGGGAGGACACGAGTCAGAGTCCAGGTCTAGGCCAGGGACTCTGGCCTGTCAGTGCCTTGTAACCACCTCCTTCTCAAAGAAGTCCAAGGCCTTGCCAGGGCCATCGCCTTTCGTTATGCTCTTTCCTTGGTAGTGGGCTTTCAGCTCACACCCTTTCTCAGTTCCTGCACTTGCACATGTGGGTTAGTCAGGGAATTCTAGGAGTGAACTGTAATCCTAAGAGTTGCCGTTGTCAAGATAACTAAAAGATACTTAGTGAAATAAGGACAAGGAATTTATAATGCAGCACTCAAATATATGAAGATATACATAAATGAGTATCTTTAGAAGAATGGAAGAATATCTAAACACAAAGACACAAAACACAGAAAAAAATAACAAGATAGATAATTAAAAACAAGAGGGCCTGGGGAAGTAATTGATGCAAACACAAGTGGCCAACAGAAACGAGGAGAGCTCAAGAACTGAACATGCTGGTACTTCCTCGTCACCCCAGTAGGGAGTGCCTGTGTCCCTTCTGCAGGCTTTCAGGCTGCCTACCTATGTGAGATGGGCTCCTACCCGGTGGTAGGTTTTTCAGGAAGAGAGTGAACTTATTCAGGTTGTGAGCCCCTCTAAGGGTGAAGGGAGGATTTGGCAGCTCCAGGCACTGGCTGAATGCATGGTGTGCTGGCCCAGCCCAGGTGTGACCTGTGAGCCCTGATTCTGTGGCTTACAAGAGGGGCTAAATGGGACACAGAGTGCTGCCAGTGACAGCATATCCATACAGATTACCGAGAATCCTATTGCTGGCTCCAACTCTGCTCCTTGAATTGGGTGGATAAACCCAGAAAACATGGGAATGGTTAGAAATTGTTGGAGAACGAAGGCAATGGTGGTTGGTAGCTGTTCTATTTCTGGGATAAACACCATGACCAAAAGCAACTTGGAAGGAAAGAGTTTATTTCACCTTACAGCTTACCATATATCTTTGATGGAAGTCAGGACAAGAATTCAAGGCACAGACTCTGGAGGAACATTGCTAATGGCTTGCTTCTCATGGCTGGTTCAGCTTGATTTCTTATACAACCCAGAACCACCTTCCCATGGGCGGCACCACCCACACTGTGTGGGGCATTCCTATATCAATCAACTGAGGTTTCCTCCTCCCCAAGTGACCTTAGTTTGTACAGAGCTGACAAAAACTAACCAGTACAGTATCTGCTTGCCAATAAGATGTCAGAGCCCCAAGGCCTCTAAGAGCTGTCCTGATTCTGGACCTACATCAGCGGCTCAAGAAACACAAACTCTTGGAGGCTCTTCTGACCTGTGCATCCCTCTAATCTCCAAAGGAAAAAAACCCCACTGAGCAAGAAACTGCACAGAAATCTTCCATGGCAACATTTCCAATTACGAAGAGAGATGCTGAAAGATGCTTCCTAAACCATCAATAACAGAAAACAAATGTGCTAACCTTGCCATGGGAAAGATGAAATTAGTTTTCTATTCTCTATCCAGAAAATTATATCACAAAATTGTTGTGTTAGGAGGAGGCAATAAAGGAGTCTGTGGAGGAAAAACCTGGAGCCATAAGCATTACAAGCTCCAGACTGCCAATGATTATCAATAGCAAGTCCATGCAATTTCCCAGGATATTAGAGGTTAAGAATAGTAAGTAGCTTTTTAGGATATAAATTTGCATGATTCTGTCTCATATTATTATCTAATTCTAATATTTTGCCTAAGTAGACAGTCTAGTTTTTTGTTTTGTTTTTCCTGCTGCTCTGATAAAACACTGATCAAATACGGCTTAGGGGAGGAAAGAGTTTAGGTGGCTTACGCTTCCAGGTCACACACTGCCACTGAAGGAAGTACGGGCAGGAACTTGAAACACAAACCATGGAGGAACGTTGCTTGCTCACTCTCAGGCTCATGCTTAGTTAGATAGCCCGGGACCAACTGCCCACAGTGGGCAGGGCCATCCCAGTTCAGTTAGCCGGAAAGAGAATCCCTCCTAGACATGCTCACATACCAACCTGCCAAAGACAGTCTCAGGTGAGGATCCTTTCACAGGTCACTCTAGGCAGTGTCGAGCTGACAGTCAGTGCTAACTAGGACAGCGTACTTTCCTTTGACGTAAGCATTGTACTTCTAACCTGGGCATGTGCTGTCCCCACCATTGGCAGAAGAACTCCACAGGTGGTCTTGGGCTAGGCAGGAATGCTCCAATCCATTTGTGGACTATTTCAAATTATCATCATGAATTTGGTCATGGAAGCCACTTATTAGAACTTTCCCAACCTTTCTACCTTTGCAGTTCCAACTTCTTTGTCATTACTAATTTGATGCACTTATATTCTTCTCCTCTTATTTAATTCTGTTTGTTAGCAGTTCACTTTATGAGATTCTCCAGAAACCAAATAGTGTTCATGTAGCTATTGTCTGTTTTCAATTCAGTTTCTATTATCACCACCTCTACCTTTCTGCCAATAAACATGAGCTGGATAATGTTTCGAACTTTAGCTACAGCCAAGAGAGAGCCCATCTCTACTTTCAAAGAACTAGTTCTATTTGGGAGAAGTGAGAAACAGATAATTGAATACTTAACCTATTTCCAGGTCATGGTTAAAGCCTCAGGGAGAGATAAAAGTCAATCCTAGAGCCAGAACAATGAGTAAGATCTTAGGAGCAGCAGTTGGGCAGGGATGGACCTGAACTGGAGTGCTACTAAAAGTGAGAGGGAGAAAGAGAGACAGATGGATACTCAGAGCAAAAGGCACAGATTAGGAGGCAAATGGAGAGCGAATCCCACAGGGAAATAAATGGTCTGAGATTCCTAACAGAGCAGGAAAATCTATGAGAAAGTTCTAAGGGGGTTCTCTCCTGATAGATAAGTAAAAGTTGTTTATTATTAGTTGTAATTATTTTAATATTCATAAGAATTAGTTTACAACCTAAGAGCTCATCATTGTTTATGTTTTGCTGTGTGTAGCAGTAATTTTTCTATATACTCATCATAGTATGCATAAATGTAATAATTTTCATATAATGAAGTTATGTTGGTTATAACTGACTACATTTTATGCTTTATAAACATCCTTATGTCCATAAATGTCAGTCAACAAAAATATCTGTATGAGTACAAGATTAGCCGCACTTACCCAATTGTTTAAGCTTTTGTATATTTCACCTAAACAATTGTGTGTACAATGGATCTCCTCTCAGTTTGCATTGATGGTACTCATAAGCTTCCTTATTTCTTAATAGTAGATACCCGGGCATGTGTGCACGCGAGCACACACACACACACACACACACACACACACACACACACACACACGCAGAGGCCAAGGGAAAGCATTAGTATAGTCCTCTGTTTCTTACTGCCTTGCTTTAAAACTGCACCTCTCCTTGAACAAGAAGTTTACAGCTCTGCTGGGCTGAGTAGCTACGCTGACTACATGTGCCTGTCTCTACCCTCCAGTGCTGGGGTTGTGGGCAAGTACAGCCATCTTTGATGTCGTTTGGCTAGTTTGTTTTGTTTTAATTTGAGCACTTGGGATTTGAACTCAGGTCCTCCTGGTTACACAGCAAATGTTCTTACTCACTGAGCCTTCTTTCCAGCTGTGGTACTATCCTGACCCTTCACTTCTATGAGCTTGCACTGTTGGTACTAACCAAGTGCTAGCCTCTTTGGAATTGGCTAGTTGACATCCTTTGTCTGTCCCATTGAGCACATGTCTCGTTTTCTCATTGTTAAGGCCTCTTACTACCCTAGCAGTCACTGTTACAGATTCTGTGACAGTTTCCCAGTATCTCACTATCAGTGAGCTGTACAAACAGTTAACCTGGAGCCAGATATATAATTCTTCTGTAACACTGAGCATAGGGAAAAAAACACCTATCCTCTTATTCTGCAAGTATTTTTTAGATTGATTTATTTATTAATTATACAACATTCTGCCTGCATGTGTATCTGTGCACCAGATCTCATTGTGAACCACTATGTGGTTGCTGGGAATTGAACTCAGGACCTTTGGAAGAACAGCCAGTGTTCTTAACCTCTGAGCCATCTCTCCAACCCCCATCTGCAAGTATTTTTGTTGGTAAATACAATCAGCATGTGTGTGCCCTTCTGTGGCTCCAGACTTAGTATCTGATGAGTAAAGTTTAAAGCAAGCCACCCTGCCACCAGCACTTCTCATTACACTACCATTCTTTGTTCAGCAGCACTGCCCACCCCACTAACACTCCCATTACACTACCCTGCCTGCACAGTCGGCCCTCCTTACTCTAGTGTCCCCTTCATTGTCGGGAGTCTCCTGAGAGTTTTTTAATTCTGGCTCAGCACCCAGGAAGGACACTCAGGCTTCTGTGAGATAAAGCACAGTCCCCAAGCCCCCCCCCCTTTTTTTCTCAAACCATAAAGGATGGGAAAGAAGACACAGCCGAGAAATCTTCGCGAGGTCATAGTGGCCATATTAAGCTTCTCACATACACTGGAAGGAATGAGATGAGGGATGGTAGACCGGACTATTTAGCTCTGCCTTTCCTTATGCATAACTGGTGTCTAAGAAAGTGACTATGGCTGTGCCAGTGACACCCCTAGGCTCCCTTCAGGAAGCTGTCTGGATCCTCAGTGACCTGCCCCTTAGTGCATGTTTCCTGGGAAGGAGGCCTCGGAGCCCTCTCTGTTTACTCTGTAGATGTCCCCATTGGTTTGTGACCTAGGAAGCTTTTTAGAATATCAGATAATGTCACCAGATCCTCAAAAATAAGCAGTCCCCGAATCTGTTCTCAACCTATAGGTCGAGACCCCCACGTGGGTTTAAGTGACCCATTCACAAGGGTCGCCAGAGAGCATTAGAAAGCACAGCTATTTACATTATGATTCGTAAAAGTAGCAAAATTACAGTTATGAAGTAACAATGAAAATAATTTTATGGCTGGTTGTCCCCACAACATGAGGGGTGCCATATTAGGATGGTTGGGAACCTCTGCTCTCAAATGTGGCCACAGGCAAAAGGAAGTGATTTGTTTCTGACTGTACAGAGCTTGGTTTTTCTTTCTTCCCTTTAGGTGTGGCAGTGTGTGTGTGTGTGTGTGTGTGTGCTATTCATGTGTGTGCATCTGTGCGTGCAGGTGTGCTCAGCTATGCTTGCCCATGTAGAGGCCGAAGGTTGATGTCAAGTGTTTTCTTGGATCTCTCCAAACCTTATCATTTGAGATGGGGTTTCTCAGTGAAACTGGAACACAGTGATTCAGCTATACTGGCTTTCCAGTGAGCCCTTGGGATCTGCCTATCTCACCAACCCAGTTCTGGGAGAATAGGTGGCCATCACTTATGCCTGTAGGTTTTTGTAGGGCTGCTGAAGGTCTGAACTCAGGTCTTCATGCTTTTGCAGCATTTTATCCACTGAGCCATCTCCTAAGCTCCAACACCTTTCTTTACTTTGCTTATGAACGCAACTCTGTGATTTTTGCACTCAAAACAGACACATCTTAGATCCTAAGCCATCCTCAAGACATATGTGCCTGTTTGGTACAGCAGAAATCCAGCTGCTTCCGAGGTGAAGCGAATGCTTCTGAGAGATCAGAACCATGACTTGGAGCAGAGAATATGTTCATGGGAAGTGTACAGGGAGAAATAAAAGCTGTCCGAGCTTCATTGCACGTCACATGGCATCATGCTGGGTCTTATCTGGCAGGTAGCAGTCACAGAAGTTGGCTCTTCTATTATTCAGTTGTTTGATCAGTGTGATGGACTCTGATTACTTTTAGATAGCAAAATTCTAGTACATATTTTATCAGTGAAATTGTAAAGAAAGATAAACGACCTCTGCAACCGTGCTTGCTTCGAGTTAGGACCGGGAGACAGCCTTGCAGACCAAGGACATAAATTGGGCCAGGAGGCAAACTTGGTTGTCATAGCTGAGAAGGACCCCACAGGAACCTAGTGAGTAGAACCACAGAGATTACCCATCATACCACAGTGCCCAGATCAGACCATGCCTCTGCTCCCCTTTTAACAAAGACCTCTGAACTTAAAAGCAACAGAGGGAAAGAAAGCATGAGAAGGCAGGAATCACTGCTATGTGGATGGAGATGTCCTGGGAAATAAGGCATGCTTGCAAGCACAGGAAATAGTGCGCAGCTTTCTACAGCCACCCTGTAACATAAGTGCCTTCCATTCGACATGCTTTACCTGTAACGCTGTGTGGAACTCTCTAGGTTGTCTGTAGACAAGAACACAAGGGGCTTTTTCTTTGACTGTAGACAGAGCTCAGCATATATCAGGCAACTGTTCCCATGGATACATGTGTCACTCTCTTCTATTCCATATCCTTCTTTCTGCCTCCTGGCCAATATTAACTCCAGCCCTGGGCCTTTAGCTCCATCCATGCCTGTTCCACCGAGTTCTCTGCAACTTCTTCTCCCGCTCCGTTTCCTGCCTTCTCACCAGCTCCTTTTCCTTAAGTCTTCCAGGTGGCACACATCCCCTTGAGTCCCACTTTCTTGCTTCCCCCCTCACTTTTATTTCACCTTCTTGCAAATGCGGCCTTCACTCATTGCCTCCCCTGTTACTGATTAGCTTGTGTGCCATTTGTCTGTGGAAGCACCTGGTCCTCAGTACTACAGCGGTAGCCTTTAAGTTCAGTGCAGTGTTCAGGTGAGTCAGGACAATGAGTGGCAGTGTGTGGGTCCCAGTTTCCAGTGGATCATACCTTCCTCGAATCTCACATTCTGAAAGAATTAGCATCAAAGATACCCTACTCCTGGATCTATTTTCAGGTGCACTTGCATACCCATATGTTCTGTCGCATATTTACAATAGCCAAGATACATGGAATCAACCACAGTGCTCAGTAACATACGAATGAATAAAGAAAATGTGGTATAGACCTAGAGCTTTGACTAGCCATAAAGATGAAATCCTGTAACTTACAGCACTAGAGAACTGGAGGGCAATGTATAGAAGTGTCGATACAGAAAGGCAAGTCTCACATAAGTATCTTAATTTGTAGAAGCTGGAAAAAGGCAACAACTCAAAAGCAAAACCACATGTTGAGCTTGTGCCTGGCATGATCAATACATGCTATCCATATGTAAATATCACACCGACTACCCTTAATAAGTAAAATTAATATTTGCCAATAAGAAGGTTAAAAATAAAGACCTAGGATCAAGTCAGTGATATCACCATCATCATCATCATCCTGGTGTGAGACCTCAACTGGAACTGAAGCCCCATTTGAGGCTTCACTACAACCTGACATAGGATCTGGGCTTATGCCAAGACAGGCTTCAGTCTCTTGTTACGAAAAAAAAAAAAAATGTAGCAGACCTAAGTTCTCATTTCCCAGAATAATTCAGCATAAAACCACAGAAAATGGGCAGCCAATCAGAGGCCGCCTGACCCTCTGCCAGACCCTCTGCTGGACCATCTGGCAGAAAAAATAAGGTTGCTTAACTGTTGGGTTAGACATATCCTGTCTTATGATTAACTAATGATTGCTAACCATCCCAAAAGCAGCCAGTGTTTTGAATGCTCCAATAATACTTAAGATTACCTAACCTGCCCTGAAATTCCCCATGAGTACCTATAAAAGAAGCATGCAAGTTCAATGGGGTTCTTTGCCATTTTGTTTTGCATAGGCGAGGACCCCAGTGCACTGGACTTCTGCAGAATAAAATGCTCTTTGCTGTTTGTGTATTATTTGAATCTGGGTTGTTCTCTTCAGTGAGTTCCAGACCCTAACACTGGTTGTTGTCTTTGTTCCCTTAATGTACTGGAGATTTGATACTAATTTCTAGAGAGACCAAGTAAAGAGACAACGTGCCATCAGTAAAAGATTTGTGCCCTTCTCTGTATTCCAAGACTCTGGGAAAAAGCCCACACATTAAATAGACATATTTTCCCTGTGCCCCAGCCTTGCAAGAACAAGCAGTCAGAGCAGGGCTGCCAATCAGACCGTATAAGCTGAAGTCAGATGGCTAAGTGACAGCATGGCAGCTTATAACAGCCTGTTGCACCACTTCCTTTCCTGGAACTGGGGATGAAACTGAGAGACTCTCCTGTTAAACATAAAGTGTTGTCAACCTCCTACCACTACAAGAGGGTTTGTCCACAGAGACAGCACCCTCTTCCACGGACATACCAGCCATGACCTTCCTGCCCATCAGGATGAGCCCTGTGCCTTCGATATCTGTCCTGTAACTACCCTGGTTGAAGGCACTAATGGTCACGTTGGGCCAAGCTCAGGGTAAAGTGTGCCCCAGCAAGTCTGGCTACTCGGAGCCTTTCAGCAGGACAGACTGTGCACAGAATGAAGGTCTCTAATGTGCTGGAATGAGGTTTATCAAGAAAACGTAAAAAGCTAATTAGCTTCTGCCAGGCCACAAGGAGAAGGCTTATTAAATGAAGATGAAAGGCAAAAGTTACTTGATAATTATTTGAAAAGAGATATTTGCAAATTAAAGTCGCACTCTCTTCACCTATTAAATCAGCAAGGGTTAAGGAAAAAAATATATTAACCAGCCGAGTGTGTGCTGGCCAGGATCTAAAGATCCAGAATTCTGCTTCCTTCCTAGTGGAAACATAAACTCATCCCCTTCCAAGGAAAAGGAATCTGCTGGAATACACCACAGCCATGCACCTAGCCATCCTGCTCCTCAGAGCTTTATAATGGGACCATAAGAATAAGGAGAGATGCACGAAAGTGCCCATCAAACACTGATGTAACCATGGCAGTGGCCCAAACACAGTGCCCTCGGGTGAGGAAGCACCCAAAACAGAATTCAACTTTTCAACCAGTAGTTGTCAAATACCTCTGCTTCTGTATACCATGTTACATCTTCTTAATAAAATATTTGTAATCATTAAAGGCATCAATAAAAATGCCTTAACATAAAAGGTAAAAGGGAATTTATAAAGACACATGTTGGCCACGGTGGTAGTGATGCAAAGTGATCTTTGTGTTTTCTTATTTAAATAGAGCCATCAGCAAATAAGAATCCCTCATGTTCTTTGGCATAATTTGTGAATTTATAGTATGGATAATAAAGAAAAATCAAATTAAACAGCAAAACTTCTGGTCTTGTTCACTGTCAGCATACACTTGACCTGCTCGGGTATTTATATTCTGGATCACAGAGGCAGAAGACACTCATTGTAGTGAAGGATTGGAGTCCTGAGTGAGTATGTGTGGTTGACATCAGCACTGCCATGTCAAGGACCCCATTGACTCAGGCCTTGTAGGAATTGTTGACGTATGGATGTTGATAGTGACAGTGTGTGCAGAAATGCCAGCCAAGGTATTTGCCCTACACAGACAATGATGGCCCGAAGACAGCTCTCTATAGTGAGTGCTTCTACAGAGATAAGCTAAGCCTGCCTCCTTGTTAAGTGGTATAATGATGTTGCCTCCTTGGTTATCTGTATGCAATAACACCTCCTTGCTGTTCAAGAACTGTATAATAAACACACTGAGCTTCTGAGATGCTGCAGCATCTCCATCTGAAAACACAGACTTTTCTCTGTGACTCTTTTCTTCATTTCCTTGCAGCCCCAGTCAGGTAAAGTTGTTGGAGCCCTGCAGCATATGGTCCCCAGGCCCTGCCTGACCTTGGCCACCAGAAGGCTGGGTTCTGTGGGTCTGAGCTGCTTTCCCCAGAAAGCACTTCTTGTATCCACTCTACTTTGTTTTAGTTTTGCTTTTTCTGATAAGATTTAAAATGACAAAGGAAACACATTGGAGTTATTTCACAAGATGTCCATTTATTCTCTTCCTGTGAAAACAAGAAGACGGGGAGGCATTCCTACTTGGTCCCTTTGGGAATCGTTCAGAAGGGGCAGCACTCTGCCTGCACCTGATTCCCTCACCTCCCAGTGTGCATGAGTGGATCTGGATGCGAATGCCCATGAACTAGTGTGAATTATAGCGCTAGAGACCTGAACTATAACAGAAGCAGAAGATAGAGCCAGAGATAGAGGCAGAGACAGAGCCGACAACAGAGACAGAAGCACGCCAAAAGGGAAAGAGAGGTGTCTTTTCAGGTGAAGTTTCCTACATGAGCTGAGCCAAACCCTGCCTGAACTTTCATCCAGGCCAAGCAGCTACCCTGAAGATAAGGCCCCAGATACAATTCCCCAGAGGGTTCATCTGACCCAGGGAAGGGGTCTCACCCAGGGAAATGTGTCCTTTTCTAATACTTGGAGACATGCCACCCCAGTCAGAGTTTGTTCACTTTGCACCAGCCACAGAATGATTAAATATTTATCTGCAAGCAAAGTCTATTCCCTGACCTTCCCAAGCCACAAAAGAAGAAAATGAAGAGAGGGGGAAAGGAGGGAGGAAGGAAGAGAAAAAGAAGGACAATGTTTTCTTTTAGATTGCTCTGAGTTTTATCCTAGAGATGTGTTTCAAAATATCCTTTGAAAAGTAACACCTTTTTAAAACCTTAATTTTTTTCTTACTATATTTTCAATAATCATGGCATAGTCTTGTATTCAATTCACCTGTGTACCCAACACACCTGTGCACCTTAGAAGGAGATATAGCCACATAAGAGTGGCAGTTGTTAGCCAGGAATGCTGGCACACACCTTTAATCCCAGCACTAGGAAGGCAGAGGCAATTGGATCCCTGAGGTGTTTTTAAAAAATTAATTAATTTATATATTACAATGTATTCGCTTTGGATACCAGCTGTCGGTCAGCCCTCATCTCCTGCCAGTTCTGCCCACTCTTCCTCTTCTCCCCATATGTCCCTTCCCTGGTCCACTGATAGGGAAAGTCCTTCTCCCCTTCTATCTGACCCTAACCTATCAGGTCATATCAGACCTGGCTGCATCATCTTTCTCTGTAGCCTGGTAAGGCTGCTCCTCCATCAGGGGGAGATGATCAAAGAGCCAGTCAGTCACTGAGTTCATGTCAGAGACAGTCCCTGTTCCCACTTGGAGGAACTTAGGGAACCCACTTGGAGACTGAACAGCCTATGGGTTTCATCTGAGCAGGGGGTCTAGGTCCTTTCCATGCATGGTCCTTGTTTGGAATATCAGTCTCCGCAGCCTCCTCTGGGCCAAGGGTTTTCGTTGTTGTTTTGTTTGTTTGTTTGTTTGTTTTGGCTCTGTTGGTCTCCTTGTGGAGCTCCTGTCCCCTCCAGGACTTTCTAACTCCTCCTTCTTTTATAATGTTCCCTGCACTCTACCCAAACTTTGGCTATGAGCCTCAGCATCACCTTCAATACCCTGATGGGTAGTGTTTCAGAGTGTTCCCTCTGTGGAAGGTTTCTGTCCTGTTCCTACTTCCTGTCTTCTCCTACTTCTGATGTCTATCTTGTTTGTCCTTCTGGATGAGGTTTCAGCCTCTTCCTTAGGGTTCTCCTTGTTTAGCTTCTTTAGGACTATAGATTTTAATATGTTTATCCTGAATTATACGGGTAGTATCCACTTATAAGTGGATCTTTACTAATTCCATCATTTGTCTGCAAATTTCATGATTTCCTTGTTTTTAATTGCTGAGAAGTATTCCATTGTGTAAATATACCACAATGTCTGTATCCATTCTTCCATTGAGGGACATCTAGGTTGTTTCCAGATTCTGGCTATTATGAATAAAGCTGTTATGAACATGTTTGAGCATATGTCCTTGTATGGCTGAGCATCTTTCAGATCTATGCCCCCAGGAGCAGTATAGCTGGATCTTGAGGAAGCGCTATTCCTAATTGTCAGAGAACGTGCCAGATTGTTTTCCAAAGTTGTTATACAAGTTTACATTCTCACCAGCAGTGAAGGAGGGTTTCCCTTTTTCACCACCTCTCCAGAATGTGTTGTCACTTGAGTTTTTGATCTTAGGCATTCTAATGAGTGTAAGGTGAAATCTCAGGGTCATTTTGATTTGCATTTCTTGGATGACTAAGAAGGTTGAGCATTTCTTTGAGTGCTTTTCTGCCATTTATTATTCCTCTGTTGAGAAGTCTCTGATTAACTCTGTACCCCCTTTTAAAATTGGATTTTTTTTTTTTTTTTTGGTGTTTAACTTCTTTTTTTTATTTTTTATTTTTTTATTTTTTTTTTTCAATGCAGTTTATTCAGGAACCTTGAACAATCATCTGACCCTGGGGAAAGCCAGCCCATAGCTTAAATAGCCTCTGGGTAGCCAACCCCAGCGTGCCACGTGGACAATGCAGATAGGTCCACATACATGGAAGCAAGCCAGATCCTCAGCCTTAGCCAAATGTGGAGTTGTTCGTGACAGAGAGCACTTACCATCGGGAAGGTGGAAGGCGGAAACCAGCTCCATCTTTAAGGCACAGCATTATGCAGCTCTCTACAATTCCCCCTTTTTGTTTTAGACGCATCAGGCAAGAGTAGAGGTCTGATCTCTGATATTAGAAATAAATTGGGACTTTGTACTGATGTTCATTTAGGTGTCATCCACCCAAAGAGCATCAGACCCGTCTGATACCTTTTTCTCAGAGGCGGGACCTGGGGCATCAACCCGCATGCAATCAGACATGCTCTTCTCTGGGTCGAAAGCGGCTGACCCTGAGTGCAGTGCTTAGTCTCGCATCCTGAGCGTAACATTTTAGCTTTTTATGGTAGCCAACCATGCTTGGGGAGAATGTCCTGCTTCAATGGCTGTAAAGGCCTGAATGGTCATGGCTGCATTACACTGTTGTGAGACTCTAATCTTGCATATATACCACAGGAAAACCAACACCAAAAGGCCTGCTAACGCTCCCATGCCTGCCCATTCCTTCAGATGATTCATGGCTGCAGCAATCCATGATGATAATCCTGTGGCTAGTCCTGCGTCCACTCTGGTAGAATTTACTGTGACAATGGCCACTCTCAGCTGCTCCATCGTAGTATCGAATTCTCCAGTCCAATTACCTAAAATATAGCTAGACAATTGTTTAGACAGATTTGCAGCACAGGGAAAATTCTCATGTTGTATGCTAGTGACTCAAAGTCCAGCATACTTTCATTGACAGCCAAATTGAGCGA
Source organism: Meriones unguiculatus (assembly GCF_030254825.1). Classification (NCBI taxonomy): domain Eukaryota; kingdom Metazoa; phylum Chordata; class Mammalia; order Rodentia; family Muridae; genus Meriones; species Meriones unguiculatus. The sequence goes on from NC_083351.1 coordinate 98,567,464, forward strand.
TTTGCCATAGGGTATCAATTTGCTCCTGTATGAGGTCAGTCCTCTGATTGAACACCATCAAGCCTCCTTTTAGTTGAGCATTAATTCCTTTTTGTACATCTAAGGCATGAGCTACATTGGCTAAAAGGTTATTCAGGGTCTGAGCAGTCTGTACAGTATGACTCCTGGCTAATGCCTCGGTGGTAGCTCCAACAGCCACCAATGAGATGGCAGTAACAATGGCAGCTGTAATTCCAAAATCCCTTTTCTGTCTGAAGAGAGTCATAGCATGAGGGGCATCAACGGGCACAGGCACCCAGTGAGGCATGCGAGTAACCAGCTAGTAAATTTACTAGCATTCCAGCATTGGGCAAAAAAAGCAAGTATCATTACCACAATTACTTGGCTCTATCTGGCTAATAATGAATAGAAATGGGGGATATAAACAAACAGGTGTGGGCTTATAGGAAATATTATGAGAAGCCTTAACCCCCTCATTGAAACATCCTGCATCAGTTCTAGAACTAGCAGTGGTGGTGTTCGAGGTCTGAGTAGGTTCAGGAGACCATTGCCCCCAGGGGCAAGACGTGCTCCATGTAAATTGACTAACTCCATGTTTTCCTCCACTTTTGAAAGTCACTTAAGGTTCTTAAATTATTTTCCCCCCCTTTTTTTTTTAAATTTTTCATCAATTACACTTTATTCATTCTGCAACCCCCCATAAGCCCCTCCCTTTTCCCCTCCCAATCCCACCCTCCCTCCTCCCTCTGCATGCATGCCACTCCCCAAGTCCACTGATAGGGGAGGTTCTCCTCTCCTTTCTGATCTTAGTCCATCAGTTCACATCAAAAGTGGCTGCATTGTCCTCTACTATGGCCTGGTAAGGCTGCTCCCCCCCCCCCAGAGGGAGGTGATCAAAGAGCAGGCCAATCAGATTATGTCAGAGGCAGTCCCTCTTCACATTACTATGTAACCCAATTGGACTCTGAACTGCCCTGGGCTACATCTGTGCAGGGGTTCTGGGTTATCTCTATGAATAGTCCTTGGTTGGAGTATGAGTCTCTGGGAAGTTCCCTTTGTTCAAATTTTCTTGTTCTGTTGCTCTCCTTGTGGAGACCCTGTCCTCTCCAGCTCTTACTATTTCCCAGTTCTTACCTAAAATTCCATTCACTCTGCCCAACAGTTGTCCATCAGGCTCAGCATCTGCTTTGATAGTCTGTAGGGCAGAGGCTTTCAGAGGCCCTCTGTGGTAGGTTCCTAGGTTGTTTCCTGTTTTCTTCTTCTTCTGATGTCCATCCTCTTTGCCTTTCCGGATGGGGATTGGACATTTTAGTTAGGGTCCTCTCTCTTGCTTAGTTTCTTTAGATGCACAGGTTTTGGTGGATTTGTCATATGTTGTATGTCTATATGAGTGAGTATATACCATGTGTGTCTTTTTGCTTCTGGGACAACTCACTCAGGATGATCCTTTCCAGATCCCACCATTTACCTGCAAATTTCATGATTTCCTTATTTTTCATTGCTGAGTAATACTCCATTGTATAGATGTACCACAATTTCTGCATCCATTCTCCAGTTGAGGGGCATCTGGGTTGTTTCCAGCTTCTGGCTATTACAAATAAAGCTGCTACAAACATGGTTGAGCAAATTTCCTTTTTGTGTGCTTGAGCCTCTTTTGGATATATGCCTAGGAGTGGTATGGCTGCATCTTGGGGAAGTACTATTCCTAGTTGTCTGAGAAAACGCCAGATTGATTTCCAGAGTGGTTGTACAAGTCTATATTCCCACCAGCAGTGGAGAAGGATTACCCTTTCTCCAAAACCTCTCCAGCATGTGTTGTCACTTGAGTTTTTGATCTTGGCCATTCTCATGGGTGTAAGGTGAAATCTCAGGGTTGTTTTGATTTGCATTTCCCTAATGGCTAGTGAGGTTGAGCATTTCTTTAAGTGTTTCTCTGCCTTCGGTATTCCTCTACAGAGAATTCTCTGTTTAGCTCTGTTCCCCATTTTTTAATTGGATTACTTGATTTGCTGCTTTTCAGCTTCTTTAGTTCTTTATATATACTGGATATGAGTCCTCTGTCAGATAAAGGGTTGGTGAAGATTCTTTCCCAATCTGTAGGCCATCGCTTTGTTTTGATGACAGTGTCCTTTGCTTTGCAGAAGCTTTTCAGTTTCATGAGGTCCCATTTATTGATTGTTGCTCTTAGAGCCTGTGCTGTTGGTGTACTGTTCAGGAAGTTGTCCCCTGTACTAATGAGTTCTAGGGTATTCCCCACTTTTTTTTCAAGCAAATTTAATGTGTGTGGTTTTATCTTGAGGTCTTTGATCCACTTGGACTTCAGTTTTGTGCAGGGTGATAAGTATGGATCTATTTTCATTTTTCTACATGTAGACATCCAGTTGGACCAGCACAATTTGTTGAAGATGCTATCTTTTTTCCATTGTATGGTTTTGGCGTCTTTGTCAAATATCAAGTGTCCATAAGTGTGTGGGTTTATATCTGGGTCCTCTGTTCGGTTCCATTGATCCACCAATCTGTTTCTATGCCAGTACCATGCAGTTTTTAAAACTGTTGCTCTATAGTACAGCTTAAGATCAGGGATGGAGATACCTCCAGAAGATCTTTTATTGTAGAGGATTGTTTTACCAATTCTGGGTTTCTTGTTATTCCATATGAAGTTGAGAATTTTTCTTTCCAGGTCTGTAAAGAATTGTGTTGGTAATTTGATGGGCATTGCATTGAATCTGTAGATTGCTTTTGGTAAAATGGCCATTTTTACTATGTTAATCCTGCCAAGCCATGAGCATGGGAGATCTTTCCATCTCATATCTTCTTCTAGTTCTTTCTTCAGAGATTTGAAATTTTTTTCATACAAGTCTTTGACTTCCTTGGTTAGGGTTACTCCGAGGTACCTTATATCATTTGTGGCTATTGTGAAGGGTGTTGTTTCCCTAATTTCTTTCTCAGCCCTTTGGTCTTTTGTATACAGGAGGGCTACTGATTTTTTTGAGTTAATTTTGTATCCGGCCACTTTGCTGAAGGTGTTTATCAGCTATAGGAGTTCCCTGGTAGAGTTTTTGGGGTCACTCACGTATACTATCATATCATCTGCAAATAGTGATAATTTGACTTCTTCCTTTCCAATTTGTATCCCCTTGATCTCCTTCAACTGTCTTATTGCTCTAGCAAGGACTTCCAGAACTATGTTGAAGAGATATGGAGAGAGTGGGCAGCCTTGTCTTGTCCCTGATTTCAGTGGGATTGCTTTAAGTTTCTCTCTGTTCAGTTTGATGTTGGCTATAGGTTTGCTGTATATCGCCTTTACTATGTTTAGATTTGTGCCTTGTATCCTTAATCTCTCCAATACTTTAAACATGAATGAATGTTGGATTTTGTCAAAGGCTTTTTCAGCATCTAGGGAGATTATCATGTGTTTTTTTTTTCTTTCAGTTTGTTAATATGGTGGATCACATTGATGGATTTCCGTATAATGAACCACCCCTGCATACCTGGGATGAAGCCTACTTGGTCATAGTGGATGATATCTTTGATGTGTTCTTGTATTCGGTTTGTGAGTATTTTGTTGAGTATTTTTGCATCAATGTTCATAAGGGAAATTGGCCTGAAATTCTCTTTCTTTGTGGAGTCTTTGTGAGGTTTAGGTACCAAGGTGACTGTGGCTTCATAGAATGAGTTTGGTAATGTTCCTTCTGTTTCTATTTTGTGGAATAGTTTGAAGAGAATTGGTGTTAGCTCTTCTTTGAATGTCTGGTAGAATTCTGCACTGAAACCATCAGGTCCTGGGCTTTTTTTGGATGGGAGACTTTCGATGACTGCTTCTATTTCCTTGGGGGATATAGGACTATTTAATTGAGTTACCTGGTCCTGATTTAGCTTTGGTAAGTGGAATCGATCAAGAAAATTGTCCATTTCATTTAAATTTTCAAATTTTGTTCCATATAGACTTTTGAAGTAAGTCCTAATGATTGCTTGGATTTCCTCAGTGTCTGTAGTTATGTCCCCCTTTTCATTTCTGATTTTGTTGATTTGGATGGTGTCTTGCTGCCTTTTAGTTAGCTTGGCTAAGGGTTTGTCTATCTTGTTGATTTTCTCAAAGAACCAGCTCTTGGTTTCATTGATTCTTTGAATTGTTTTATTTGTTTCTAATTGATTGATTTCAGCCCTGAGTTTGATTATGTCCAGCCGTCTGCTCCTCTTGGTGTGTCTGCTTCTTCTTTTTCTAGGGTTTTTAAGTGAACCATTAAGTTGCTTGAGCGCACTGTCTCAAATTTCTTCTTGAAGGCACTTAGTGCTATGAACTTTCCTCTTAGCACTTCTTTCATTGTGTCCCACAAGTTTGGGTATGTTGTGTCTTCATTTTTATTGAGTTCTAGGAAGATTTTAATTTCTTTCTTTATTTCTTCCCTGACGCAGCTGTCTTTTAGTAGCAAGTTGTTCAGTTTCCATGTATGTGTAGGCTTTTTGCTATTTCTGTTGTTACTGAGGTCCAGCTTTATTCCATGGTGATCAGACAGGATACAAGGGATTATTTCAATCTTCCTGTATTTGTTGAGGCTTGCTTTGTGACCAACTATGTGGTCTATTTTGGAGAAGGTTCCATGAGGTGCTGAGAAGAAGGTAAATTCTTTTGTGTTTGGGTGTAAGGTTCTGTAAATGTCTGTTAGGTCCATTTGATTCATGACCTCTGTTAGAGACATTGTTTCTTTGTTTAATTTCTGTTTTGTTGACCTGTCCTTTGTTGAGAGTAGGGTGTTGAAGTCTCCCACTATTAGTGTGTGGGGATCTATATGTGGTTTAAGTTTTATCAATGTTTCTTTCACAAATGTGGGTGTCCTTGTATTTGGGGCATAGATGTTCAGGATTGTGATGTCTTCTTGGTGGAATTTTCCCTTGATGAGTATGAAGTGTCCTTCCCCATCTCTTTTGATTAATTTTGGTTGAAAGACTATTTTATCAGATATTAGAATGGCTACTCCTGCTTGCTTCTTGTGTCCATTTGCTTGAAAAGCCCTCTTCTATCCCTTTACCCTCAGGTAATGTCTATCTTTGTGACTTAGGTGTGTTTCTTGTATGCAACAGATTGCTGGGTTTTGTTTACGCATCCATTCTGTTAGTCTGTGTCTTTTTATTGGAGAATTAAGTCCATTGATATTGAGAGAGAGTAATGACCAGTGGCTGTTAGATCCTTTGAATTTGATGTTGGCTGTGGTCATACGGTTGTGTGCTTGGTTGCTTTTTGTTTTACTGTAGTGGGGTTATTTATTTCCTGTGTTTTCTTGAATGTAGCTAGCTTTCTTGGGTTGTATTTTCCCTTCCAGTGTCTTCTGTAATGCTGGATTTGTTTGTAGGTATTGTTGAAATTTGTTTTTGTCATTGAATATCTTGTTTTCTTCGTCTATGAGGACTGAGAGTTTTGCAGGGTATAGTAGCCTGAGCTCACATCTGTGTTCTCTTAGGGTCTGCATGATATCTGTCCAGGCCCTTTTGGCTTTCATAGTCTCTGTTGAAAAATCAGGTGTGATTCTAACGGGTTTGCCATTATATGTTACTTGGCCTTTTTCTCTTGCAACTTTTAGTATTTTTTCTTTGTTCTGTACACTTACAGTTTTGATTATTATGTGGCGGGATGATTTTCTTTTCTGGTCTAATTTATTGGGTGTTCTATAGGCCTCTTGTATTCTTATTGGCCTCTCCTTTAAGTTGGGGAAATTTTCTTCAATGATTTTGTTGAAAATATTTTCTGGGCCTTGGTGCAGGGAATCTTCTTTTTCCTCTATTCCTATTATTCTTAGGTTTTGTCTTTTTATGTTGTCTTGAATTTCTTGGATGGTCTGTGTCAGGAATTTTTTAGATTTAACATTTCCTTTGACAGATACATCTATTTCTTCCATTGTATCTTCCACACCTGTGATTCTTTCTTCCATTTCTTGTAGCCTATTGGTTATGCTAACCTCTGTAGTTTCTGCTTTCTTCTCTAAATTCTTTCTCTCCACAATTTCTTCCATTTGTTTTTTTTAATTTTTCCAATTCTATCTTCAGGTCTTGAGCTATTTTGTTGGTTTCCTTCCCCTGTCTGACTGTATTTTCATGTTTTTTTGTCAATTCCTTCAGCTGTTTGTTTGAACAATCCACTGTTTCTTTTATTTCATTCAGTGATTTAAGCATTTCCTCTTTAAAGGCCACATACCGTTTGGCTTCAGCTTCTTCTATTTCTTTTCGTATTTTATTTGTTTCCTCTGTTATCATCTTCTTGAGCATAGATGTTAGGTTGTCTCCTTGAATTTCATTCATGCTGGGGTGTCTAGGGCAATTTGCCCCTGGATAACTGGGTTCTGGAGATGCCATAATGCTCTGGCTTTTGTTGGTTGAACTTTTATGCTGTCCTCTACCCATTGGGCTATCTTAGTTGTTTGAATTTAGTTTCTGGTTGTTCCTGGACTGTTGTAGTGGAGAGAATCCCTTTGGCAGGAAGATGGTTTTTCCTCAAGGAAGTCTTCCCAGCTTTTTGGGTATAGTCCCTGGATGTCTGGTATTTTTCAGGAGTTGCTACAGCTCACCTCAGGCCTAGAGACCTGGGTGGTAACTGTGGTCCTGATTAGTCAAGAGGGCTCTCCTCTCACCAGGAGAAGTCTGGGAGACAGCTGCCCTCCTTCTGGGTTTCTTGCTGTAAATTTAGTGATCAGCTGCGGTAATCTGTGGCAGGTGAGTACTGCTCTGGTCTCTTGGGGCACTCTGTTCTGTCTGTTTGCAATCTGCAGTCTGCTAGACTTTCCCTAGGTGACCCCAGCAGCACGGTTTCTTCCTTCTCTGTGGGGTCCTCTCCGGACAGGGGTTCCCAGTCCCTGTTTTACTGGGGTGCGCAGCTTGTCTGTACCACTGAGCTGAGTGCAAAGTTCTCTGCGCGTGCAGGAGCTCGGCTGTGATGGTGGCAGAGACCTTCTGGGGAAAGACTGGGTGACCTGTGATCAGACCCGCAACCCTGCTTCCCCATGGGGTCCCCCCGCGACTGGGACTCCCAGTCTCAGGTACCCTTGTGCCCACGGATCAGCCTGGGAAAGTGGCTGGGACACGCCTCCTTGCGGCTCCAGCCCGGAGACCCAAAGCCTGCATTACCCGGGATATCTTCCGGGTTCTGGCTGTGTAGCAGTGAGTGGACCCAACCGATTCCCACGCCGTGGGAGCCTCCCCTCACCTGGGAAACAGGATCGATGTAGTTTCAGGGCCTGAGTTCAGTCTCCTGGTCTCTGCACGGAAAGTGCTGTCCTGCTCCTCAGACCTCTGTTTTCCCGGCGCCGCCATCTTGGCTCCCCAGGTGTTTAACTTCTTGAGTTCTTTATATGTTCTAGATAACAGTGCTCCTTTAAATGTTACAGTACAAGTAACATGTGTATATATGTGTGTATGTATATATGAATGCCACAATAAAACTAATTCTGCACATAAGAGAGAAGAGGCTGGGTTGGATGGCTTTGTGCCATTGCATCTGCTCATGGACAAGTACAGATGATAGCACCTTCATTGTGGGCTACACACAGTGAGATTTTTGTGAGTCCTCCCCATTGGAACCAGCTTGTGTCTCAGCTAACAGACAAGATTAACAGCTAAGCAGACAATTGCCACTCTTTTCCACTCTTTTTTTTCCAGACAGGGCTGCATGGAATTTTTTTTCTAGAAACATATGTGTGATTGTACATTGTACAATGTACAATCTTCTTTCACTTAGTATAATATCTTTATAGTTCATCCCTGTTGTAGCATACACTTTATCCTTTGATAAAATACTTAATAATACTCCATGGGATGGACATATGGCAGGTTTCTGCTCCCTGACTTGTTGATGGGCATTCAGGGTGTTGCCATAATGTTTCCTGAGAATTTCTTATATGAATACTGGAGTTCATTCATCCTCCCCATTCCCTCCCCTCCCTTCATTTCCTCCCATATCCTTCCTACTCCTTCTCTAATTCATGGTCTCTTATTCTTTAATTAAATTGTCATCCCTAGAAGAAGAGCCATAGGCAGTTGATGGAGAGAGAGAGAGAAAGAGAGAGAGAATATATCATTCTTCTCCACTGACCTGCTTCCTTACTGCCTGGCCAATCTCAAGAGAGAGAAAGAGAAAGAGAGAGAGAGAGAGAGAGAGAGAGAGAGAGAGAGAGAGAGACAGAGACAGAGACAGAGACAGAGATAGAGAATATATCATCTTCTCCAGTGACCTGCTTCCTTACTACCTGGCCAACCTCAAGAGGTTATCCTCTTGAGAGGATATGAGCTGTGCTAACTGATCTCACTGTGTTATGTCAACAACCATGAGCATTTGCGTGTGTAACAATTACTAATAACGAATGAGAGGCAAGCTCTATAGAGAATTTGTTCCCACATTTTGAGCATTCTGTATTATGCTGCTACTAGTTGTTATAGCAGCCCCTATTCTTATAGCGATGTTCCTGGTGCTAAAATACAAATGAGGGTTGTTTCCATTTGCCCTTCATTGTTCTCTCCACTTTATAGATGGAGAAATTGAGACTTACTTCTGGTTGGTGCTTACAGGCTTTTCAGAACTGACATAGTGACCAGGATCAGCTGGTGATTCTTTTTTATGAGGCGACCCAATGAGATAAGCCTCTGGCTTTGTAAACTCAGTGGTTTGGCTCACCCATGAACTAATGGCACTACAGAAATTATGTCTTACCCAAGGTTGCCTCCTCCCAGAGAGCTACAGCTGGTTGTTTCAGTCTATTCTCCAGGAAAGCATCACTGGAAACCTCATACCTTGTGATCAAAGTCTGAATCTTCATTTTAGAAACTGCATTTGCTTTTTCATAGTAGTAGTTATGAATGTTCCAGCGAATTTATTAAGAAGATGAACTTTTAGTCAAAAATTATATCTGGACAGGGTTTCTAAAGCCAGTGTATGGTAGCAGTCATTGTGTGAAGGTGTCTCTGTATATTGCTAAACCGGCAGAGAGCTAAGATATAGTCAGATCTTGGTATTGTTATTTCTATGGCTCATCACTTTTATAATATTCATTTTTCCTCATTTGCCTACTGGTTCTAATAAAGATCTGATGGCCAATAGCTGGGTATGAAATGGAGGCAGAATGAGAGAGAGAAAGAGAGGAGGGGGAGAGAGATTTGGAAAAGAAGGCAAATGAAAGGATTCACCAGAGGACACAGAGGTGAATGAATGGGCTACAGCGAGGCAAAGAGGTAGAGCTAACCACACTGTGGTTAGCTAACCTGACAGGATTAGTAGGGTTAAGCTAGAAAGCTAGCTGGAGACTGCCCAGCATAAGGCCTAAGCTTTAAACTATATTAAAAGACTCCTTGTCATTGTTTTCTGCTGTTGAGTCTGAGGAAGTCCTGCTATAATTATGTGGCATTTCAAGTGAAGGAATACTTGGAAGCATCTGTTGTCCAAATGAGCAGACTGCGGCCGGATGTCATTCATTGACAGTTGCATGAGGTCCTGGTTCATTTGTAGTCACTGCCTTGGGTCCTGCACCATTTTCTGCCTGCCTGTCCTCTCAGGACATTCCCATGGTTCAGCAACTTGGCTTGTTCAGTGAGTGCTCATCAAGAGCCAGGCTCAATCTGGCTAGCAGACTTCATCCTGCCTGCTCCCAGATGCACACTATACCCTGTCACACATCAGTCTCATATTTATATTCCTAAATCGATGGAAAGTTTAGCTAGGAGAAGTTAACGTGCTCTGTTTCAGAGCATCCTCAAACAAAAACAGTTACCCTGCATCTCTTTTTCTCAGAAAGCTTATAGGGAAAATTAAAGGAACCTTCAGTCACTTAAAAAAATAGCCATGCTATTAGTGTTCTGTAGCCAGCTAGCTGATTCAGTGCTATGAAACATTTAAGATAGAAACAAATACAGCACAGAATAAAAGGAAACCTGTGTGTGCATCATTGATTTGAATACGCTTTGAAAGATAGGATGAAATCACCAACTTCTGATGCTCAGCCAAAAAAGATTAAGTGGCTCCAGATGTCACAGCCACATATCCAAATGTTAACATCACGTCTTAAAAGTGGACATTATTAAATGCTGGAAAGGTGTCTGTGGGACACATCAGATGGTTTAATGTATCAAGAATGGGATGTTCATTTGTATGTCAAGAAGGCAGTGAATCCGATGCCCCTGTGTTGCTGTGAACTTGCCCAAACTTCTGATGCCTTACCATCGTGATTCTATGGTGTAAACATACATTTCTATGGCGTGAACTTTTCTGATGAGTCTACAGCTATGAGGTGGCAAATAGTAATGTAATAATAATAAATAATAATAAAAGGAATACAGTTCTAATGTTAATACAATGCATAACACTAGACCCTGTACCTGTTTCTTAGGAAGATCATTTAAAGCATGTGACTTTCCCTGCCTTGTCCATTTGGGTTTGTGTCCAATATGGTGCCATCTGTCCAAAACATCTGTCATCCACTGAATACCAAAATCAATTTCCACAGTGAAAAGGTTCTCTAACTTTCATGTATCTTTTTGATGACCTGCTTTGTCTCACTCAAAAAAGGTAGAGCTATACATGGGCACATTTTTGAAGGCTGTATTACCCAAGCCTGAAATTAGAATAATATTCATAATCTGAAAAATAAGACTATAAACATTCAACTGGGTGTAACCTTTGAGTTATCTGGAGGACTGAGAATGGCTGGCTATTAGCTTCAAGAAATCATTAGCTTCAAGTCCAAGGGTAGTCATTAAGTGCTAATGTCTGCTGAGTGCTTCCAAGGCCAGAGTGTTCTCTCGCCAAGCAATTGCTGCATTTCCATGAGAAAGAATTTATGAGATACTTATCACTTGTGAGACATTCTAGATTGTTTATTATTTTAATATTCAAATTATGATATTTAATGGTTTTTAAAGTCCATGTATATAGACCCACAGAGTCAGAATGTTCAACTGGTGTCACATCTTTCATCCCCAGAAACTGTGAAGCTCTCCTGAGGCTTGGGAATGTCATGGCCAAGAATGGAGAGTACTCTACTAGGGATTCATGTCCGCTCTCTATCCAAAACAGAGCAGAATATTTCTGCTGGTCCCTTTTCAAAAAGAGCTTCCATCCTGTACCACGCTTAACTGGACACCACAATAATGGAACTCAGTTATGAGATTTCCTGGTAGACCATGCAGGAGATCTTGTGGCCACAGCTCCCAGGATCCACAGTGTTCATCCCTGCCTCAGTATATTTCCATCACCAAAAACACCATTCTATGGACCAGTTTTGTTAACACCACCCCACCAAAAATAAATAAATAAATAAAGAAGAGAGTAACTTGGGTTTTGGTTCAGGTTCAATATCAGGTGTGACACCTTACAATGGCTTTCTGATAGCAAAGTCTGGGAGCAATGCACAGCATCTCATGGTGGGCAGAGGAAGCATATACATGATCCTCCCCTGGTTTCTCTTCTTCTGATAAATCCACCAGGGACCAATCATGGGAGCCATAGTCAGACAACCTTATCTTATCAAAATCACCTCCCAGAGTCACCACCTTTAAATACTGTGAATACCATGGTTAGTGATGTTTCCATTTACTGGAGATGAAATTTCACACAGGAGCCCGGGGATCTGGAAATGAAAGTATCTCCAAACCAGGTCAAGCCCAGCTCTTGAAGCAAGAGAGCAAGGAAAGGACAGATAGTGTTGAGAGCTGGCAAACCAGACAAAGACTATGTGAGAACTATGAAGCCAGTGAAGTGTTTCTATTCTAAAACTGAGCAATGGTTTCCCCCACAACACCAGAAAGAAGATAATCAGAGAAGAGTTTAGGAGGAAAGTTGACTGTGAAATGTTTTCAGAATGCTTAATTATTATTTTCTGTATTTCCTCAAAAATTCTCACTAATGTTAGCATTATACTTAGTCATATCTTAAAAATCATCTCATTAGCTAGCATTCTTAAAGTAGACGCTGCTGAGATACAATCAGAATCTGACATAGAATAGTAGCATTCACAATAGAAAAGAGCCGACCCAGTTGCCCATCAGCAGCGAGCAAAGAGAATGTGGTATAGGTGCAATGTACTTGGCAGAGTGTTAGGCATCAAGAAGAGTAAACTTACATCATCAGCAAGTACATGACCAGAACTAGAGATCACCATGTTATGCACAAACTCAGAAAGACAAACTGTCCTGTTTTCTCTCACAGATAGAAGCCAGATTTTAAAAAAGACATAGATTTAGAAGAGAAACTGTTTGAGAGAAGGAAAAAGAACAGAGTGGGTTAGACAAAGGAGGGTATCAAAGCAGATTTGATTAATTACATTATTTACATGTATGAAAGTGTCACAGTAAGACCCACTGTTTTCTACAGTTGATATATACAAAGAAAAGATGAATGAGAAAAAACTGGTATCTGAAAAAACAAATCACAAGCAAATTGTATAAGTACAAGTTTCTTCCTGAATGGTTGAAGTTGCTCCCACTCTGCCCACTTGCAAGTGCATATCTCAAAGAGTCAAGAGCATGAATTCATTGAACTTGAGACCCAAGAAAAGCAAGCAACTCTCCTTTGCCTTTTCTTCAAGAGAGAGCTATATCACCTCCAGAGTACATGCCTTCCAGAACTAACTAGCTGCCTGAGTTCAGGGTTAGCTATGAACCTGACACACAGTGTGAGGGGACAGGGGCAGCAGGAAAGTGGAGGCTGCTGCTTGCTCCTTGGGGAACTAAGTCTGAAACCACGGGAGATGCAAGGTACCACGGTTTCTGTTCCAAACAGGGTGCAGCCATCTTTGGATCTTCTGAAGCATGTCCACTGTGAGTAACATGTCTTGGGTTAGGAACTCTGTGGCTTGATCTTCCTTCCTGGTGACTGTCAACTCTAAATCGAGATGCATTTTACATTATCACACCTGAGCTACAAAGTAAAGATATTCGTGAGACACCTTTTTATACATTTGCCCCAAAGCAAAGGGATTCTGAATTGGCTTTAGAAGTGTGGGTATGCATGTCTCTCTGTAGTGCCCTTTTCAAAACACTAGCAATTAAGTCCCATAATTAATGAAGCTAAGGATGAGCTAACCTCCTTGGCTAGCCAAAAGGCTTTTATTCTAATTAATATGTGCAAAGATCACTATACCTGGAAAGTATACAGTGAATGACTCTTTGACCAGTTCTTTTTGAATAAAATGTCACCAAAGAATCTAAGGGTGGGGCCCGGGAGATGGCTCCATGGATAAAGTATTAGTGTGTTGCCCAAGCATGAGGACGAACTCAGTTTGGATCCCCAGGGCCTACAAAACAACTGGGCATTGCTGCACTCTACTATAGACGCAGGGCTGGGGTGTGGGGGGAGACAAGTGACTCCAAGGGGTCACTAGCCAGTCAGTCTAGCTGGGAGATATAGTTCAGTGAGGGAGTCTGTCTCAAAAAATAAGAAGGAAATGATTAAAGACAATGCCTGACACTGATTTCTGACTTCTACATGCACACACACATGTACACACACAGACCTGAGAGGCTGGGAAAGAGAGAGAGAGAGATGAGCTGTCCCTCCAAACTGGTTTCCTGTAACCAAAGCAACTCAATTTCCAGATTTAGAATACAAAACAAAAGCAGTAGCAGTAAGACCTAATGGGTCTTAGTCTCCCTGCATAGCTTTGCTATCAACAGGTAAGAGAGGCTTGGGGAGCTGAAGGTTTGCATCATCACAAAGAAAGCATTTGCTGTCTCTTCCAAAAGTAATAAGTAGTAACTATGGAAACCAGACAAAACTCAAAAATGTCTTGCCATTCACAAAGGGCAAAGTAACCCTTACAATTTGAAAACAATCAACCATGGAAAAATCCTCCCCAAGGAAGGGCTCAATATGCATAAGACAGTCACATGGGTACCTAGGCCTCATTAGAGGCAGTTCAACTTGCTGCAGAATTACTAAATTATATATTTTTATACCTGGTTATGAGTCAACCCTCAGATACATCTTCATGTAGCCAGAAGATAAAATTGAACCCTCTTTGAGTCAGTTAAATTGTTCACTGAAAGGCATTTCATTTTGGAGGTGAGTTAACTATTGAAAGTCAAGTGGGTATAATATCAGTTTTAAAGACAAGAAATTACTAATACACTAAATGATACCTAGGGAAGATGAATGGCCTCCAAGATCTCGGCTACTGCATTTAATAACCCAGTCCTTTAAATTTCCTATGTAAACCTTACAACAAAAGTGGACTCCATTCACAGAGAAAATGAAGCAGAGCCTTCTATTGAGCCTTGCCTCCTAAGCCACTTCTCCCGTGTGCCTCTCTGGATGCCCTACCTCCAGCCCAACTTACCTGTTCTCCAGCCTCTGCTTTGCTCTCAGATTAAATATTGCTCTCTGTTTGCACAAACTTGCACACCACTTAGTGAGTACAGAGGACATAAGAAGAAAACAGCCACTTTATTTCAAAATGGCAAGATGCTGAGTCACAGCAGAAAAGAGTAAAGAGCTATTTAAAGTATGAGTCTTCACGATAGTTTCATAGTAAAAATAACATGGTTATCTTTTACCTACTTTTTTTTTCGTTTCATACAAGAGCAGAAAGTACTTCTAAGGCTTCATAAGTGAAAGCTCATTTGGGGTCACCTGAAACTTGAATTTCCCAGTATTACTCACATGGCTAAGTGAGTAATTCTGGCATATTATAAAGTCATAAACATAATTTTGAGCTCTACTCTTCCTAGCATGTTAGGTGAGTTTTCGTCTCTTCTGTGTATGTCTGGGTTGGCTTGTCGTCCTTTCTCTACACTGTGTATCATCACTGGCTATCACTTTATTGCTGCATACTCACTGGAAGATGGAAAGCTAAGGCCATGCAAAGTCCAGGTTTGACTTTCCTGAAGCAACCATCCTACTATCAATGTGTATCTAAATAAATGCCAAAGCTTTTGCAAAATGCTGTACAGTGTGTTGTTAATGAAGTGTCCAAAGTAAGTGTACATAAATGAATATGTGAGCACTCATGTGAGTGCTTTTGATACTGCTTTCTCCCTCAGTGTTAAGAGTGGAGGATAGATGCACACGCTTCACCATCCAACTCTAGGTCCCGAAACCAGCCTGAGCCAACTGCTTTGGTCCGTTTCTGCTGCATTTCCACCCAGTGCTAATTCTCTAATTTACCCATTTATTCTTCTCAAACCACGTAATTAATGCTGAAGGAAGTCTTTTATGGGCTCGCCACTGGGCACTCAGTGTCTTAAGTGGAAGGGAAAATTCCTCAGATATGTTTCCAATCAGCATCAAGTATTGGCGCCAAGAACTAAGAACCCAGCACAATGAACTACTACAAAATCCACACCATTAAGGGCTTGCCAGCACGGGCTGGGACTGCAAGGGCCAAGTTCAGAGGAGCACAGGCTGCTTCTGCAGGCCCGCCCATCATCCTGCGTTCCATCTACGCTGTTGCATGTCCATATTCCCCTTCCCTTCGGTCATGCTGATGCTTTTCCCTTACTGAAGCACTTGCTAATACCTGTGGATCGTGTCCCTCTGCAGACAGTACCAGGACAGTTATCATAAGGAATACTCAGAGGTTCATGAAGAAAAGTGCTAGAGGGAGCAAACTGTCTCCTAACTCACAGCTCTAGACACATGAGTCCCCGGAGGAAAGATGGTTGAAAGTGCCAAGTGATCCCAGTGCACAGGACGGTTCCTCAAGGAACCCACAGTGAGTACACACACACACACACACACACACACACACACACTTACCGTGAAGCGAAGCCGTGGTCTCCTCCCCCACATAGCTCTTGGCTGTTCCATATCTTTTGAGCACCTGCTAATTCTATAAAAGTGAACATTCTCCTGAGCCAGACTCCAGAGGACACAAACCCCAAGTAGACAAATTATACAAGAGGCCAGGAGCAGCAGGAAAGGCAGAGTAGGGATGGAGAAGGGAGAGGGAAGCGGAGTTTATTGAAAAGGAAGAGGCTGACACAAGTTGTGAAGGAGGATAGAGTACTGGGGGACTTGGGAAAGGTCAGGCAGGAAGTGAAGGCTGAGAGGAGAGAGGAGAGGCAGCTGCTCAACTGTGTCTGAGCCAAGCCATCCTTACAGTGTGCCCTAGCACCTATGTGAGCATGAGGATGAAATAGTGTGGGGGGTGTGTATGTGTTGGTGTGTGTATGCGCGCGTGAGCATACGTGCGCTCACACCTACAAATGTGTGTACATGCATGTGGAAGCCTAAGAGCAATGTTGGGTATATTCCTAAATTGCTACCAGGCTGATTTTATGAAGACAGGATCTCTCACTAAACCTAGAATATCTGGCTAGCAATCCTCAGGGATTCTCCTGTCTCCTTCCCCTTCTCCCAGTTCTAAGATTACACATCAGTTCTAGGATTGCACACAGGAGATCATCCTCATGGGTCATCCTTTCATGGCAACTAAGTTACCAACTGATCCATCCATCTCCATAGCTTCCATGACCTATGGATAGGAAAAGAAGTTTTTCTGGCACTTAGTAGGCCCAGAGAAAAGAGCTAGAATCAATGGGTGGTGGTAGTGGGGGTGGTGAAGGTGGTGGTGGTGGTGGTGGTGGTGAAGGTGGTGATGGTGGTGGTGAGGGTGGGGGTGGTGGGGGTGGGGGTGGTTCCAGTTGGAACCCTGGAATCCCTGTAGTGGAAGGGGAGAACTGACCTCCACAAGTGGTCTGTTGACCTCCACACATGCTCACACCATGCCAGGTACGCCCACTCATGTACACACATGTACAGAAAAATAAAAGATGAATGCAAGTTTCTTAAGAAAGACAATAACTCTGTCTAGTTCATCAGGAAAAATTCATACAAAACCCAACTGTGAAGCGTTGTGCAAGCTCTCTGATCAAGGCCCCTCGAAACCGTCGGGGTCACAAAAATAAAGCCTGAGAAATGGTCACAGAGTAGAAGAGTCTGAAGACATGATGGCTACATGCCCCATGATGTCTGGATGGGGGCCGGAATGAAAGAAGGGTGTGAGGGGGAACCTAGGAAAGCCGAGTGACGGGTAGACTTCGTTAATGCTACATTGTCAGTGCTCAGACCAAGTAGCCTTGATAAGGAGGAAGCAGCAAGGGCATGGGAGTTGAGTGGACAGAAATTCCCAGGCTAACAGTTGGTAGCTTTTCTAAGTATCTCAACTTACCAAAAAATGTTGAAATTGTATTGTCTTCTCACAAATACTGAGTCTAAATTCTACACACACACACACACACACACACAAAGTGCTCAACAAACAGACAAAAGAGATGAATGCAAAACAACTTCAGAGATTAATCATTCAGGATTTAATGCCCTTCATTGTATTCTGCTAAGTGGGTTATCAAATCAATTAGAGGATCCAAAGCCAGCCACTGCATTTCCTTAAGGCTCTGAATTATTAAGCGCCTACACACCACTCCACCACCACCACCACCCCACCCCCACCACCCCACCCTCACCACCACCATCACCACCTTCACCACCCCCCCCACCACTCCCACCCTCACCAACACCACCCCCACCTTCATCATCCCCACCCCACCACCCCCACCCTCACCACCCCCACTACCACCACCCATTGATTCTAGCTCTTTTCTCTGGGCCTACTAAGTGCCAGAAAAACTTCTTTTCCTATCCAGTCCTTTGCACAGCAAGAGTCCTCTCCAGCAAAAGCCCTTCCTTTCCTTCATGCCCTGAGACTTTTTCACCTCTGAGCAGTGCTTAGGGTACCCAGGATGCAGTACTATTCCCAGGGAGGTGACTTGTGTACCTCTCAGAAGCACGTTTCAGAGATGACAACTGTAGCTCTCATTTTAAAAAATTTCTCCTTTGTTTGGGGTGTTTACACCTCTGTCTTCTTCCATCAACTCCCAACCTTAAGTAGGAAAGAGAAAAGGTTGGTGGGGAGAGGGCACTCACACCCTTTTACTTCTCCCAGCTATTAGGGGTTAAGGGATTCTTTTAGGGCTCTATACCAATCTCCATCAACACAGCCACAGCCACAGCTAGCAGTCTCCTCCAGGCCACAGTGCCCTGAAGTGTTTCTTTCCCTCTGTCTGTTCCAAACCATCACACCACCTCTAGTCTCTCCAAACTGCTACACACCACACGTCACACGTCACACGCCACACACCACACACAAACCCCGAATGCCACGCCTTCTCTTTCTCAGTTTTTGTATTTTATACCCTCAGAGTCCTAGATCACACCCCTCTCCATGTTGCACGTGGAAGGCTGTCACCAGCTGGCAAAAGCCATGCTTTGCACAAGACAATTAACAGGTGTGGACAAACTATAGCCCAACTAAAACCCCACACTTGGGATTAAAACAAATCCATATTTACACAACAAAACTTCTATTAAGGAAGGCATTGCTGGTGAGCACACGGGTCACATGTCAGATTTCATAAGGAAGTACTTCTATCTGTCACTTGTGTCCCCAGGCTCCTCATCACTACCCTTGTAGATTCAGGTATCAGTGAGATTTCACCAGTTTCTTGAAGATCCTGACCAGCTATGCTCTAGAAGGGGCTTAGGTAACCTCTCATGAAAAGTGACCTCATCTACCCTGAAAAAACTCTTCAGCAGAACTCAAGTCTTCCCTCTGTCATCTCTGCAGCCTCTCCTAATCTACATACCCACGGATTAATCAGTGAAAGACAACCTCGCCAAGACCAGGTTAATGTAGTAAAGGACCACACACCTCAGGAGCACCCAGGCTGTGTGCACCTCTGAGCAGAGGAGGAAAGTTCACGAAGATGGGGGCTCATAAAGACAGTCTCCCGGCAGTGGTTTCTGCTCCCCACCTTCTGAAAAAAAAAAAAGATTTTTAATTGGAGTATCCAGCCAAACCATTGAGTTGAGTGGAAGCACCAAACTGATTTTTAATGGACACTGGTACATATGTGTCTCCCTACAAAAGCCACTATATATTTTATGTCACAGCGGCATCCCACATGTAGAATTCTTGTCCGGGCTTGACAAAATTGCTTTTCACTTGAAAGTGAGCCTGCCCAGCCTTTTATACAATTGGGCAGATGCAGCCTCCCTTTGCTTACTATTTAAATGGGATAATTTTTTTTTTCTTTTCCAAAGATTATGCCAGTCTGCTCTGGAGTTTTGTGTTTTGTCAGACTTGATAAAGCAATTAGTGAGTGATTAAAGTGATTCCATTTGCATAGCTAATAAGAATGTTTAATACTACCTCGAGAAATCCATTCTTTATTTATACAACAGAAACTAATGACTTCAATCAAGATATTAATGAGGACAAGAAGTGAGGCTCAAAGGAGACCTGTGAGGTGGCAAGGTGGCCCCAGAGGTCAAGGTGAGTCCAGCAGTGAGCCGAGCGGCAGCTGCCCGCAAGTCCCAGTGAAATGCCGAGATGTGTGCCTCTGCCTCCAGACTCATCACAGTCCCAAGAGATACCTGAGCTTCTTGGAGTGGTTGGCTTCGGTGTCTTCAATGCAGACTTATTTAAACTTAAAGCAAAAAACCTTCATAGCGTTTTCATGTTGTAGCTCAAATTACAACAATTCCATACTATGAGGGAGAAATGACTTATAAAAGCTCAGAAATCAAAACAAACGCAATCTAAGCCTGATGCTTTATACAAATATGTAAAACGCTGGAGGAAAGGCTAAAGAGAAAGAAACAGCACTCAAGATTTTATCAGCAAGTCATAAATTACCACTGAGTGGTCCCCCTCCTCAACCTGCATCTGGCAATTGGCAAGTGAAGGAGCAGACACATAGTATATACAAACTGAGCAATGGCTGTTAAGTGCCAGGAACTTCATGCTTTAAGCCATTGCAATGCAAGGAAGCCAGGAGGCTCCCAGGGGACAGGGAAGCTGTAGCCCTACCGCAGCTTACAGCAAAATGCATGCGGTCCCTGTGCCCTTCACCAGGGACATGGCCTTCTGATTATAGAGGTGCAGAACCCTAATAGTTACCTACACACACACCACATTTAGGTGCATTCGGAACTTCACAGACCGCACTATTTCTAGTGAGGTCGTGCTGGATTAAGATGCACCCAATGGTGGCTGTCTCTGTTGGACAGCCACAAGAAGATAGAAGCCACACAGGAAGAACTACACACGCTAGCAATAACCAAACAAGATAATGAATGCTTTTTTGTCAGAATGAAAGAATTTCTCACTTTCTTAACTATTATGAATGTACTTACAAACAAATAAACATGGACATTTTGCCAGCTATTTGCTAAGGCTGTAGTATATGTATGGGGTTGGGGGTATAGATGTTCAAGCTTTGGCTTAAACATCAGTGATGTCTAAAAACAAGCTAACAAAACAGAGGGAGAAGGGAAAAACAGTAGAAATGGCACACATAATTCAGACGGAGATAAGACACACAGCAACCTAGCAGATTTTGGTGTGGATTACACAAAAATGTAAAGAATTCTTGGTTTCTTTAAAAACACAGAAATGTTATGGGAAAGTGTTTTCATTTCAAGTATGTGATATGGAGCCGCTTCAGATTGTTCACAGCCAACACGACGATGTTTTGTGTTGTGCTCTAGCAGGAGCATGATTTTGCCAGCTGCAGAGAGTTTCTGCAAGTGTGTGTGACATTTGGTGTTCTGGGCACTCTTGAGAGGGTATACAAATGTGAGCTCCCTGAGAGGGGCTGCAGCAGCTGCTCCTACTGCTGCTGTGGCTGTTGCTGGGTGTTGTTGGTTGTGGTGTGTTGTGATTGCTTATGCATAAAGAGATGAGAAGAAATTGGATATCCTGTCTGTGAGTATCAACCCTGTCCCAAGGAACTTGATAACCCTAATCAGCAGGTAGTCTGACAATATTGACTCATCCTTTCCCTCTAACCTTTAGCTCCTACTGAGTGCTGGAGGTTGGAGGATTAGGGGTTATGCAAGAAGGTAGGAAAAAGAATCAAATAAAGTAGCCAAAAGTCTGGCCAAGTGCCATGACTGAACTACTGAAAGAGAGCTCTAGATGGTTTTCACAAGAAATTGAAAACTGTGGTCTGTCAGCAAAACCTGGCCTACTGCTGTTTATGTAAATAAAGTTTTATTAACACACACAGGCATGCACACACACACACACACACACACACACCTGGCAAGTTACCAGTGGCTGCTTTCATGCTGCAAAGGTAGAAATGACAGAGCTCATGCAACCTGAGATATCCCTGCTTTAATTCAACATTTGCAGTGACTAATAGAGCAGAATATTAAGAGAGGATGAAATTGACATAAAATAAATCCTTACCAATATGTTCACGGATTGTTCAGAGGTGAAAGAGAACCTGAGAAAGAGCCTGGGGTCTGATGTGACAGGCTGTGTGCTGGTTCAAATGTGAAATGTCCCCCACCCCACCCCAGTCTCATTGACCGGTCAGACTTAGTACCAAGGTGCTGGCGCCATTTTGAAAACTATGGGGCATGTGGAGTTTGACTGGTAGAAATTGGTTGTGAAGGGCAGCTCAAAGAATGCTGCACCTGATCCACCATGAGAAAAGGAGCTTCCCCCACAAGCTCCTGCCACCCTGTCCCCTAACCTGTCTCTGTCAAGACTCAAGGGTCACAGGTCTCAAATCAGCAGACCACATTCAGACAGAAAGAGAGAAATCTGCAGTGGTGTATAATGATGATAGAGTCTGTGCATGGCTCCACCACAAATGCTAGGGACAGCCAAGAAGCATGACACCAAACCAATGTGCCCCCTTGTTTCCAGGCCCTGTCCTCAGTGAGAATCTTGCAAGAGTGAGAAGTGTTTGAGGATGCTTTGGATCCAAATTACCTTGGGCAGGAAACTGAGAAATGCCACTCTTCTTAAAGCACAGACTTATATGGGGATGGCCACAGAATCTCAGGAGTTCAGGAAACTTGATTTTGATAGCTGTGAAATAATGGCATCCAGAGGGAAAATTGCATTTTTGAATCTCTAGTCTTATATAAAGTTTGAACAGAAAGATTTAATAACTATATTGAGTGCAGCAATTCTATTTTTAATAAACATAGACTTAGAAACCCTAGAATCTCTTCACATCACCGCCAAGCAGAAAACATGCAAAAAGCTATGTGAATATATCTCATATTCCATTTAAAAACGTGACATCTGTAAAGCTGGAACTGTACTCTTACAGATCACAGCTGAAAGCCACTTCCAGGGAGCAGGATGATTTCAAAAGGAGGCGAGGACTAAATCCATACAATGCTCCTCTCTCCGTTCCCTCAGACTATCTAAAGCCTAGTAAAATGCGGGGATAAACATGTAAGATTAGGATAACTAAAAGCCAAGTGGGATGTGTGTGCATAGACCAATATCTAAGTAGATATTTGCATGTTTAGATAAAGGAGATTAAATGTACTATTGATTGCACTCACAGGGTCTGTCTCCGGGTAATATAGTTTACTGATTTCATCAAAATTAATTCACTAGTGCCTTAATTATGTAAATAGCTGTCCACTGTCTGGTAGGGGTGTCAGCTTGGAAATAAGCATTATCTAAGTCAGGGAAGACTAACCAACAGCATGGATCCTCCCCAATTTCTCAGGAAAATTATGTTCCCTTCTGTCACTTTATGCTGATTTCCTCCTGGGGTCTCTGTGGCGATAGTCTTCAGAGCTACAGCAGACTGGAGGCCCGGAGAAGGACTGGGGCAGTACAACTTCATAACTGGACTCTAGTCCCACCTTCCCTTTCCACTAATAGTCAGAGAGTGATAGACAGGGGCCAGGAACCACATCCTACTCAAAGCATCGGCCGGTCTGGATCCTCCTCCAAACATGGGGCAGCTATTTATTATAACAGGTTGAAAGTGGCCGAACCATAGACGCCCACCAGCCTCCTCTCACACGAGTCAAGAGTGGCGTTCTTAACTTCTCCTTTCCGTCCGTTTGCTTGCAGGACAGGATACCACCAAACCAATGGGATACAGATGTTGCCATTACTTAGCCTGCAGGGACAGATGGCGAAGCACACTCCGTGTGAGTACTGTAAGATAATGCAATTCAAGCGCTGGACACGGGAGACAACTCAGAGTTGTGTGAGCAACAGAGGCTTCGCAGACACTCAGAGGCCAGATGGAGCAGGAAGAGCATGTCTAGACCTTGAATGTTCTGAGGCTTTGGGCAGAAGAATCCAGCCACCATGCTATGGAAGTCATACCTTCATGCCATGAGCCCTTCTTCCTCTGCTCCTCTGTAGAGCTACCAGGACAGAAAGTCAACCAGAAGCAAAACTTTGATGTTCTCCAGAGCCTGGAACATGCAGCAGATCTGGTAGGGCAGCAGATAAGAAACCAGCAGACTTCACTTTTCCTCACATTGAGTTGTCTGCTCTCATGCAAAGTGGAGCAGCAAGTCCCTGCCCTGTTGTATTTTTAGCAAATGTCGCCGCTTTCTGCCCAGCCCTCCCTTTCTCTGTGAAGGTGCTCCCATGTGCAGCAGACCCAGCCTGGGAGGCAACCCAGCTGCACAGTGAATGTGCTTCTAAGTCGAGAAAGACATCAAACCACAGGGCAGCTATACCAGTTTCTGTTCACTGACTCGCACCAAGATTCAGATCCACTGGCATTACAGACTGCTCACTGTGGAGTTTGGTAACAATCTAACACACAGTGTTCACAGAGCTACTACAAGCCATGAGCCACTCACTTAACAGATGTCCAAAGGATGCATCAGGACTGTGCTCCAAATACAACCTGTATCCGAACCCTTTCTCATGACCACTACAATTACCTCGTATTGTCACGATATCGAAACAATCAGTGATATTGTAAAAAAACATGCAGCTGATATTCATGAAACAAAAGCCACCAGGGTAAAAGGATCCCCCATTCTACAGTGTGCTTGCTTGGCATTCGTGTGTTGTGTTTGCTTAAGTTAGCCTGTGTTAGCTCCCAAGCCCTTATGCATAGGCACGAAGGCAAGTGTCACTCACTTAAGCACAGGATTACACATGATCAGTTTCCAGACACTGCACATGAGGAATGGAGGGGCAGATGGCCTTTCCCACAGATGGCCTATGCCAAACTCCACTCCCACACCCTCCTCTGCAGTGTGTTTTGTCCCTCTCTCATCAGGGAACACTCACTTTCTCCAACTTTGCACATCTGGAAAGCTCTGGAACTTTTGTGCAACCAAAACTATTCAAAGGAAATAGGCTTGTGCCAGGGACTATTTCTGGGCATGGCCTGGAAACTTCCATTTCCTGTCTCTTGAGGTCCACATCTTTCTTTGCACAGAGGAGAGAGGCCATAGGCTAGAACCCTTCAGTGTCAGATATGTAAATGAGGCTGCTTCTTACACCCAGCTGCTAGAGGCCAGCTGTGTTGACTCCAGGGCCAGCCAATATGTCACTGCAACTGGATGAGACCCAAGAAAGCATCCAGTAGAGTCTAAGGCCCTGATGAGGACTGTGCAGCACAGTAATGAATGATGGCAGCTTGAACTATGTTGCTATACTTACAAGGCATTATTGATTGGATTTGTTTTCTTTCAAAAAGAGTGAAAAAATAAGACGGTCCTACCAAAGAAAAGAAGCACCTTCATGTAAGCACCTTCATGTAAGCACCTTCATGTAAGCACCTTCATGTAAGCACCTTCATGTAAGCACCTTCATGTAAGCACCTTCATGTAAGCACCTTCATGTAAGCACCTTCATGTAAGCACCTTCATGTAAGCACCTTCATGTAAGCACCTTCATGTAAGCACCTTCATGTAAGCACCTTCATGTAAGCTCTAGAAGCCAACAGAGTGAAGGTGATGAACTACGGCATGACATTATGCTTCGGCAGCATTTACATATTTTTATTTGCAGAACTCGGGACTTAGGGAAAAGCCATCAATTGCTGAGCCCATTGTGGCAATGCCTTCGTTATTATCCTCTCCCTTCCAGTTCCAAAAGCACAACTAGCTGTCTGTTATACCACTGCATCTAGAAACACTGACTACAGGGACTGTCTGCTCCAGGGATGGTAGCCAGCCCTTGGGGACAAAGGGCTTCCCATCTGAACCCGCCAACTCTGCTTCACACCATCTCCACCTTTGCATTACTGCAGCAAAAGTCCACAGCCTCCTTTCTGGCTACCAGACTTGTCAGCACCTTCCTGAGAGGGCAGGGTTCCACTTGACCACTCTGGTGGGGAGCCTTCCCTCATGGAGAGCTGCATGCATGACCTGCCCCTGGCCTATAGCCCACGATGAGCTACATAGTTCCTCCCAACAGCTATACAGAACATAGTTATGAACATGAAACTCTGAGCCACTGAACCAAAATTACTTGATACATCTCAATTTAAAAAAAATTAAACACACACACACAAGCTTTTGGCTTTTGGCTGGGCATGGTGGCACACACCTTTATTCCCAGCATTTGGGAGGCATAAATAGGCAGAGTTCTGTGAGTTTGGAGCTAGCCTGGTCTGCAAAATGAGTCCAGGACAGCCAGGACTCTGTCTCAAAAAAAAAAAAAAAAAATTAAACACATAGAATTCTCACACCAGGAATATTCCAGACACCTGTGGCCTCTGCCAGAGGTATCAAGATATGGACTGAACTTGACCCAGACTTTCTGGTCACATTATAAACTAATCACGTTTCCAGTATTGCCCCTCCTAGTATTCAAAACCTTGCAAAATCCCAAGAGTATATTTGAAAGTGACCATGAGCTAAGGTTATTACTATTCATTTATTCTGCTTAAAGCTTTTCACGAACGAGCTTGCTGGAGCAGAATGGATTACGGAAGAGAAGTCTTTTTGATAAGCTGAGTGGTTGCTAGGTCCTCCGTCTGCCTTTAAATGCTCAGACATGCCTTTTGTACTTGCAGGTGTCACATGGAACCATAGCATTTGGCTTGGCTGTGCTTTGTTCCCGTTGAATACAGGCTGAAGTTCACCTGCCGGTGGGATGGTACTGAGAGGGACGGTGCCTGTAGGAAGTGACCCTATTATTTTTAAGAAAGATTTACGTAGTTCTTTCACAGAAGAGGCCGCCACTGAGTGTCTTCTCCACTGTGCTCCCTTCGCTCCTTCTCCTTAACACTTTGACTCCACTGTGGTGAAGCCTGAGTAGATGTATCTGCTATCGGGCAGTAAACTCATGGACTTTCACAACCATGAGACAAGATACAGTAAACCTCTTTTCTCCGTGAACTACCCAGCTGCCACAGACTAAGAACCTTCTGAACGGATGCCTGGAACCCAAGTACCATTAAATCCAGGGTGCATCACACTCAGATTTGCAGTAGCTATTATCTTAGATGGTTCACTAGCCAGCACTGCTTCTAATGAAAGGGCAAATGCCAAGAAAGAACTGGATAGCCGCAGTTGGAGGCATCACACCAGGGGCACTCGCCAGTATGAGGCATGTCTGCCTAATTCCCTTCCTTACTCTGGAGCACTGCCTCTGTAGCTTCCTTTGAGTTGAACATACCCAGAGGTGAGCATCTCATGCAAAGCCTCTAACTCTTTGCTGCTTTCGGCTTATACTATGAAGAACAGAATAAAACAAGGCCAGGGTGTCCCTAGGAGTTAAGGGAAAATAAAGCAGACATAGCTGGTGATGATGGTAGAATTGAGACACTCCCACGTAAATGACCATGCATCATTTAATAGATCATATGTACATTTACACATAGACTTTCTAGAATGTATATGATTTGATGGATAATTGGAACATAAGTACATATGTACAAGTTAAATGCCCAACACTAAAACACATACATAATTAGCAAACAACTCTTAAACAATAACAACATCCATATATAAAGAAGAATTAAAGATTCCTTTATAATGAACGTTCTGTTGCATATTTTAAAAGCACTGGACAAAATTTATCTGTAAATTTTGGTTTCCATAAAAAGGCAAAAGGAGGGAAAGGACAAATGTTACCTGCCTTGCCACCTCTGCTGTAAATTCCTGTGTAATGTGCTCATACCTTGGGGAACAAGTGCTGTGTGGCATTGTCGTGTTGACTGACACTCTGAATACCAGACTCAGTCCAACATTCCCCTTGGGATATACACACTAGGAGAGCTTGGGGAAGACAGAAATGGTTCTTCTGTGGAGCCTGGAGACTAATTAGGGATCTTGACCAACACACTGGACTCACTTTGAACAGGAACCCAAGCTCCCTGCTAAACAGCTGCAGCGAAGGTACGGGGCAGGGGACAGAGTATGCTGTACTCAGCATCCTGAAGCTCTTACACTTCTGGAAAGACCATCTTCTCCTTCCTTACCCGGGCTGCTGACTGACTTCCCACTGGGAAGAACACTGTGCCACAAAAGTGAATTCATGGCTTAGTCCCTTGAGAGATACTAAGAAACCCACTCTGCTTTTGTGGACCCTGTGAGACACACTGAGCAGTGCCACAGAATGACGACAGCCAAACTTCTCCATGACCACCTCCCGAAATGAAGACAGCAAACACTTCAAGATTAACTTAGTAACCCTCAAGTCATTTTTTTTTTTACTTCAGGATGCATCTGCATGCAGAAAACTAAATCGTTAGATGTTACATGCTCTCTGACAGACAGACAGCAGAATGCCAGAGACTCCAGCTTTGAAAATCCACAGAGATGTCTTATACAAGCAAAGCCACTAACCCTTTGTTATGTTGGCTTCTCTGTGAAGGACAGGAAGGGAGGGGGTATCTCAGGAGTAGAGTGTTTGACTAGCACACACAAGGACCTCAGCTCATTCTCCAATATACACACAGACAGGGAGGACACTTCCAGGCACTTCCTGAAACACTAGGAAGACTTGTGCCCCAGATCCCTGCAAGCCCATTTACCCAGAGTGGAAGCCCCATCAAGGCAAGAGAACACTATGGATCACTTCTGTGTGCCTCTGCTTCCCACATAACTCTTCCTCTCTCCTCTTACCACTGGCACCCTGCCTTAGACTCCTAACTCCACAGTGCTGAACAGAACCTGAAATATCGGTTTATGTTCTCTAGAAACATGCAGAAAAACAAACAACCAAACAAAAACAACCAAACAACAACAACAAAAAAATCGCATCTATCCCAGGACAAGGAATACCTCCCCTGGAAAACAGGTGTGGAAAGAACAAAACCACAGCCAGCTTCTGCACATTGTCTTCATAGGGTAGGGTACAGGGTCAGCCTAGAGAAACAACTAGGACATACTTCCTGGAAGGCAATATGGTCCCATTTAGCCCAGCGTTTTCAGTGGAGCTAGGCCACAGCAAAAGTGAATCACTGGTCCAGTTAGTAATAAGACCCCAATGTAAGCCCCTCTTTAAAATCATAACAGAACACAGTCTTTTTCTTTGAAAGTTTATAAAAGCCTGCCTGGACATAGGCTGAAGTGGGATACCTCAAGATTGCCCTCCAGATTCAGGGGCTCTGTGGAATATTAGTATCAACTAGGAGCCAGTCAATATTCAACAAATCAGATACAAATGTTTCCATTATACCCCTTTAACATTCCACTGTCAAGTAAGGCAATAGAAATTGCCAGAAAAAAAAAAAAACCTATTAAGATTAGCCCATATTTCTTTAAATCATGGATTATTTTACAAACAACAACAACAAAACTGGTATGGAAAAAAATAGAATCAATGGATAAGGCAGAAGAGCCTCTGCTATGTGTCAGTGTGATGGTGGTGCTTGTCCCTAGACATGATATACATATGATGCTTTCAAGAAGATCATGTGTGTCTGGGATGTGTGAGTCATGAGCCACACATGAGTCTCAGATGTTTTCACAAGGGTAACAGTATATCCCTTTCCTTCTCCTACAGATGAAAGGTTGTTTCTGCCTTGGGGGCCCACCACCCTTCTCCCTTGACCTCTCTTTCATGTACATAGAGGAGAAGAAG
The DNA here is from genome assembly GCF_030254825.1 of Meriones unguiculatus. NCBI lineage: Eukaryota > Metazoa > Chordata > Mammalia > Rodentia > Muridae > Meriones > Meriones unguiculatus. Next base: position 98,596,272 of record NC_083351.1, read on the forward strand.
AAAGCAGATTTCAGCTGTTCTGCTTGCTCCTTCGCAGTGGTCCAGGGCATCCCTGCTGTGCATCTAACAGTCTTCCAGCAGCTGGCCTAGGCTCCTGTCTTGCACATTCTATCCAGCCCCTGATTTCAAAACTTCAGCTTTCTTTGTCCACAACTGCAGATTAACCTTTGGTTTTCTCCGGGGAGTCATATATTAGTTTGAACAAAGCCAACCATGATTGTGTTGGATTTCAGTTGACAATCCAATGGCGTTGAGTGTGCTGAACTGTCTGAGTGTTCAGCACTGTGATGTCTAAGATGCCATTACTAATTTTGGATCATTGGAAATCATCCAGCACTGAACACATTTGAACCTGTTAAAAATAGCTCAGCGACCCTCCAGACACTTCAGCCTACTGTGAGATCAACAGATGTGCTTTCTACTTACAAATTGGGAAACACATCCGGAATGCAGAAAAGAATTCCTTAAGGAGGCTTGGGGGAATCATCCATAGGTTATTTTGTAATAGATATCTCCTTTAGGAGTCATGGTTATTAACACAGGATTTAATGTGTGTCATTGGACGTAGAGGACTTTATACAGCTTAGGTACAAAATACTACCTCAAACATTCACTATAAAATAATACAACTTCAAATACTCCTTGAGACTACTGAAATGTGGAACCATTGGTTAAATAAATCCAATTGATTTAATTAAGTTAAGTTAATATGGGAAAGCAGATAACAAATTCCCAATTGCTTGGAAGGGAAAAACTTGTCAAATATGTATCATGTATTTCAAACACTGATATATTTTTTCAGCTGTCTACCAGTCCCTAACTGTACTCCAATCTCTTTTATACAAATGCACCTATGTTTTTTGTTTTGTATGCATCTGTAAACATGCAAATTCATTTCCCTGATGCACCTTTTACCCCAGGAATTTAAAATATTTAACATCAACTGCAATGTGTTTGGGTCTTGCCACAATTATCCAGCCAGACAGCTTGACTGAAGTCAGTCTTGAGGGCTGGTTTATGAAGAGGAACAGAAAAGGGGAATGGGGGAAGAGATAGGAGAGGGTGGGACTAGGAGGAGAGGAGGGAGGGGGCTGTGATCAGGCTATAGAGTGATTAAGTAAATAAATTAATGGGAAAAAATCAAAAGTCTAAGAACAGTAGTAATATAAAAAAAGGAGAGGAACAAAACCAAATGGATATAATCCTACAGACTGGAGAAAGCAGCCTTTCCTAATGTGCACTGGACTTGTTTTCATAAGGCTAGCCCCTCAGGCTTAATTAAACCCAGCAGCCAACTCTGTGCTCATTCAAACGTGCAATTAAGGAAGAGCCCAAGAAGGACACTTGGCCTTGAGGGCCTTCCAGAAGTCCCTACCATGAACAATGTGCTAATTACCCTTCTGTCCAGGTCTCTTAATGACAATCTGCCATGCCTCCAATTTAAACCCTTAATTCTTCCACTTAGGGCCATGTCTTGCAACCTCAAGGCATGAACATTGGCCCCAAAGGCTAACTCTTCAGAGAATATATACTTTTAATTAAAACACAAAATGCCAAAAGATCATTGAAAAATACTTAATAGCAAATCTTAAAACTGTTTGATTGAGGGTGAACTTGCAACCTCATTTTATAGGATGCAATGGAGCCACTCTGAGAAAGAGGCTGCTAGTATTCCAGGACTAGGTGCCAAGTTGGGTAGTGATGTTCTCTGGCTCTTCTGCAAATAATGCAATCACAAATGGCTAGAAAGATCTGAGCTGCAATCATTTAAAAAAATAATAATAAACCCTACATCTGTTAGGGAAGCAGAGAACAGAAGAAGCCAGTGTATATGGACCAGCCTGATTTAACTTTACAGGAAATAAAGTGAGATGACACTATGGAGCCCCCACTGTCTGAAAGAGGGAACACCCTAATTCTGGAGGTCCTTTGCTTCTCAAGGCCTTCTAGAAGATGCTCAAGGCACTCATTCACAGAGATCAAATGAAGAACACCTGTCACATGTTCTATGTTCCAGCCTCTCCAGCTCCTCTTCACCAACCAGAAATTGCTAATCAAGTGACCCCACTGTGTGTACCTGAAGTACATATGTTCTATTATAGTCTACATGAGAACACATCCCCTTTTCCAGATAATATCAACACTGGGAGTTGCCTCCTCCCATCAAAAATTCAGGATATATTCTCCACAGACCAAGTAAGTCAATTTTCTCTCCACCCCTAGTTCAAATTCAAACCATTAATCTCCATTGGTATACATTAAGAAACAATGAAAAAATAAGTACATATTCCTTTAAGAAGTATCTTCCAGGTGTTTTTGTTGTTGGGATACAGCATCATGATGTCTTAACTTGTCCTGTTTACAGTTGCAGGTACTAAAGGCCAAGCATGCTGCTGGGATGGGATGAAGTAGCCACCCAGGAGGCCATGTTCTAAGCTTGGTGTGGCGGTGTGAAGACAGTAGAACTGGAGTATTCTGGGAGGTTGCTACTGACTCCTTCCACGGCTGTGACTTCCTGTCTAATTTGCTCCCACCATTATGATGCCTCCCCTCACAAGGTCCTCATCAGTGCCAAGCCACCCTGGTGCCACATCCTTATACGTCTAGAACTATAACATCTTCTCTTTACTAAGTTACCCAGTCTTGGATATTACGTTATAGTAATGGAAAATGGACTAACACTCTCTGACTCCAAGTTTTCATGACTGTGGAACCCTGAAAGCCCATTCTGCTATTCTTGCCTCTCAGATGTGTCCTGTAAGTTCCATACTGTGAATCCTTCATTGGCTTTCCCATGTACCAAAATAAACCTCTGGGAGATGGAAACTCAGCAGGTGGGCCTGGAGAAATTGCTCAAGTTAAATAACATTTGCAGGCAAGCATAAGCTTTCAAGTGAATGAATCTCTGCGACTCTCCCTTGCCAGCTTGCACTTTCCTGAATGATTTCTTTTCACAAGCTGGTGGTGGGACCAAGGAATTCCATCACTGCTGGCAGACAGAAAGTAAATTTGGCTCCAGGCCTGACTTCAGAGTAGACTTGGAAACTACAACAACCAAAATATGACGTCTCAACTTGCACAAGTCTGTTCAGATTCCTCTTCCTTCCAGACCCCTGAACTCCACTCCCCAGCCCACCCTCAGGACCACTACACAGCTCACATCCACGGGGACATTCTCAGGTAGAAGAAGCATTATGGAGACAATGGTTTTAGCAGTGCACTAGACAAAATCTGGGGTTTGTAGGTAGAGAGGAAGACACTTTCCCATCAAACACCAGTCCAGCACCATCTGGTGTGACCAAAAGCAAAGGAAGGATGATTGGCTGGAGGTGGGAAAGCAGCAACGGTAGAGTGTGTACAGCCCTGCTACACAGATCTCCTTCATGGGAAAACCAGCATAGAGAATGTGACCCCAGGAACAGATACATTCTCCCAGCTAGGCATCACAGCACATGGTACACAGATGAGCCTGAACTGCCTCTACATCTGTGTCATGCCTATAATGGGCTCAGGATGAGCTCACACACACACACACACACACACACACACACACACACACACACACACACACACACTTTAATCAGCTTAGTTTCCAAAGTCATCTTCCAAACCGAAAATGTGTCTGTGACTTCAAGTGAATGGAAACACTATGAACTCCATCCATACCTACTGATGTTGCTTCATTAGGAAGACATGTGGTAAGAGAATGTCAAATTGATACTATCAGTCCAAAGGACCCCCAGGCTGAGTGCACAAATGGGAAATAAAAAGTCTTTGAGGATCTATTGAGGGTGTAGGACTACAGGAAGTGAGAAGTTCCTTCTTCTTTTCCTTCTTCTCTCCTTGTCTTCTTCCCCATCCTCATCTACCTCTTAAAAGTCTGTCTATTCCTCCTCCTCCTCTTCCACTGTTTATTATCCCTATTTTCAGTCAGTGGAATGTGTCACTCACTAAGTGTTCTCCTCTTGGAATAGGTGAATTTTTTCTCAAGGAGTGAGAAGGCCTGGCTGTCCTCTGCTTTCTTTATGACCTGAAGAAGAGTGAGTGCTTACTGTCTGTGACTCCAACAAAAAAAAGTTTGATTCTTGTAATCAAGATATACACAGTCAACCTATCCAAGTCTGGAACACTGAGTCTAAGCAACCAACACATGACTTTAGAGCACTCTGTCCTCTGGTATTATAAGTTCAATCTTGTGCTTTTCTTCTTCTTTAAACTTTTTATTTTGAGAAAATTACAGATTCCCATACACTGCAGCACCATCATCCAAAAAGATCTATACTCCAACCATTCTACTTCCTCAATGACATCATCTTGCAAGCTGAGGCTTCCACATGACAACTGAAATACGGACCTTGATGTCATCCACCAGCATGTGTTGTTCTTTGATAACCAATTTAACTTTTTGAAAGAGTAGCCAACCTAGGATTAAGCCTCAGGCTGGATCATTAAGATGGTACTATGCATGCTTATGTCTTGGTGGCTGAGTGGTGAGTAACAGGCACTGCCCTCGAAATGATCCAAGCTTTCTCACAATGACAACATTTACAATGGACAATGAACATTTTTGCATTTTGTTTCAGCTTAGGATTTCCTAAAATTAAGACAATCGAGTGTAATGAGAGGCATATACCAAACACCAACATGCCGACTTGAAAGCTTGCTCTTCCAAACTGGAAGCCTTGAGTAGATATCAGAACGACTATCATGTAGTGGGAGAAATAAAGAAAAAGGAACAGTATAATGGACAACATTGCACTGATGATGGAATATCTGCTAGATTTCCTGGCACCTACCATAGTCTTCATCTGCCAGCTATGCTTACACAGGGAGGAGATCAAGAGCAGAACAGCAACAATGAAGATGAGCAATGGAAGTGTGAGCCCAAGAATAAAGACCGAGAGTAGTGTGGCATTTATCTGTCCAGAATGAGTTGCATTTTTAGAAAAAAAGCTTGTAAAGGTTTGTTTAGAAATTGTTGCAGTTTCTCTGCTATGGATGATAGCAGTAATAGTTGAATAGAACACAGACCCCAGAATCAGCCATGGTACCAACCTAGATATCCTCATCTTCAACCACAAGAAGAGTGGGTGAGGGATGGTAGCAATCTTGGCACAGTAGAAAACGCCAAGCCATGTGGCCAACCAAAGATTCAATTCATTTGTAAATAAGACAAAGGTAATATTATCAACAAATAAAGAGTATTTCACCAAATATAGTAGACTCAGTTGTGCAAGGAAGACACACATCTGCAGAATGATCCGGGAAGTTGCCAGGCAAGAAAGAAGCAGATCCAACGGGGCCATTTTCCTGTGTGTGATCAAATCAATAGCACTGAAAACCACAATGAGGCCACTTGCCAGGACCCCAGTGAAAAACTGCACCATCACGGCCAGAAAGAAAAAGAGCATGACACCTTCCAGCATTTTAAAGAGAAAAACCAATGACTTCTTTAAATGATTGAAGAGTTCTGCACAGGCTCTTCCATTTATGATTTTTGTTTTCTTTCCATTAGACCAGGTCCCCTTTAGAGGTGATGCTAACATGGAAGACAATGGAAGAGGAAGGTGGAGCTCATTTGTTTACTGTGCTGCCTTCTCAACTCAAAGACAGTCAAATGAGGAAGAGATACCGTAGAAACAAATTGTGTCCTACTGATGGCTTTTGCATTTTCCAGGTCTGCGTAGGTTTCAAAGTCATCATAAGTAAATGGTGCAACCAGACATCTTTAGGTGGCTATTGAAGAGCTCCTTCATGGCTAGCCTTACTTAATTATGATTTTACTTAATGCTATTGAAGCATCCTCAAGCAACATGAAAAATCCAAACAGTTTCTCTCATAGTGATATCATCAGAGTAGGAATGTAAGATTCTACACATTAGTACTCCAGACTGAAGAATCATTAATTCAGGACAACCTCAAACACTGTTAAATAATAAACCACACATGATAAAAATACAAGCTAGATAGATGCTAGGAAGATGCCTCCCTTGGCAAAGTGCTTGCTTCACAAATGTGGGGACCTGAGTTTAATCCCCCAGAAGTCTCAGTTTTAAGAGAAGCCAGCTGTAGTGATCACATACTTACCTGCCTTCCAGCATCATCGAAGCAGAAATAGGCTGATCCCCGGGTTCATGAGTCAGCCAGCTTAGCAAAATCTTCAGTCTAATGCTCTCCCTACAGATCCATTTCAGCCAAATCTCATAAAAACAGGTAAACCACATCCTTGAGGAGCATGGTTAGACTCTGTTTTTTCACACAAATGAACACCCTCCACCCTCGACATAAACATGCAACATATATGTAAACAAAGTTCAGTAATACAGTTTGCATGTATGTACAGACACTGGGCAAAGCCTAAGGAAAGTCATGCATGACAAAATGAACACTCACTCAGGATCCACATGGATCACCATCTGCTGATAATCCGGGGTCTGAAACCTTTGTTCTATTTTCCTTCCAGAACAATGAACAGCTGGGAGTTATAAGGGCAAGTGATGGTTGCTGCTACAATTGTCCCACGAATCAGAGAAAAACAAGCGAGCACTTAATATTTATCATGTGCCATGTGTTGAGCTAAACCATATTTGTTTCATCTGCAACTATACTGACATTTTGTAGTGGAAAATTGTTTGATTTGGTGGGTGGAGGAAAGTCCTGTGCAATGGATGCAGGATGGATCTCACAAACTTGACTCTGACTATTAGACGTTACCAACACATTACATCTCCAGCCTGTGACAATCAAAAACATTTCCAGATATTACCAAATGACTCTGGTGACAAAATCACCCTGATTGAAAACCGCTCTGCCAAGAAATCAAGAACAATGCAGCTTCCAAGTGTCACTCTAAGGTGTGGTAGTTTGAATAAAAATGGTCCCCATGGGCTTTTAGGGAGTGGCATTATTTGAAAGGATTATTTGAAAGAATATTGATTATTCTTTGAGTAGATGTGGTCTTACTGGTGGAAGTGTGTAACTGGTGGTGGGCTTTGAGGTTTCAAAAGCTCAAGCTAGGCCTGGAGGCTATCTCTTCCAGCAGGATGTATCTGCCTGCCAGTCAGGATGTAGAACTCTCAGCTACTCTCTAGCACTAGGTGCCCATGTGCCACCATGCTTTCCACCATTACAATAATGGACTAAAATGAATGTAAGCCATCCCCAATGAAATGTTTTCCTTTATAAGAGTTGCTGTGCCCTAGCTTATCAGGTATCTTCAGGATGGTTGCAATGTCCTTATCTGTGGCCTAGCAAGGCTACTCTTTTCTCAGGGGGAAGGGGAAGCTCATGAGTTCATGTCAGAGACAATTTCTGTCCCCCTTGCTAGGGAATCCACTTGGATATTGAGCTACCATGGGCTATGTCTGAGCAGGGGTTGTAGGTTATATCCATGCATGGTCCTTAGACAGAAGGAGAGGATACCCCCTCTCAGTGGACTCGGAAGGGGGCAGGGAGATGAGGGAGGGAGGGGAAGATTGGGAGGGAAAGAGGGAGAGGGCTACAGCTGGGATATAAGTGAATGTATAAAATTATTTAAAAATAAAAAATATTAATAAAAAAGACACACACACACACACAAAGAGTTGCTGTGGTCATGGTGTCACTTCACAGTACTAGGAACCCTAACTAAGACATAAGGTTAAAGGCACAGTGAATGAATCCTGTGTTCAATATGACATAAAACTAAGTTCTTTAGACAAATTATCAGCAAAGTGAAAAGTGAGGACATTTTATAGATGCTGGGGAAATTAAAACTTCCAACTTAGCACTTAATGAATTATGCTCATCAGACCCCGGCAACAAGGCATACATCCTTCTGGATATGCATTGCTTTTCTCTGAGGGATCAGGAAAGATTCTCACTGGATCCTTAGTTATAGACAACTAGACAAGGAAGGAAGAAGTAACAGTGGCAGTCACTCTCCTGATGACACAATTGCTCTATGAATTTTTAACAGTTTCAGGCAGGGTTGCCTTATCTTTGATGAGATGGGGAAACCAACTTCAATCAGAAGTTCAGGGAGGCAGTTTGGGTTGGTCACTCTTACACACATCCAGACTGGGGCATGATGATGGGACAAGACTCATTCTTCTTCGACTGTTGAAAGGAAACACCCCAACTGCAAATCACTTTTATTTTGCATTTTGCTGAGTAGGAAAGCAAAATGGAAGAGGCTCCATCCATGGAATAGTGAAGCCAAGAATTCCTAATACCCATGACCTGGACTTCCTGCCCTCAAACTTTCTGCCACTGTACTTGGTATGCCAATTGCAAAGAGGAGTGATCTGCCTTAAGCACCACCAGACTCAAGTACTCACTCACTCACTCACTCACCCACCATCCATCCATGCCTCCATCTATCTATCCATCCACCCATTCATTGTTTGTTTTGTGAAGCAGAACCAAAGTCAACTACAAAGCAGAGGGTGAGACACAAGTCACTTTGCAAGCGTTGTTTTTGTCTCTTCCTGGACAGCAGAGGAACTAACAGTTCCTCTGTTCTAGCATTGCCATGACATTTACAACATGAGGCAGTGTTTGGTGTGACTGCAGCACGGGTCAAATAGTTTACTACTGCACACTGGATCACAAGAATGCACAGTAACACAAGTTAAGGAAGGCTTGAGTCCAGAACAACAGTATAATCTTTCAGCACTGACAGAAAAACAAAAAAAGGGAACACACAGTCTTCAGAGGACTCAGCCACGCCCAACCCTATTTGTGTCTTGCTTTCTAGCATCTGTAGAGCCCACTGGATTCTCAGACAGTTTATGGTAACTTGTTAGAACCATCCTAAGGAACAGAGACAAGAGAGTAAAAAACAATTTGCAAGGCTTAAGATACAGTGTTTGTATTAGGATATTTTTTTGTCATTTTTGCTTCAACAAGCACAGCCGTCAAAAGCACATTGCCCTAGGACAAGCTCTGCCACTAGCTTGTCTGAGACAGCCCTGTCTTCTTGTGGTGTGTGTTTGTGTGTGTGTTTATGTCTACACAAATCTGTATGTGTATGCAAATGTACATATATATGCAGGTGCATAAAAGGTGTGAGTGTGTGTGCAGGTGTGACTGGAAATCAGAAGTCAAGCTTGGGTGTGTTGTTCCTCATGGTCCCAGCCATGCTGTTGTTTCAAACAGGGTCTCTCAATGGATTACAACTCACAGATTCAGCTAGGCTGGCTCTCTAGTGAGCCCCAAAGACACACCTGTCCCCACCTCTCTGGCAATGGGATTATAACCACTTGCTACCACACTTAACTTTACTTACCTGGGGGAAATAAACTCAGGTCCTCATACTTGCAAGGTAAATGTTTTATCAGCTAAGTCATGACCCCAAAAGCACATCTGGCCATTTTATTGGTGGTTCTTGAGTCTGCCCCCAGGGCCTTGCTTTTGCTTGGCAAGGGCTCTACCACTAAATTACTCCTCCATCCCTGGAACATCTTACCGTGAGGAAAGGTGAAATAAGAGCAGGTGGGGTTGCTATTTGAATGACCCATTCATCACCAGGAAACTGGCCATCGGTTATTGAGAAGAAATCTCCAAGGTCAGGTCTTCCAGTCCCTTTGAGTAGCCTACTGTGTCAATCATGGTCACTGCAGACCTTGGCTGCACTGTTGCACTAGGTAAGAGTAAGCTAAACATTTTAATTATCAATGAAACAAATGAAAGAAAAGCTGCTCCTAAAGAGAGAGAGAGCGAGCTCCTTTGGGTCCTTCAGGAGGTCTTTTAGTGGAAGAAAACGTACCAGAGAACTCCTGGCACTGAGACGCAAACCTCACACGTCTGGCTTCACCTGTCAGTCAGCGGCTCAAAACGTTGACAGTTTTACATGGACAAATGGCTTGGAACAGATGGAGCAGGACCCGACGTGGAGAAATTCACATGATCATTACCCCGTATTACCCTGATTAAATGTGTTCACTCGCACTCATCTGTAATGAGCACTCATTAAAGGAGACAGCACTAAATATTCTTGAGGGAACTGACAGGCGGAAGAAGTTGCTTATTTATATTCAAATCAGTTAGCTGTTAGAAAGAAAGCGCGATCTGTCTCACATGCAGCCAAAGGGACACAGGCAGGTTTGTCAGCAGGTAAAGGCTGCAGTGTTCCGCACGCACACATGCAACTTGATACAGTCATCACGAAAGTGAGCAATAGTTTAATGCCCTTCCGAAGGAGGGCTTCACACTTCATTGTCAGGGAAACAGTTCTCACTTTTAGAAACATGTGCATGTATTCACATTCTTGTATATTTAATAAGATCTATCAAATAAGAAAGAAATAGAATCTTGGCTGTGAAAAGTAGGCATTCTTTCTGAATATTTCCTGGGCCCTGGCTTGGCCTATGTACAGCTGATATGGAATGTATTTCACTTAAAATTCACAACATGGTGGTTGAAATAACCAGGCTCTTTCAGACTAATCATTCTTTAAATCCCATGATTTTCATCTCTCCACTTGCATGTGCAGTTGATCTTTGGGACTAAAATTGTTGCCTTTAATATTCAAGTCACTTCTAAATACTTGTCCCTTCTCTTGCATTTATCCTTTTAATGTACTTTTGTGCTTCCCTTTCTCCATTCAATACACTGAAGTTTATTCACACTGCAGCAAATAGAATAATGGAGAAATATGATACACTGAATATAAGTCTTCCATGTGCAGAACTCAGTCTTTTTTTTTTTTTATTTTATTTTTTTCTTATCAGTTACATTTTATTAACTCTGTATCCCAGCCGTGTCCCGATCCCTCATTCCCTCCCAGTCCCTCCCTCCCTCCCTCATCTCCTCCCTGCCCCTTTCCAAGTCCACTGATAGGGGGGACCTCCTCCCCATTCATCTGACCCTGTTTTATCAGGTATCTTCAGGACTGGCTGCAAAGCCCTCCTCTGTGGCCTAGCAGGACTGCTCCTCCCTTGGGGGAGTAGGGAGGTCAAAGAGCCAGTCATTGAGTTCCTGTTAGAAATAGTCCCTGTTCCCCTCACTTTGGGAAACCAATTGGTTACTGAGCTACCACAGGCTACATCTGAGTGGAGGTTCTAGGTTATATCCATACATGGTCCTTGGTTGAATGTCAGTCTCAGAAAAGACCCTGTGCCCAGATATATTTGGTCCTTGTGGAGCTCCTATCCTTTCCCCATCAGACTAACTCCCCTTCTTTCTTATGATTCCCTGTACTCTGCCAAAGGTTTGGTCATGAGTCTTTGCTTTGAAAACACTGCTATTTAAGAGTCTTTCAGATGCGCTCAGTAGACTCCTGTCATACGTTCAATGCACATCCCATCTGTCTTTCTAAATGAGGATTGATCATCTTACCCCATGTCCGCTCAATTGATTATCTTTTTTAGGTGTATAGATTTCATTATGTTTATCATATCTTATAGGTCTATATAAGTGAGTATATCCCATGTTTGTCTTTCTCCTTCTGGGATATTTCACTCAGAATGATCTTTTCTAGATCCCACCATTTGCCTGCAAATTTCATGATTTCCACCGTTGATGGACATCTGGGTTGTTTCCAGGTTCTGGCTATTACAAATAGAGCTGCTATAAACATGGTTGAGCAAGTATCCTTTTTGTGTACTTGAACAAACTTTGGGTATATACCTAGCAGTGGTATAGCTGGGTCTGGAGGAAGCACTATTCCTATTTGTCTTAGAAAGCGCCAGAAAGCTTTCCAGAGTGGTTGTACCAGTTTACATTCCCACCAGCAGTGGAGGAGGGTTCCCCTTTCTCCACAACCTCTCCAGCATGTGTTATCGCTTGAGTTTTTCATCTTGGCCATTCTGATGGGTGTGAGGTGATATCTCAGGGTCGTTTTGATTTGCATTTCCCTGATGGCTAATGAGGATGAGCATTTCTTTAAGTGTTTCTCTGCCATTCGATATTCCTCTGTCGAGAATTCTCTGTTTAACTCTGTTCCCCATTTTTTAATTGGATTACTTGGATTGCTGCTTTTCAGCTTCTTTAGTTCTTTGTATGTACTGGATATTAGTCCTCTGTCAGATAAAGGGTTAGTGAAGATTCTTTCCCAATCTGTAGGCAGTCGTTTTGTTTTGATGACGGTATCCTTTGCTTTACAGAAACTTTTCAGTTTCATGAGGTCCCATTTATTGATTGTTGCTCTTAGAGCCTGTGCTGTTGGTCAGAACTCAAAGTCTTTACAAACAAGAATCCCTTGTGAGTAACAATGAGGAGCTGTAGCCAGGTGTGCTGCCCTTGGGGGATGAGAGGAGTCTCAGGTCATTGCTCTGTTCCCTTCAGCTCTATTTCAAGTTTTTCTGTGGAATTCCAAATCGCTGTTGCTCCTTTCCTTCCTCCCCTCCTTGTTTCCCTCCCTCCCCACTCTCCTGTTCCCTGCTTCTTTCTTCCCTCTATCTTCTTTCTTCTCATCACTCAGTGTGTGTGTGGCGGGGGGGGTAGGCACTATTCTAAGTATAGAATATGGAATAAGGAATAAAATTAAAGTCTCCGTCATCTTGGAAGTTGCATTGCAGTGGGGAAGATGAGAATAAAAATGTAAAAAGTAATTATGGGACCCAGGTAATGTAGAAAGAACATTATCCTTTAGAACTTATGACCATGGAGGGCTGACTTCCACAGAAAGAAGGCTCAGATGAAAGATATAGGGATGAGCATACCGAGGACAGGGAGCAAGAGAGAGAACACCCCCCCAATCTTATCATAAAAGAGCTTGGAGCCATCAGCAAATCCAAGTTCAAACCTCTGCTTTGCCAGGACCAGCACAGATAAGAGAATGAATCCGAAGAGGGGAAGCTCCTGTGGGTGGACACGCAGAGATAATCAAGAACTGAGACCATAGAAACAATTAGAGGTCAAGTTTAATGTGTAAAACTCATTGCAAAGCTTGGTTGAGGGGAAAACACTTTATAGGAAGACCTATGTACTAAAGCATTTAATATAGTGTGGTGGCTTATGACTTCAATCCTAGGAATGGGGAAGCAGAAGCAATATGAGTTGAAGGTTAGCTTGGTTTAACATAAAAAGTTCCAAGCCAGCCAGAGCTAGGTACTGTGACCTTATCTTAGAAAAAAGATAGAAATAAGAATAAAGGAATAAGAGAAAGAGCAAAAGCAATAAAAGAATAGGAGGAAGAGGGAAAGCCATTTATTTTGGAGAAAATACATGGAAGGCAGAAGAGGACAAATATGGAGTCAAAAGATCCCTCTGAAGGCTGCAGCAGATTCAACAAGGGATATTAGTACCTTCAATGAGATTGTGAGTAGAATGAAGGGGCTAAATTAAAGATGTATTTTTAAGTAAATTTTTATTTTTTTATATTAGTTACAGGTTATTTATTTGTATCACAGCTGTAGCCCCCTTCCTCATTCCCTCCCAATCTTATATGCCCTCCCTCATCTCCTCCCTGCCCCTCTCTAAGTCCATTGATAGGGGAGGTTCTTCTCCCCTTCCATCTGATCCGAGCTTATCAGGTCTCTTCAGGACTGGCTGCATTGTCCTCCTCTGTGGCCCAGCATGGTTGTTCCTCCCTTGGGGGTAGGGAGTGGGGAGGTCAAAGAGCAAGCCATTGAGTTCATGTCAGAGATAGTCCCTGTTCCCCTTACTGGGGAACCCACTTGGATACTGAGCTGCCATGGGCTGTATCAAGATGTATTTTGAAGTTAGGCACAACAGGAATTTCATTTGGCAGTCAGAGGAAGAAGGAGAAAACAAGAAAAATTAAAAAAACAAACAAACAAACACAACTTTTGTATCATTGGCATGAATACTAGTCCTGTTTGCTGAGAAAGGGAAGACTAGAGGAAAGTTAAAACCAAGAATTACACTGTGGATGTGATCCACCAGAAATGCCAAAGAGGTCAGGAAGGTTATGAAGCACTAAATATTAAGTGTGGTGTTTGTGGAGCCACAGTATTGGAAATAGGCTTTCAGATTGTCTAGCATGAAGATGATCATTAGAACCACACAGCCAGATTAAGACTCTACAGGGAAGAGATTACTGAGTGGAAATCTGAGTGACATAATGCCTTTGTGAATTCCTGTGACTGTCTGCCCCTCTCCATTGCCTGACCTTTAGAAGGAAGCCCTCATGAAATAATCTCTGCACGCCTGACAGCAACCCTAGCAGCCAGCGACCCTAAGCCCTTCATTCATGGATGATGCTATTTGCTTTTTCAAATAAAATATCTGGCCCTTTAGCTTGAACTAAAAATTTTTATTGGTGTTGCATTTGGTAAATTTAATTATCCATGCTATGCTGGGCTTATAAAAACTATTAATATTTGTAAATTTTATTTGCACCACAACAATGTAAATTGCAGGGGAATGATATTCAGAGAATAAAAAAAAATGAACAGTGAAAACATCTGGTACCAACGGCTTTGAGGACAAAGCAAAATATTTTTAACTTATCTGCTGTTTAAAATACTAAACTACAGAAAAATAATATCTATTTGCCCTTCTAACAACTCTGTAAAATCAATATACTCGGCTTTAGGTAGAGTTAAATGTAGCAGCAGAAATACGTGGGGGTTGCTCTGAGTGCTGCACCGTAACTGTGACATTTCTAGGATGTGGGAAGCAGTCTGACTGCTTCATCCCCAGGCTCAGGAAACACCACCCTAATGAGGATTCTTTTCTGTAGTGAAGGCTTGAAGATCAGAAAGCAGCAGCTTTTGCCTGTGAGCACCTGCTCCTGTATTTACATGGCCTTTCTTTGGAAGAACCTCCTTTCCTTATACTCTTATCTATGAACTTTTGGGGTACCAGCTTCATCTTTGAATTCAAGAAGGGGCAGGAAACACAGGCGTGACAGTTAATATATCACTCACATATTCAATAATATCCACTCAAGATTCAACATGAAGCCCAAATTTGCTGTCTGAATTAATCCTCAAAGTTTACATTGAGCATTCTGAGCAAGAGACCTCTCTCTCCTCTGGGGCTGCTAGCAGTCATCTTGCCACCATTAGATAGTGACATGAACCTAAGAATGGATCCACCTTACAGTCAGAAAAACAAGAGCTCAAGACTGGGTGCTGCTCAGGTTGCAGCTCTAGGCCAGTTCTCATTTAATTCTGGCCTTGACATTTAAATGAACTCATAAATTAGCGGTTGTTACTGAGTTGAGCCTGAGGTGGGTTTTTGCTGAGTGAAGTATACTGTAATGGCTATGGGCTAAATAGAAAAGCAATGATGTCCTTTGCATGGCTCACATTTAAGAATTTTAGTCAGAAAAGTTAACTAAAGCCAGCCACTTAGTGGACCAAGGGCGCAAACCTGTGTTCTCTAAATTAGAGTGGCGTGCTCTTAGTAACTAAGTGCTTTCCCTAATCTAGCGCTAGGATAATTATTTTCAAAAATGAAGGGTACACAAGATTTGGGGGTCTTCATTCACTCATTCCTTCTCCAGCACATACTCACTCTGTCATCTCAGATTGTATCTGAGAAATTAATAAAGCATAAGGTTACCATATAGATATCCAAAGTTTTGTGCATTCCCCACCAAATATAACACCTTTGGCATTGACTTGCTGTCTTTATCTAGAAGAGACATGGTCAAGTGCATTCTAATGCATGTCTATAAGTATGTTTGTTGTAACTATTGGATTGAACACCTGGTTCAAAACTATGGCACATCAGCTGTCTGAAAACTCATAGCATGATTTTTGCCATGATCAAATCTTTCTTTTAGTATAGTGTTTATTTTCCTGCTTTACAGATATGGAAATTCTGCACAGAAGTGAGAATGAAATGGAGGGACTGGGCTCTAGAGTCTTTTCCATGCATCTTGCTTTCTGGCTGCTCCAAACAACCTTCCACTATTTTTGCTAGCCTCAGAAGATCCAGGTTGATGCACCTTGCTTTGTTTCTTCAGAGCCAAGGAATGGGTTTCATGGCTTCTTACTTCATGTAGGTGCAGTGACCCTGAGTTACCCTTTGTATGTAAAAACAGAAATACATGTGTGGTTAGCTTCAGAGATGTTATGGAAGAGTCCCTGTATGACCCATAATGAAGAAAGCCAAGATTTTGACCCTTTGAGAGACACTTATGCTAAGATTTTAGTACTGCATAAACTTTGTGGGTTTTCCTGGGTTATAAAATATTATTTTATCTACTACCTGCATTTGGTTTGAATGTTGTTGTCTCTATAAAGCTCAGGCAGAAATCTAATTCTCCCTGCAACAGTCTGGAGAGATGTGGATTCTGGGAAGCGTATGGGCTGTTGAGAAGAGCTCATGCATTTTCTATGGGAGGGAGGGTGGTCCCAAAGCCAGGCTAGCTCTTCTTTTATACCCTTGCTTGCCCCTCTGCTTTTCTGCTAGGTTGCAAGGCTAGGTCTCGGGCAGCTGTAGTCAACCAGTTTTGACTTTCAAGCTTTAGAATCATGGGATCAATAAACTACTTTCCTTCACAAATTGCCTGATATCTGGAATTTTATTATTAAAACAGAATGAAGCCTGGGGTCCACTTGATCATACTCTCCCCTGCTGGCTCCTACTCCCTCATGCCCCATCACTATCAACCTCTTCTTTCATCACGACTGGTCAGTTTCACAGATTCAGGACTTTGGGGTTTATTTTGGAGGCACTTAGTGAAAAGTGGACAGGAACTGTTTATTGGAGCCTAGTGGGCTCCTCAGTTGGTATAAGACCAAAAAAAAATGCTTCTTCCTAAAATATATCAGTAGCCGATAGTTCAAGATGGAGTGGTAGGGCCCTATGGACTCCTTAAGCCTCGATTGGTTATTGATAGGTTCAGTCTTGTATAGGCTTATTGCAGTCAGCAACATCTGCTGTAAGGTTATAGAAACATTGCCTGTGCCCTGCCCAGGAAACAATGTCATCTCATATCCTTTCTCTCTGTCTTCTGGTTCTAATATTCCCTCTGCCCATTTCTGCTCCATGATGATCCCTGACCATAGAGATGGTGGTATGAATGCCGTGTTCAGGGATGAACACTCAGTTGTGTGGGCAGTCATGTGTCTCTGCATTCATTCTCTGTGATGATTGCAAAATGAAGCTTCTTTGATTAAAGCTGGGAGTAAGTAGCATTTGTCTGTGTATATAAACATAACTATTTAGAAAAGCAGCTTGTTGCCTTGACAACTTAACTAAACAACATAGTAAGTTCTTCCCTAAATCCCAAGAATTCCTCAGCCATAGTTGTCTGGTTTTTGGCAGGTTTACAGTACATGATATGATTTGAACCAAGTCTCAAATCTAGTCAGAGAGCAAGACAAAGCCAGTTTTTAAATGTATTTTGCTCCCTGCATGAAACATAATTCAAATGATCAGAAGGGAGAGTAGCAAGACATCAACCAGAAAGCACTCCAGTGCAGCACTGGCTAAGTTCAGTCCACTTTTTGTTTTCTAGCTGTGATTTAATACAGCAACTCATAAAGCTTACTTCCTCCTACAAACTCACACAACTGTGACATAAACACTTTGGGATATAAAAACAAGATGAGCTCCAATCTATTTCAAAAGTAATTCTGTCACATATACTTAAAGCACATCATTCTTTGATCTAAGGTAGAGAAAGCAAACACAATCACAGATACACACCAGGCTGAAGTGTGGTAGGAAGGGGCCAAGACACAAGAGAAAAGAGCAGTCTTAATTGCACTGCTTACACGGGGGCAGCTCACACTCTCCTGTTGACTTAGATTGATGCAAACTGACACTAAGGCCAAATTTCAGTTTCTAAATGCTTTTTAAACCACTTGAAGGAGCCAGTTTCTATGCACATTTTATCTTCACAACACTCAATGATCTGTGATGTCACTGGTTCATCTCAGGTGGTTTGAAGTTTGGCAGGAAGATGATGAGCACATGCATACTTTCCAGAAAGTCTCGTGATGAACTCCACGTGCTGAACCAGGGAATCTGAATTCTGAGACCATGAGGCAGTTACCACAGGTAGTATCAGGGGCCACATACTTGGGCTAGGCTTTGAGGGGCTCATCTCTTAACTATAGTGGAAAATAACAAGTTCCAAACCTTGCTTTGCAAACCAGGGTTTTGGTGTTTGTTTTTGGTTTTTCTCAAAATAACAACTTCAAATGTTGTCATTCTTTTCTTTTTAAAATATTTAACAGATTTATTAAATACAATTTTTTTCAAGTTAAAATCAATTCATTTCTTTGGATTTGCATCCTAAATTTTTTCCCTCCCTCATATTCTCCCAGACCCACCTTTCCTCTCTCTTCTCCCCCTATGCCCCTCCCCTAGTCCACTGAAAATTGAGGTCCTCCTCCTCTTCTATCTGACCCTAGCCTATTAGGTCTCATCAGGACAGGCTACATTGTCTTCCTCTGTGGCATGGCAAGGGTGCACTCCTCCAAGGGGAGGTGATCAAAGAACTGGCCACTGAGTTCATGCTAGAGACAGCCCCTGATCCCTTTACTAGGAAACACACTTGGAGACTGAGTCTTTAGTCTACATCTGAACAGGGATTTTAGGTCCTCTTCATGCATGGTCCTTCGTTGGGGTATCAGTCTCTGCAAGGCACCCTGGGTCCGGTTTTTTGGCTCTGTTGGTCTCCTTGTGGAGCTTCTGTTTTCCTCCAGGTCTTTCTATCTCCCCATTCTTTCATAAGAGTCCCTGTACTTAGCCCAAAGTTTGGCTATGAGTCAGTATGTGCTTAGATACCCAATCAGTAGAGTCTTTCAGAGGCCCTCTGTGGTAGGCTCCCTGTCTTGTTCTCCTGCTTCTAATGTCTATCCCATTTGTTCTTCTGAATGAGGATTGATCTTCCCTAGAGTTCTCCTTCTTATTTAGCTTTTTTAGGAATATAGATTTTAGTATGTTTTTCCTATATTATATGTCTAATAAACACTTATGAGTGAGTATATACTATGTGTGTCTTTCTGGTTCAGGGTTACCTCACGCAGGATGATTTTTTTTCTAGTTACAGCCATTTGCCTGTAAATTTCATGATTTCCTTGTTTTTAAATAGCTGGGTAGTATTCATTGTGTAAATGTACCATAATTTCTGTATCTAGTCCTCCATTGAGGAGCATTTGGGTAGTTTCCAGATTCTGGCTATAACGAATAGAGTTACTATGAACATGGTTGAGCAAAGTCCTTGTTGAGCATCTTTTGGATATATGCCTAGAAATGGTATAGCTAGATCTTGAGGTAACACTATTCCTAATTTTCTGAGAAAGCACCAGATTGTTTTCCAAAGTGGTTGTACAAGTGTACATTCCCACCAGAAATGGAAGAGGGTTCCCCTTTCTCCACATCCTCTCCAGCATGTGTTTTCACTTGAGTTTTTGATCTTAGCCATTCTGATGGGTGTGAGGTGAAATCTCTGGGTTGCTTTGATTTGCATTTCCTGAATGACTAAGAAGTTGAGCATTTCTTTTTTTAATCAATTCTAATAACTTTATTTAGTTTTATCATTTTTTATTATTTTTATTAAATACAGTTTATTCACTTTGTAATCCTCTGCACCTCCCTCCTTTCTCCCCTCCCAATTCCACCCACTCTCTTCCCCATCCTTGTCCCTCTCCAAGTCTAATGATAAGGGAGGTCCTCCTCCCCTTCCCTCTGATCCTAGTCTATCAGGTCTCATCAGAAGTGGCTGCATTGTCTTCTTCTGTGGCCTGGTAAGGCTGCTCCCCACTCAGGGGGAGGTGATCAAAGAGCAGGCCAATCAAAGAGCAGTTCATATCATATAACAGGAGTCTACCGCAGAAGGCACCTGAAAGACTCTACCTAGCAATGTTTCAGAGTAGATGCTAAAACTCATAACCAAACCTTCGGCAGAGTACAGGGAATCATATGAAAGAAGGGGAATTACTATGATGTGGAAAGGATAGGAGCTCCACAAGGACCAAATATATCTGGGCACAGGGTCTTTTCTGAGACTGATACTAAACCAAGGACCAAGTATGGATATAACCTAGAACCTCTGCTCGGATATAGCCCATGGTAGCTCAGTAACCAATTGTTTTCTCATAGTAAGGGGAACAAGGACTATTTCTAACAGGAACTCAATGGCAGGCTCTTTGACCTCTCCCCGCCCTGTAAGGGAGGAGCAGTCCTGTTAGGCCACAGAGGAGGACTTTGCAGCCAGTCCTGAAGATACCTGATAAAACCAGGGTCAGATGAAAGGGGAGATGGTCCTCCCCTATCAGTGGACTTGGAAAGGGGCAGGGAGGAGATGAGGGAGGGAGGGTGGGATTTCGAGGGAATGAGGGAACAGGATACAGCTGGGATACAGAGTTAACAAAATGTAAATAATAAGAAAAATAAAAATAAAAAAAGAGCAGTTCATGTCAGACAGTCCCTGTCCCCATTACTATGGAGCCCACTTGGACACTGAACTGCCCTAGGCTACCTCTATGCAGGTGTTCCAGGCCATCTCCATGAGTGGTCCTTGGCTGGAGTATCAGTTTCAAAAAAGACCCCTGTGCCCAGACTTTTTGGATCTGTTGCTGTCTTTGTGGAGCTCCTGTCCTCTCCAGGCCTTACTATCTTCCACTTCTTTCATAAGAGTCCCTGCATTTCTTTAAGTGTTTCTTTGCCATTCAATATTCCTCTATGTACTCTGTTTCCCTATATTCCTGCGATATCATATTCACAAATCAAGCATATCTTCTAAATACTTCATTTTTTGATAGGGAAATTTTGTACACATTTTATCTGATTTCTTATTGTTCTTAAGGCACAGATGAAAGATTTCAATTGGGTATATTACCATAAGTTCGTTATAGATTGAACATGTATGTATATTAATATAGCCATGAAATAACAGCCATGAAAGTCTGTTATGGCATGAACAACTATTTTACTTATAAGAATTTTATGACAGGAAAATGTATCTGGCTATTAGTTATTGCATGGGTGACCTTGTTTATATGCTTAAAATTTTCCCTTGCTTACATGACATGGACACAAATATTCAATGATGATGGTTGGAATTAAAACAAATTTTCACAGTAAAGAAAAAAAAAGAAAATTCCCTGTTTAGCTCTGTACCCCACTTTTTAATTGGATTACATGGTTTGCTGGTGTTTAACTTCTTAAGTTCTTTATATATTCTGGATATTAGTCCTCTGTCAGATATAGGGTTGGTGAAGATCCTTTACCGGTCTGTAGGCTGTTGTTTTGTTCTGACAACAGTGTCTTTTGCTTTTCAGAAGCTTTTCAGTTTCATGAGGTCCCATTTATTAATTGTAGATTTTAGAGCCTGTGCTGTTGGTGTTCTCTTCAGGAAGTTGTCTCCTGTGTCAATGAGTTTAAGGTTCTTCCCCACTTTTTCTACTAATAGATTTAGAGTGTCTGGTTTTATATTGAGGGATTTGATCCACTTAGACTTTAGTTTTGTGCAGGGAGATTAGTATGGATCTATTTGCAGTTTTCTACATGTAGACATCCAGTTAGACCAGCACCATTTGTTGAAGATGCTTTCTTTTTTTCCATTGTATGGTTTTGGCTTCTTTGTCAAAACTTAAGTATCTCTCTCTCTCTCTCTCTCTCTCTCTCTCTCTCTCTCTCTCTCTGTGTGTGTGTGTGTGTGTGTGTGTGTGTGTGTGTGTTGTGTGTTTTCTAGGTCTTCTATTCGATTCCATCAATCCTCCAGTCTGTTTCTATGCCGGTACCATGCAGTTTTTATTAGTGTTGTTCTATAGAACAGCTTGAGATCAGGGATAGAGATACCTGCCGTAATTCTTTTATTAGCAATGCATACCACAATTCATATAAGTATCAGTGACCAATAACATCTTTGAAGCATTTGGTCCACAAGCCAAATCAGTTTTAGCAATGCCATGTGCTTGTGTGGAGGTAGCAGAATCAGCAACCAGGAAACCTCAAAGGGGTTTATCTCCTGTCTTCTCTACAAAGCTTCCCCCCCTGCTGCTCATTGTTATCTTTTCTAACATCCTTTTATCTGGCAGTTCTTATAGCGAGTGTGACCTGAAGGCCACAATTCCTCATTGATAATGTAAAGCTAGAAACACATGCTTAACTCTAAGGAAGAACATAAGAAGCACAGCTGGTCAAAGCAGCATAGAATTTTAGTTTTCCTAAGAGCAGCCTTCCTTTTGGGGTTTGCTTTTGTTCATCCACTGAACAATTTTTTGACCCTATCAAATGCTAAGCATACAGTTTCTCTGTGCCACCAGCAATGTGAGGCCATAGCAGAGTGATGTGAAGGGCATCATAGCTATTCAAAGACCAGCGTACCAGTCACTGCATCTTTAGGAGGATATCTACCCATTGTTGGCCAGAACATGGCAAATGCTATATAGAAAAGTATGATATTGCACAAGAGCTGGAAGTATTTGCCAGAGATTTATGCAAAGTTTTCCGACTCTAATTGCATTCTCAGTGAGATCCTGGCTACATATCCTCCTAAGTGATGACTTTTCTCCCACCTCTCAGAAATTTAACTTTATCACCTTCCTTTTTCTCATATTTTTGTAATATAATCAAGAGTCAGAGGCAACATGTCCCAGGGCAAGCTCGGTCTCAAATATGAAGCATTAATGAAACATAGATATGGCCACCTATTCCAGGAAGCAGCTCTGCACCATGCAAACTGAGTTGCACTTACATTTTTTACATTCGTTTTGTATTTGTTTTGTAAGAGGCTAAAATATGCAAACTATATCTACTCTTCTCAGTGTCTTGGAACAAAAGAAAATTTTATTAAAGTTATCTAAAGAGATTTTATAAGGCTGTCTTAAAAAATTAATAAAAAGCTCTTCTTTACCTGAATTGAGAATGTGCAACAATTGCAGCTGTCAATTAAAGCCAATTAAAGTATAGCTGTCAATTAAAGTATAGTAGCCTTCATGTAAATATGTGGTAACAAATGCAAGCCTAATTATAAATAATTTACTGTGCACAGGGAGAAAGTTACAGAGTATGTGATTGTTTTCAACAAGAAGCAAAGGACCCTTAGTGATTTCTAAGGAGTTTTGCTCAATACATAAAAACAGTAAAATGAGAGTAGAATTGGTGTTTTCTAAGATGATAGAAAAGAAACTATTCTAGCATTGCTCAAGAGTTATAAGCCAGTATAGGTGCAGGACTTGATCACCGCTGCCTTCCTAAAAGGACACTTTGTCTTGTTAAGGAGTCATTAAAAATAGCAACTGCCTTTTCCTTTTTAAATAACCTACTATATTTAGTAAATGCTGACCACACTGCAAGCATGTGTGGCTATCCTCTGGAGCGTGGGGAACCTACCAGTGACGACACCCTCAGAAAAGAATGATCCTCCTTTCCCCAGCAGCTGTCTGCCCACTGCTCCTTAGTAAGAGGTGGGGCCTGGAGAACATCAGTTTGTTGGGGGATATATCAGAGGAGTTGGAAGAGAGAATTGTTGAGCTTGAGAAATCATATTTCATTATATGCTCTATGAAATTATCAACAGTAAAGAATTAAAATATGCATTTGTACCTTTGAAAAAAAGGAAAAAATGGCAGTAGGAGAGAGAAAAGTAAAAGTCACAGTGTAAAGATTTCTCATGCATGCTGGTCATGGATGGTGGGTGGGTCCATTGCTACAGAGTTCCCCAACCTCTGCTCAGAAGTGGATCTATCACACCTGAGACCAACATGTCTATTCTTCTGATCTTGGGGCCAGGCTTTGCTGGATGCAGATTAATCAGGAATGTGCTGGCCCTTTGGTATGCACATCGTGTCATCTGCGGCTTAGGGGTGACAGACTTGGTTGGAGATGTCTTTTCTACACACCGATACGAGTCATGTCCTCTTCAATCTGAACCACTCCTGGACTCAGTTCATCCAGAAAGCCTATGGTCTGCCCCATGCTATGTCATGGCACCTTGTTCCTGTCTCCTCTGTTGTTACGACATACCACTACTCAATGTTTCACCTTTCACCCATTCTTCTTCCTACATTGTAGAACTGCCCTAGAATAAAGATTATCTTTGCTCGCTGCTTATCCCCAGGAGCTAGACGGTGCTTGGTGCACAGAGGAAATCCATAAAGTTTTATTAAATAAATACATAACTAAATGCTTAAAGCAAAAATATATGTTAGTAATATCACAGAAAATTACACTGGAGAAGGCATCGTGCATATTGGTAGGAAATGATTCATACACTGGCTAATATTTTCAATGCTTAGCAACATCAAAATTTCTTCTATGGGCTTGAGAAGGATTTATAGTCTGAAGAGTATCAGAAGCATAGTCTCTGGTATGAACAAATCCTGTATAGATACTGAGCATATGTCATCGTCAGATCTTATCTCTCTATGCATCATGGCAGACCTGGGGAAGGACCAAGTAACCAGCTCTGAAATTGTCATTGAATTGATTCTCGCTATGTTAAATGTGAGAAATAATCTGTGTAGAAAGTTATGTTTTAGATAATGGGCTCAAAAAGTATTTAAATGTACATCCCTATATCGAGCAATGAGGTGTTGGGTTGCAGAAGGATAGCCAAGCCAGAACCAGGGGTGAGAGAACTTACGACATCATTTCATAATGAAGGGGCATCAAATATTACAGATACTAAACTGGCAAAACCTCATTTGGAAGACGAGGCCAAAATCTAGTCACTTAGAAGAGCAGGCCAGCTTCTGATTTGTGGTAGTTCTCCGGTGTCCTCTGCTTTTTTTTTATTTTTTATTTAACTTTTATTAATTACACTTTATTCCTTTTGTATCCCCCCATAAGCCCCTCCCTCCTCCCCTCCCAGTCCCACCCTCCCCCCTTTCTGCATGCATGCCTCTCCCCAAGTCCACTGATAGGGGAGGTTCTCCTCTCCTTCTTTCTGATCTTTTTTTTTTTTTTTTTTGTTCTTCTCAATGCAGTTTATTCAGGAACCTTGAACAATCATCTGACCCTGGGGAAAGCCAGCCCACAGCTTAAATAGCCTCTGGGTAGCCAACCCAGGCGTGCCACGTGGGCAATGCAGATAGGTCCACATACACAGAAGCAAGCCAGATCCTCAGCCTTAGCCAAATATGGAATTGTTCGTGACAGAGAGCACTCGCCATCGGGAAGGTGGAAGGCGGAAACCAGCTCCATCTTTAAGGCGCGGCATTACGCAGCTCTCTACAGTTCCCCCTTTTTGTTTTAGATGCATCAGGCAAGAGTAGAGGTCTGATCTCTGATATTAGAAATAAATTGGGACTTTGTACCAATGTTCATTTAGGTGTCATCCACCCAAAGAGCATCAGACCCGTCCAATACCTTTTTCTCAGAGACCTGCGGCATCACCACACCTGGCCAAGGCAAGCACACTTGATGAAGAAATCTCTAACATACTAGAAATTTTCTCTCTTAGGAGATTAAGCCAAAACATGAACTTACAAACATACATTTAATACCAATTGAAGACCCTTGTCTCATCACATCTGAGTGAGCATGGTTCCTCTTGTCAGCTGAGGTGGTGGTACCCTGCCCATGGCTCCCATGTGGATTTGGAGAATAAAAGAAACCTGACAGCACATAAGCCATCCCTACATCTGTGACTGAAGCTGGCAAGCCTCCTACAATATTCCCATCCACCTAGATCTGAGGCGCTGGGATCAATGTCACCTTGAATGTCACTGCAAAGAAGGCCTGGCTGCCCTGCTGTGCATTTCCACCCCCACTGGGATGCCTCTCAGCTTCACACGCCATTTGATCAAAATGCGTATTGACTGAAACTATTTTGTGTATGTTTATATAGCAACATATTGCCATGCAAGAAATTACATTTAATGTTCCTATGCTATACATGTCTCCTCAGCCTTCCAGAGGCACTTCCCAGCATGCTGTGTAATGGCACGTTCCAGTGACAGAGTACCTGCCAATGAAATATGGCTTTGTCGGATGAATACACTCTAAGGCAGAGATTCCTAACCTTTCCACTGCTGTGAACCGTTAATACAGCTCCTCATGCTATGGACCCCCAAACAAAATTATTTCATTGCCACTTCACAACTATAATTTTGCTACTATTGTGAACTGTAATGTAAATATCTTATGTGCAGGATATCTGATATGTGACCCCTGGAAAAGGCTCCTCCAACGAGGCTGTGGCCCACAGGTTAATAACCAGTGCTCTAGATCAAACCATACTATAATAGGCATTAGAATCCCTTCATTTTGAAGCTTAGTAACATTTCTTTGTGTGTAGAGACCTTGTTTGTTTTAACTATTCATTTGCCTGTGGATACTTGGGCCGTGTCCCCTTTACAGCTGTTGTGAGCAATGTTGTCACAAGCTTGGGCTGTAGAGATCTATCCCTGCCACTAGTTCTCTGGGGGTATATATCTGGAAGTTGAGTTACTGGCTCGCAGTAATTCCATTTTTACCTTTCTGAGGACCTCATCTGCTGATGTCTGTAGTGGCTATGTTATCATTATTCCCAGCAAAGGTACACAGTCAGTTTCATGCTGATATTTGTAATTCTCTGGTTTGATTTCTCCCAGAAAGGCAAGGAAAACAAATAAACACTGTACCCCCACTCTAAAAAAAAAAGAGCCAAGAAAGACAACTACATGTACATGCATAGCATCAGTTTCTATCTTAGGTTTTAATTACTATCTTTAAAAATGGGCCCCAAACTCAGGGCAAGACCCATGTGTCTAAAATACACCGTCCCTTTCTGTCTTGAGTCACAACCATTCTCTCCTAAAGCCAAGCCCCATAAGGTAGCTTTGAGGTTTGAAGGGAGAGTAGCAGTGATCTTTTGGGAATAAACTTGTACCCTCTGAAGGTGACTTCATGTCTGAGCCTGGCAGCACATGGGGCTTGCTTGGTGAAGTGTCTTGAGAACAGCACAGCCATATCTGGAGCAGATTAACAAGAAATGTAAATTCGCCTCCCAAAATAGACTTTTAAATTACTTTCCATAGGAATTCCCATGATGCCTGAGGCTCTAATTAAAAAGGCTTCTGAACTCCAACTAGATATGGAATTTTCACACCTTTCCTGAATTTTCTCTGGAATAATAATGCTTCCTTTAAAAGAAATAAGAAATCTGCTTTTGCTTATGGCTGAGAATAGGTGATATCTGTCTTTCTGCATCTGCTTTTTTAGCTTAACATCATGCCCTCCAGTCCCATTCATTTCACAAGATGGGGGCTGATGAGATTGCTCAGTGGTGAAGATCATATACAAAAGCATTTCAATATTTAAAGCAACAAGCCATCATTAACTAGTTAATGGATTTTATTGAGACAAGTGGCAGCCCCACACTCACCCCCCCCGGGAAGGATTGATTATAGCCTGTTGTCTCTGAGTTCATAGAGAAGTTAATTAAAGCATGAAAAGTGCAGGGTTGACGTGAACACTGAGAACAACTCTTCTTGCTGGTGCAGAGGAAATGATACAATCACTCTGGAAAAGAGTCAGCCACCCTGTATAATGCTGAATGTCCACCTTGTCTGTGACCCAGAAACTTCACTCTAGCTATTTATCCACAAACAAATGAAAATAATGCTTACAGAAAGGCAGATGAAAGGGTACCCATGGTGGCTTTACTCCCAATAGCCCTACAGATACTATATTAAGGGAGACAGACAAAAATATCACACACAGGAGAAAAGCCAGACAGGCGAGGGCTTAAGACCCCACACATTTGAAGTTTTCCAAGAGGCAACGTTTTTCTTGTGATAGAAGTCAGAGCAGCAATGATGGTCTGTGGACCATCCAGGGAATGTGGAGAGAATAGTCAGGAACAGGGAATGAGGCTCTTTCTCAGGGAAGGGAAGCATCCCACATCTGGTTTGCAGGCATGATTACATGAGGTATGTATTTGTCAACCCTCATCAAACCACAAGTCCTCCCATATGCATCACATGTCTGAATAAAAAGTAACTGAGGATGGATATTATATTGATAAATTTAATTATTAAAAATTTAAACTTCTATGTCATCAAACAGACCATAAACAATATTAAAATATAATTGAAAAATAGAAGAAATAATTGTATAAAAGAGTTCATATACTTAAGTTGGAAAAAAATTTCAAAGCTAGGTGGAAGAACCAGAGAATTTTTCAAAAGAAAAGTGAACAAAGAATATTGTTTGTAAAAGAAGCGTATGGGTCCCAAAGCCCGATTTCAAATTCATGAACCAGAGGCTGAAAGATCCCTGTATTAATTACTTTCTGTTGTTGTGATAAAATACCATGATCAAAGGTAACATAAAGAGTGAAGGCCTTACTTTACCTTAATGGCTCTAGAGGAGACCATAATGGTGGACAAGGCATGGCAGCAGATCATACCTTTCTCAGGAAAATAGAAAACAGAGAGCCTACACCAGAAATGTGGTGAGGTTATAAACACGCAAAGCCCTCCCCCAGGGACACACTTCCTCCTGCAAAGCTGCCCATTGTATGGCCCCATAACCTGCCCAACCTACACCACCTACTGGGGAGCAAGTGTTCGAAGACTTGAGCCTTTGGGGGAACATTGCCAGCTCAAATGACCACAATATCTGATGTGCAAAGAGATCCTTACAGATAGAAGAGGAACACCTATGAATATCTGAACTTTTAAAAAGGCAAAAGGTATGAATACATAATGGATAGTAGCAACAATGAAAGGAGAGACAGGCAACAAGATGCACTCAGCCACTGCAGAAATGGAGGAAAAGCAAATGGTGAGAATGGAATGCCATTTCAACTTCTCTGGGATTTTTCCATTCTCTTCCCAGGATCACAGTTTCTCAGCTGGACGCCGAGGTGGTTGCTGTTAGTTGGTTTTGTTTGTTTGTTTGTTTTAAATTTTTGTTTAATATCTTTTTACTTATTTTTTTATTTTTAATATAATTTTTTATTTATTACAATTTATTCATTTTGTATCCCAGCTGTAGCCCCACCCTCATCCCCTCCCAATCCTACTCTCCTTCCCTCCCACATCTCCCATGTCCCTTTCCCAGTCAACTGATAGTGGAGGAACTTCTCCCCTTCCTTCTGACCCTAGCCTATCAGGTCTCATCAGGACTGGCTGCATTGTCTTCCTCTGTTGCCTGGTAAGGCTGCAAGGCTGCGCCCCCCTCAGGGGAAGGTGATCAAAGAACTAGCCACTGAGTTCATGTCAGAGACAGCCCCTGCTCCCCTTACTAGAAAGCCTATTTGGACACTGAGCTGCCATGGGCTACATCTGTGCAGGGGGTCTAGGTTATCTCCATGAATGGTCCTTGGTTGGAGTATCAGTCTCAGAAAAGACCCCTGTGTCCTGATTTTTTGGCTCTGTTGCTCTCCTTGTGGAGCTCCTGTTCCCTCCAGGTCTTTCATCTTCCCTTCCTTTCATAAGATTCCCTGCACTCTGCCCAAAGTTTGGCTATGAGTCTCAGCATCTGTTTTAATACCCTACTGGGTAGTTTTAACATAACTCAGCCTCCCTTCACTGCTGGTTTCTGCTGCCTGCTCTGAGCTCACTGGTAACTGCATGCAGCCTTATGCCAGGCGCCTGTCCCCTTACAGAGTACCCATCAGAATCATGCTCAGCACACAGCGTTCTTGCAGTCCGCATGGCACAAAGTTCTGTCTCAGCTGTAGTACACTCAGGGTGGAGCACAGTGCCTGGCACAATAACCGGCTTTACTCACTGAGACAGCATGTTTAAATTGGGAAGGAGTATCCAGTGTTGGCGAGGTTTTAAACTGTGGCACTTTAACTGGTAGAAGCACAGATGGGCATAATTTTTGCAGAACATGCAATGGATTGGGTTCTCCTGAGAAAATAAAGCAATACTCTCTATTTAGAGAAAGATTTGTTCCAACTACAAGGATTGTAGCTTTGATTGATGTACACCGATGTATGCCATGACAACCTCATGAGCACCCAGCAGAAGAGACTGGGATGTATTAAGTATACATCTAAAGACAGACTGCTTTCAAAGGAGCATAGAGTCTTGGTACATCCATTCAAGGAATACTATTTTCCTTGTATTTTCAAACAAGGAAAAAACACTGACACATGGGTGAACCTGGTGGACATTATAAAAAGAGAAATAAGCCAGAAAAAGGATGGGCACTGTCCAATGTCGCTGATATGAAGTAAGAGTCATAGACAAATTCTCCTGACAGAAAACAGAGTGATGAGAGGAATGACCTGGGAGAGGAGAGTGAGGAGGTATAGTGTGTAAGTGGTTTCAGACCTGCAGTATGGAAATGCTGCCTGTGATCTGCAGCACAGTAGGTATATGTATTTAAATTGTGTTAAGATACTAGTTGTCAAAAACTCAAGTGACAACACATGCTGGAGAGGTTGTGGAGAAAGGAGAGCCCTTCTCCACTGCTGGTGGGAATGTAAACTTGTACAACAACTCTGGAAATCAATCTGGTGCTTTCTCAGACAACTAGGAATAACGCTTCCTCAAGATCCAGCCATACCACTCCTAGGCATATATCCAAAAGAGGCTCAAGTACACAAAAAGGACATTTGCTCAACCATGTTTGTAGCAGCTTTATTTGTAATAGCCAGAAGCTGGAAACAGCCCAGATGCCCCTCAACTGAAGAATGGATGCAGAAATTGTGGTACATTTATACAATGGAGTATTACTCAGCAATGAAAAATAAGGAAATCATGAAATTTGCAGTTAATTGGGGGACCTGGAAAGGATCATCCTGAGTGAGTTGTCCCAGAAGCAAAAAGACACACACGGTATATACTCACTCATATAAACATACAACATAGGATAAACCCACTAAAATCAGTACATCTAAACAAACTAAGCAAAAGAGAGGACCGCAACTAAAATGCTCAATCCCCATCCTGAAAGGCAAAGAGGATGGACATCACAAGAAGAAGAAAACAGGAAACAACCTAGGAACCTGCCACAGAGGGCCTCTGAAAGCCTCTGCCCTGCAGACTATCAAAGCAGATGCTGAGCCTGATGGCCAAATGTCGGGCAGAGTGAATGGAATTTTATGTAAGAAGTGGGAAATAGCAAGAGCTGGAGAGGACAGGAACTCCACAAGGAGAGCAACAGAACAAGAAAATTTGAACACAGGGAACTTCCCAGAGACTCATACTCCAACCAAGGACTATTCATGGAGATAGCCTAGAACCCCTGCACAGATGTAGCCCATGGCAGTTCAGTGTCCAAGTGGGTTACATAGTAATTGGAAGAGGGACTGCCTCTGACACAATCTGATTGGCCTGCTCTTTGATCACCTCCCCCTGAGAGGGGAGCAGCCTTACCAGGCCACAGAAGAAGACAATGCAGCCATTCCTGATGTGATCTGATAGACTAAGATCAGAAGGAAGGAGAGGAGGACCTCCCCTATTAGTGGACTTGGGGAGGGGCATGCATGCAGAAAAGGGAGAAAGGGTGGAATCAGGAGGGGAGGAGAGAGGGGCTTATGGGGGGATACAAAATGAATAAAGTGTAATTAATAATAACAATAATAATAGTAATAATAAAAGATACTAGTTGTGTTGTATGTGAGGTAGGTTTGCAATGTGAAAAGGGCTTCCAAGGGGCTGGGGAAATGGTTCAACAGTTAAAGTGCTTTTCACGTGACTGAGAGTATCAAAGCTTGTATCCCCATAACCTACAAAAATGCCTGGTTAGTGTGGGACCCAGCCTGTACTTCCAGACACACAGGATCCCATAGCATTCCGGGTACTGAAACTGGCCATAGCAGAGAGCTCTAGGTTCAGAGGCACATTCCCACAAATGAACACCCAAACACATGCAAACATGCATAAACACATATATGCACAACATGGAGAGAGAGGGAAAATGAGTGACACAGTCTGGTAGACAAGGTGTGATTTGTTTGGGCCCTATTGTAAATGACTATTAATATTTACTATTGATATATCTTCTGGTAATGCTACTGGTAGTCCTAAACAGCTGTATAACCAAATCACCACACAGAGACTGGGTTTATTTAGTTAACCTAGAACACAATGCTGGGCAATAGTTACTCCATCCTAAACCTCCCAGCCTCCTAAACCTCCCTCATAGTTTCCTAACATTTTGATTTCCCACATTATACTTGTTTTTTGTGATATCTTAGGTCCAGTCCATCTCTCCACATAGTTCCAAGATCTCTCCTTCAGCTCTTTCTTCTAGCTCTACTCTCGACCCTTCTCCTCCCACTCATTTTCTGCCCTCTAGCTCCTCCCCTCTTTCCTGTCCTCTGGCTCCTCCCAGCTCAACATTGTGTCTAGTTGCTTTATTTTGGCCTGTTTACACAAGAGTTGAGAAAGGATGCTTAGAATGAGTATCACAATGCAATATACTGATTGAAACCAGAGAGTGTGTGTGTGGGGGGGGGGGGGGGAATCAGCATTTGAATGAACAAGGGTAAGGTGTATACATTTCAAAAGAACATTATTCCAACAGGCCCATAGAGCTGATGAGTGTCTGGGGGACCAGAGAATCAGAGCAAATGAATACAGCACCCGTATCTTACTATGGCATATCCAGAACTGCAAGAATAGTGACAGACACATGGAAGGTGCATACTACTTGAGGACCTATTCAGCCCACAGCTTGTACATAACAGTATAATTCCCCCATAGCCCTGTGAGGTGACAATTACTATTGACCTCATTTTACGGATGAGGAAAAAGCATCTCAGAGGTTAAGTAGCTTTCTGAATGGTACCCAGCAGTGAAGCAGGCAGGAGACAAACCTGTGGGCTCATGTTCGTAAACATTACCACAGCAGTTCTCACAGTCACACGAAGGATTGGTGCAGCCACTTCCTGGCTCTCTCCTTGGAGACTCAGTAAGCAGTGATGAGCCCATCACCCTGTGTCTCTGACAAGCCAGTAGGCAGCCCCAGTGCTGCCAGCCCAAGAACTCCAGACTGAGTAAGTTTATAGTGTACTGTAAACGCTGTGATGAAGCATACTAGTTACTTTCCAGACTTAAATCTAGTAAATAATCAATAATGGATGAGTAACCCTCAGATCAACTTAATTTACCCCAAATGACTTGATATTGATATGTGAGTAATTGGTAGCAGCATTGGTTGCTAATCCAATTTAAAAGCTGTTACTTATTTAACTATATTGCAGCCAATATGAGGCAATGTGTTCTCCTGACAGGCCTGCTGGGAGTCGAGAGAAATGGAAAATCAAGGAATAGCATTTACAGTAAAAACCGCCCTAACAGTACAATATGGTCTGCTAATCACTGGAGCATTATTCTGACAGCGGCAGAGGAGGCAGTGTGACTGTAGCTCCTCTCCCGTCTCCTTTCCTTTGCTCTGTCTGCTGCTGCAGGAGAGGTTGCCTTGGATACAAGTATTCTCAGGCATGCAGAGCCTGTCCCCTGTGGCAAATTAGCAAATTGGCATCCAGATTTAATAAATGTACCTGTTATTAATTTTACAACAAGGCTGATGCCCCCTCAAGTTTGCTAACCTTTAAAGAATCTGGGGACTGGAAAGCGAGCTCAACAATTAAGAGCTTGATTCCCAGCAACCACATGGCAACTTGTAGCCAGCTATAAATCTAGTTCTGAGATCACATGCCTTCTATGGCCTCTGCAGGCATTAGGCACACATGTGAGGTACAGATGCACATGTAGGCAAAACCAAAAATATAATAATTTAAAAATATTTTAAGAAACTGATAAAATAAGTTTTGGACTACCAAAGTTGGGCCTTGAACCCTAGGCCCATGTTACTGAGGGAATCACTGAAACCATGAGCTCCTGTTCCAGGGGAACAAGGAGCAGAGAAACTGAAGTGGGTGAGCACTGAAAAACTGCATCCCTAAGTATGGCCCACTACATCCTTGAGCAGCTGCCCTGTGGAGAAGGCTAGCAAGCGCTACATTCAGGACAGATCTCTAGCTTAACCTCCTTCCACTCAAAGTCAACAGTGCAGCCTTAGGGCCACAGAGGTGCCTTCCGCAGCCTGGAATCATCCAACTCTGAGCTTCCTAGGCAGTTGACACAGCTGGCAGCCAACGGATATGGTCTCATGTCATTTCTTACGTTCACAATCAGGTTGTCCTAAGTATAAGTAACTGGGGGCACCGAGGAGCACACCTACTACCACTACACCACCTATGTGAAGCTGCTGAAGAAGACGTGGTGTGAACATTTATACCAGGTCACCAGAAGCAAGGCTCAATACAAGGTCTGCTTTATTAACAGCCCATCCCACTCCCCTTTATAAATGTAATATCCCATTCCAAAGCTTAGTTTGGCCCGGAGCTCACTGTTTAGTATTGATACTGACATGCAAGTAATTGGCTGATCTCAAACTTGCAGAAAAACTCCTCTATTAGCCTTCCAAGTGCTGGAATTTCAAGCGCGCACCACAGTTTCTCCCTTTTTATTGTCTCAGAATTTCTTACCTGCATCCTGTCCCCTCCACCACTTCTCTTATCCTTACCACCACTAGTCCGTCCCAGTTTTATGAGGTCTCGGAACCTCCTGAGTGTACTTAGTGATGCCTGAGCGTGTGGGCATCTACTGGAGCACAGACAGCCCACAGGAGCCTATCCCTGAAGAAAACTGGCTCTCCATCCCCCAGCACCCATCATTTGCTAACACCGCCTCAGCTAGGCGTGAGACTTCATGACATTTCCTTCATTCCTGCCAGGATTTCATCAAGATTGATCTTATTCTAAGTCCAGTGCCTGCAGTCATGGCTGGTATGAGTTCATGAGTGCATCTACCCTGTTGTAGCTGGAAAACACTCTTTCATTATAGTTACCCACCACCTCTGGATCTTACAAACTTTCTACCTGCTCTTCCATGATGTTCCCTGAGCCTTGGGAGGAAGGAGTATGTAATATATATATGAGATGCTTCCCAATCATAGTTGCTACATTTCCATTCACAATAGCCACGGAATGGAAGCAGCCCAGATGATCATCAACTAATGAGTGGAAAATGAAAATGTGGTACATATATACAATGAAGCATCATACAATTTTTTAAAAAATGGAATTATAAAACTTGGAAGTAAATGGGTTGAATTAGAAATAATCACAGAGGAGGACTTTTCAGCCAGTCCTGAAGATTTCTGATAAAATTAAGATGAATGGGGAGGAGGTACCCCCCTATCATTGGATTTGGAAAGGGGCAGGGTGGAGATGAGGGAGGGAGGGTGGGATTGGGAGGGAATGAGGGAACAAGATACAGCTGGGAAACAGAGTTAATAAAATGTAACTGATAAGAAAATAAATAAATAAATAAAATGTGCTAATTGAAAAAAAAAAGAATAGAAATAATCATTCTGGTTGGAATACCACAGATCCAAAGAGACAAATGTCACGTGTTCTCACTCATGTACAGATGCTAGCTTCGAGTCTTTAGACGTATGTATTTAAATATGAGTGCCCGTAAAAGTCAGAAATCTAGTAAGGGGCCATGAGTCTCATGGGAAGGGAGATAGAACACAGGTTGTATGAAGGTGGAGTGGGCAGTAGCGCAGCAAGAGAGGTTGGATGGGGCCGGGTAGGAGAGCAGTGTAGAGAACAGGGAAGGGAAAACAACACTACAGATGTTTGAAAACACACATGAAAACCCTTACTGTACAGGCTCCCTAAATTATATTCACATACATTTACTTATTAAAGCAGATTAAATAGAGACTGTCTATAATGCAGGAAGGGGAACAAAGCCTCTCCCAGACAGTATAAGCTATCAAATCAAATCAAAGGCCCAATGACAGGAATAGGTTACTTCTTTTCTATTTGGTTAGCCAGTCCAATGGACTAAAAAAGAAAAAAAAAGTCATGGCTATGTTCTTGATTGCCCTCTAGAATTCGGTAGTAAGCCACTATTACCAAGACATCACATTCTTGCATCAAAGGACATGGAGAAAAGCTGGTACAAATCCAGAAGTTTCATCCTTACTGGCTAAATTTCACAGTGCCTGAAGGTGCCATGCATGCTATACTTAGAGAAAAGCCATCACCTTTCCAAGCAACTGTGAACCCTGCAAGCTACACATTCCCTTTTGGGTCACACTGACTCTGAACAGCCCTTTAGGACTGGCCTGTAAGCAGCATCAACCTGTTAGCTCTCTCATTACCTCCACTTGCTGTGAAGAGAGAGAAGGGTCAGAACTACTCCCCACCAAGGGGCTGTGGGAGGTCTTGGGGTTCATGGTTGTGTTGTTATAGGGAAGAGGCTGGAGTTTCTCATTCACTCCCCAGTGAGTCTTACGCAGCTGGGAAAGGGACAACACAGAGCATTCATCTAGGGCACAGCTTGCAAACAGCAGGAGGGAGTTAAAGTCCTGTTGGAGGATAAGGAAGAGGTATAATGGAAGTCTGACAGCTGAACTTCATACAAATACAGAGAAATATTTCAACTTGGTCCCCAGCTGGTGACACTGTTCAGGGGTGTATGGCTTTGCTGTAGGAAGTATGCCACTGGTGGTGGGTTTTGAGAATATATAGCCTCACACTACTTCTGCTTCCAGCTCGCTCTCTCTGCTTCCTGTTCGTGGTTCGGGTCCCTCTGCTTCTTGGTCCTGCTTTCCATGTCTACCTGCTGCCATGCCTTTCCATTCATAATGGACTCTTGTCTCCCTAGAACCATAGCCCAAACATGCTCATCCTTCCATAGGTTGTGTTGACCATTGGTGCTTTCATCATTGGTGCTATCATAGCAAAAGAAAAATAAAGTTCCCCAGTTAGTGAACACCAAGTTACTAAATTCCACTCAGTCATAGCAGGCCTGAAATTCAAAAGCCAATGGTCCTGACATCCTTACTTCTTGTCACTCATGGCCAATGTGTAGGCAGTCATGGGGATAAATGATATTCTCCCCAAGATGTCCATATTCTAATCCGTATAATTTGAGTGTCACTCTATAAGGAAAAAGGGACTTTGACAATGTTAGTAAGGATAACCTACCTTGAAATGGGAGAACTCTCTGCTATCCATTGAAAAGCTTAAAATCAAAAGACAATGGTAGGGAAATGACTCAGCAATAAGAGGAATTCTTGGGTAGGATGGCTGGTTCTGAGACATACCAGACAACATGCCAGGGTTGAAGACATGTTCTTGTAGCTAAGTCTGGCTCACAAGAGACATCTAGCAAAGAAATGACTTCCATCAAACTAACCATATAATAATTTATGGCTGCTTGGAATGAACAAAGACACCTCTTCCTTAGGATGTCCATAATAGATCCCATCCTTGCAAGCTCCTGGATTTTACCCCAGAACTATCCTGAACTTCTGACCTACAGAAATATCTGATAATAAATTGGAGTTGTTTTAAGCCACTAATTTTGTGGTCATTTATTATAGTAACATCATAAAATTAATGCATAGTTTCGATTTAAGTTTCCTCTTTAATTAAAACAATTCCACTTGAGGTAATCATATTCTTCCTAGCCATGGGCCCTAATCAGTGTGAACTCTGGTTTTTTCTTGTTAAGAAACCATCCTGCTCAGAGGAAATAATGTCAAAAATTCCTTACAGATTTTTTATTCCAATTTTTCTAGATGAAAATCATTCATAAATTTCCATGTCTCTTGCAGCCTGTGCAAGCTGGGCTTCACTCATCACAGTAGAACTAGCCAAGAGAAGAGCAAAGCTAGTCTCCTGAAGGCAAATGGTTGCTATCTTCTCTGACCCCAGTGGTGGCTTAAATCATGTCCAGCAAAGAGTGAGTATGCGTTCTGGAACACATCAGCATGGTGAAAGAAAAACAAAGATAGCGATCTACTGACCTTGCAATCTGGTTTTAATATCCTTTGTCTACAGAAGAATCAGCTATTTGAGTGATTTCCTCAAATTCATTTAAAAAGACCTCTTTAATCTAGCCAGCTGTTGAATTTATCTCAATAGAAATGAGGGATATGTCAGTTAACATCTGAATTTCTTTATAAATGTAACAAAGATTAGATAACACCCTCTGATCTAGTCTACTGGTAAAATTAACTTGATATATTATGAATATGTGTGTAAATAATATATGTAGATTTTATACCACACACAGATACACAGGGCTGCTGGCTGATGTTGTATTAACCCTATTGCCATATGCAACCATTCAAACTTAGTGGCTTAAAAACACATTCTTTTTTTCACTGTAATTCTATGATTCAGTAGGTTGAACTGGGCTCAGTGGAAGGTTCTTCTGTTGGTTTGGTTTACAGTCATTGATGCAGATTCATATAATTGGTGCAGCTAGGACTGAGTGGCCTAAGGTAGATCAACCCACATGCCTGGAAACTGAATGCTGATAGTCAGTGGGTCCTGTAGTTCATGCTTTCTCCCTAGATGCTCTACTTCACAAGGTGGTTCCCATAAGGGACAGTCCAACAGAAGTTATGAGACCTCAGGATGTCTTTCTCTAGGACTGCTTCATGTCCATTTTTAGATTCCCCATCAAAGCAAGCCTTAAAGTCCAGATAAGGTTCAGGGGTGGAGAAAGTAGTCTTCTCCTTGATAAGAAAAGCACTGTTACATTTAAAAGTGTTTGTACAGAGAGGTGGGTGGGAATTTCTAGCTGTTTCCATCACCCTAACCCCCAAATTACAAAGGTCTGTTCTCACTGATGACACGTGCCCATTGTGGTCCACTAGACCGCTGTTCCACATTAGTCTTCGTTCAGAAAGAAAAAGATGGAACTTCCAAGTAAGATGGTGGATTAGAAACCACATCTGTAAGATCAAATGGAAAAGAAGGAGGAGGAGGAGAAGAAAAAGTAGAAGAAGGAGAAAGCTAAGAAACTGGAGATTCTATTCCTATAAGACAAAGCTAAAGAAAACGGAAATTAGTCTACTTAGGATTTTCCCCACAAAGCAGCACCTAAACCAGCCCTGGACTATATCATACTGCTTGTACTGGGTCAGGCCAGCTACAGCATCGAGACTCTACTCCATGTGTTCTCATGCATGGCCAGATCTAGAAGTCTGTGTCTGAAAATACAGATAGAACATAAATAAAGCATCCTCAGAGAGACAACAATAGGAGAGACAGCTGTGGGCATAATAGCATAAGAGAGGTACAAGAGCTGAGATATTCTCAACAGAAGTCTATGTGATCATTGCCAGAGTAGGCATGCCTGCACCCGTAAACACACACACACACACACCTTTATCTGAATGTAGCTATGAGTCTGCGAACTTTGTATCCTTATCCTAATGTGTGCACCCAAAATGGCCTCCCATGAACAAATGCATGCAGGTAATCCCTATATTCCCCTCCCCCCAGATACCCAGTCACAGAAAGCTGAGTGGAAATAATAATTTCTAAAGTTTCAAAGTCACCAAAATAAATGGTAGAAAACAAAACACCTATACAAACAAAGAGGGAACTGAGAAGAGAATGCAGATCAGCAGAAGGGGGAGGGAAACCAGAGGGTGATTCACATAGATTATATAGATGATAGACATACATACATATATGACAGTATAAGAATGTAAATTATTAAGGCATGTGAACAAAACTTGCAAAAAATCACAAACTATGATGCATCATTGCAATAAAAATAAATGTTATCATCTTGTCTGAAAGTATAAGCAGAATATTATTAACAGTGTCAGTGGTGGGCTGGGTCTTTTGTGGCATGAGATTCAAGTTGGGCCAGTCATTGGTTGGCCATTCCCTCACTTTCTGTTCCCTCTTTATCCCTGCACCTCTTTTAGGCAGGAAAAAATTGTGAGCCAAAGGTTCTGTGTCTGGGTTGGACACCCATCCCTCTATTGAAAGTCATGCCTGGTGAGAGAAGTGACCTCTTCAGGTTCTCTGTTCCCCTATTGCTAGGAGTCTTACCTAGGGTCACTCTCATAGGTTCCTGGGAGTTTCCATTGTCCTAGATTTTTTAGGTTGGCCCAGAGATACAACCCCCATTCCAGTTCTCTCTCCCAGTTCTCTCTCCTGCCATCCTCCCTACTCTTGATCCCTCCTGTTCCCCTCCCCACCCACCTCTCTCACCTAGTTCCCTCCCTACTTCCACCTCAGATGTCTATTCTAGTTCCCCTGCTCAGTGTGATTCAGCATCTTCCCTCCGGCCCTACTTGTTACTTAGCTTCTTTGAGTCTGTGAGTTGCAGCGTTGTAGCGTGGTTATCTTTAACTTTATGGCTAACATCCACTTAGTTTGTAAATACCATGTGTGTCTTTCTGGATCTGGGTTACCTTGCTCAGGACGATGTTTTCTAATTCCATCCATTTGCCTGAAAATTTCATGATGTCATTGTTTTTATAATTTGTTTAACAATTAAAGTTTAATTAATACTACTATGGACATCATTGTACCTTTGTCTCTATATCTTTCTCTCTTTTTAATTATAAAATTTAATTTGGGTCAATATAATTTTGACAGTACAATGTGATGTTATTTCAGTTGCCACAGATAGTAGGGTTAGTCTATATCCTGAATAGTTTTGTTCTGGGTGTTTTATTTACTATAGTATGTGTGTAGATGTTAAAGTCTTTGGGGGAGGTTAATTTTTTATTATTTCATCACTTTACAGCCTAATCCCACGCCTCCCTCCTCTCCTCTCAGTCCTACCCTCATGCCCCCTCCTCCTATTCCTCTCTCTCCTCTTCCCAGAGAAGAGGAGGCCCCCACGGGGTATCAACCCTCCTGGGCACCTCAAGTGCAGCAGGACTAAGGTCATCTTCTCCTAATGGGGCCTGACAAAACAGCCCAGCTAGGAGAAAGGGATCCAAAGGGAGACAACACAGTCAGAGACAGCCATTACTCTCATTGTTAGGGGACCCACATGTTGAAGACGTTACACATCTGCTACATATGTGTAAGGGGTCTAGGTCCAGCCTATGCATGTTCTTTGGTTGGTGGTTCAGTCTCTGTGGGCCCCCACGGGGCCCAGATTAGTTGACACTGTAGGTTGTCTTGTGATGCCCTTGACCCCTTTGGTTCCCTCTATCTTTCCTTCCATTCTTTCACAGAACTCCCTGAATTCAGCCTTTTTTTTTTTTCTTGGCTGTGGGTCTCTGCATCTGTTTCTATCATCTACTGGATGAAGTCTCTCAGAAGACAGTTATCTAGGCTCCTGTCTGCAATCATAGCAGAGTATCACTAATAGTGACAGGGTTTGGCTCTATCTCTTTGGGGTGGCTCTCAAGCTGGGCCAGTCATTGGTTTGCTATTCCCTCAATCTCTGCTCCATCTTTACCCCTACACTTCTTGTAGGTAAGACAAAGTTTGGATCAAAGGTTTTATGGGTGGGTTAGTGTCAGCCTCCATCCACTGGAAGTTCCACTCTACTACAGGAAGTGGTGACTTCAAGCTCCTTAACCCTCACTGCTAGGACTCCAGCTAAGGTGACCCCCCAGTCTTTCCTGTCCCAGAGACACCCCCTGCTGATTCTGATCTCTCTCCTCCGTTCTTCTCTCCTCCTTTCCTCCCCTGCTTTCTGTACACCCAATTCCCACCCCAGTTACCCTCCTCATGCCCTCTCCTACCCAGTTTCCTCCCTTGATCCACTTCAGATGTCTATTTTATTTCCTGTTCTAAGTGATATTGAAGCATTTTTCCCTTGGATTCTCCCTGGTTTCTTTTGGTGTGTGGATGGTAGTATAGTTAGCCTATACTTTGTTATCCTATACATAATATCCACTTATAAGTGAGTACATACCCGTGGGTATCTTTCTGGGTCTGGGTTAACTCACTCAGGATGATCTTTCCTCATTTGCCTGCAAATTACATGATGTCTTTGCTTTTAATAGCTGAGTAGTATTCCGTTGTGTAAATGTACCATATTTTTTAACCCATTCTTCAATGGAGGGACATCCAGGTTGCTTCCAGTTTCTGGTTTTTACAAGTAAAGTTGCTATGGACAGAGTTGAGCAAATGTCTCTGTGGTATGGTTGCACATATTTTGCTTATATACCCATATTTGTAGACGGGAGGCTAGCATTACCTTCATCTGACTGGCATCATTCAGAAGCTGATGAAAACAGATGCAGAGACCCAGAGTCAAACATTAAGCAGAGCTTGGGAATCTTATGGAAGAAGATAAAAAAGGATTGAAGGAGCCAGAAAGGTCAAGGACATTACAAGAAAGCCTACAGAGTCAACTAACCTGGGGCCACAGGGGCTCAAAGAGTCTGAACCACCAACTAGAGAACATGCATGAGATGGACCTAACCCCCCTACATATATGTCACAGATGTACAACTTGGTCCTCATATGATACCTCTAACAGCAGGAGGAGGTGCCGTCTCTGGCTCTGTTGCATTCCTTTAGAACCTTTTACCAAGAACTACTACAGCTTGATATTCCAAGGCAGGTTGATATCCATGGGAGGTGGTCCTTCTCTGAAGAGAAAGGGAGGGGAGCATAGAGGGAGGAGAGGTAAGAGGGAGAGACTGGAAGGCAGAAGAGAAGGGAATCTCCAGTCGGGATGTGAAGCAAATTAATTAAAAATAAAATACATGTTATGTTATTATTAAATGTCCATTATTGTTTTTTTAAAAAATGATGCTAGTGGGAACGCTTAGAGGGTAAAGGCACTTTCTCCTATTCAAAAACTTGATCCTTGTCCCTTGGACCCATGTGGTGAAAGAAGAGAACCAGCTCAGAGTTTCCTTTCCTCTGACCTTCACAAAAATACTGAGGCACATAAACATGCACTAAATAAATAAGTGGAATGAAATAATTTAAAGAGTGTAGAAACAAATAAAAACTAGAGGACACATTAAACTTGACAGACACATAAAACACAACAAAGAAACACAGAAAATATAAGATACCAATTCACTTTGACACCTCTGCATGTTTACAGCTCCTTAATACCAGAAACAAACAATGATGTGATAGCTGAAATGTCAGAAAAATTTCAGTGTGTGATCTTTAAAAAAGATCAGTAACCACAAACAAGGCTCAAAAAAGCAGATGAATGGGGGTGGAGGAATTGAAGTAGGTGAATAAGTTGGTGGTTTGGAGGAGAAATTTAAAATGTACAGGAATTTTAAAAAAGCAAAGAAATTTGGACTCTGGAAGAGGGATAAAACAGAAACTCTAGCATTAAAAGAATTCTAGAATCAACAACGACAACCAAACTAAAATGGAAAGCACCATCAATAGACAAGAGCAGGTGAGGGGTGAGTAAGGGGAATGGCAGCATACAAGTCATCTGACAGGGAAAATGGGAACACCAAGGATTTTTAGGGAAGGAAGGGACATAAATACAGAAGAGGTGGAAGAAGGGTAAAGGGGAATAGTAGGATACAAGTGATCTGGTACAGAAAATGGGGAAAGTGGGGGCTACTTAGGAATGAAGGGATGGAGGCAAATTCAGAAGCAAGAGCGAAGTAAATAACAACCTGGATGTCTGAAAAGCCACAAGGAATCATACCATTATCTATTTACCTAAGACAACCCTGTAATACATATAGTCATATATATGTGCTCGCACACACTCATGAACTTTTCTCGTCTATGCTTACAGTGCTCCCTCCAAGAGCTAAAGACCACCTAACAAATCCTACAAAGCCAGGCCTGAGAAGCCCTCTTTTGAGTTGTTGGCCAGGGCTGCCCAAGAGACTCCCAAAAGATACAACTTATAACTGTTGCCTTTGGTTACCAGCCCCTCTCCCCCAGGAGTGGAATGTAACTCCCTACTGTTGAAGACACTATGAACTTCCGAAAAGGGCTGATACCCCTGAGCTGGAACTGAGCTAAATGTCCTCTCTCAGAGGACTAGCTTCCACACAAGTTCCATACAAGGGAGGCAACCAACACCCCTTCCCAGCTATGATGCCTACGAACCACATCAACCACCAGGGTGGCACCACAGCCC
The DNA here is from genome assembly GCF_030254825.1 of Meriones unguiculatus. Classification (NCBI taxonomy): domain Eukaryota; kingdom Metazoa; phylum Chordata; class Mammalia; order Rodentia; family Muridae; genus Meriones; species Meriones unguiculatus. The sequence continues at coordinate 98,639,903 of NC_083351.1, forward strand.
TAAGGTGAGTAGCACAAATATGTAGCAGTAAAGAACAGCTCTCTTTCTTTGGACTTAAGACCCACTCAACATGAGAGAAATCACACATGGGGCTGGAAACCTAGCTCTACTCAGTGCTAGTAAGTTCATGGTTATTGGAAAGAAATTTACAGCAACCAGTTCACTAATCATAATCTCTAACAACACTCTACAAACATTTGTCTTCATGCCCACAGATAAGGTTGTTCTCCCCCCTCATCAAGGCATCTCCTTGTTGCAACAGATGAAGACCACTACATAAAAAAAAAACAAAGACAAACAAACAAACAAAAAACCCCATAACCAATAAAAATGCAGAGTTCTGGATCCCAGTCCTAACAAATATATCTGCAAAACAATTCCCACGCTTAAGGCTCAGGAAAACACTGTGAAAGAGGGGGCAAAATGATTGTAAGAACTTGAGGGAGTTTGTTGTGAAAGTGTCTCCTAAGAATATCAGGAGATACAACTGTAAAGTCTCACTAAAATGATTGCTTAAACATGAGCTGAGCAATAATGACACCAATGGACATGCCAAAGTAGATGTTGAAAAGTCTACTAGGCCTCAACCCTCTACAAAGAATTATAAGTAACTGAGTAAAACTGGTCCTCCCAGGGAATGGCACACCAATTGATTGTCCAGTGCCAAAAAGTAGGCCCTGAAAACATACATACAAGTAACATTATGTAGATTGAACTGATTATATATAGGAATGTGTGTGTGTGTGTGTGTGTGTGTGTGTGTGTGTGTGTGTACATGCAATGGCAGTAAAAATTAGTGAAAAAGAGGGCATGAATTTAAAGGAGAGCAAAGACTGATATCCAGGAAGGTTTGCAGGGAAGAAAATGAACGGATAAGTGTTGTAATAATATTATAATATCAAGAATAAGAAAAAAAAGAATGAGTTTTAGGGATAGAAGACAGTCGATTCAATGATACATTCAGAGCTATAGAGAGAACAGTATTAGTGCATATGACAAAAGCATCCAAGAACTCAGAAACCTTGAAGAGATAAAAAAAAAAATCACAGTCTGTGGGCTAGAAGAGATGGGCAATTTATACATTATAATGAAAGAACAATGCCTAAACCTAGAGAAAGAAAAGGACATAAAAACACCAGAAGCAGTTATAACCCAAAGACACATGACTGGGAAGAATCTCTCCAAAACACATCAGAGTCAAGATGTCAAAACCAAAGCAGGGGACACTAAAAGCTGTGTGTGCATGTGTGTGTGTGTGGGGGGGGTGTTAAACTCATTTACAAGGCAGAAATATCAAAATAACAGCCACGTGTCTTATCAGCAACCCTTAAAGTCCAGAAAGCATAGAATAATGAGCTGCCATATTGAAATAAATACCAATGAGATATTTACTTATTTTATATACGTATCAGAACTATGTCTTCAAGAAGATGTGTCTAGTCTTACTGCAACTTGATACTCTAAGGCTGACTGATATTTATAAAAGGTCTCTTCTTCCCTGAAGAGAAGGAGGGCTGGTGGGGAGGGGAGGGGAAGTAAGAGCAAGGGACTGGGAGGAGAGGAGGGAGGGGAAGCTTTTGGGATACAAATAAATAACTTAATTTGTAAAAAAGTAATTCTAATTGAAAAAAGAATTATCTCTTCAAATTGAGGGAGAAATAACAATGTTGTACTAAGCCACTACTGCAGAAAATACATAAAGGAAGACTATACACCAAGGAAGAAAAAATAAGGCACTCTCATCTATCAGAGGATAGAAAAGAAAACATTTCACAAGATAAACAGATGAACAAGAAAAGCCAGGGAGAAACTGGCAACCCTGAGGCAGCCTGACATACTAACAGAGCAGGAAGGAAAGAAACACCAACAATCCAACAAAGCAGTATATTTGACAAAACACAGGAAATCACGAGCTCCGAGAATAACCTCAAATGCAAATGGCCTTAACTGGCAGGCTGACAGACTACATTAAAAACATGACCTCTTCACCTATTGCCTTCAAGAAACACACCTCACTGGGATAGACATCCAAAACCAATAGTCAGCAGATAGAAGTCAACCTACCAAGCAAAGGGAGGCCATGAATAATCTGTGCTAGCTGTTTTCACACCTGATAAGGCAGACATCAGAAAAAGGCTGGTCAAAAGAGATGCAGAAGCGACACACTCCAGTTAAGAAAACACCTGTGTCCATAATAGTCATAAATATCTGCACTCCAGAAGTTGGGGCTGCCAATGCCACAAAACAAACACTGGAGGTGAGTTAGATCTTGATGTAATTATAGGAGAATAATTCACTATTACACTCTCATCTCTACATAGAACTTTTGAACAAAGCTTAGCAGGGAGACTTTAGAATATTTTGAATCTACAGAATATTTACCCAGCAGATAGGGTCACACATCTAAGTGGTGCGTGAAACGTCTCTAAAATTAATCAAACTGCAATCTAAAGCAAACCTTACAAACTTAAAAAAAGAAAAGACACAAAAACCTCCCTGTGTAAAAGTAACTTTTATTCTCCTGGCTCAATCGTTGTCTCAGAGCCTTACTGCCTCCATCTGCTAATCTAGTTCTATCTAGTTCTGGAAACATCTGGCCTCTGTACAATCTAACCTAGGCCTAGAATGTTTTCAGCCTCTGAGGCATACTGCTTAATAAACTCACCCTTTCTTGTTCTTACTGAGCTCTGTGCTGGTTGGTTCAACTCAGCTATTCTGACTCAAACTCCTCTCCCAACTAATTTATTCAATCTGGCTTCTCTCTTGGCGCCGGAACTGCTCTGGTTGGCCTCAAACCAGCTCCAGGAATCTGCTTTAATCTGGCTCCTCGTCCTCTGGCTTGTGCTGCCTGCCTTCACCTGTGTTTATCTTGTTCTCTCATTCGACCTCTCTCTGTAAAACTCTCCTGGTAAAACTGTCTCTTTTCTTTTTGCCCCCTCTCTCCCTCCCTCTTCCTATGTCCATTTCTCCCTCACCTACTTCTTTCTCTTTGCCCCTTAAGTAGCTTCCCTTTCCTTTCTCTTCTCATGAGAGTTGGGCATATCCTATTCTGTCAAGTCTTTCTCTGATTTGTCACTGTTTCTGCCTCTCAGTTAGCTAGCACTTTAAAATATGGGTGCTTCCTTCTACAAACTAACTTTACCGTCATTGTTTGGGATTAAAGACAGAAACCACATGCCTGGACCTATGCTTTTCTTTCCCAGATACTTGATCTAGACCAGGCTGGCCTTGAACTCAGATCAGCTTGCCTCTGTCTCCTGGATTAAAGGCATGTTTGTATTCCAGTCAGATCACACAGACCTATATTTTTGGATGTGATCTCTTGCCATCTGGACACACAGACCAGGTCTTTGAATGTGATCTCTTGTCAAAACAGCCATATTCTGAATTAAAATTCTTCTACATCCTTGAATATTATTAGTCCACAGTAAGAGAAAACTAGTCAGCAAGTGGGAAAAAAACTTATATACAAATACTTGGTAACTGGAAAATACCTTTTGTTTTTTAAAATATTTTAATTTTTATTAATTATACTATATTCACTTTGTAGCCCTCCGTAGCCCCCTACCTCCTCCCCTCCCAATCCTGCCCTCCCTCCCCCTTCTCCACACATGCCCCTCCTCAAGTCCACTGATAGGGGAGGTCCTCTCCTTCCTTCTGATCCTAATCTATCAGGTCTCATCAAGAGTGGCTGCATTGTCTTCCTCTGTGGCCTGGTAAGGCTGCTCCCCTCTCAGGGGGGGGGGGAGGTGATCAAAGAGCAGGCCAATCAGTTCATGTCAGACAGTCCCTGTTCTCATTACTATGGAACCCACTTGGACACTGAACTGCCATGGGCTATATCTGTGCAGGGGTTCTAGGTTATCTCCATGAATCGTCCTTGGTTGGAATATCAGTCTTGGAAAAGACCCCTGTGTCCAGATTTTTGGTCCTGTTACTCTCTTTGTGGAGCTCCTGTCCCCTCCAGATCTTATTATTTCCCACTTCTTTCATAAAATTCCCTGCACATTGCCCAACAGTTGGCCATAAGTCTCAGCATCTGCTTTGATATCCTGCAGGGTAGAGCCTTTCAGAGGCATTGTGTAGTAGGCTCCTCTCCTGTTCCTGTTTAATCTTTCTTCTGATGGTTAGCCTCTTTGCCTTTCTGAATGGGGTTTGAGCATTTTAGCCTTTTGAGTCTTCCTTCTTGATTAGTTTTTTTAGGTGTACAGATTTTAGTTTGATTATCCTATATTATTTGTTTAATATCCACTTGTAAGTGAGTATATACCATGTGTGTCTTTCTGCTTCTGGGATACCTCACTCAGGATGATCATTCCCAGTTCCCAACATTTACCTGCAAATTTCATGATTTCCTTGTTTTTTATTGCTGAGTAATATTCCATTGTGTAGACATACCACAATTTCTGTATCCATTCCTTAGTTGAGGGGCATCTGGGTTGTTTCCAGCTTCTGGCTATTACGAATAAAGCTGCTACAAACATGGTTGAGCAAATGTTCTTGTTGTATACTTCAGTGTCTTTTGGATATATGCCTAGGAGTAGTACAGCTGGATCTTGAGGAAGCACTATTCCTAATTGTCTGAGAAAGTGCCAGATTGATTTCCAGAGTGGTTGTACAAGTTTAACTTCCTACCAGCAGTGGAGTAGGGTTCCCCTTTCTCCACAACTTCTCCAGCATGTGTTGTCACTTGAGTTTTTGATCTTAGCCATTCTGATGGGTGTAAGGTGAAATCTCAGGGTAGTTTTGATTTGCATTTCCCTGATGACTAAGAACGTTGAACATTTCTTTAATTGTTTTTCGGCCATTTGATATTCCTCTACAGAGAATTCTCTGTGTAGCTCTGTGCCCCATTTTTTAACTGGATTACTTAATTTTTTGCTGTTTAACTTCTTGAGTTCTTTACATATACTGGAAATCAGCCCTATATCAGATATAAGGTTGGTAAAGATCCTTTCCCAATTTTTAGGTTGTCGTTTTGTTCTGATGACAGTGTCCTTTGCTTTACAGAAGCTTTTCAGTTTCATGAGGTCCCATTTATTGATTGTTGCTCTTAGAGCCCGTGCTTTTGGTGTTCTGTTCAGGATGTTGTCTCCTATGCTAATGAGTTCAAGGCTCTTCCCCATTTTTTCTTCTAACAGGTGTATCTGGTTTTATATTGAGGTCTTTGATCCACTTGAATTTTAGTTTTGTGCAGGGTGATAAGGATGGATCTATTTTTCATTTTCCAGGTAGACCAGCACCATTTGTTGAAGGTGCTATCTTTTTTCCCATTGTATGGTTTTGGCATTTTTGTCAAAAATCAGGTATCTATAAGTGTGTGGGTTTATTTCTGGGTCTTATATTCAATTCCATTGATCTACCTTTTTGTTTCTATGCCATTACCATGCAGTTTTTATTACTGTTGCTCTATAGTACAGCTTGAGATCAGGGATGGAGATACCTCTAGAAGATCTATTTGCATTTTTCTACATGTAGACATCCAGTTAGACCAGCACCATTTGTTGAAGATGCTGTCTAAGTATCACTATTTGCAGATTATATGATAGTATACCTGAGTGACCCCAAAAATTCTACCAGGGAACTCCTACAGCTGATAAACACCTTCAGCAAAGTGGCTGGATACAAAATTAACTCAAAAAAATCAGTAGCCCTCCTACATACAAAAGACAAAAGGGCTGAGAAAGAAATTAGGGAAACAACACCCTTCACAATAGCCACAAATGACATAAAGTACCTTGGTATGACCCTAACCAAGCAAGTCAAAGACTTGTATGAAAAAAAATTCACGTCTCCGAAGAAAGAATTAGAAGAAGTTATCAGAAGATGGAAAGATCTCCCATGCTCATGGCTTGGCAGGATTAACATAGTAAAAATGGCCATCTTACCAAAAGCAATCTACAGATTCAATACAATTCCCATCAAATTACCAATACAATTCTTTGCAGACCTTGAAAGAAAAATTCTCAACTTCACATGGAATAACAAGAAACCCAGAATTGCTAAAACAATCCTCTACAATAAAAGATCTTCTGGAGGTATCTCCATCCCTGATCACAAGCTATACTATAGAGCAACAATATTAAAAACTGCATAGTACTGGCATAAAAACCAACTGGAGTATCAATGGAATAGAATAGAAGACCCTGAAATAAATTCACACACTTATGGACACCTGATTTTTGACAAAGATGCCAAACCGTTCAACGGAAAATACATTTTGAGTGAAGAACTTTGTTGAAGAATCAGGGATACATTTTTTAAATTCCTAGAATTAAATGACAATGAGAGCATAATCATCCGGAAACTCTGTGATGAAGCTAAGCCAGTTCTAAGAGCAAAGTTAACAGTTACTAGTGCTTACATTAAAACATAGAGATTTTAGAATACTGATTAAATGTTATACCTCTGTGCTCGCAGAAAACAAGAAAACAAAGTAAGTATACATTAGAACACCAGAGTAATACAGAAATTATTGAAATGGAGACTGAGGGAACAATGATTAAAATTAAAGACTTGATTGTTTGAAGGAATAAATAAGGCTGACAACCTGTATTCAGACTAACTGAAAGATAGGAAAGATGAAAATTACTTAATTAATTAGTTAAATTCTGAGCGAAATAGGAGCTGTTAAGAGACACTTAACAGAGGCTCATTAGGTAATTTGTAAAAATCTAGATGAAATCTGTAAATCTCAAGAATAAATAAAGTTATGAACAACTTAAACAGGCCCACAAGAAGCAACATTGAAGCAGCAATTAAGTCTCCACATAGAAGATGGAAGAAAGCTGCTTTAGAAAAGAACCTGTCGCACAAGCATGAGGATCTGAGTTCAAGCCCCGGCCCTGTATTAAAAACTGGGTGTGGCCACGCAACCACGTGGTCCTAGAGCTGAAGGTGGAAAGAGAAGGATCCGTGGGGCTAATTGGTGAGCAAGGGTAGCAAAGTCAGAGGCTGATGAGGAGAATGAGGGATTGTGCTGTAATTTGCTTCTGCAGTCTTACTTGCTGCATTAGCTGCCCTACCCCTTCTTAGTTAGAAACAAATAGTGATGAAACTTCTCACCTCATCTTTCTGCTTCTGTAAACATGCTTACTCATGTAGGCTACAACTCAACCCCTCTCTTTCATGTTCCTCAGTTTTATATGTAAGGCCACCAATAACAGAAAAGTTCAAAAATGATGCTACATTGCCTACAAACACTGTAAAAAAAAAAAAAAAAAAAAGAAGAGAGAAAGAAAAAAATGAAATGAAAGAAGAAAAGACAAGAAAAGAAAAGAAAAGGAAAGAAAAAAGAAAAGAAAAAAGAAAAGAAGAGAAGAGAAAAGAAAAGAAAAGAAAAAAGAAAAGAAAAGAAAAGAAAAGAAAAGAAAAGAAAAGAAAAGAAAAGAAAAGAAAAGAAAAGAAAAGAAAAGAAAATGCAAACCTGTGATAGGACTACTTTCCCTCCAAAGCACTAGGTCAGCTAATCCTGCTGGCTGGGACTTAATTGAATATGAATTCCCCAACTCTCTCAGCACAGTTTAGTTTCTTGAAGGTCTAATTTCTGTAACGTATTTGCCATAATGCTGTAAGGAGTCCACTATAGAAGGGAAGAGTCTAGCAGGAAGTGAGGCTGGCAAACCCGGCTGGAAAGTGGGCAGCTGGAAAGTGGGTGGCAATAGTCAACAATGAACAATTATGAAAATGTCAAGATGATGTCCATTCATTTTTATACTAATTTAAAAAAATAGTTTTTTAAAGGCAGGATGGTGGGGTAATCTTCCTTGTGCAGAGCTGGGTGGGTTACTGAGCCAAGGAGAAACGTCGGTGAAGTGTTGTATGCAAGTGAATGCTTCCATCAGACATGACACTCGTTTCTCCTGCACTGGTCCCTGTGACTTACGTGGTGGACCTGAGCTCAGATGCGTGGAAGGTAAATTCCTTCTATGCCTGGGAAGGAGAGGGTAGTGTGTGAGTGACTGAATGGTCTGTCTGGGTTAAACTTCTGGTGATTAAATATCCTGACAAAAGCAATTTATGGGGGAAAGGGTCTGTTTTGCCTCACACTCTCACCATGGTGAAGTCCTGACGGCAGGAGGAGGAGACTGGCCATACTCCATTGAGAGTGAGAAAGCTATAATGCTTAGCTAGCTTCATGCCTTTTACACAGGACCAGCATCGAGAATACGGTGCCTTCCACTCTCAGGTGGGTCTTTCTGCACCAATTACCCTGGTGTGGGCAATCTCTTAGAACACTGCCACAAGCTTACCTAATCTAGAAGTCCTCAAAGGTGTGCACAGAGTTGTACATTCTGGGTGATTGTAGACACTGTCAAGGTGACAGTCGTTGTAAATCATCACAGAGTCTTAATAGGCAGCACCACAGAAGTGCACCCACACACTCATACACCTGCACACTCACAACCTACACATTCGCACACTCGCACACTTGCACATTCACACAGCAGCACGCTCACTCACCTACACACGCTCACACCGCACACTCACACACTGCCATTCCCACAGCAGTCTTCTGTTTAGCACAGACACCTCAGACATTTAGAACTATTCAGAACAATCTCAATGCACTGAAAGGTCTATCCTCAAATTTTATCTCCTCTAAAAAAAGGAGAGAGGACTGCTAATACTGCCATTTCTGTGTGAATTTTCATTGGTGAGACCTTTGTATTTGATCCAGAGATAACATAGAATTTATCTGTAAATACTTAATTACCTTTGGGAAGGTTTGCAAATATTTTATATGCAAACAATTTAAAACTGCAGTGGCCACTTTGTTCTTAATACATTTTCATTTATTTGTATACAGAGTTTGGCACACAGAAGGTGATAGGACATGCTATCCTTCTCTCCTCTGAGCCCTGGATATACCTTTGGCCATTTAAATTAAGTATTCTGGCATGACTGGCTTTGTCCACTGAAAGCTGATTATATATTTTCCATCATATTCTACATTGCAAACACTATTCCATCAGAATATAACAAAATTATAATGATAACTTTGGAAATTAGCTTAATATCAATCAAAACTTGCTAAATAAAGACAGATGTACAAACAAGGGTTGTTTTGCATTTCATTTTTTAAAATCACCACAAATACTAATTAAAACTATTGATTCCAATAAACAAGTTTATTTAAATCAAAGCAAAAAATTAATATGTATATATTTAAGCATATTATTTTTCTTAATTAAAAATGTATAAGAATATTCCCAAATATGGATCAGGAGAAGGTTTACACACTGCAGCTGTCCAAAATGGGTTATATTTCTCAGGAGTTTAATACTTTTCCATTTAAGAATGAGTTTTTCCTCTGTGTCCTGGTAAGGCCCCTCCACCAGGGGGAGGTGATCAAAGAGCAGGCAACAGAGTCCATGTCAGGGACAGCCCCTGCTCCCCTCACTAGGGAACCCACTTGGAGACTGAGCTGCCATGGACTACATAAATGCATGGGTTCTAGGCTATCTCCATGCATGGTCCTTGGTTAGTACATCAGTCTCCACCAGCTCCCCAGGGCCCAGACCTTCCTTAGGATACTTGATTGGGTGGGGGTCAGTTGGTATGGATGAGGGCTCCCCCTTTCTGAGGACTAGGGATAGGAAATGGGGAGGTAAGCAGGAGGGAAGGTGGGACCAGGATGAGACAAGGGAGGGGGCTACAATCGGCTGTAAAGTGAATAAATTAAAAAAAAAGTCTAAATTTTGAATTTTAAATTTAAAATGTAAAAAAAAAAAAAGACTGAGTTTTTCTGTTCATGTTGAAGATGATACTGAAGCTGACCTAAAATCCAGATTAAATAAACTGCTGTTGTTTTACAGTTTGATTTGCTACCCACAAGAAATAATAAGCGTGAAGACACATCTGTATCTGAGCCTCTAGCGTATGTAATGGAACATCTAGAGAAGAGGTCCTGAAACCCATAGTCATGGTCCTTCCCCATTTCAGATGAGGGTGTGAGGTTGCTGTGCCACCATCCAAGAGAGGTCCAGGCTTGCCTACAGCGCTCAAAGCTTAGAAGCATGTGGCACATTTACCTAGGCACTTTCAAAAGCAAGCAACCCTGCTAACACTTTGGCTTTAGACTCCGGTTTCCAGAACAAGAGAGAATGAATTTTTATTTAAAGTCACCCAGTTTGTAGTGTTCACATATTACATTAAAAAGGGAAAGACATTTTGTTTATTTAGTATGCATGTGTCTTAACTGAGTAGAGGTCTGAGGATAGCTTTTAGGAGCTGATTCCCCTCAAGGGTCCCAGGCTCAAACTCAGATCTAGCGGACAGTGCTTCACCCACTGAACTGTCTTTGCCAAAAGGTCCACAGAACTGCAGTCTCTCGTTGTTTGAAATATCAGTGACTTCAGCCTGGTCTCCCTTGACTCTGAATAGCAGCGCTTGTTGCTTCAAATGCTTCTCATGTGGATGAGAAATGTGGGTTTGAGGCCTGGGCCTTCCTTTGAGTACATCCTTGCACTGTACATGGAAACATTCACTTCTTCACACCACACGCAAAATGTGCAGGGCAGAGCTGAAGGGAAAGCCGCAGCCAGACAGCCACGTGTGCACACGGGCCAGAAGCCACTGCATATATTCTGTGCTGATTTCCACTTTCTTTGTTTCTAATCTGTTTTTCAGGATTCAAAGTATTCCCTGGAAGGCACCATAGCCTGGCATGTGTTGTTCTCCTAGCCTATTAAAATGTAAATTCATACTTCTGTGCGACTGTGACAGCGCTGGGCAAATGGTTAGATTTTCTCATCTCAGTTCTCTACTGGTTAAATATTAATATGCATTGTTTTTCAGAACTCGGCCTATTTATTTAAAATTTAGAGAAAATGTCATTTCCCTCATCTAGTCTCTCTGTTAACCACCCCTTTACTCTCAGTGTACTTTCTTATTTATGACACAGGAATCAACCCGAGACCATTGTGCATACTAGGCAAGTTCTCTGCCACTAAGCTGCCCCCTCAGCCCCGATGTGCTGTTTGCACTGATAAAATACGAGCACATTTGCCGAACCGGGCTAAGACTGTCCGGTTGATTCATTTCACCTGCAGCGAGTGTGCCGCCACAGGAGAGGAGACGCTTTCCTGTCAGGCTCGGTGTTTGTGGAGGAGCTGTGTAAAGCCGTTGTGTTAGTATGTCACTGCAGCATGACAAAGCATATAAACCTGGCAGCTGAAAGCTCCACTTTCTCTTCTCCAAGTTCTATAGGTCAGAAGGCCTAGGTGCTCCACCTGGGGTCTGGCTGGGTGTTGCCTGGGCTGTGTACTTCCCTAGAAGGCGGGAAGCTCACTCTTCCTGTGTGCAGAACCCATTCCTTGCAACCAGAAGGAATTCCTGGCATCCACTTAGAGATGTCAGACTTCCCCTCCTGAGGCCACCAATGGCAGATCAAGTATCTCTTATGCTGTGAATCTTGCTAGCCTCTACTCCCACCTACATTTCTAAGAGCTCTGTGATAACATCAAGTCCACTTGGATAACTCAGGAAAGTCTTACTTGAAAATGAGCTGATTTGCAAGCCTAATTACATCTGCAAATTATTTTTATGGCATACACGTTAGGTATCAAACATACACTTGAGTACAGCATCCCTTTCATTATCACAGTTCCAAAGAAGAGGGTGTGGACTGTTCTAGCATCATAACCCTGGTCACTCTCACCCTCCATTCACAACTAGTAAGAAACAGACCATGGCTTTGGATGTAGTTTTTGCCTCATATCCTGCTTCACCCCTAAAGCCCATCTAAAAACCCAAGGCTCTAAATGATTTTAAGACACTAGTACTAGCCAAGACCACAGACTGTGGACAGTGCTGCCTGGAGTCAAGTGTGTAGTCGCAGAATGGATGGAATAGCAAACCTTTGCTATAGGATTGATGATGAAATGACTTCATATTTGCTATGTACTTGCCTACAGCATGGCCTGGCAAATGTAGAAGTGCTTCTACAAAAACACTGAGTATTTTCTTTTCAATAAATATGAGGAAATTAACATAAAGCATAAAATGTGACATCAGCTGAAAAGATGTTTCTCTTATTTTCCATTGGGATGATTCCTAAGTTTTTGAATAGTTGGGTTTTCTGTGACAACCAGATAGAGCCTTGCCTTCAAACTACTTTAAGAGGACTATTGTTATGTACATCCATTTTATGCTCACTAATCAATTGAGTGTTCAGTTACATTTTCAAAAGTTATGTAAAAGAAACACTGTGAATTTTTTGTGCTGTTCGTTTCCAGGCAGGTCACAAGCTAGCTAAACAATTACAAAAGGACTTTTCTGTATTTTAAAAGGCCTTCCATTTGTTTTAGAAAAGGGTGTTCTCTCTTTTTGGAAGGTCTTTTTACTGAAGCAGGCTCTTTAATTGGAAGTAAAACAACAATATGCCTAGGAAATAGTTAATGCAGTCTCCATGGCTCAAATCCTATCAACAGATGGCTGGCTGATGTGCATAGTGGGGGTAGCCATAAAGCTCAGAGCTCACCAAACTTGCCATGTTCTCTTCCAAGAGGAGCTATCTCTAACATCTACAAAGGGACCTCATGAATATTTATGATATTTAAAACTAATAAAGGGTTGCAGTGGTGGAAAGGCACTTGGTGTTTATCAGATAATTACAGAGAAGGCAAGAACTATTCACTCATACTTATTAAAATACAGATTCAAATATGTTGACCAAACCTTAGCAGTAAGTAGTGGTATAATACAAATGACCTCATGACACAGCCACAGGTTCATAAGGTCCTGTGCACTGTTCTAAAAGAGACACACTTGGAGTGAAATAACATGGTTTAGAAAGAGAATACTGGGAACTATAGACGGCAAACCAATTCAGAGGACACTAGAGACTATACCACACCTGAAAGATCAAGTGCAGGGGAAAGGGTTCAGAAAATGAACAAAAAGTGTAGCTTCATGCAGATGGCAGATGTTTTCTCAGTTGGAAACACTTCCGGGGCAATCCCACCTCAGCCTTGTCCTGAAGGTTAAGTGCAAACTTCAAATCATGAATTTCTTTTTGAGTCTTTTGTTTCCACAAATATTTGATATTTACTTACCACATATCTAGCACTGTGTTGTAAACTAGGACACATTCATTCATTTATTCATTGATAAAATCAATCATTCATTTTACTTATTTGTGTGTGGGAGGGGATGTGCCTGCACTTGCTCAGACACAGGTGGAGGTCAGAGTTCAACCTCACGTGTCATCACCCTCCACCTTACCGTTAAAAACAGGGCCTCTCACCCAGCCCAGGGGTCACCAATTTGTCTAGGTTGTCTGACCACGGATCTACACTGACCTGCCCATCTTTTCCTCCCCAACACTGGGCTTTCAGGTGCAAACTACCATGGTCGGCTCTTATGTGGGTGCTGGGGTCTTGAACCCAGGACCTCATGCTTATATGGCAAGCACTTAACTCGCATACCGGCAACCCAAAACATACTCTAAAAATAGACATACATCTAGTCAGTGCAGTCAAAGTTTACCTACTCAGTACTTTAAAAACCAATTCTTGCTGGGCAGTGGCGGCACATACCTTTAATCTCAGCACTTGGGAGGCAGAAGCAGGTGGGTCTCCTTCTGTGGCTTCAAGGTCTGGTCTATAATGTGAGTTCCAGGACAGCCAGTGCTGTTACACAGAGAAGCCCTGTCTCAAAAAACAAACAAACAAACAAACAAAAAACCCAAAACAAACTAAAAATTGAGACTTTATGAAGTATAACTCTATGTACAGATAAAAGAATTGGAGAGATAACAGACATGTCAGGTGTTATGTTTTCTTTCCATATGCTTTATTTATGCTGCTCTCTACTTATAACTACAACACCATAAATACCATAAAAGCATCATGTGGAATTTGTGTGCTGTTTCTTGCTAAAATCCTACTCACCATATTATCGCATTTATGCATGCTCACATCCAGAGAGATATAAAACGCAATTTATTTTAAGAAATGTCTTAAATTATAATTGTATTTCTTAGGACTGGAAATTAAAAACAATCCATTCAAAGATTTTGATGAGCAATATTCCATTGTGTAGATGTACCACAATTTCTGCATCCATTCTTCAGTTGAGGGGCATCTCGGTTGTTTCCAGCTTCTGGCTATTACAAATAAAGCTGCTACAAACATGGTTGAGCAAATGTCCTTTTTGTGTACTTGAGCCTCTTTTGGATATATGCCCAGTAGTGGTATGGCTGGATGTTGAGGAAGCGCTATTCCTAGTTGTCTGAGAAAGCGCCAGATTGATTTCCAGAGTGGTTGTACAAGTTTACATTCCCACCAGCAGTGGAGAAGGGTTCCCCTTTCTCCACAACCTCTCCAGCATGTGTTGTCACTTGAGTTTTTGATCTTGGCCATTCTCATGGGTGTAAGGTGAAATCTCAGGGTTGTTTTGATTTGCATTTCCCTAATGGCTAATGAGGTTGAGCATTTCTTTAAGTGCTTCTCTGCCATTCGGTATTCCTCTACAGAGAATTCTCTGTTCCCCATTTTTTAAGTGGCTTACTTGGTTTGCTGCTTTTCAGCTTCTTTAGTTCTTTATATATACTGGATATGAGTCCTCTGTCAGATAAAGGGTTGGTGAAGATTCTTTCCCAATCTGTAGGTGGTCGCTTTGTTTTGATGACGGTGTCCTTTGCTTTACAGAAGCTTTTCAGTTTCATGAGGTCCCATTTATTGACTGTATGAAAAATAAGGAAATCATGAAATTTGCAGGTAAATGGTGGGATCTGGAAAGGATCATCCTGAGTGAGTTGTCCCAGAAGCAAAAAGACACACATGGTATATACTCACTCATATAGACATACAACATAGGACAAACCCACTAAAACCTGTGCATCTAAAGAAACTAAGCAAGAGAGAGGACCCTAACTAAAATGTCCAATCCCCATCCGGAAAGGCAAAGAGGATGAACATCAGAAGAAGAAGAAAACAGGAAACAACCTAGGAACCTACCACAGAGGGCCTCTGAAAGCCTCTGCCCTTCAGACTATCAAAGCAGATGCTGAGCCTGATGAGCAACTGTTGGGCAGGTGAACGGAATTTTAGGTAAGAACTGGGAAATAGTAAGAGCTGGAGAGGACAGGGTCTCCACAAGGAGAGCAACAGAACAAGAAAATTTGAACACAGGGGTCTTCCCAGAGACTCATACTCCAACCAAGGACTATTCATGGAGATAACCCAGAACCCCTGCACAGATGTAGCCCAGGGCAGTTCAGAGTCCAATTAGGTTACATAGTAATGTGAAGAGGGACTGCCTCTGACATAATCTGATTGGCCTGCTCTTTGGTCACCTCCCTCTGGGGGGAGAGCAGCCTTACCAGGCCATAGTAGAGGACAATGCAGCCACTTTTGATGTGAACTGACAAACTAAGATCAGAAGGAAGGAGAGGAGGACCTCCCCTATTAGTGGACTTGGGGAGTGGCATGCAAGCAGAGGGAGGAGGGAGGGTGGGACTGGGAGGGGAGGAGGGAGGGGCTTATGGGGGGATGCAGAATGAATAAAGTGTAATTGATGAAAAAAAAATTTTTTTTCAATGCAGTTTATTCAGGAACCTTGAACAATCATCTGACTCTGGGGAAAGCCAGCCCACAGCTTAAATAGCCTCTGGGTAGCCAACCCAGGCGTGCCACGTGGGCAATGCAGATAGGTCCACATACATGGAAGCAAGCCAGATCCTCAGCCTTAGCCAAATGTGGAATTGTTTGTGACAGAGAGCACTCACCATCGGGAAGGTAGAAGGCGGAAACCAGCTCCATCTTTAAGGCACAGCATTCCGCAGCTCTCTACAGTTCCCCCTTTTTGTTTTAGACACATCAGGCAAGAGTAGAGGTCTGATCTCTGATATTAGAAATAAATTGGGACTTTGTACCGATGTTCATTTAGGTGTCATCCACCCAAAGAGCATCAGACCCGTCTGATACCTTTTTCTCAGAGGCGGGACCTGGGGTATCAACCCGCATGCAATCAGACATTCTCTTCTCTGGGTCGAAAGCAACTGACCCTGAGTGCAGTGCTTAGCCTCGCATCCTGAGCGCAACATTTTAGCTTTTTATGGTATCCAACCATGCTTGGGCGAATGTCCTGCTTCAATGGCTGTAAAGGCCTGAATGATCATGGCTGCATCACACTGTTGTGAGACTCTAATCTTGCATACATACCACAGGCAAACCAAGGAGACCAACACCAGAAGGCCTGCTAACGCTCCCATGCCCACCCATTCCTTCAGATGATTCATGGCTGCAGCAATCCTTGATGATAATCCTGTGGCTAGTCCTGCGTCCACTCTGGTAGAATTTACTGTGACAATGGCCACTCTCAGCTGCTCCATCGTAGTATCGAATTCTCCAGTCCAATTACCTAAAATATAGCTCAACAATTGTTTAGACAGATTTGCAGCACAGGAAATATTCTCATGTTATATGCTAGTGACTCAAAGTCCAGCATATTTTCATTGACAGCCAAGTTGAGCGATTTGCCATAGGGTATCAATTTGCTCCTGCACGAGGTCAATCCTCTGATTGAACACCATCAAGCTTCCTTTTAGTTGAGCATTAATTCCTTTATGTACAACTAAGGCATGAGCTACATTGGCTAAATGATTATTCAGGGTCTGAGCAGTCTACCCAGTATGACTCATGGCTAATGCCTCGGTGGTTGCTCCAACAGCCGCCAATGAGATGGTAGTAACAATGGTGGCTGTAGTTCCAAGATCCCTTTTCTGTCTGAAGAGAGTCATAGCTTGAGGGGCCTCAACGGGCACAGGCACCCAGTGAGGCATGCGAGTAACCAGGGCATACCTAAATTTACTAGCATTCCAGCATTGGGCAAAAAAGCAAGTGTAATTGATGAAAAATTAAAAAAAAAAAGATTTTGATGAGCTTCTCTGGAATTTTTAAGAAAAAGAAAAAAGGGAACTGGAAAACTTTGGTATTGTAAGGGATTTGCCTTTTTTAGTCCACATCTCACTCTTGGGAGTAGCCATCCATCAGGAGAGGAAGAGCAATTCACAGAGCTCCTCCACCGTTCCTCGTGGTTCTCTTCCAGAGAACTGGGAACTAGCTCTCTACAAATTATGGGGCAGCCATGCTGTCTGCACCCTCTGTCCATATGTGTAAAACTGTATGCACTAACAAAAACCACTGCATTTTACATGTCTGTGTGCCAGTGTCTACTGGAGAGCCATGACCAATGCTTTCATACCAGTTAATCTTGAATTAAGTGGATATTATAAACATTTCATGTATTCATAAATGCATAAAGTGTCATAATGATGTAAAAAACTATTAGATACATTCCTTAAATAATAAGCACTGTTTAAATAATAAGAATCCACCCACAGAAAATCATTTGCACACCTTAAATAAAAGACTGTATCCAAAATGTTTAAAGAACTTTAAAAACTATATCAGAAAATACAAATCTTGCCTTAAACCTGAGCAAACTGTACAATATTTCACCAAAAGAAGATAGATAGATCAATCTCACCTATAAGACAGCTAACATCAAAAGGGCTTACAACTGTAGAACCAAAGCAACTTTTAATCAGTGCTCATGGGAATTCAAAATGCTGTAAGCTATTGGGAAAATAGCTGGCAATTTTTTCCAAAAACAAGCCATGATCTCATATGATTCACCATGCTGCTTAGAGATAGTTATCTCATTTGTTAGATGCAAAAACATAGGTGTGGGTGTTTTAGCAATTTTATTCATAATCATCCGAACTAGAAGTAATAGACCATTTGATGAGTGAAGTGATAAACTGTGATATGCTCGTATCACAGAATATTATTCAGAAGTAAAATTTAATGAGCTACAAACCACGAAAAGATATGTGAAAACCTCAAGTCTATACTAACAACTGAAGGAAACAAGTCTTAAAAGGCTGTCTGCTGTGTCATACCAAATACACACGTAACAAAGATGGCTATCAGTGATTACTTGTGGTCAAGAGGAGGATGGGAAGGATGAAAGAGTGCAGCACAGTGGACACTCGGAGAAGTTAAGCCACTCTGTGGTTCCCTAGTAGAAAACGCAGAACATTATGCATTTGTCAAAATTTGTAGTTTAGAAGAAATTAAACCTGGCATGTTCAAGTTCCAAAAAGCTTTAAGAAGTTGGAACAGGCCAGGTAGGAATTTGGCCTGTGACTAAAGGGTGTAACTGTAACAGCAATGCAGCAATACTAGATGAGAGTGAGGATTTTGGACTTATATGATGCTGGAAAGAAGTAAACTCTATAAAAAATAAAGATACAAGGAACTATACACAAACATGGAACTGTAGCTGAGCAATAAGTTAGCCATAATGAGACAAATATGGCTCACACACATACATGCACACACACACACATACAGATGCCACTGGCCACTGATTTTGAGCAGACAGAAGGAGAGTTTACAAACAAGAAGAGGCATATCGAACGGTCCATGTCTTAATGAGTTAATTACTGACATCAATATAAACTTGTAGTTGGCTTAGTAGATGTATAAGTGCTTACATATATAAACATTTATAGATATATAAAGGTATGTGCTCCTATATTTCTTTGTTTTCTTGGCTGGAAGCATAAAGGAAACAATACCCTGTAGTAGGCAAGCATTCTGACTTTAGAGTGGAGTGTTATCCTATAAAAACAACAACAAAAAACAAACAAACATCATCAACAACAACAACAAAACCAACTAAACAACAACAAAAACAACACTCCTGGGGGGAAATGGCCGATTCTAGGATGGGTCAGAAGATACACAAGAAGAGCCAGACACTTCTATGAGCCTGACAGGAAGTATGAAAAGGAAAACCTCATGTGGATAGAAGTCTGTTGATGGGATTCAAGAGCTGCAGAAAGAGTTCTCTGCTGAGAGCAGTCTTTAAACATTGCATCCACCAAACTTGTTCTAAAAGGCCAGTTTAAATGAGAGCAAATAAAACTGCACAGAAATAAGTATGCACAGTTCTGTATCCAGGTTGAAAAGTCATTAAATAAGTTTACAAATGGGGAGAAGAGACTGGTCTCCCAGGTAGAAACATACAGAGCTTGTGAGCTAAGGTGCCTGCTGTCAAGCCTGACAGCCTGAGTTCAATCCCCAGGTAAAGGTGAAAGGAAAAAACAAAAACAAAAAACCAAAAACCACTCTCACAAATTGTCCTCTGACCTCCACATGAGTGCCATGTGGAAGTCAGAGGCACTCTACAGTTTTATTTGCCATGGAACTCATGTGCACTTGCAAATACACACACACACACACACACACACACACACACACAATTTAAAAACATACACATAACTTATGAAGAGATTCTTCTCTCAAGGGAAGGGAACGTGATTGCACATGGGAACTGTTATTGCTCACAATGACAACCTTCCCAAAACAGAACTATAGAGAGAGTTAGGGTGGGGAGAGTAATCTAAGGGAGGTAAAAACTGCCAAAATCTAATTCAGTCAGGAGGTTGGCCAGCACCAACAGCTGTAATTCTTGTTGGGATTATACAGTCTGATGGGATGACAACGGCCCATTAGATCTGTCCTTTCTTTGAAAGCTCAACCAGGCTAATATTGCCCAATGGGGGTGGGGGGAAGTGGGCATCAGGTATTAGAGGGAGAAATGACAACTGAATGTCATGTGGCATCCTGTAATATTGGGGACCTAAAAGGAAACATTAGGTATTCATAACAGAAACACTGAGTGAAGTATAGATTGTAATAAAGATACACATCAATACTAGTTCATTAATTACAACAAAGATATTGCACCAGTACAGGGTGCTGACAACAGGGAGAAATGGATGCATGGAATATGGGAGTCCTCTGGGGTACCTTCTGAGCTGGGCTGTAAATTTAAGATTGTTCTGGAAATTAAAATCTATTACAGTTTAAAGGAGGCAATAAAAACTGCCTTTAAGTCCTGCGTAACTTTCTATTAATTAGAGGGTAATGTAGAAATTGGCTCTATACACACGGTGATTCCTCTTCTTTATTTTTTCTTTCCTTTATAACCCTCACAATGCTCAAGAATATTTCCTGAAAACAAAAAACTAGAAAGCAATAGATACACCAAAACTCCAAACACGAAGCTCTTCCCCAGCCCATTACCTTAGGACCCCTTGTTCCTGCTGATAGCATCTCCCTTCCCTCAGATCCTGCCCCATAGGTGGGTCATCCTGCAGGATTCTGCTCAGGGTCCTCTGCTCAAATAAACTCCCCAACCTCTTTTAAAGGAATGATGGCCCACCCCTTACCTCCCAATTTGGTCCCTTTGGAGTTGTCTGCCCTCTTTCTACCCAGTGTGTTCTACCCAGGAGTGCTTTTGAATTGCTGAATCTTACCTTACTCCACGACTCCAGCAGCAAAAAGCTATATTTTTAGACTTACAGGCTTGTGGTCACACTCAGTTTCAAGTGCTTTGTGTATCTAAGTTTCTGTTCTTCACAAGGCTCTAGCACATGGTTTTCTGACTTTTTAAAAACCATCTATGTCCTTGCCAAGTTACTAACTAACTGAAGATGGGATTGTTCCTTTTCTTTTTCTCTTTCTTTCTTCTTTTTTCTCTATCTGGAGTGTGATCAGAGTATCTGGACCATTCATGGGAACAGAACTGAATTAATGACCAGCTCAAGCACATATTAAATGAGAAACTGTGCTGAAAAGGTTTACGATTTTTGTAGGTTAACATCTAACACTATTTTTCCTTGCCAAAATTTGGAAAGAACTGAGAGATAGCTGAGGGTCAGGCAGATTATGTACAAAACATTAAATTTAATGCTGACAAAGCTGAACTGGCAAAGCAAGGTTTTGCTGTAGAGCTAAGCAGCATCTTTGTACTTTTCCAGGCATTAAGCAGACAAAATGCTTGCCAGGCATTTCCCTTGGGGTGGGAGAATCAGCCCTATAGTACGTAAGGTAATTTTACTTTGTACAATTGGTGTAGTCTGTGGAAACAGAAGCAGCGCCTGCCACCATACTTAGCTGCATGCCTTAGAGCCAAGGTCATCAAATCCCCTTTGATCGTGTCATGTCACCCTGGTGAAGCAATGAGTATGCCCATCTGCTGTGGAATACTCAGGACAGGGCACGGAGCTGACATCAGACCCAGAACAGACAGGTTCCTGGCCCGGCTGGAGCCTGTCTCTCACAGATGGAGCATTGAACCTATTCTCTCTGGAGCCAAACTACGTCACAGTTGCTTCCTTGGCAGTTACAGGTGGTCTAAAATGCCTATCTCACTTGGTAGTACCCACAGGAGCTGGCACTGAAGCCATCATTGTGGTTTGTATCATCCAGAAGAGTCATTGGTCCTAGCCAGTTCTTTCTTATATACAAGAAAAATGGCATCCTATGGCACATACTGGCATCTAAAATCACCATGACTCCTAAGCAGAAGGTAGCAAATGAGCTGGATTCTGAGCATGGTAGGAACATGATAGCTTTTAAAATTTCTAATTTGTTGTTGTTATTTGAGACAAGGTGTTACTGTGTTACCTAAAGTGACTTTTAACTTATTGTTCTTAAGCCCTCTGAGCAGTGAAATTACAAGTGCCTGCCAGCCCCCAAGCTGAAAATATGCTGTGATACAGTCAACGGATGAGTACAAGTGTCCATAGTCATGTTGTTAGAAGAATCATTTACCCTTTGTTCGTTCTGCTCTATTAAATATGAAAGTATTGTTCTATCCTGAAAACCACTGGGTAGTATGTCCTAAGGCAACATATATTCTAATAATATAACATTAAAGGGAACATTACAATAGTATTCTATATAGTTTCATCTCCTATAGTCTTCAATCAGGCAGGATGTTGTGTTCTGCAAATACAAAGCTTTATTGAAAATCAGAGGATACATGATTCGAATCCCATGTGAAAGCAATATGATTTTGCAATAATATATGTAGTATATTCTTATTATGAGTTAGGCTATTTATTAAAATATGCCACCCAGTAATTTTCAGTAATTCCTCATGTTATATAATATAAATATCATATGTGAATATATTTGTGAATATATCGCATATCAGTAAAGTTTACCAATAGCCATAGATTTAAGTGTTTTACTTGCTGATGTGATCATCCAGGCAACTGAATCCTGGGTCAGGTAGGTGGGCTTATCCACATATCAGAAACCTATCCGGATGCTCCAGAAAGCAGCCAGAGCAGTTCACCTGGTCCTCTGGAGGAAGACCCATGTTAGCAGTGTAGCATGTAAAATACTTAGCATGCATTGCCATATACCTCTAGCCACTGCCTGTGGCAGGCATTACTAATTGATCACAGCATACTCTGCCCTGACTTAGATGTTGCCTACTTCAGCCAGAATTCAGGGCTACCTCTACTAATTGGTTGGACTTTGCAGGAGAAATGAAAACCAGCTGACATCTCACAGACCTATGAGTCCTGGAACCTTCCTTTCTCACCCCTTTCTCTTACTCTGCCCAATAATAATTGCTGTTTGTACATCTTTCTGTCTCAGGAGTGGCTCATTCAGAACACAGGCATGCACTCTGTAATGGCAAGTTCTCAGCATCTAGGCAAATGCTGAAAGAAGGTACCGAAACCTAACCCACAGACTATGGGAGAAAAGCAGGTCTAAGAGAATAATAAGCTCAGGTTTGGAACAAGCAATCCTGGGGTGCCATGCAGACATCTCCATCCACCCTAGGAAGACAGAAGTTTGACATGATTCAGAAAAGGTCTCAGAGGGTAGAGAGAACCAGTGTGGGCTGTGGATGCAGAGTGACTTCACAGGGGGTAGTCACAAAACTGTGATCAGAAACAGCATCTCCAAGACGAGAGACATCACGGTATCGTTTACAGGCCAAGCTGGACTAGCAGACTAACACAGGGACTAACCAGATTGCTCTCTTGCTGACGAAAGTGCTGGAGAACAGTTGAACCATTTTAAACAACTGTAGCTGAGACTGTGAGAAAACCAGGAACTTTCCTTCATTGAAATACATTAACTGGCCACAAAACAAAACTTTGCACAAAAAGAAGACATCTTATCTAGACTGGAGTTATGTTAAGGAGACAAACTTGGAGAGCTATATAGCTGGCCTGATTTATGCTTATGCATTTATAGTAATATCTATAAATATTTATAACATAGTATCAATATTTATAAATGTACATGATATATATTCATATACAACATAGAATATCATAATAGTATCTGCAACATTTCATTATGTTTGCTGCATTATGAGCATACTTGTAAAATCAAAACCTGAAAAAATACATTTGGGAAACCAAGCATAGAGACAGACTATATCATGTATCTAAAACATGTCCAGGTTTAGGCAGCGCTGTGATCTCACATATTCCTCAGACAGCTCAGGACCTTGGATGCCTTCTGCACTTACACAGCCAGATCTTGCCTTCCCAGATGATGTATGCCAGGAGAAAATATGCTCTCTGCACAGTGCCCAAAGAAGATTGCTTTAGAAATGGCTTAAGCGGAGCATCTACTTAGTACAGAAGTAGATGTGCTTGGTCTCACAGGCAAGTCCTGCAGGTCCGTAATATCATTTTGGTTCAACTATTTATGCTGCAATTGAATAAATTTCCCCAACTGGTTATTTGATTCTGACTTGGTTCTTTTTCCCCCAGCTTAAAAGCTTAAAAACTACTGAATGCCAGTGTGTCACTAACAATACAAAACTGTTGCTATGGGGGGAAATGTAACTGTTGAAAAAGTTATTATCTTTTGAAGGAGAAATGTTGACTCAG
This sequence comes from Meriones unguiculatus, assembly GCF_030254825.1. Lineage (NCBI taxonomy): Eukaryota > Metazoa > Chordata > Mammalia > Rodentia > Muridae > Meriones > Meriones unguiculatus. The sequence continues at coordinate 98,663,634 of NC_083351.1, forward strand.
TGATAAGGACAGGCTCTGGATCCCCAGACAGAGCACCCAGGGGAGCACTCCCTGGAAAACTAGACGCCTGGAATGCTCTTGAACTAGGCTTCCTTGTATAATTAACGGCGCTCAAGGCCTATAGTTTGATACTCAGTACAGCTTTATTTACAAGAATGAAAAGAAAGGAAAAGTGAGGTCTTTTCTCGCTGTAAAATGACAGAGACCCATAGATGGACAGTGCACAGAGTGGGGGGACGCTGGGCACTCACTCATTCAGAAGCAGGATGTCTCTATCACACCCCTCTCTTCAAGGCTCAGGGATCTCTGTGGAAAAGGATGTGGGAAGATTCTGAGAGCCGGAGGCGGTGGATGACGCCAAGGAAACCTTTTCCAGGTGCAGCAGGGCTCGTGCACACAGGAACTCACACATACTGTGACAGAACATACAAGACCTGTACAGGTTTAAACCAGACACAAGCCCAGCACTGAGAGAGGGAAGTGGGCACAAAGTCCCACTCCTAACCAGGAAGCTATGTAGTTGATAGCTGCTGGGAAAGGGAAAATCAATGGTCTCCTGTGGAGTGTTACTGGGTGTATCAGTCACGCCCAGGGCAAGCTTCTTGTTCAGGAGGAGTGTAGTCCACACAAAATGGACTCCAAGGGGATCTTTGGGAGGGGGGTTGTTTGGGATTTTGTTTGCTTTGATTTTTGTTTTGTTTATATTTAGAGAGAGAGAGAGAGCATAAAATTGGATGGGTAGGATAGGGAGGAGGTAGGTAGGATCTGGGAGGTGTTAGAAGAGGAATAGACATGATCAAAATACATAGTATGAAAACATTTAAATAAAAGAAAACATCAAGAAATATGTATGGAGGTAGCAAGGGGGAAGGGATAAACAGAAAAGACAGATAGAAAAAATAAAGGATGAAAAGATAACTCTAAAAACTACGGAAAGAAGAACTGTGCAGACAGATTATATTTTATCCAGGAGACAGAAACTGTAATGATTGAAACCTGCTTCTACCAAACAGCAACACTATAGCAAAATCCCCCTGAGTATTGAAAAGTAAAGTTCTAAGGACATCAGGTCAGATAATTGTAATTGCATTGAAATTGATGCAGTATATGGCAGTGACTATATAAAGGAAACTGAGTAGTAATAATGTCTCAGCTAACAGTATTTGTGAATTATTTTTATTTGCTTCTAAATGTATTATTTTATTATTCTCCAAATAAACATATGTTAACTTAATAGTGAAATAACTACCTTAATAGGGAAATGATACATATATTTAAAATATCTCATTATTTTTGTGTGTTTAAAACACATGTAAAACATCCAGCCAATATTTAAAACTGCAACATTTCTTTGATCAGTAGGGTAATGATGACTTGAACTATTAATACATAATTCAAATATATATCCTAATTCACATTATATATTTTAATTAATAGCCATTTACCATATGATATATTTTAAATTGAATTGACAAAATCTACTGGATTGATAAGGTGAGTCTCTCTACAGACTCCAGTATATCTGACCATGACTCAGAGTCTAGCAGGTTAAGTTGCAGTGATAGCAATCTTACCAAAACTGGTTTTGGAAATATGAATGTCCACAAGCCTTACCAAGTTTACTGGTGCTTTTGTTACTCACACTGAAGTCCTATCAACTGTACCATGAACCACGAACTAAAAGGGAAACATGGATGTTTCTAAACAGATCTGGACGTATTGTTGACTTGTGAATAATGCTTGCTGTTTGCTCTCACAGACACACAGAGACACAGACACACACACACACACACACACACACACACACACACACACCAGAACTGTCAGGCTGGTAGATTTCTGTGGATGAATAGAAAAAAGGGTTAAATGAAGACTTAAGGGTTCCAGCATAGACATATTTTCTTTTTTCTTTCTTCTTTTTTTTTTCTTTTTTTCTGTTTCTCTGCTTCCTGTGGTTTACTTTTGAGGGACATCCACAGAGTTGGGAGACATGCTGATCTTGTGACAATTTCTCTCCCAGCACTAGGAGCTGAGTTCACACTCTCTCACATTCTCTGAAGCTTTCCCTAGTCCCAAAGATGGCACATAGAACCCTTTTGTGGAGGAGGAGGAGGAGGAGGAGGAGGAGGAGGAGGAGGAGGAGGAGGAGGAGAAGAACAAGAACAAGAAAAACAAGAAGAACAAGAAGAACAAGAAGCTGTAGCATGGTGGAGCAGACCAGTAATCCAGCACTTGGAAGATAGAGGCAGGAGCTCAAGTTGAGGCAAGCCTGGTCTACATGGTGTGTATCAGCCCAGCCAGCACTACAAATCAAGACCCTGTCTCAAAACCAAACCAAACGAAGACATTCACAGGAGAAATGAGACCTCTTTTATTAATTTTTAAAATTTTTATTAATAAAACTTTATTCACTTTGTATCCCCCCCCCCGAAACCCTTTCCTTCCCAGTCCTGCCCTCCCTCCCCCTTCTCTACACATGCCCCTTCCCAAGTTCAATGATAGGGGAGGTCCTCCTCTCCTTATTTCTGATCCTAGTCTATCAGGTCTCATCAGGAGTGGCTGCATTGTCTTCCTCTGTGGCCTGGTAAGGCTGTTCCCCCCTCAGGGGGAGGTGATCAAAGAGCAGGCCAATCAGTTCATGTCAGAGCCAGTCCCTGTTTCCATTACTATAGAACCCACTTGGACACTGAATGCCATGGGCTACATCTGTGCAGGGGTTCTAGGTTATCTCCATGTATGGTCCTTGGTTGGAATATCAGTCTTGGAAAAGACCCCTGTGCCCAGATTTTTGGTTCTGTTGCTCTCCTTGTGGGGTTCCTTGTCCTCTTCAGAACTTACTATCTCCCACTTCTTTCATAAGATTTTCTGCATTCTGCCCAAAGGTTGGCCATAAGTCTCAGCATCTGCTTTGATACCCTGAAGGCCTTTCAGAGGCCCTCTGTGGCAGGCTCTTATCCTGTTCCATGTTTTCTCCTTCTTCTGAAGTCCATCCTCTTTGCCTTTCTGAATGGGGATTGAGCATTTTAGCCAGAGTCCTTCTTCTTGATTAGTTTTTTTAGGTGTACAGATTTTAGTAGGTTTATCCTGTTCTCCATAGTCCTCAAATGGCCAATATACACTTAAAGAAATGTTCCTCAACAGGGAAATGCAAATCAAAACAATCCTGAGATTTTACCTTACACCCATCAGAATGGCTAAGATCAAAAGCTCAAGTGACAACACTTGCTGGAGAGGTTGTGGATAAAGGGGAATCCTCCTCCACTGCTGGTGGGAATGTAAACTTGTACAACCACTTTGGAAATCAATCTGGAGCTTTCTCAGACAATTAGGAATAGCGCTTCCTCAAGATCCAGCTGACACTCCACCAAGGACCATGTATGGATATAACCTAGAACCTCTGCTCGGATGAAGCCTGTGGTAGCTCAGTAACCAATTGGTTTCGCATAGTAAAGGAAACAGGGACTACTTCTGACAGGAACTCAATGGCAGGCTCTTTGACCTCCCCACCCCCCAAGGGAGGAGCAGTCCTGCTAGGCCACAGAGGAGGACTTTGCAGCCAGCCCTGGAGATACCTGATAAAACAGGATCAGATGAAAGGGGTGGAGGTCTTCCCCAATCAGTGGACTTGGAAAGGGGCAGGGAGGAGATGAGGGAGCAAGGGAGGGTTTGGGAGGGAATGAAGTAGCAGGATACAGCTGGGATACAGAGTTAATAAAATGTAACTAATAATAAAAAAGAAAAAAGATCCAGCTTTACCACTCCTAGGCATATATCCAAAAGATGCTCAAGTATACAACAAGGACATTTGCTAAACCATGTTTGTATCAGCTTTATTTGTAATAGCCAGAAGCTGGAAATAACCCAGATGCCCCTCAACTGAGGAATGAATACAGAAATTATGGTACGTCTATTCAGCAATAAAAAACAAGAAAATCATGAAATTTGCAGGTAAATGGTGGGAACTGGAAAAGAGCATCCTGAGTGAGGTATCCCAGAAGCAGAAATACAAACATGGCATATACTCACTCATAAGCGGATATTATAAAAGAGACCTCTTAAATGTCAGGAGAGTCTGGTGCATGTATGAGCCTCTTTGGTACTAGAAAGCAGTCACTTAGTCTGACCTGCACAGAGAAAAGAGCTCAGCAGAGGTGACTCTCACCATTACTGCACTAGCATCAGACCAATGGCTGATATTAAGGTGATCCAAGAAACCATTCCAGAGCCACTCTGGAGGACTTCAGCTTTCCTGTCCCAGCTGTCTTCCATTTGCCTCCCTCCCTGACTAATATTGATCACCAGTGTATCTACCTACCTCCCTACCTCAATCTCCCCATCCACCCTTCATCAGAACTTTGAGAATTTCTGTGATTATTTATCATTCTTATAAAACAGTCCAACAGACTCCTAAGACCACAAGGCAGCCCTTTCTCTACTGGTCCCAGGCCAGCAGTATCAGAACTACCTGGCACATGTTGGAGATGCAATGATACGTGTTTCATGGCCGAACTATTGAATTCGAAGCCCTGGGGTTTCCTTAACCTCTCAGGTGACTGTGGTTCAGCTCAAAGGCCGAACCCCTGCAGCAGGGTGTTAGCACCATGACTGCCCGTCCTGCTAGGTCTGCCTTGAATATAACTCCTCTGACATTCAGAGATGCTGGGCAGCATTGTTTTTGTTGCTTGCATGCTTTCACGACAGACTTTTATCACAATGTGATACACTTTTTAGGCTGGAGAGTGTTATTGGTTATTCTGTTACATCTCTTAAATAAAGGTGTGTGTGTGTGTGTGTGTGTGTGTGTGTGTGTGTGTGATTCAATAAAAACAAAGCCCAGCGAACTCATCTTTTAATGAGATGATTCTTTTCTGTGGCTCACAGACCAGCGGGTGGTGCAATCATCTTGCCTACCACAGGAATAGGATAGCAGTCAGCATTGATTCCATTAGCATTTATTGTTAAATGTTGAAAAGCTATGTGAGCATAAATAAATACCCAGGAAAAGGAGGGGATTTGTTAAAATATCTTATGCTCAGCTCATCAACATTCTTCCACATTGTATGATAGAATCACTTGGCAATCCAGCATCAAAATTATTGTGAATAAGTTGAAAGTATGACTTTACATTTGTGGGAGAAAAATAGAATCAGTTCAACTAACAACAGGTTCATTACTATATTATTAAAAGACATTTTCTGATAAAATAATCTCATTCAAAACGTTTATCCGACTTACCAAATGACACCTTGCTTTGTTTGGTTTACTCATAAGCATTTGGAAACTCAAGTGTTGTGATATAAATTGCAGTGTAATAGCTTTTTAATGTTTCATTAGCATATCAATTAAGTGCAATGTGTTTCACTATGATATATTCATGCACACCTGTAATGTATTTCAACATAGTTGCACACAGCCATTACCCCCTCTTGTGCCCCTCCTACTCTGATGATTCCATCTCTTCCCAACTAGCCCCATTTCTGCTTTCATGCTTTTATTGTGTATTTTTGCTTTGTTTTGTGACCCACCCACTGAGTTCCACTGCGGGTCTTTACAGGAGTGCAGCTGAGAGTTTATCTACAGCACCACGAGCACCTTACGAATGGTTACAATACCGAAAGTAACCTCTCCCTCTTCCATCAACCATTTACTGCATATCAACCCTCAGGGAGGAGTGGGGGCCCGGGGACTCCATCACCATCCATGACAGTGTGTTGAAGGTCACCATCTCAGGCAGATCTTGTGCAGATGACATCTTTGAGTCAAGACTGCAAGGGCTGGGGAGCAGCTCAGCAGTGTTGCTCTTGCAGAGGACACTGGTGAAGTTCCTAAACCCACATAGTTGCTAACCACTGTGCTAACTCCAGTTTCAGAGACTCTCACACCTTCTTCTGGTGCCAGGGGCTCATGATATGCATGCAGTGCATATATACACGAACACAGACACACACAATAAAAATAGATCTTTGAACAAGTTTTTAAAGAAATAAGAATACAAAGGCTACGATTTTCCAAGGACACTCAGGACCAGGAATTTGGCTGCATATATTCTACATTGTACAATGTAAAGAGGGAAATTTGTATGCACTCTCAAATACATGCCAGTCCCTGGGTATAAACAGTGACTCTAAGGTGATTTTGTTTCAACAGGCACTTTCAATACAGTCTTATTAAAATTAAAGACACAACTTAGCTCATGATTTCCAATTAGTCAAATGAGTCACCACTGTCCAAGTCATGATGACAGGCTTAATTTCTGTCAGGGAGAAAAAAAGAAAAAAGGAAAAGGGTTGGCTTCATTTTTAATTAAAGGTGTTGATATGCATCTCTTGATCAGTTTTGTTGTTGCTGAATTCAAAGATGGAGGCGTTCCTTCGGCTGCTCATGGTATAAAGGGGAGATTGCTGAGTCAATCACAATGTTGCCCATTGCCCATGTTGCCCTGACACTCATCCTTCTAAGCAAAGCACCCTGTGCTGAAAATGCAGAATGGACGGGAAGCCATTATCAACATCAGAACAAGGCAAAACACCACCCTCTCTTGACTGGCTGCATCATAGACTTGGACAGAGGCCATTCAGAACAAGCCACTGTTACTTCCACTCCATTCTTATTCTCTACAACCAAGGGAGGAAGCACAGTCCTGTGGAGGTTGTGCACTATAAACACTAGCTAGTGACTCCTTGAGGACTTTATCTTAATCTTCAGAGCTGCCTGCAAATGGCACATGCTTTGCAGAAGGAATCAAGTTGATCTCAGGTGATGGGAGCACTGGGCTCACAGCATCCTTACAGAGACACACAGGAGAGTGCAAGGAAATGTCAAGTGGAAACAGAGGAAGAGAATAAGTGATGCTGGAAGGTCCAGGATGGATGCTTACTGGAGTCTCAGGAGAAAGGAGGAGCCCCATGACACCTTCTTACCAGGGCTATGTCCCCCAAAATGGTGAACAGTAATCTATTTTCTGAGGTGCCTAGTTTGTGGTATATTATCACAGTCACTACAGGAAGTCAACATACACATTTGTAGAAGGCTGGCTGCCTCTGCACCTCTTAGAAAATGGCAGAAGATTCAGACATCTGCTTTTATCTTCTGTTGTAGGTAACTGGTGTGGGCACAGAAGAGCCAAAATTAAAGTCAGCTCTAAATCTGGCTAGAAAAAGCTGGTGGTCAGCACAGAGCAAGGTGAGACACTTCAATAAAAATGCAGAAGGTATTTGGTCTCATATCTGAGGTCTTAGTTTACATATCTATGAATGGGAACTTCACTTAGACTTTAACAATCTTGAAGGCATCTGGTAATGAAGCGGATGCTTAGGGCCGAGCAGGGAAGGAAACCATTTCCAGCAGACAAAGGCAAAGATGAGTTATAGCTTCCCCATCATTCTTTCGTCTCAAGCTCAGACAACTCAGGTTCCACCATCTTTCACAGTTCTGCTCTCAGGAAGTCCAGGTTCTCTTTGCAGCTCCATGGAGAAGGCAGCAGCCTTGGCTGTGTTTCTGGGCTAGCTTTCTTGTTCAGATCCTCCTCCAGCTGCTCATTCTGAGCCCAGGTTTAGTGATTATCAAAAGACTGTTCCACACTTATTGGGCGATAAAGGATGCCTACATCCCATGTGCCTGCCAGAGTTCATATGAAATATATCAGCAGGCAAGAAGTATCACATATCAGCCCACAGATTGACCGTGTACAGTGGTCTCTCAGCATCTTTGGGAGATGTTTACAGTACTTACATGGGTACCAAATTATAAGGATTCTCCAGTTCTTTACATAAAGCAATACATAATGTACAGAATAAAGTATAGAGGTTGCATATAATCTGCACAAATATTTTTGTATGTTGACTTGTCTTCAGACAACTCAAAATGACTACCAATGATGTACAAATAGTTGTTACAGTATACTGTTTAGAAAACAGTAAAAGTAAAGCCTACACTAACATGACAGCATGGACCACAGGCATCAATAAGGCCAGCAATACAGGCCAGGCATATTAACGTGGCCTCTTAGCAGTAGCTCAGGCCTTGCTTTGTTCTTAACACCACTGCAAAAGAAGCTTTGTTGTCATTTATAATCAGTGGGAAAATGGATCATGGAGTTCCATATAATATCTGGCTAGAGCATGGACCACGGACATCCACCTGGCCTGTAGCATCAGCACATGCGATGGATGTCAGTGTTGTCTCTGGTGGCAGTATGGACCAGCTACAGCAGTACCATGAACCTTACTGTGACCTTTGGTGGTATAGTGGTCCATGGACATCAACATGGCTTCAGGTGGCAGCACAGACCACAGACATCCACAGGGCTCTGCTGGTGACATGGGCTATGGACATCAATTCAACCCCCAGCTGCAGCAAGACTATAGACCTCAACGTGACCTTGGTGGCATCATGGTCCACAGACATCAACATGGCTTCAGGCGGCCCCACAGACCTTGGACACCTGCCCTGCCCCTCAGCAGTATCTCGGCCCTCACTTTGTTCTTAATCAGTAGTTCTTTAAAGTTGGCTTATAAGCTGTTTCGAAGCCTGATGGAGCTGGGGACTTCCAGTCACAGGATGCAGGGTTATATTTTGAATGAGAAATTTAAGCAGGCTCATGGGAAGGAAACCCAGTGCTTCTGAATACGTATGGTCTATTCTGCATGCAAGTCAGAATAAACCAATGAGACACAAGCTCAGGCAACCTAAATTTTGGTTGCCAAAATTTAGCTTCATGTAGGCAGTTTTAACTTTTATTTTATATTTAATTAAAAATGTAACTATAATGTTTCCCTCTTCCTCTCATCCCTCATATCCCTCCTACCAACAACCCTCAAAATCATGGCCTCTTTTTTTTCTTTACCAATCATTGTTATTTACACATATAAATGGTTACCTGTGAAAATCTTCACACTAAAATATATTGAGGGTTTTACTGTCCACTTCAGATGTAAACTCTAAACACAACTGAGCTGCAACTCTGTTGTTTTTTTGTAGACAAAGTATTATAGGTTACATCACAGAGCTTCATCTTCATAGAATAATGAGAAACTGCTCTGTTAGGTCCTCATACCAAAAACAACCCCTCTGAGCAGCTGTTTACAGTGAAGGGACAGCACCAGTGACAGAGGTGTGGCATGGAGCTGCCTATTGCCCCTCCCCTCTCTGTGAACCTCGTCCTGGCCTTGTCTTATTTTCTTTTTCATAGAAACTAAGGACATCTGGAACTTATACAAGAAAGGATGAGTTTATGAATAAGGAGGGATCTAGCTGAATCAGCCTGTTTTGTGTTGCTAATGATACAATTCCATACACTACGGGAGTTATGAAAGAGAGTTTTATTCTGGTTCGTGTTTACAGAAGGGCGAAGGCAAGGTCCTGTGCCTGATGATGACCTCCCACTGGTGACACCCTGAGGCCACGTGAGGCACCATCTGGGAAGAGCCATGGTCTTGGCCGTCTTCTCACAAAGCACGAAGAATCAATGCGGGTTCCACCTACGGTTTTGTGTAAGCCTAATCACTTGCTGCAGTTCCCACCTCTGGACGCCTTCACAGATTAAGTTCATGGTCTCTGTGAGTCTCAAAATGGAGGTTAAAATTCAAGTCATGGAGATGCAAAAGACCCACAGAAATGATCCCAGATCACAGTCATATCAACAGTCCCTTCCTCTATGCTTCCCTGACATCTCTTCTCCCTCACCAATACCCCTCCCCTGCTCAACGATTTTCATGAGAAGGGATTTTACAGAGTTTCCATCAATAGTATGAAGCCCTGACCAGCAAACCATGCTTAAACATAGTAGTAAGTCGCCTCCCTCTCGCAATGGGGTGGAAATGAGAACCTGTCAATATAAATCCAGACAGAAGGGTTGTGCAGTAATGAAAAATTTAGTCTCATGTAGGGTTTTAAATTTTATTATGTATTAATTAAAATGTAATTGTAATATTCCCTCTACTTTTTATCCCTTATATCTCTCCTACCCACACCCCTCAAAATCAAGGGCTTTTTTTTTCTTTGCCAATAATTCTTATTTACACACACACTGAATAATCATAGAAATACAACCTGCTTAGGCACTCTGGAAGTCAGTATGGAAAACATTCAAAGGCTAAAAATAAATTTACCATATGACCCACCTATACCACTTTCTGTCATATGTCCAAAAGACTTGACATTCTACTCCACAGACGCTTGCTCAGCTATGTTCATTGCTGCTTAATTCACTGTATCTATGAATTAGAAACAATTCAGATGTCCTTCAACTGACTAGTGGATAATGCAAATGTAGTAATATGCTCTATGGAATACTATTCTGCTGTAAAAGAATGTTTCATGTGCTTTGCAGATAAATAGACAGAACTAGAAAACATTGTGTCGAGTGAGGTAACCCAGATCCAGAAAGAAAAGCACCACATGCTCCCCTTCAGCTCAGGCTCCTAGCTCTAAATCTTCAGATGAGAGTACATATCCAGAGTAACCATGGACAGCAGGAAAGTAAAAAGGGACCATGGGGTGGAGAGATTTAGAGAGGAGAATAGCAAGTTATAAGTGGTATGAAAATGGAAATGGGAAAAATAGGGAGGGGGCTTTAACTGGTGATGGGGAGGGAGAATGGTACAAATGGAGAGGAGAAGGAATAAACACATTATGGATAATTGAAAAAGACATGGGGAATAAATATTTATAGCTAAGATTTATACCTAAAATTACTATATATGTAAAGGAAAGTACACCACTTAGAGAGATAATTCTCCCTCCAGGAGCTATAGTTCACCTAATAAAAACCTCAGTGCCTGGCATGAAACACCTCGTTTGGTGTTGGTTGCCTCCCAGAAGCTGAAGGTGGGTGTCTATTTCTGAAGGCACCACATGTACTCGTTAGACAGAGGCCTGGAAGGATTTGAGCTGTAATGTACTTGAAAGTCCTGCCTGAGGACTAGCTCTCTGTAGGCATTTTTAAAAGCTCCTACAGTCTGGTTTTTGTTTTATTGGCTGGTTTTGGGGTTTTTGTTTGTGTTTTGGTTTTTTTAATTATTTTAGAAAGGCACAATAAAGAGATATACATCTTTTTTTTTCTTAAATTTTCTCTTATACCAGCTTGGTGTTCCTGTGGGAACTCTAATACCAGCTTGGTGTTCCTGTGGGAACTCTAATAGTGGGAGCAGGGGCTGTCCCTGACCCTTTTGTCTACTTGTGAGATCCTTTTCCTCCTTCTGGGTTGCGTCATCCAGCCTTGATGTGATGATGTGTGCCTGGTCTTATTATAGCTTATTATACTGTGTTTGGTTCATGTCCCTGGGAGGTGTGCTTTTGTCAGAGTGGAGGAGTGGGGTGGATCTAGGAAAGAGAGGAGGTAGGAGGGGTGGGGGAGGGGAAACTGCAGTCAGGATGTAATACGTAAAAAAAAAAAATGATCTTTCTCTTCTACATTTTTGTTACTCAGTAACACCACAATCTGTATCCGGGTGCTTGTTGCTCAGAACGTCTTTTCCTGTTGCATTCTCACTGAGCACCAAACGTGACCTCATAGCAGCAGTTACACACCACTTCCATCCACTCGGAGACTGGTTTGCAGTGCGAGCTGTCACACGATAGTTCAAGCAACACACCCACCTGCTAGCGTGCTCTTAGAATGCAAAGCAAGTCAGTCAGTGGAATGGACTGGCTCTTGTAACTCAGTAACCCTCACCTTCACATGTAGAGGAACAAGCTTTTTCTGTTTTTTTTTTTTCCTGAGAGGAATCTCATTTTAACAAAGCTGTTCCCATCCAAGAGCTGCTTTCTGGCGATTCACAAAGAAGATTTCTAATTAGGTCCCATTTGCTATATTAAGACACAAATGAATCACAAAATTGACCCTTTTAAATGTAGCATCAAAGATGTTTGCAGATGTCAACAACAGGAAAACAGATGATAAATGGTAAAAATTAGAACAAATATAATCAAACAAGTTTTAATGCCGGAAAATGTGGATAAAATTAAGATGAGATCAAAGGAAATGAAACTTCAGAAGTTGAAAATCAAACAAGGGCTGAACTCAAAGTGACTTTTTGTCTTTAGCTGAGGGGTTACAAAACTAGGGCCTAGAGAAAATGCTTTCTTCCATTATGATGTAAAACAATAGGAAATGGGGTTTCACTATCTTATTTACTAAGGGGGAGCTTCTCTTTATTTTGATTTAAACATTTTAGTAGGTGTCACTTTAATTTGAATAATAATGCTAATGTATTCAAATATTTTGGCTCCTGGTACATAGGGCTGTTTGGAAAGGATTAGGAGGGATGGCTTTGCTGGAGGAGGAGGTGTGTCACTGGCTGGCTTTGAGGTTTCTAAAGACTTGCACCTTTGCCAGTGTGGCCTCTTTCTCTGCCTTCTGCTTGTATATCAAGATGTTAGCTCTCAGCCAGTCAGCCTTCATGGACTCTAACCCCCTGAAACTGAAAGCCCAAATTAAGTACTTTCTTATAAATTGCCTTGGTCGTGATGTCTTACCACAGCAAGAGAAAAGTAATCATGACGTATATGATTTTTGACTCTAAAGTGTTTTAAAGGACTATTTTCTATTATTTGTTAGTGATTCTGGGTCTTTTATATTATCTTGAAGGGTAAACCTACTACAATTATCTTGCTACGTAGAGAGAGTATCAAATGCCTTCTAAATTTATATCTCTATACCCACACACTGGTGCCACTCTAAGACTTCCCCAAAAAAGCTTCTTTATGCAGTGAATGGCGTTTAACGGAAGAACTCACAGCCGGCCACAGTGCAGAGTGTGACTGTCCATGGAGTGCTTATTTTAAATCCAGTTTCATAAGCTACAATTTTTGCAGGTTAAAGTTTCGTCAATGACAACATAATCCCTGAGGAGGCTGAAGAACAGAAATTAACTGGAAAACTAGAAAAACTAAACTTGGATTCTTCCTCTGTAGCTAAAGTCATGCGAGTCATCACGCTGGCTTCTTCCCAGTGTTTCTCTCACTTCTTGCCGCTTTCAGCAGTGTTCTGTGGAGCCATCACATCTCCAGTTTTTACGAGTTCCTCGCACTGGTGTCTCACCAGAGAACCCGTCTCGAGTCTGCGACGTTGCTCAGTTCATCCTGAACGCAGGGCTCCAGCTCACAGCAGTGGATGCTGACGCCACAGCCAAGGCCTGGGTCGGATCGCGGTACTGCCACCTGCCTGGTCTGCAATCTCACCAGTCGGTGGCCTTCCTATCGATATCTACCACAGTGGGCCAAATAAAACCATTTGTTACTTCACGCCTAAGACTGAGGGTGAGAAAAGCTTTTAACAACATCACTGTTATCACTAGTGCGGTTACTGTAGTTAGTAGTAACACGAACATTGATTTTGTGGTTTTAGTTGGCTTTTGATAGTCCTCCGAAGGCCCATTACTTTTCAATAAAACAACCTTGAAGACTCAGAAAGTGTGAAAATTCATCAAAACAAACACTCACTCAAAACCACCAAGTTGGTCTAAGTCTGAGTAGGTTATATGTCTGTGTATAGAATTTGAAAGAGATTTGTGTCAATTCTGAGCTGATGGAGCTCACCGAGATCAATATAAGCTTAAGGAAGTGTTGGATGGATATCACATACAGGATGGAGTCTGCTTAGGGCCATCAAAGGGGATGAAGGGTAAGGTTCAGGTGGGTCCAGAGACCCAGAGGGGGAAGGGGCAGGCCCTGTGAACTGTACTCAGGAGTGACTATGAGAAGGACAAACTGGTACCCAAAGGGTTCTGCAGTAGAGGTCCTTACGAGGAGGATGCCACCTGGAGGACGTGAAAGGAATAGACACCGATTATGAGCATGCCCCAGCAACAGAATCACAGTGAACAAGGGGACAGAGGTTGGGAGGGACAAAGAAAAGGGTTTCTGGGAGGAAAAGGCTCAGTGAAATGAAAGGCAGTCACACAAGAACACTGAAGTTGGCGACAGCGCACGGGAATGGTGTGAGCTAGAAGAGAACTCATGTAAAGCTTGAGACCAGTAGCTTAATGAACGGCTTGTTTGGAGAAGTTCCAGCCACATGCGGAACTCCAGATGGGCACCGCTTTCTGCTTGACCTCTGGAGTCAAAGGGAAGGTGAGGTTTTGGTGTTGCCTTTTAAAATGCAAGACCAGCTTCAGAAGAACTTCACAGTTATAAATCATTCTTCATAAACACTGGTCTCCATAAGTTATAAATATAATGACAAAAATGAGAGTGGGACATATGAAAAATAATGCATACATATAAGCAAATGTATAATTAGAGGTGAATTTACAGCTTTGAGTGATGGCGCTACAAATGAGATGAAGGAGATAAATGAATTAAACTACTGACTGGAGAAAGGACCATGTCAGAGAAAGAAGGAGGCACCTGAGGAAGAAAAACAGAGGAGGAATGGAAAAGGGGTTAGGCAGGGGGCAACTGCCATGGAACTCTGAATGTAAATTCAATAAAAAGATGCCCCTTGTAAAAAGTATAGACAATTCTCAAGACAAAAAATAAAATAAAATAAAATAAACACAAAAGAACAATAATGATTTTAAAGTAGGAAAGACAGTCTTTAAAATTACAGAGATGGTGTTGCAAGAGTATCACTGAACAATATCTCATGATGAATTTTTCAAATAAAAAGGAATTATTCATGAGGATATCTGTGTTTGGACAAAAAGATCTGTGTTTGGAAGAGATTCTGGGGATAAGCTGGAGCCCATAACGCTTGGGGGGAAAGGTCATTTTATAGGTGAAGTCTTTGTATATGTAAGGAAAAGGGCATCCCATGCATTTGCAGATTGTTTAGACATAAAAGAGCCAAATTTGTCGGCTCCTTTCACGGAGCTGACAGAAAAGCACCAGACCCATGCGTAGTAAAAGAGTACGTAGGCCCAGTGTCCACACTTTCCTGGAAAAACAGACACTGAACATGCTCCAGTTACCCATGGCACTCATGCAATCCATAAAAGTTCACTGATTACATTAGCCCAAGATTATTCCAGCGTTAGGGAATCATTTACCTAAGTTTGTACATTAGGAAATCTAATTGTGATTTTTTCAAAAGTTTTACATAATAAAATTTATAAAATTAAAAAGAAAACATTTACTGGAGAGTAAAAATCCAGGAATTAGGCATGGTGGGCACATCTGAAATTATACCTGGTAGGTGATGAGGTAGGTCAGCAGTTCAAGATCAATCTTGATTAAATAGTGAGTTTGAGGCCAGCTTGGGCTACATGTGACTTTCTCAAAAAGAAAACAAAAGAGAAAACACCAGGAATATGATATTCTAAATAAAATTAGGAATAATTTGGCTGTGAGTCTCAGCATCTCCCTGTGGGTCCCCTGACAGGGAAGTGGGCTCTGTTTCTAACATGGACTCCGTTGCATGCTTTTTGATCACCCCATCCCACCACGGGGTTGCCTTGCCGGGCCACCAGGAAAGAGAATGTGCTCGGTCCTGATGGGACTTGAGGTGCTAAGGTGGTTTAGTGGGGAGGGCCCCTTTCTTGAGGAATAGGGGAGAGAGGCGGGAGAGAGGATGGGGCCAGGAGGAGAAGAGGATGGGGATGGTGATTGAGATACAAAGTGAACAACTAAATAAAGTTAAAAGTAAAAAGAAAAAAAGAAAAAGAAAGGCAATGTCACTGTGAAAAGATAGTTTTGAAAAATCTAAAGGAACAAACATCTCTTTCTTAGACAAAACATGAGTGTTTTACTGTGTTCATTTCCCTCAGTGAATACACAGTACCAATAAATTCCTAATCCAAACCTCAAGATACACACACTGCCCATGTTTTGGACCTTTAGAAATAGGATTGAACTTCCAAAAGAAAGCATCCAAAAAGGATGCTGGTGCAGGTGTGGATAATTTAATGGTTTCCAAGGAAACAGGTCATGTTTGATTACTACCAGAGCATCATAAAATAGCAAGTGTGCCATTTTCAAACACACAATCCCAAAGTTAGAAGTCCAGCACTCCAGGTTACTATTTTTTCGAAATTGGAGAGAAATCTACTTTCTGTTGAGCTTCAGTGTTTTGTTTTAAACTATGCTCTCGACAAATTTATCAACTTCCATTTAAAGTTCAAATACAAGCTCTAACTGAAAAATACAGAAAAGGAAAAAAGAAATGTTCTCAGGCACTTGAGAAGTCAGGGGTTCTGTCTCAAGAGAAACACCCACTTCTGGATAATTATATACCCACAGGGCATAGAGATACTAGAAATGTTTCTTTCTGAGTATGAGGAACTCCGAGAGCACCAGAGGTAAGTGGCTGGACAATACACCAAACCTGAGAAAGCCGCAAAAGAATAGTGGTTTAAATGTTTTCAAACAAAATAACCGTGCATACATTTTGTGTGTGAATTATAATATGATCACCACTCAGATCTTACATATGAGCACTTATATATGTAACATAAAGAACATAGGATTATGGAGCACTGAAAGATGTAATGTCTTCACATCAATTTCGTGACCCCTGAATATCATAGCATGCATTTACACAAACCTAAGAGGCACAGGTCAACATTTGATGTGGCCTCTGGGGGCAAAAGGATGAGGTGGCTTCTGTCCGTAATAGGACATAGTGTCTCTCACTAAGATTTTCACAAATAATAGGAGCATATTCTAGATGCATAGTACAATAATTGCACACACAGGTTGTCTGTGACATGCATTCAGCTGTTAAGTGTTGTGGCCCCTTGTACTTATGTTCTTATACTCCCACACTATAGGCACTCCATTTCTTAGACTAGTGTCACAGGTTTATTCCTGAAGCATCACCACACAGGCAAAGACTTTCACTATAACACTGAAACAGCCCTCATGTCTCTAGGTTAAAGGAGGTTTCATCTCAAAGGGGAGGACCGCCTCTATCTGTGGACTTGGAGAAGGGCGTAGGAGGAAATGAAGGATGGAAGGTGGGATAGGAAAGGAAGGAGAGAGAAGGCTACAGCTGGGACACAAAGTGAACAAACTAATTAATATAAAAAGAGAAACATTAAAAAAGAAAAAAGGTTTTATCTCTATTAAAAGCCTTCTAGGAACATCATCAATATATTCTATACAGTGCCTGACTGTATTGTGAAATGATGTGACCCCTGATGTCTTCACGATTAAGGAGATTTAGCATAAAAAGTAAGCTGGGGGATCAGAGAGACAACTCAGTAGTCTAAGAGCACTTGCTGTTCTTAGAGAAGACATAGGTTTGGTTCCCAGCAAAACAGCTCACAGCCACCTGTAGTTCCAGCTCTAGGGCATCTGACACCCTCAGCTGACCTCTGTAGGCACTATACACTATGGTACACAGATAGGCATGCAGCCAGACACTCATTTAGAATAAAAAAAAATTCTAAAAAGGCTAAATGTAAGTCCCTGCATACTGCAGTGTATTCATATTTAACTGAACTGAAAGAATTCCAAGGAGATAAATGGCAGATGCCGTAAAGCAACACAGTCAAGCTGATAAATAAAGGAAGAGTATGGCAAAATACTTGAGCATAAATCCATTTGCAGTTGCCCACACAGTCTGCAATGAATGCAGGGCTAGAAGTAGTACTCAGTGTCAACAATCTAAATGGCCTTGTGCACACATCTAATCAGAGCTGCGACTGACTCTGTTAACATCCATGGCCAAGTCAGCTCCTCCGACACTTTCATGCTCCCATTAGTACGAAGTTAGTGAGGCTGGCTGACTTCTAAGGACAGACTATGGCTCTGGGGAAGATTTTTAAAAGTTGAAAAGATACAATCCTGTTTCATTACTTATGTCTGATGCCCTTGAACCACTACCAAAAAAAAACATATTCACATCAAAAGCCAAAGTCAGATTCAATGACCCAAACTCACACAGTCTCAGGGACCCTTTAAAGTTTCTAGTTCATTTCTGGCATCTAAAACTTTCCCTTAAATACACTTTGTGGGCCTTAGTGACTCAGAGAGGTCAAGGAACTCTTCCCAAAGTCTCTGATGCCTGCCCAGACCCTGCCACGCAGCAGCACTGCCTGGCAGCCCCTAGCCTTTCTTCCTTCTATAAATCTACATTATTTTAATTGCAGTGTACAGTTCCTGATTCTTAACTACTTTGCCTTCAAGAGAGACATTATTAGCTAAAGGCCAGTGACATCTCTAAACTCAGACTTTAGTTCTTTCTTAAAACAACACAAGGTTAGCAGAGTCCCTGGAACATCAGCCACCCATGATATACTGTGACTTTGTACCCTTTGATGATAGTCAGTCAGCAAACTGTCTTCAGACTTCTTCAGAGAAAGAAACCATCAGTTTTCAGGGCACAAATTTAAGTATCTTTCACAATTGCACAGAAGTTCTGGTGTTGGACCAAATTGCAATGGGTTGAAAACAAGCTTTCATTCTGCCTCACCAAACAACACCAGTCCATGAAGTCCATCCCTCTGCTATACCACACACTGATCTGTGAGGTCCTGTCACTCTATTGTACCTAACAATACCAGTTTATGAGGTCCCATTGCCAAGCAACCAAGCAATACCAATCTATGGGATCCCAGCCATAAGGCATTTCTCTCTCTCTCTCTCTCTCTCTCTCTCTCTCTCTCTCTCTCTCTCTCTCTCTCCACTGTCTTCTCATCAAGTTTTAAGTGGGATGAATTTTTTAAAATTGTCTGAATCAGTATACTTTCTGTTTCTTAACATTGAAATAAAATCATTCATAAAATTCACAATTTCGAAATAATGAGGTTTCTGTTCTAAAAATTATGTCTTCTCTAGTTCCATTATAGGTCCAATTTAACAAATGCAGTCTTAGGTGATCTCTTTTGAGAATTCCCTTTATTTTATTCTTTATTCTTATTTCTAAGGACATCCTGAGTAAAGTAACCCAGACCCAGAAAGAACCACAACATACGTACTGACTTATAAGTGGATTTTAACCATATAGTACAAGATAAACATACTATAATTTGCAGACCCAAAGAATATAAGTGACAAAGTGAACCCAAGGAGGATGCTTAAATATAACTTAGAAGGGGAAATAGAATACACAGCGATAGTGGCTGAAGTGAAGGTAGAAGAGGGAGCGCAGAAAGAAATAAGGGTGGACATCAAACCTGGGGAGAGTGTGTGGTGAAAGGACAGAAGGCCTGCAGAGAGAAGAGAAACCATGGGAAGAAGCATCTCTGTGACAAGGGTCTGTGAGGCTATGGGGGTGACTCTAGCTGAGAGTACTAGCAGCAGGGGTCATGGAGAATAAAGAAGACACCCTCTGACTAGACATGACTCCTAGTGGAAGGAGGGGAACACCAACCTGCTCACAAAAACTTCAACGCAAAATTTTCCCTGCCTACAAGATGGACAGGGATAAAAAAAGAATAGAGATTGATGGTATGTCTGACCAATACCTGGCCCAACATGTGACCCCTAAGGGAGAAAGCCAACCCCTGACACTATAAATGATACTCTGCTATGCTTGCAGACAGGAGCCTAACATAGCTGTCCTCTGAGAGGCTCCACTGAGCAATGGATTTAAATAGATGCTGAGACTGACAGCCAAACTTAGGCAAGGCATCAGAAGTCTTATGGAAAAGTAAAGGGAAGGATAAAAGGACCTAGAGGTGACAGGAGCTCCACAAGAAGAACAACAGAGCCAACTAACCAGGGCCCAGAGGAGCGTGTGGAAACTGAAGCACCAACCAAGGACCATGCATAGGCCCCTACACAGATGTAACCAATTAGCAGCTCAGGCTTTATGTTGGTTCCCTAGTGTGGGAGCAGGAACAGGGGCTGTCTCTGACAAGGACTCTGTTGCTTGCTTTTTTTTTTTTTTTTTTTTTTTTTTTGTCACATCCTCTTGGCAGAGCTGCCTTCCTAGGCCACAGAGAAAGAGGATTTGCTCAGTCCTGATTCAGCTTGATGAGCTAGAGTGGGTTAGTAGGGGGGCTTCCATTTTTCTGAGGAATAGTGGAGGAGAGAGGAGGGAGAGAGGATGGGACTGGAAGGAGAAGGGGGAGGGGCTATGATCAGGGTATAAAGTGAATAAATAAATATTTTTCAAAAAATCCTGGGAGGTGCCTTAGTCACTGTTCTGTTGCTATGAAGAGATACTATTTACAAATTATCACATCTAATTGGCTTGTTTATAGTCTCAGAGTATGAATCCATAATCATCTTGCTGGGCAGCATGGTGACTGACAGGTAGGCATGACACAGGACTAGTGGCTGGGAGCTAACATCCTGATCTACAGGCAGGAGGCAGAAGGAGAAACCGGGTCTAACTTGGGCTTTTGAAACCTCACAGCCCACCCTCAGTGACACACCTCCTCCAACAAGGCCATACCTCCTAGTTCTTCCAAACTGTCACCAATTGGTAACTAAACATCAAAAAGTATGAGCCTACGGGGACCATTCCCATTCAAACCACCATGGACAGTCATTCTAAGAGACTCCAGTCTCTTATAACACAGTGTTCATCAGACTCATCATGCAGTGCCACAATAAAAGATGTCATAGGCCACACAGCTTAAAGGGCAGAAATAGATTGCCATGCAGTTCCGAAGGCTGAAAATGCAGCACGGGGGCTTCAGGGATGGCTCTTTATGAGGTCTCTCTCCTTGGCTTACAAATGGCATCTCTCCCCCAAGTTTGCATGTGGTCTTCCCCATGCAACTCCTTGTGAGAGTAGAGTCATGTTGGAATATTAACACCCATGAATCATCCCAGAGGACATAGGGAAGATTCACTATTGCAACACATCCTCATGGAAAGGATGGGTTTCAGACAAGGATGCATACCACAGCTGACTAGACTTTCAAAAGTTGAAATGGATAAAGAAGACGTAGTATGTAGTATGTATGCACAAAGGTGTTTTATTGGACCATAAGGAGCAAAATTATGGCTTTTTCAGGAAAATAAATGGAAGTTGGAGTGCCTCATATTAACAAAGTTGAACCATACCAAAAAGACAAATGTTGTTTCTTTTCTTTCATATGTAGAACTGAGTTTATGGGGACTCACACACAAGAGAGAAAGAAAGAAAGAAAGAAAGAAAGAAAGAAAGAAAGAAAGAAAGAAAGAAAGAAAGAAAGAAAGAAAGAAGAGAGAGAGAGAGAGAGAGAGAAGGGGAGGAGGGAGAGAAGGGGAGGAGAGAGAGAAAGAGCACTGCACAGAGACTGTCCCATAAAAACAAAGGAGTGCTGTTTGGGAAAAGGAAGTGGATAGGTAGAAGAGGCAGGGATGGTAGATGGTAAAGAAGAGTAAGTGTGGTCAGAAG
Source organism: Meriones unguiculatus (assembly GCF_030254825.1). NCBI lineage: Eukaryota > Metazoa > Chordata > Mammalia > Rodentia > Muridae > Meriones > Meriones unguiculatus. Next base: position 98,684,851 of record NC_083351.1, read on the forward strand.
ACATAATCAAAATGAATCAAAGTGACTGAATCAAAATGCAATTATGAACCTCATCCCTTTATCCAATGAACATGTAAAAGCTCATTTGTCCCCAAAGAAGTTGCAGGTACTTTGTCAACCATGCAGACACACACACAGCAAGCAAGTCATGTAATGGTATTCCCATATTTCTTCCCTAAACCTGTCTTTCACTGAAACCCCTTCTCTTTACACGTCTAGCAGCAAGACTGATAACAGCTCTCCTAGCTGGGACTGAGGTGAGTAACTTTGAGTTGCAGCTTGAAGCATACTACTTTTCTGACAAGAAAAATAAAATATGAAGGGTGACATTGGGTGCTTCAAAAGTTCTTCTCAGTATTTTGCTAATAGTGCATGGGTGTATAATTCGGATAGTGGTAGAGAGTATTGGATGGAAGGACAGAAATGGAGGAGGGAAGGAGAAAGGGAGGAAAGCAGGGGTGGGCTTCTTATTTTCTGAAAGGTAAGAAATTAGCAAGTGATTGTACTGTGTGAATTAAACAAAAAGCTAAAAAGCAAGAAGTCAAAATCACTGGTGGTTTATAAATGCTACTTTAAAACCCTATCCTCTATGTAACAATACCACTGGGACATTTTCTCCCACTCTTGGTGCAGCAGTTGCTTTTTTGTTTTGTTTTGTTTTTCAAATATTCCACACATTTGAAAATATCACTAAAATTTTTCCTAGTCCAATTCATACACATCCAAGTCACAGTTTTTCTTCTTCCTTCCAGTCACTATAATTCACAGTTTTAAGTTTTACAAAGGTTAAATAGGCTCCTCCTCTTGTGTAACAAATTTTTTTCTTATGTATACAATATCTGAACAAGATGAATTTAACTTATGAGGGTACAATAATAATAAAGATGATATTTAAATATAAAAAAACAAGCAAGTGGGTGTTTCAGATTGTATCCAGGGGCCATAACACTAGAATTAAGGAACCTTCTCTACCCACAGCCAGTGAGTGACTCTTTCTGTGTACAGAAGACATTACATACTCAGTCACTGTGTTTGCATCGTGGGTTGAGCACAGTCAAGAGTGCTGTGGAGTGTGATCCACTTAGAGAGGACTACAGACTTTAGAATGCTTAAAACCACCATCCTCCAAAGAGAGAGATGGTCTTCTGATGACCTCACAGTTCATCCTAATGTGAGTATTGAATGGTGGTAGCTCCTATTCTCACAGGAGCTGGCCCAGACCTGTGAGACCTGAGCCACTCCCAGGATCAAGGCATCAATCCTTTGTGAGGATGGCACCTAGTGCCCGATCTCTTCCTGACCTCCTAGTAGCCCACACCAGATTCCATGCCTCCTGATGGAATTGTGACCAAGCATCCAGCTCACAAGCCTTTGGAAACTACACATCAGAGAAAAGCACGAGGCAATTTGTCTTTGGGGAGCAGCAACAAGGGCACCACTGTGTGCAGGGAAAGCAAGACCAGGTTGACGACTCCAGCTCAGTGTACATAAGATGGCCACACACTTAGGGAGAACATCTATAAGGAATGAGGTAGAAAGATCCTTGGTGGCGGTGACAGCCAGCCACTGAGGAGAGCTGTGGCTTCCCTGAGAACACAAAAGAACCGGCCATAGAGAAATGTCACCCACCATGTTCCAGGTTAAATCTCAGTCAGGGTCCTGCTGTAGCTGCACCTGTGCCTACAGCAGATCCTGGGTTGATTTGAGCAGATACAGACACAGGAACTAGGTGATGTGGTTCATGTCCCCTGGAGATGAGGCTCCTTAGTGGCTGGGATGAATTCTCCCATTGAGCACAGACTTTATCCCCAAAGATTAAGATCCTACCTAGGCCCGAGAGAGTAAGTTATGTAGTAATGGAACTAATTCCAAAGTGGTCAAAGTTATAAACCTGATTTTGAGTTAAATCACCCAAAACCTTTAATTTATCCTGTATCCCCAGTCTAGAATTCTGTTGAATAAACTACGGGGTTTTTTTCTTTATTAATTATACTTTATTCACTTTGTATAAACTATGGTTTTATATAGATTCCTGCTTTCAAAAACTATTCCTTGCACAATGATACCAAATGCTTCCACAACTTTAAATGTTAAAAAAAATTAATTACATTTTAATTTATTCATTTTACATCCGCATCGTATTACCCTCCCTTCTTACCCTCCCTCTCTGTTTCCCCTACCCCCCTTTCCCTACTTCTCGGAGATGGGGACCCCCCCCATATCTACCCAGCATATTGAGCTGAATCAGGACTGAGTGCATCCCCTTCCCCTGTGGCCTGGCAAAGTAGCTCGGCCAGGGGAAAGTGATCAAAAAGTAGGCAGCAGTGTCCATGTCAGCGTCAGCCCCTATTCCCTTACTAGGGCACCCATATGTGGACTGAGCTACTTATTGCTACATCTAGGTAGGGGGCCTAGGTCTAGCCCATACATGGTCCTTGGTTGGTGCCTCAGTCTTCATAGGCTCCTCTGAGCACTGGGTAGTTGGCTCTATCAGTCTTCTTGTGGAGCTCCCCCCACCCCAGGTCCTCCTACCCTTCCCTTCACTTTTCCACAAGACTTTTTCCACTGTCTGCTTTTCCTTGTGCTCCACCCACAGTTTGGTTGTGGGTCTCTGCATCTGTTTCTACCAGGTGTCGGGTGAAGGCACTCAGAGAGGACAGCTATGCCTGACTCCCATCTGCAAGCATAGCAGAGTATCGTTAATGGTGTCAGGGGTTAGCTGTCTCCCACGGGGTGAGTCTCAGATTGGGCCAGCCATTGGTTGGACATTCCCTCAATCTGTGCTTTAGTTTTATCCCTACCCATTTTGAGGACAGGGTAAATTTGGGTTCGAAGATTTTGTGGGTGGGTTGGTGTTCCCCTCCCTCCACTAGGAGTTGTGTCTAGTTAGAGGGTGGCCTCTACAGTCTCCATGACCCCTTTTACTAGGAGCCTCAGCTATATTCATCCTCATACACAGGATATGAGGTTGAATAACCTACCTTGTTGCAGGCCTCCAGCTTGTCACAGAGAAGTCCCTGCCCAAGTTTTTTCTTTTCTCTGCAAGCCCTCTGTCTTCCCACCCCTGTTCTCCCCAGGTCTAATATCGACCCTCATTTCTCTTTGTGCTCCCTCTCTTATCCTGCTCCCTCTCTTCATCTACTTCCTCTGTTCATTCTATTTACACCTGTGAGTGGGAATTAAGCATCCTCCTTGGGTCCTCCTTGTTGCTTATCTTCTTTGGGTTTGTGAGTTGTAGTATGGTTATCCTATACTAAATGGCTAAAATCCACTTATATGTGTGTTTTCCAGGTCTAGATTATTTCACTCAGGATGATCTTTTCTAGTTCCATCCATTTGCTTGCAAATTCCATGATTCTTTGTTTTTAATAATTGAGTAGTATTCCATTGTGTAAATGTACCATACTTTCTGTATCCAGTCTTTGGTTGGGGGACATCTAGGTTGTTTCCAGATTCTGGCTATTATAATTAAAGCTGCTATGAACATAGTTGAGTCCTTGTATGATGGAGAATCTTTTGGGTATATACCCAGGAGTGGCTAGGTCTTGAGGTAGAACTATTCCCAATTTTCTGAGAAAGCTCCAGATTGATTTCCACAGAGGTTGTACAAGTTTGTACTACCATCAACAATGGAGGAGTGTTCCTCTTCTCCACATCCTCACCAGCATGGGCTGTTACTTGAATTTTTGATCTTAGCCATTCTGAGAGGTATAAGATGGAATCTCAGAGTCGTTTTGATTTACATTTCCCTGATAACCAAGGACATTGAGCATTTCTTTAAATACTTCTCAGCCATTCGATAATCCCCTGTTGAGAATTCTCTGTTAAGTTCTATACCCCATATTTTAATTGGATTTGGTTTGTTGTTGTTTAACTTCTTGAGTTCTTTGTATATTTTAGATATTAGCCTTTTGTCAGTGTAGGGTTGTTGAAGATCTTTTCCCAATCTGCTGCTGTTTTGTTCTAGTGAGAGTGTCCCTTGTCTTATAGAAGCTTCTCAGTTTCAAGAGTTCCCATCTGTTGATTGTTGATCTTAGAGCCTGAGCTGTTTTATATTCTGTTCAGGAAGCTGTCTCCTGCACCAATGAGTTCAAGGCTCTTCCCACTTTCTCTTCTAACAGATTTAGTGTGTCTGGTTTTATTTTAAAATCTTTGATCCACTCGGATTTGGGTTTTGCGTAGGGTGATAGATATGGATCTATTTGCATTTTTCTACAAGTAGACATCCAATTAAACCAGCACCATTTGTTGAAGTTGCTATCATTTTTCCATTATATGGTTTTGGCTTCTTTGCAAAAACTCAAGTGTCCATACATGTGTGTGTTTTTATTTTTGGGTCTTCAATTCAATTCCATTGATGAACTAGTCTGAATTCTTGCAGCTGATAAACACATTTAGTAAAGTGGCTGGATACAAAGTCAACTCAAAACAGATCAGTAGCCCTCGTGTTTACAAAAGTCAAATGCGCTGAGAAAAAAAAATAGGGAAACAACACACTTTACAATTGCCACAAATAATATAAAATATCTTGGTGTAACTCTAACGAGTCAAAGACCTGTATGACAAGAACTTAAAATCCTTGGAGAAAGAAAATGAAGACGATATCAGAAAACGGAAAGCTCTCCCATGCTCTTGAATCAGTTGGATTAACATAACAAAAATGGCCATTTTATCAAAAACAATCTACAGATTCAATGCAATTCCATCAAAATATCAACACAAGTCATTATAGACCTTGAAAGAATCGTTCTCACTTCATAAGCTAATTTCACTTCAAAAAAACTTAGAATAGTTAAATCAATTGTATACAATAAAAGTTCTTCTGGAGGTATCTCCATCCCTGATTTCAAGCTGCACTACAGAGCAATAGTTATAAAAACTGCATGCTACTGGAATAGAAACACAATTTTAAATATTAATTGACTACTAATAGGCAATAAAAGAATTCAGCAACAAAACTGAGCTGCAATGATTTTCCAATAGGTCAGAAAGGTCTAGGGTGCAATTCAAGCCCAGATCATGAATACCACACACATAATCTTAAGTTTTGTTTTATTCTATATTCATCCCAGTTTTCTGCATTAGAATTTCTTCCCTCAAAACTCACACATCTCCTGAGTATGCTCTATTTTTTTATTGACCCATGTTCTTTATCTACTTCCTGCAGTGACAGCTCCATGGAGGAAGATACTCAAACATTACAAATCTAATTCAGTAATGCGAAATAGATCCCAGGAGCAGCAGGCTGGCTGCTGACAAGCTGCACTGGGGTAAGCATTTAAATGCACACTGTCAATATCCTCAATGCACAGCAAAAGGCTTCGTGAGGAAGAAGACGAACAAAGTTATCTTAAATGTACTGACTTTTAAAAGAAGCAGAGATATGCGCATCACAAAGGGACAAAGAACAAATGGATGGGGGGGCAGGCAAGAAAAATTAGTCACATGAACAAAACCTGGGTGGGTGAGTCGTCAACCGAAGTGCAGCTGAAGTTCACTACAACTTAGAGCCCAAACCATGAAGGTCAAAGTCAAGTTTCTTACAGGACTGTCAGAGAGTAAGAAGTGTGTTCATACTTGGGCATGGGAACATGACTTAAAACACTTCTCATACGCTACTATGAATAATGCAAATTTTTATTTTTCAGATTTTATTTACTGGAGGAGGTGGTTCAGGCCAAATCACATGTCCGAATGTCAGAGGACAACCTGGTAGAGTCAGTTCTCTCCTGTCGCTTGACCTGGCTTCCAGGGACTGAACTTAAACTACTAGACTGACATTGCTGGGAGGGAAGCAAACACCTGTTCCCTCTGAGCCATTTTGCTGGCCCTCATGCAAACTTGGCGAAGGACACTTTGGAAGTAACTATGAGAACATAAAGCTGCCATACCTGTGCTTTTACCATTTCACCTCCAAAAACTTATCTGGAAGGTATATATGTGATAGCATTAACAGTAAGACAAGCTACATATCTACCAATGGCCCTTTGGGTGCTCTTCTGTGGTGGGAAAGAAACTACAGTAGAGCCATGTGCACATATTCCTTGGGTGGGAACTTTCCTCTGCTGAAATGTTCTCATTGTTACTTCCAAAGTGTCCCTTGCCAAGTTTGCACACGGGCCAGCAAAATGGCTCAGAGGGAACAGGTGCTTGCGTCCCTCCTGGTAATGTCAGCCTGGTGGTTTGGGTTTGAACTGGGAAGGCACCTGACCTCACATGAACAAACCCACACAGAGACATGCACATAGTTGAAAATAAAAAATAAAGAGATGTGTATGAAACAACCAGGAAACCCCTATATCCTCTACACCTGCTAGAGTACATCCAGACAGGCCACACCCTGAGATCTTCCTGCATGGTAAGAGGAGGTGGTGAAATTTTAAATTTAACCGTGGAGCACTGGAGAAAGTAGGACCTGGCAGTAGAAGAATATTTTGACATATTAAACTATTTTATTTGTGTGTTTGTGTATACATGTCTTCAGTTTATTTCGATATTTCCCATTATCTCCTCATTTAAACAAATACTTATTGTTTAATCAACTTACTAACCTCAAGTTGTGACAGGTGAACACAGAAGGGCTTTTAAGATCCTTAAGGGACCCTTTTCTTTTGTGTGTGTGTGTGTGTGTGTGTGAGTGTGTGAGTGTGTGTGTGTGTCCGTGTCCAGATACCTGCGTGTATGTGTACACCTGTGAAAGCCAGAAGACAATCTCTGGTCATTCCCCAGCCATGATCCACTTTTTTTTTTTTTTTGGCAGTGGGGGGGCAGTGAGGTAAAATCTCTCACTGACCTGGAACTCTCCAAGCAAACTAAGCTTTCTGGCTACAAGCCCCAAGGATTCCCCTGTCTAAGTAAGGACACATTTCCAGCAGCAGTTGTACATCCATGGCCAAGAAGAGCTTCAGGCACAGTCACAAAGACTTCCTAGGGACAGGCTCTGAATGGCAGGATGGAGATGAGAAAGATGGAAGAAATGTATGATCTAGAAATGTCTTACAGCACATGAACCTTTGCCTACCTGAAATCACAGGCCAAGCTTCCAGATAAATGGCCAGAGTGTCTGTCTACATCACCTAAGGCTCTAAATAACTTCCCAGGATTTCCACAGCCAAGCACTCATTAACAGTTCAGAGAACTCCTTGGCACAAAGGGGCTTCCTAGACAGACCTGAGAGAAGAGTCAACAGCCACCACAGCAGTCTTGTCCTGAGCCTATTCTTGAGCTTCTATACTTTGTAACACTTGGAACCATTAGAATATTTTAGTACAACTCAGGGAAGAAGCAATGCAACATACTAAGGTTAATGGCCATACAGGAGTCATGATGTTCTCAGAGATACACGTGTCACATTCTGTGGTTCAAACAATTCCATCTGTTCACTCTTCTTGACAGCCAGCTGAGCTCACACCCAGAGGCTCAGTTTGAAACCTTCCCACAGAACTTAATGAAAAAGGGGCCTGAAAGAACTTGAGCATAAATAGCCTGCCTTTAGCTGTGCAAGCTCCTAGCTGGGGTATATCATCGTTTGAAGGAAGCCTAGAAAACGGAAATAAACTTCAAAGTCCAAAGACGAATCAAAGAAGAGCCCATGGAATATTCTTCAAATGAAATTAACTGACCGGCAAAGGCTGTCTGACTGTCAAGTTCCAGAGCCGAAATGGGAGTGAGCGTATCACTAGGGCAGCAGACACAGGCTGGTTGCTGACTGTCACTTTCCCTCAGTTCTCAAATAAGAATCCCTGAGATGCTGTGCCACATTGCAGATCCAATTTCACTCACTTAGCTTTCATGAACTCTTCTTTTACAAAAGTGGAGGTGCCATCTTCTTCAAGGGGGAACTTACCACTTAAGACAAACCACAGTAAAAGAGCAAATGAAAATTTGCTCACAAAGCAGCAGGTTTTCCTTAAGGCCCACTGAACAGGAGGAAAACCATGCCTGGTACCAGAAACATAGCGAGTTTCTCAGGATTAGTATGGTCATGGACCCTAGATAAGAACCTGCTGCCACCACTTTGCCAGACCAGAAAAACTCCCTCATACATTCTAATCTTACTCCTATACCTACAGGTCAGCGTAGCTACCACCCCTCATCAAAGAAACCTCTCTTTCCAGCGTCATGGAAAACCATAGCTGGGTACATGCAGAGCCCGCTGAACTGTGGGTAGCCCAACAATAACAATAACGAATGGCATCCACAGCACTGCTCCTGCATCTGTGACTCGGGGAATAGTGCAGAAGGTTGGGTAGAAAGAGTGTAAGAGGAGAGTAGTAGGAAGTCTGCTGCAAAACAGTCTCTACTTGAAAGAGCTACGAAAATAAGACCAGAACACTGGCAATATCCATGCATGTGCTAACATGGGAAGGGGGAAATGTCAGGGGGTCTCACTCCTAGACAAAGAACTACAGGCAACTAATGACTACTGGGAGATGGAGAATTAGCCTCTCCTTGGAATGAATCCCCATACTGGTTGTCCATTGCAGACAGGTCAGCCCTGAAACAATAAATATAAAAACAGCAAAAACAACTCAGCAGGTGGCATTTATATGATTGTGCATAGATATGCGTTTATGTATGTACGTATGTAACAACAACAGTAGCAATAATAATAAAAGGAGCTATCAACTTGAGAATGGAAGGATAGGATGGGTTGGAGGGAGGACACCTGAGAGAGGCTGGAGGAAGAAGGAAATAGAGGGGAAATGATGTAATTCTATTTCCATTAAAATATAGGTTTTCAAAATTCAGTGGGTTTTTATTTAGTCTTTCACATGCCTCAGCGAGAGCATCACTGACTTCTGCCACACTCCAGCCACGCTGTTGCTCTCCTTCTTTCCAGCCATGTGTGTGCGGCCTCTGTGAAAGCCCTTATCATCGCTGTGCTCGTCATCTGGCTGCTCACTGGTCACATCATCCAGCTACTCCCTCACTGAAAGCTGACTTGCTTAAGTGTTGCACTGCACGAAGACATGCTGAGCAAGTCCTCTCCTCCATCTGTAGTTTGCTGCCTTATTGCTGTAGCTAGATGTCACACAAACAGGCCACATTCAACAGGAACGTGACAACACAGACCTGAGCCGCCTCCACCATTCATGGTTTTATTTCATCTGGCATTAAAGCATTCAGTCTTTGAGCCAGGAGCCATGCCTTTATCTCCCTGTACACATTAGGGGTGCTCTCAGCAGCAAGTTAGAGAATGATTAACTCATATGACTTAATCCCTAAGATATTCATTGTTTATGGAACAAGTCGTGGAATTGACTGCTGGCTCAGTACTGTCACCAGACACTCGGGCTCTGGACCTGTTCCTGCTTTATCAACCATGATGTGCATCACCTCGTTATCACAAAAGAGCTGCCACAGTGCCAGGCATCCGGTTCCCACAGTTATGTGATAATGCAAAAGCTGGGAAACTCGGGAGATGCCAGAATACTTGTATCTTCCCTCTGACCCACATGGTGTTGGTAAGCTGGCATGTGTTGTTTGAGCTTACTGAAAGCTGTCTCTGGAATTGAGTTGTCCCTCCATTTCAGATACTGAATGTTGTGTCTCAAAGTGTCCACCAAGGAGCCATATCTAGGTGTCTGCCATCCCCTCCCGCGTTAACTCTGTGATAGAGAGGCGAATATAGTACACAGTCCATGGACAGAAATGCTATGCTCTTGAGAAAAGCTATGAGGTAAACCATGTCCAACAGAGACTACCATCCTTTTCCCCACGACGTAAACACAGGAGGGGGCTGAGGCTAAGAGAATGTCTGGATTTAGTGGAGTTCCAGTCCCAGCACCATGGCAGGCAGCTCACAACTGCCTGTAACTTCTGCTCCAAGGACTCCAGCACTCTCATCTGGCCAATGGGAAGTTTGGCCGTGGAGGGAAATCTTCATTGGGAAATCAGCTGACCGGACCTGAACTTCCTCAGCTGGTTTCTGCTAGGTGTTGTGACCTGATTTGATAATCTTAGCCCTCTCTGCCTGTTGTTATTTGTTTTTCTAGTTGTAAATATCACCAGAGAATAGACTCTGCTCTGCCTGGGGTTCTCCAGCTGGCTGCTTTAAAGATTTTTCCTCAGAGAGTTACTGCTAGGTGTTTTAAGTGCCTTATTTAATTATCTGTTTTTTTCCCTCTCTCCCATTCTCCCTCTGACCCTCTCTTTCTCTCTCTTCCTCCATCTTTCTCCATTTCTCTCTCCTTTCCCCTCTCCCTCTGTCTCAATACCTCTCTCCCTTGATTTTTTTTCCTAGAAAACACTGCTGAACACACTAATGCTCTCCCCACATACCTCATGCTACTTGTCATCTCTGCCCTTGGCCCTGTCCTTGCTCTTTCCTGCCCCTCCCTTTCAGCCATTCTTCCCACATATTCTACTTCCAGACTTAGGAAGGTAGCCAGATTCCAATATGACCCTGTTCTTTCTGATATTCATACCCTTGAATCAACGATGAGCAGGCCAGGACCTGGGATCTAGCTCTCTTCCTGGTGATCTCTACTCGGTACCCTCTCCATCCAAAACTATTAAGGAGCATAACAACCCCCCCCACTGTGTGGCCACAGAGCTGGAACTGCACCTTCTGTCCATCAGTGAATAAATGTAAGAGTTCTAGCATACTGTTATGGAGGAGGACAAACAGAAAAATCTCAGGTGAAAGTAGTTTTACAGCATTATCATGTGAATCACTATAGACTAGTATAAATGCCTGGTAATTTAGGGGACACAGAAGAATTTTCTGGATAAGCACTCTCCCAACCAAATCATTTCATGCACAGATTTTGCAAATGCGTCTTCTGACGGTCATAATTATGCTTCATCTCCCCCCTACACACATACACACACACACACACACACACACACACACACACACACACTGTTTTGAATTACTTTGTGCTAACACCAAAATTGTCCCACAGAGAGTCAGATTTATTTGCCAAAATGTGATGAGGAAAGTGGGATAAGAGACATTCTTCATGCGCAGCGCCCGTTGCTGGCACAGCTGTATTTCTGAGAAATGCATCTCAGTCCTGTTGCTCCATTTCTTTTGTAATTTAATAACTAAAGTACAAAGCTCATGAAAGCTGGGAATGTGCTGGAAGGTCAGGGAGGGAAAATGCATGTGGTGCAGTTAAGAGTGATGAGGGAGTTAAAATAACAGGGAAATGGACCATTTATGATCCTTCAGGCGACTGGTTCATGGTTGAAGGCTGAGCCCTGGCTTATTGCCACAAAAAGGTGAAACAATTAACAAGCTCAACGAACAAAGTTTCCTTGCTCTGCTGTTGTAAACATAATTATTTGCTGAAAACTTACTTCATTTAAGGCCAATAAAGTAATATTTTTATCTCAACATATAAAAGCAATAGTGGTGGTTCCTGCTGTTGGACAAAGGGCCCACACATGGAAGTGCTTTTCCCACGTCTCACAGAGCCTTCTCATCAACACTCGCATTACCCCCGATATCTTCCTCATGTGCATATGCAGCTTCATGGCAGAATCAATATCCACAGAAACACTGGGAATTTTCACAGATCCCCCACTGACAGATTGCCTGATTCCCCTCCCTGTGGGCCAGCGCTTTGCAGTCTTTAGTCTGCATCGCATCTGTAACTGCGAGGAAGATAATATCCCCATGCTTTCCAGGGAATACAGTGATACCCACATCAGAGTGCATGAGAACAAACACGGAGTCCCAACTGAACTTTTTCATCAGCACTTCAGGGAGAGTGCAGTCTGTTTGTGTTGAACAGATGCCTCTAATGTTATCTAAGCATCCGATGCTGTGATGAAGTCCAGAAGTCAGAGCTATACCAATATTCTGAGCCAGCTAGCCTCACCAGCTCCGTGGTCTTATCAAGATCTTCTACCTCTCTGACCCTCAGTACTCTACAACAATGAGAAGAATATCCTTGGAAACCCAACTAGGGATTAATCATGATATGTTAGAATATTGATGCAAATACTTGGTGACCAAAAATGGTAGCAAATACTTATAGTGGGATATGATTGGTACCATTCCCCTTACATTGAGATTCTGTCTGAACATTCAGGATGAATGGAAGAAATCCTCCCCTGCCAGGCTCTAAAGAGAAGGGCTAAACATGTTCTCTCTGCCCTATTAAAGGCCAAATAACTGGTATCACAAACAGGCTTTGTGTCTACATGTAATATGTGTGTAAATATCATGATAACTTTATTTCTCTATATAAATATGTAAATATGGATACAATATCGATGCATGCACATCCACATTTGTGAATAAAGTTCGTAAAAAGAGGACTGGAGAGATAGCCCAGCAGCTGAGTGCACTCTTTGCTGATCTAGAACCCAGATCCAACAGCTCACACCTGCCTGAAACTCCAGATCCAGGATTCTAACACCCTCTCTGGCCTCCACAGGTACACATTCTTTTAATGTTCACTGAAGGAGATAAGCCATGGCAAGATTCATCTGCCAACCCTTGATAGAAAAATTCACCTTCTGGTAAAAGAAAGGATAAAGACACTTTCCTTCCCTTTCCATCTAAGTAGGAAGGCTCAGGAAGAGAAAGCAGATAAAATTAAATTTCCTAAAAGGAAGAGATTGGCACTTCCAATGCTGTATGCAAACAGTAAAGACGGAAGGTGGCTCTCTGGGCCAGCTAGAAGCATGTCACCAAGAGTCTATGAAGCTTGCCTCTCTCCTGGAAAATTATGATTTGTAGGGTTTTCATTTTCTCTTTGACTATGGAAATAATTAATAACATCTCTTTTTCCTAATTTAACTGTCTAATGTTAAAAAGGACCTATACTGCATTCTAAATGTGAGACATTTGCTGGATGACTACAGAATAAATTCTGGGTAGGAAGGGCCCATGATGGGAAGATGAGATTGAGTGTATAAAAGGGTAGGAAGGGCCCATGATGGGAAGATGAGACTGAGTGTATAAAAGAATGTGCTCCTCAGGGTAGCTGACTACAGTGAAAGGTCCTTGCAAGGGGCTTGAGAGAATACACCAAAAATGTGAGCAGGAAGAAGATGGCAATTGACCCTCTTCATTGTCCTCATATCTGCCGAGGCTTGTGGACAACTTCAACGATGTTCCTAGGCAAGTCCGAGGTCTGGCCCAGTCACATGCTGACAGGGCTACTGGCAGTGAAAGGACCAGGTACAGTGAATTACTGTTTCTCCACCAATGCCTGTTCCCAACTCCTGATCCAGAGTTCTGGGAACATAAACAGGACAGTGAACTATGAGGTAGAAGCTTTGAACTGATATGAGATTAAAGTGTTGGGTCTAACTTGCCTCTCAGCCATTGGCTTTGGTGGTAGATCTCCTCTACCAAAACAAGCCAGCAATCAAGAAGGCTTTCAGACCTGTCTGAAATATGTTCAGTGAGCACAGAAGAAAAATCAGCAGAACAAGATTGAAAATATAAATCTAAGAAGAGAAAACACTAATTTCTGGTTCGTATGCTATGGTGGTTAATGTTTGCCACTGGGACAGATTCTAGAATCACCAGGAGTTGGGCCTCTGGGCATGCCTGTGTGGGATGGATTTAACTGTGTTAAGTGAGGTGAGAAGGCCTTTCCACTGTGGGTGACTTCTCACAGTTCCCAGGATGAGAGCCTGGACTGTGTAAGTAGAAATGCTGAGATGTACTAGATATACTGTGACTTTATAATTGACTTTCCCACGACCACAGATGATACCCCTGGACTGTGAGCTGAAATAAACCCATCTCCCCAGAAGTTGCTTTTATTTTATCACAGCAACATGAAGAGCAACTAAGATTTACACTTTGAGTTCAGATGTCAAACAAACCGTGGGCACCTCCACCAGCACACATGTTTCACAAGCCAGACATGTTTCCATCACTAACAATCACAGCATGGTGAGGTTGGTTGGCATGATCTGTCTAGCAACTCTTTACCCTCTATTTATTGTTGTCTCACCACAACACAAACTTACTTAGGCGTCCCAATTCTGTTAATAGGAAAAAGCCCCTAGGAACACAATCAAATTACATCAGTTCAGATTTCCATCAGGTCTATGCTTATGAGCTTTGCCCAAGCTACTTTCTTTTATAAGCATTCAGACAGGATTAGGGGGATTCCTTTCTGGAGTAGTATGGAAATTCTCCATTAGTGGAAAGTGTGCTATCCCTCTGACTATAGTCTATGCTCATCCAAAAGTCTTTCTCCAAAGGAGAAAACATGACAGCTTTTCATTTGAAACACAAATTAAGATTTTATTTCTTAAACATTTTTATATAACATATTTTAATTATATTTTCCCCTCTATTTCAACTTCTTTCACCTCCCCACCCAAACAATTTTTCTTAAAAGTCAACAGTGTGAAAAGCTGGTCCTCTTTCTCTTCAGAATGTGATGAATGATATAGAGCTGATCTTGAATTATAGTCTTTCACCCCTCAAAAAAAAAAAAGAAAAAAGAAAAAAGAAAAAAGAAAAAAAAGAAAGAAATCTATGAAGTCAGAAAGAAAAATGGAGAAAGCCACATAGGACTCCGGCCTTTAATACAAGCAAATTATCAGGAACATGGTGACTTTTATACCTCTTAAAATAGAGAGAAAAGGGAATAGAGCCAATAGAGCATGGGTAGCCCAGAACAGAGTAGGAAAGCAGAGCAAAGCCACAGAAAGAATCAGAGAGGTCAAAGGAACAGATGAACAGATTACCCAAAGCAAGAGGAAATAACACCTCTCTGCTAGCAGCAGAAATTCAGCACTCTGCTGTGCAAAGGCACAGGAGACAAGGTAGGACCAGAAGAAAGGATTGTGTTTGAGGCTATCCTGGGCTACACAGAGAGCCCCACCCTAGCCAGAGACACACATTGTGACCTGAGACTGAATCCAGTGTTCCTCACTTTGGATGTCTCCTGTCATCAAACTGTCAGTTCTCCCAAAGTTAATTTACAAATATAATGCAACCCTAATAAAAAGTCCAGGAAGCTTTTTGATGACAATAGACAAATTTCAAACAGTCACCTAAGAACAGCTAGGAAAACATTCATGAGAGCGGTTGGGGGGTAAATTCTGGCTCACCAAACACTGAAACTTGACGCTAATCCTGCACAATTAGGTCAGAGCAGTGTTGGCACACACCAGTGAAGGGGCATCAAAGGAATAAAATAAAATGTCAAGGAACCGGTGAAATGACGGAAGTTTTAGCCTGGAACAACATAAAACGATGTAAAGATCCATCCCTCAGCCATCTTCAAAGTAATCTCCAAATGGACCAGGGATAGAAAATCAAAAGCAAACAGCAGCAAAACCCAGAAACACAGTAGAAAGGGATGCTCTGACTTGTACAGTAATCAAAGTGGAACATTATCTTCAATGCACCGCGCCGCACACTAAATGCAAAGCTGAATACATTCAGATGAGGAATTCATTTTTAAAATCTTATAAAAGGCTACACCCCTAGAATATAAGGAACTTTATCAAACCATGCATCAATATTTCAAAAGTCCTACAGATAAATGAACAAAGATGTGAAGGGAAAACTCATGAAGGAGCTATGTAAATAGCCTGGGCATGTATGAAAGATGCTAATGTCACACACAGTCAGAGAGGTGTTCATTAACTGTGCCCTGATATAGTTCATCTGCATCAGGCTGTCAGGAATGCAAGGACCAGTCTCAAGACTGGGAGCCGGCATCCCTTTATACTATAAGGTGACAGCAAGATGGTACACAGCCAAAAGCACCTTGGAAACATCCCATAACTGCACATGGAGCCCAGCAATCTGCCCATCCTCCAAATCCAACAGAGTGCAAACTCTCACACAAGAGTTTTTGTTATATTCTCATGTATAATTTCAGGCCATGGGAGGACACTAAAAGACAGGAGAAACCAGTTAGACACTTCACACAACGTTCACTCAATGGAGTACTACATAGCCATAAAAAGTGACCTATGAACTGATGAGAGACTTTTCAGTTGTTTCTGAGTTTACAAAAGAAAATCTTAGTGAAAAGTGGTGCACATAGTATGTCATCTTTTGCACAAAGATAGAGAAAGGCAAAAAGAAAGAAAATAAAAGATATGTTGATCTTCCTGTAAGGAGACACTGGGAAGCTCAAACTTGATTTCCTACAAAGTTTGAGAGAAAGGGGCAGAGTGGGTAAGGCAAAAGGAACAGTTCTCTGAATACAATCTCCCTGTGGTGCTAACTTTAAGTGTCATACATATACATGTATGACAAAAGCATAAGAGCTGGAAGGTGGGAAACCACAAGTAAAAAGCAAGCTGTAGCAAATGACCTTTCCTGGATCTCAGATGCACATCTCAGCTACAATCGAGTATTCTTAAAAGAATAGAAAGAGCTCCAGACAGATGAACACCAGTGTGAACTCATGGTTTCAAAAAAAAATGTGTGTGTGTGCGTGCGTGCAAGCTCACAGGCAGTCTAATGTATTTACTTATGTATCTGTAAATACATATAATATGTATATTATACAAATGTGTATGTTTGTGAAACACACACATGTATTTCTAGTGGACGACCACTGAAAGGGCCGAGAACACCTGACTGACACTGAATATACCTTGTATCAAGATGTTCGGTTCTAATATCATTCCCCACTAACAACAACCAGGTCATGTTGGAGAAAAGACTGACTCCAGGTGAGAGTCAGAGTGGGGACACGGTGAGCTGAAATATTTCACCAAGTCCCAAACCAGCGGAGGAAGGAGTGTTTCTGTTTGCTCTTACTGAGGGCTGACTAGCAAAAGCATGAGTTGGGCAGAAGAATCATCATTTGTAGCTGTCAAAGTAGAGGTAGGATCAGGTAAAAAGCATGGGATGACTGATCATCGCTGGAATCAACTTTGTGTAGAACACTGATGACGAACACACTCTGTGCAAGCTCAAGGCATCTCCTGAAAATTCTATAAAAGAAGAGTAGTTGGCAGACAACAGGGAGTCAGGCAGCATTTGACCAAGTGATCAAAATAAACCGCCACCCACGCAAAACCATTTGATGAGTGAGCTGTGAGAGTGTTCTCTGAACAGGAGACTCAGGGAGACCTCTGCAGCCTTTATCTTGCCTGGATGGGTGGCAGCACTTGGCCTTTCGGTGCCTGGCTTTGTATTTCTATTCTGGCAAGATGGTTCAATGAGTAGAGGCACTTTGTGCAAGGAGCTGATCTTACCATGTGGCAGAAGAGAACTGATTCCCAGCAGTTATCCTTTGACCTCCCCAAAGGTGTTTGCAGCACACACACAACCCCCTCAAATTTAAAGGTTTTGAAAAATGTAACTTCTCTCTCCTTGTCTTCCTAACCACTCCTATTTTTCCCTTTCTTCCCCTTGTTTATTCATCCTTAGAATGTAAGTTTTTAGTTTCTATTTGGGTCTGTCTTATTCAATATCTATTCCCAGAGAGCACTCTCCCATTATTAGGGCTCCAACTACCAGAGACTGGAGAGTTAGGTCAGCAAATATTTATTGGTGTGTTTTGGAACGTGCTCTTAATGATAGGACATTTGTGTGCATGCATGCGACCGTGTGTGTTCAGTCTCCAGTACCACAAAGAAACCAAAACAGAAAAGGTTGATATTAACATATCACCTTATCTCTTGCTGCATAAAACAACAGCAGCGAAGCCTCTGCAATGCCCAACAAGAGATGATTTGTTTCACCTGTCCCACCAGAGTTTGGCTGGTCTGTCAGGCTCAGCTCTACGCTCACAGGCCAGTAACCAAATACTCTACCAATGACAAATGAGTTGTATATAAAGTGTTTGGCTGGGAAGGGGAGGAATTCTTGTGGAAATATCTAACCCAAGTGCATTTATTCTTTAGCACACATTTATTTATGTTTTAATGCCCAGGGGGAAACAGGTATATTAAGAATGTGCCCTAAAGGTGGAAACAAAGCCAGGTATGGTGGCATAGGTCTGTAAACCCAGGAGAGAGGTGGAGGCAGGAGGATCACTCACTCCCCACAAAACAGTGGTCCAGTTGAATGTGTTTCCATGGTGATGGTTCAGGAAATAGAGCAGTGGAAGTGCATGGTACTCATAGTGCCTGTAAAGGCCTTTGCTATTACGGACTCGCTATCCTTACCCCTCAAGTTCCTTTGGCCAAATCAAACCATGTTGTCAGTCTTACTGCCCAGGGAGAGGGAAGGACACTTCTCTAGTTGGAAGCTTTCAAAGCTTACAAGAAGGGGTGTGGCTACAGGGTTCAAGTATTATAATCCCCACTGTATAAACTTACACTGATAAATATCATCAGGAGCAGTCATCCAAGTCTGATGACTAGGGTCTTTCTAAGAGAGAAGGAAACTTGGAAAAGACATACACAGAGGCTTCTGTACTCTGCACAGATGCCTTCACTACCTCGGGATCATGCCTGAAAGAAGGCCAGCACCAGAGAGGACCCTCAGCCTTGGGTCCCTAGAACTGTGATTCACAACACACTTCTCTTTTTAAGGTTTACCTGCTTAGGATCTGCCTTCTACTGATGCCAAACAGACCATGACAATACGCTTCAGCATCAAAGGCTGGCCAACTAGGGGTGCAAATCCCACAGTCTCCACACTTGTGTCTATGGCTCTGCCTTCCCTCTTCCCATCTTCAGAACGGAGTTCTGTTCTTTTGCTCTCATCTTTGCATGACCACCTCAGTCGACTACAGAAAAACACCTCTTGATATTTAGAACTTCCAAGCTCTTGGCCAAGCTTAATCACAGTTTACACAGATGCCAAGAGTGAGTAATTGGTGATTGGAATATGGCCAGCTTCAACACTTCAGATGAAACTCCAGACAAGTGCCACCTACTTTTCTGCATGAACTTTGTTATAGAGGTGGTCTTTTGGGCTGTGAAAATGCCAGATACAGCCTGCCTTCATGAAGTTTCTGATTCTTGTAAACCTCCTCCACTTTTTGCTTCTGGGACAGCTCACTCAGGAAGAAAACAGGAAACAACCTAGGAACCTGCCACAGAGAGCCTCTGAAAGGCTCTGCCCTGCAGAATATCAAAACAGAAGCTGAGCCTGATTACCAACTGCTGGGCAGAGTGCATGGAATTTTATGTAAGAAGTGGGAAATAGTAAGAGCTGGAGAGGACAGGAACCCCACAAGGAGAGCAACAGAACGAGAAAATTTGAACACAGGGAACTTCCCAGAGACTCATACTCCAACCAAGGACTATTCATGGAGATAACCTAGAACCCCTGCACAGATGTAGCCCAGGGCAGTTCAGTGTCCAAGTGGGTTACATAGTAATGGGAAGAGGGACTGCCTCTGACATAATCTGATTGGCCTGTTCTTTGATCACCTCCTCCTGAGGGGGACCAACCTTACCAGGCCACAGATGATGACAATGCTACCACTTCTGATGAGAACTGATAGACTAAGATCAGAAGGAAGGAGAGGAGGACCTCCCCTATCAGTGGACTTGGGGAGGGGCATGCATGAAGAAGGGGGAGAGAGGGTGGGATCGGGAGGGGAGGGAGGAGGGGCTTATGGGAGGATACAAAATGTATAAAGTGTAATTAATAAAAAAAAAAGAAAAGAAAACCTCCTCCACTACCACACACAAATACCTTGAAGACTGCCCTATTCCTAAGTAGGAAATTTGAAGCAAAGGGTAGAGTGGAGACAGGAGGGGGTGAGGGGCAGAGGGAACACATCCGTATTTCTTTATGCTCATGGTTCTGGGAGAAGCTCTTATGCAGGATACAAAGACAGAGGAAGGGAAACAGATTATCATCAGGTGGAGAACAGGAGGCATGTTTCCTCCTCTCACTTGTATGGAGATGGCTAAGAACTGCACCCATCCCTCTGCACAGGGTTTCTGAAAATGGAGTTAGGGGGAACAGCTCCTGAAAACCTACTTAGCCCAAAGCTTATTAAAATGAAACCCTGACTAACTCATGTGTCTTCCTGATAACCACCTCTGGCCCAGACTTAAGTTGTTGCCTACCTCCATCCACACACAAGGTTACATGGTATGCCAGGTGGCCCTTCTTCTGGCTGTTTTTATTTTAGCTGCTTCATTCTTATTTTTGCTTAAGCACTTTTATTATGTTAAAATGGTATAACTTTTCAACATTTCCTGTCACCTTCGGCAATGAGATAGAATATAAATTACTTAATAGGCTAAAGGAAACCTGTTTACCTGATTGCTTTTTCTACCAGAGCAATGGGGAGGGGATCTGTTTTAAACTCTACTCCATCATGGCTGGGCTAGAATGTAGATGTTGTGTCGTCCCTAACAAACTGATCAAGAAGAGAGAACATTCTCTGCCAAGATTGAGGCAGATTGCATCTTTGTGCAGAATGCAGGTGATACCCAAGGAGTCTCTGATGCCATCAGCCACATGGTATCATTCTAAGTGGAACTCTGACATTCTTTCCATCCTCTTCACAGCATAGAAGAAAGATCTGACAATCTGGATTTGATTTACTCCATTTTTAGAGCAAATGTATGGCTACCTGGAACCTGGAGAAGCAAGACTCCTAGGTACTTTCCAGGAGGGAAACAGACCAGTAGCGAACTAATTTATGGTCTGCTCTCTCATTTTAGACTGAGCAGTTTGCCTGGACACAGGTGACATCTGCCTACAAGCTTATCTAAGGGTTCCCTTCTTGATTAATGAGATAGAAAACCCAGAATCCACTGGCTCCAGAGGCCCTCTGTGCCTCTATATTCTCCAAACTTAAAATTTCAAATGTCTTTATTAGAATTCATACTAACAGGTAAAGCAAGGATGGACTAGATCTTGACAACCTATAGACCAGCCAGTCACATGTGCATGCATGTGCTTGGCCATTGATAGCTATTGAAGAACACACACACACACACACACACACACACACACGTTAATAAGTGAGTATTTGGGGAAGTTTAGGAGCTATGGCCTTGCTGGATGCTGTATGTCACTGTCCACAGGCTTGGAGGTTTCAAAACTCACGTGCCATCCTTAGTTTGTTCTCACTGTTTCACATGGACTCTCAACTACTCCACCTAACAGGCACCTGCCACCTGCCATCTTCCATAATGGACTACAGCTGTCTGGAACTCTGAGCCCCAAATCAATTCTTCTTTCTACAAGTTGCCCTGGTCATGATTTCCTTTTTCCTGATAGGAACAGAAAAGTAGCGAGTGCATTGTTTGACACCGTAGACTGTCACTTGGGGTGAGGCTTTGCGCCAGGGTGAGGCTGGCAGGTTCGTCGGTCTGGCTGCTTCACAGGCCAGATCCTCCCTCCAGCTGCTGCTCACAAGAGCTACACTGCTCACACTGCACCCAGCACTAGCCTACACACAGACTTGTCCCACCCCAAGTCCTCAGCTTTTGCTTCTTGACTCCTTACTGGCTTGGCAGAAGCCGTGGTCAGCGCTGCCCTTCATTTCTGCCTTTCTGACTACTTTCAATGTGCTTCTCTTCTGTTCCAGACCCTCATCCTTCTTAGATTTTCCCCTAGTGATACGCTAACATTGCCTTTCATACCTAAGAAGCTGTTTGACAAGTGAGGAGAAGTTTCTGGAAACCTGAAAATGACACACAGCCCATTAGGAGCTTGAACAGAGCAGTCAGGTTAGAGATGATCCTTGTAAAACTGGGGACAATGCTTGGAAACTGGGCGCACACATTTCCTTCATGTGATTCTGCCTGATGTCTGCCATTGCCTAGGAATTGTGGTAAAAGGTTAGTGATTAATGTTCAGCTGCCTCTCAGTTCAAAGCCACACTAACGCTTTCATCCTAAGGACATATTTGACAGTAAGGAGGAGAATACCTGCCAATGAATGGGTCGATTCAGTGAACAGGCTTCTATGTAAGTTGCAATTTATTGACTATTAAGCTGTCTCCCTTCTTTTCACTTCTTTTCATGGTGATACCCACAGAGACTTTTTAGAGTTTTGTGTAATATAGCTGAACCAAATGCTAGAATGAGGAATACTCAGATAAAAGAGGAAAGAATTTGAAAATTCTGGGAAAGAAAATTGAGTTTATAGACGTGTGAGTAACAGGACTCTAAATAACACAGCAGTTCAAGATCAGAAGATACGGCAGTGGTGACTGCCGTCCAACACGGACCTGCAGCTGTTGACACTGTAAAAGATCTAAGGGTGGCTTCAGTACACATGGATTCCACATGCCTCTGCGAAGATGAAGAGGAGGCTCAGAGGAAAATCACACCCTTGTTCCTTTTTTCGCAAGGTTTGGCTCTTCTCAAGGTTGACATCTTTTTGAACCTTGTAGTAAAGTTGGCAGGTAAACTCAGAAAAGATATTAAAATCTTGGCTTTGAATACAAGGAAATCAAGACAAAAATCTATCCTCGCATGATGATCAGTGGGGAGTAATACAAAAAGTGTGGTCTCAGTTGTGTTTTACACATGGTTACAATTCAGAAAAAAAGAAAAAGGCAAGTGCGCTACACCTGTGCAGGTAAGCCACTGTGGCTGCAGGACCCCCAGCCGCCACGGGGACGCTGATGGTCTAAGTGTGTTCCCTGAGTATCATATCACCGTGGTGCTGCTCAGCAGCACAGAGTGCTCTCCTATCCCTCAGGGACGCACAGGGCTCTTTTTGGTTTCGAATCTTCCAGACAGAGCAGGTTCCAGATGCTTATGAGGTGTGACAGGTGACAGGGGAAAAAATGGAGCCTATTCCCGCTACATCTTCTGCAGTAGGCTACAGCATTTACCATAGAGGAAACACACCCATTACAGCAAACGCAACCCTTCCTCTCTCTCTTCCTAGATAGTTGTCTTCACACCAGTTGATTTTCTGCTGTTTTTTTAATCTTAGTTAGACAATTTCACTCCTTCCTCATGACCATTTAAATCAAAGCTTTGTCAGTGCTCAACAGCTCGCACCTTCCTTGCTCTCCATCCTATCTTTTAAAAATACTTTTTATAATTTTAAATATCCAGCTCCTCCCATTCCCCTCCCCTTATTCTCTTTCAAATCCATGGCCCTTTTCTTCTTTCCTTCCTGTTACACACACACACACACACACACACACACACACAATTTATGTAAAACCAATCTGCTTCGTTTGTACAATGTTATCTGTATACATATGACCACTTAGAGTATTGATAACCAACTGGGGAGTACTCTCCTCAAGGGAAAACAATTTCTCACACTCTCAACATTTCCCACTTTAGACAATTACAATTCTCATGCTTCCTAAAAGAAACTTCTCTTTGTGGAAGATGGAGACTATTACAGAAAAACCGCAACCAATCAATTTGCAGAGAATTAGAGATCTTCTGGTACTCAGTCCCAGGTGATAGATCTAAAGCACCATTCCTACATGTAAGGGTAAGAATTTATTGCAAAAGAGGAGGCAGAACAACTCTAAGATGAGCAGGGACTTTCCTGTGAAGTTCCGCCTCCTAGAAATGCCATAGAGGTGATAGCCATCTTCATCTGGCCCACACTGAAGCAGACTCAACACCCAGAACACAAATTGGATTGTGGCTCTCCAGACTCAGCTCTGGCCTTCATTATGTTATCTATTGCCCTGTAGATGAGAATTAATAAAACACGTGGCCCACAGTCTCTAACTCCCAGGGCCAGTCACACAACTGCCGGCCTCACCATCATCACCATCTCACCCTTCTCTCTGCACTCTGCATGCTGGCTGTCCTTTGTGCCTTGTGCACGCTACACTCTCCCTGCACCAGGCATTGGTATACTCCCATATCCTTCTTCTGGAATACTCCTTCCTTTAAATACTCTTTCTTAAATAAAGAAGGATGTTCATCCTTCAAATCTACTCAAGTCTGTCTTCCTCAAGAGAGTGATTGCTGACCCCTGAAAAAACTGGTAACCCCTTTACGTATTTCATGTGTGTCTTGTCACAACACTAACATGATGCTTATGTATGAAATGTGTATCATTTTCATGGGTTGTCCATCCTCCCTCCGGACGAGAAGCTTCTGGTGAACCATGGTAACCTTGAACTTCAGCTTTTGACCTTTAGTGGGCATATTTTTGTTTAGCTCCAAGGCTATGGCTGACACTGTGACAGGCTGTGGTAATACTCCTGCTCTCAGTGGTTTTCATTTAGTTACAGCAGGCAGGTAGAAAGATACACAATGGTTAAAGACTATGATACTCAGAAATTAGAAATGTTGTAGCATGGATTGTGGGAGGATATCTGGAGTAGTTGGCAATGACCTCTTTTGAAAATCAAGGTGGAACAGATGCAAGATGTAGACACTAAAAGCAGCAAGAAGTGAGGCTTGGAGGCAAGGACAGAGGGCCTTTAGGGAAATGTCCACATGGCCAGTGCTCCTAAGCATGGAAGGAACAGATATTCATGAGATGGACAGAAAGACCATCAAGACCAGTATGGGAAGGAAGAGTTTGTATGGTAGTCTGAGTGAAACGGGAGCCATTGAAGATACTTAAAATAATTATCATATTTAAATTATAGTTTCTAAGAGCCTGTAGGCCTTATGGAAAAGGGAGTGGGTCCATGAGACAAAAGTTGCAGAGGAGATTGGGAATGGAGTGAAACCTGGGAGACAGGATGAGGATGGAAGGACACTCTTCTGAGGCAAAGTCAGAAGGCTGGAATATTCTCAATGATTCTGCTACAATAGCAGGGTAGATCATGACAGGTTAGATGGTTACAGGAATGCCTGCTTAGATATATGAGAACTTATTTTTTTCTGTCAATGAGAGCGAACCTGCCCAGGACCAATATTCCACAAATCTCCCACTTCTTGTAAAATTTTTATGCAAAGGAATTCAAAACTTTTAATCTCCCTCATCTTATAAAATTTTTATGTGAATCTTTTAATCTACCCCACCAAGCAAAACTTTTGTTTATGCAAAGGCCCCATTGCATTCTGGGAACCCAATGGTCCAGAACAGCTGACTCCTTCCCCTTTAACCCTTTCTTTCATTTCCTTGTTCATGAGGTATCCCAGAAGCAGAAAGACACACATGGTATATACTCACTTATAAGTAGATACTAGACCTATAAAAAATCTGTACACCTAAAGAAGCTAAGTAAGAAGGAGGTCCCTGGGTAAGATGATCAATCCTCACTCAAAAAGACAAATGGGATGGGCATTGGAAGAAGGAGAAAACAGGAAACAGGACAGCAGCCTACCTCAGAAGGCCTCTGAAAGACTCTACCCAACATGGTATCAAACAGATGCTGAGACTCTTAATCAAACTTTGGGCAGAGTGCAGAGAATCCTATGAAAGAAGGGCAAGAAAGTGGAACCTGGAGAGCACAGGAGCTCCACAAGGAGAGCAACAGAACCAAAAAAATTCTGGGCACAGGGGTATTTTCCAAGACTGATATTCCAACTAAAGGCCATTCATGGAGATAACCTAGAATTCCAGTTCAGTTGTAGCCCATGGCTGTTCAGTATACAAGTGGGTTCCTAGTAATGGGAACAGGGACTGTCTCTGACATGAACTCAGTGGCGGGCTCTTTGATCACCCACACACACACACTTGAAGGAAGCAGCCTTGCTAGGCCACAGAGGAGGACAATGCAGCCAGTCCTGATGAGACCTGATAAGCTAGGGTCAGATGGAAGGGGAGGAAGACCTCCCCTATCAGTGGACTAGGAGAGGGTCATGGGAGGAGATGAGGGAAGGAGGGTGGGATAGGGAGAGCTACAGCTGGGATACAAAGTGAATAAACTGTAATTAATATAAAAAATTAATAAAAAAGAAACTAGCCAAGCATGAAATACTGTGAGTTCAGACCCCACTAATGAGTAAAAGACATAGCTGCCACCTGCTTTAGAATGGAAACTAAGGGAGTTTCCTGTCCTAGTGTGCTTGCCGGCCTGGTTTGGGTGGTGGTGCACTCTTTTCCTAAAAGAAATTGCCTTGCCAAGTTACTCTCACATTGTTGCTGAGATTCTTTAGGTGACATCAAGAACATTTGCTTCCAGTAGATGGAGAGAGGGATAGATGGACAGAAGGATAGACAGAGGGACAAATTTAAAGAATGAGGTTTCAGAGTCAGAAATAAGATTTAGGTGTATTATTTGCTGAATAAGTCAAAGGTTCTCTGGAGAAATAGAGTTGATAAAGTATGCATGTGGAGAAATCTATTTCAAAGGAAGTAATTTTCATTGTAGGATGGACCAGAGACCTCAAACTCAAACAGGAGTGGTGTTGAAGCCAATTTTTTTTTCCTATCAGGATACTTTATTGTTATTGTTGTTGTCTTTCTCTCTGAAAGACTTCAACTAATTGAATGAGGCCCACCCATATCACAAGGAAAATCTTTCTTTATAGTCAACTGTTTTAACATAGTAGCTATGTCATCAAATACCTTCTTAGTAGCCCCTGGGTTACTGTTTCACAATACAACCAGATACCATGGCCTGGCCAAGATGACACATTAAAATTACATTATAACTCCAAACAATTGTTTGATGCGACTGTCTCCATCTCTTTTCTGCTCCAATAACAAAATATTCCGACAAAGGCAACTTAAAGGAAAAGGGACTTTATCTCAGAGTTCAGGGTACAGCCTCTCCTGGGTGGTGGGGACATCAAAGCAGTGGAGGCCTGAAGCAACCACACATGATGTCCACAGAAGACGGGAACAAAGGATGCTCTGCTGCTTCACTCACTCCCACCATCCTGCCTTCAGTTCAGAAGGGTCTCCCTGACTCAGTGAACATAATCCAAATAACCCACTTCAAGAATGAAAGAGGTTTTTCCTTCTGGTAGTTCTGTCAATGAACATTGACCATCATAGCAACCTTTAGACTGAACTATGTAACTCAGGAGTAGACAAAAATAGAGCATGGGCCAAATCCTGCCCACTGCCTCCTCTTAAGAACAAACCCCAGCATGCCTGCTCCTTGTGCCTTGTCTGTTGTTGCTTTTGTTTGACACCTGCAGGGGGATCAGTGTTGATGACAGAAACAGAATAGGTCATAGGGCATAGAATACTTACTTTCTGGTCCTTTGTACAGAGTGCTGAGTGCTAGGCTTATTTCCTTTCAGGAAGTTACTCAAGCAAGGTGACTGCTAATGTTTTGAGCAAAAGACTCAGGACTCCAATAGTCAACAGGTCTGAGCCCAGAAGGAGCTGGGGAAATATTTAAAGAATTGAGAATGACAAGAGGTGCCAAAGAGGAAAAGAAGCACAAGGCGTCTGAATTTTGGCTTGAAAGGAGTTTACAGTCTGGCATTAGACAACTGTGACCTCATTGTTCAAAAATGGAAGCCTAGAGCTTCTACGTCCCAAACCTGGCCTAATAAATCTCAGCAGAGCACCCAGCAATTTGTACACGTGAGAAAATAATGCCAAAGATGCAACACAACCTGTTTGCTCGATGTTGTAAGTAATGACTAGGCTTTGGGTGTCAATTTTTAAGCAATTTATTATCACTTCCAAAATGGAAAAGAATGACTTTTGAGATTTTTTTTAGTTCTTCTGCATAGAGCAGAATATAAAAGTTTAAATATTGATGAAGTGGTTTCCGATATAGTTACATCTGAATTTTGTTTGACACTTGCTATCTGGAAATAGTTTGTCTGCTCAGTGGAAAACTACCACCCTCATCTCTCCTAGAATAAACTTTGCCAAAATAAATGGACTCTAACATCTCAATTTCTTAACCTGCACCTGAACCCAAACAATTTTAGAAAATCTGCTCTGAGAAGGACTGAAAAAATTCATAGAATTTTAATTATATATTGTGAGATTTATTTTTACTTTTTTACATATAAGATAATTTATAATATTTCTGAATGTTAAACACTCAAAAAGATGCCATTTTTCTTTCTTGGGTACATACAATTGTTATTTTCCTAAGGCAGTGTTCTCCTTCCCTGTCTTTGGGTCTCTCTGTCTCTGTGTGTCTTTCCCTCATACACACACATACATACACAATATACACACATACACACACACACATACATATGCACACACACACACACACACACACACACACACACACTACATACCCCCCAATGTGTCTATATGTATCAAAACCGTTTCCTAATGAACTCCAAATTGCCTCCACAAGACAACAGATAAGGTAAGTGCCTTTTCTGATAAAATCACTTACAATGAGTTCCGAAGCAGGTATTATAACCAATGGACACCAAGAATCAAGCTGAGCATATGACCTCCCCATAATCTCTGAAGAAAAAAAAAACATTTCAAAACACACTTGTGTCTTGGATTTCCAGATGATAAACCAAGATAATTTAGCTCTTATGACATACTCACCTGACTCCACAGTTCCTACCCTCAGCCACTCTAGGGATCCAAAGCACTAATTTTTAGAAAATAGAAATTGATACCGTAAAATAACAAACTAAATAGCCACATTCCTCTTGAGTTATCTAAAAGGTGATGTTCTTATGTTTATTCTTTGGTAGTTTCATACATCCACATATCAAATTTTATTCATCTTCAGCACCCAGATGCCCTCTTTCCTCCCTCTCCTGCCCCTAATGAAACCCTTCTTCTTTCCAAAAAGGCCCCTCCCACTTCTCTGTCTTCTTTCTGTGTGGGACCCACTTAGTTTAATTAGGGTCGTTCGTGTGCATGAGCATGGCTGGGAAGTTATTAGCTGGAGCATGGGAAATTATAACTGGCCACGTCACTGAAGAAAGTGATAACCTCCCCCTCCACCAATCAGCAGCTGACCTGAGTCCAGAAAGAGGGCCAGGCCCTCATGAGCACATCCCCTTTCATGATAAAATGTCAACTGGCCCAGTCTTGTATAGCTAACCACCGCTGAGGTGGGTTCCTAGTGCCATGGTGACATCTTGTCCTTTTGCTGCATCCCTCCCTCTACTCTGGCCCATTTCCACTTTCTTTAGCCTTGGAATGTCCTACGGGGACACACACGGGGAATGCCATTTGGGGCTAAGCACCACAGTTTCATTTATTCTGGGTGTCTTGACCTGTGGAGGGCACTGTCTTTCTAAAGTAATGTAAGGGTGGCTTGTGGGTGTGAAGCCATGACCCTGCAGTGTCCTTGTCTATATGGAGATCCTGAAACAATCAGCTTTTCCTTCACTTTGTTCCTCTACCTCCAGCAAGTGACAGAGAAGGCAAACAAATTAGCACCCAGCATTCTTCACCACCCCAGACAAGGCTCCATCCATCCCAATTAGCAGATATGCAGCTTCTCTGTTTTCTCTCCCTGTACATTTCTCACAATGTTTCTGAGGCTGTTGTTTGCATTTTTCAGAAAACGGCTTTCAGCTTGTTCCAGGATTTCATTAATAAACAGTTTCATAATACAGCAGCCGTCAAACAGCCCATGCTCTCCTTGGCATCTTCCACAGACACTGCTGGAATCTGAGCGCCTGAAAAATATTCCCCTCTTCACTCCTGACCTTCTGTGGCAAAGCTGGTCACCAGCCTTCTCACAGGGACTTGCCTTTTAGCTGTCGTGGCGGCGGGGCATTGAGAGTCAGCACTGCACCTGCTCTCAGTTCCTGCCCGGCCATGTCCCCTCAGTGCCAATCACCTCTCTGCACACTGCCTCAGCATTCACCCTCAGCATGCCTGTGAAGCAGGCTGGACTTCAGCTCTGGGCTGAGAGCAGGGCCTCCGCACTCCAGCTCCTCGTGCTCCCTAGTGAGTGACTCACAGAGTCCCCAGTGGGACTGTGCTCCAGGCAGCCTTAGAGATGATTTTCTTGATGGCCCCTGCCTTTCTCCCAGTTGTGCACAGCACCACTGACTTCCAATCTGATGCTTCCTGAGTCAGCCTCCCAAATACAGTATTTTGTTCAGAACCTTGTCTCATAATCTGCTAGGGAAGCCAAAGTCGGTCAGTGTGCTGCAATACGCATCCTCACCTCCCTTCTCCGTGTGGACACTTACTATGAATGCTTACTTCATTGACAGGTTTAGCCCTATCAGGTCCTGTGAACGCTCTGCAGGACATAACTGTGCCAGCTGGCTGGGAAGAGCCACCTTAGGAAAGTTTTCTGAAAATGTTATGCGAGCTCATGCAGGAATGGGAGGGCTGCTGGCCTCACTCCGGAGCTCTCCACCTTTCCCTACACTCTTCATTCACACTTGGCACTTTATGTCTTTCCATGATTATGTTCTAAGGGGTAGGTTTGTTTTAGTAGCTCTGTGACTTTAACTTTTCATTTTCTGGAATCGCCACTGGGGTAGTGCTAATGGGTAGATAAGAGCTGAGAGTTTAATGCTGCTGTCTTATGGCTTGTGAGTGTGCTATGAGCAAACATGACAGTCGGCATGTTGATCCCTTTGGACTCTGACAATGTGTAACTGAACCTCCTGATAAGACTCAGATTCCTCTTCCACATTAACATTATGGTTATAAAATTAAAACAGCATTGCAATTCCATATCACTCCAGTCAGAATGGCTATTATCAAAAACCAAACAACAAACAAACAAACAAAACAAAAAACAAATGACAAGAAATGGCTGTCAAGACAGAGAAACAGCCCTACTGCAATGAGAGTGGAAATTAAAACTACTGCAGTCACAATGGAAATCAGTAGGGATGTTATCAAAATACTAAGAATAGAATTACTATATGACAGAGCTATACCATTCCTGGGTATAAATCTGGAGGATTCTAAGTCAGTAAACCACAGAGAGCCAGGTCCATGATGCTTGTTGTATTATTCATAACTGTCAAGACATGAAACCAGCCTGAAGATACACCAGCTGATTAATAGGAAAAAAGTAATACATATAGGTAATAGCAATAGACGTTCGTTCAATTTGTAAAGCAAAATAAAATTATAGTATCTGCAAGAAAATGCATAGAACTGGAGGTGATAAGGTTATGTAAAATAATCCAGGCACAGAGTGGTAGTTTGAACGAGAAGGACCCCTGGAGGCTTACCTGTTTCAATGCCTGATCCCCAGGTAGTAGTGGAATTGTTTGGGAAGGATTAGGAGGTGTGGTTTTGTTGGAGGAGGTGTGTCAATGGGGTGGGCTTTGAGGGTTTTTTTTGGGGGGGAGGCTTTGAGGTTTTAAATGCAGGGTCTCTCTCTCTCTCTCTCTCTCTCTCTCTCTCTCTCTCTCTGCCTGATCAGGATGTAAACCTCTCATATATTGCTTCAGCATCATGCTTTCTGCTTCCTGCCATGATGATAATAGATCAATTCTCTAAAACTGTAAGCAAGCCCCAAATGAAATACTTTCTTTTATAAGAGTTGACTTGGTCATGGTGTCTCTTCAAAGCAATAAAATAATGACGAAGACAAAAAGGAAATGTATATGTGTATATCACATGCTTTCTATCATATACACAATCTGGATTTAGAGGTATTTGCACATGTATATAAATGTGTGTGTGGAGAGAGAGAGCTTGTAGAAGAAGAGGAAAATGAGAAGAGATAAAGAGAGTATGATGCTTAATGTCAAAATGATGAGATCTAGAATCTGGAAAGTGATTCTCAGCATGCTTGTAGTAGAATATCTTGATTGTTTTAATTGAGGTGAGAAGCCTTGCCTGCTATGAGG
Organism: Meriones unguiculatus; assembly: GCF_030254825.1. Taxonomy (NCBI): domain Eukaryota; kingdom Metazoa; phylum Chordata; class Mammalia; order Rodentia; family Muridae; genus Meriones; species Meriones unguiculatus. Next base: position 98,716,285 of record NC_083351.1, read on the forward strand.
GGCACCATTTTCTGGCTGAGATACTTGACTGAATAAATGGAGAAAGAGGATGGAGCAGATGACTGAATTCATGTTCGCTGCTTTGTATTTATGGATATGATACGTCTGGATGCTTCAAGTTTCTGCTGCCCTGATTTTCCTGCTCTGATGGATTGTCACACTTGAACCAGAAGCTGAAATAAATCCTTTATCCCATAAGTTGCTTTGGTCATGGTATTTTATCACAGCATTTGGGAAAAGAAACTATAACAGGTGTGGTGGTTTGAAAAAGTATGCCCCCCAAAGACTCGTGTGTTTGCATGCATGGCCTATAGCGAGTGCCATTAGTAGGAGGTGTGACCATGTAGGCATAGGTGTGACCTTGTTAGAGAAAGAGTGTCACCGTGGAAGCAGGTTTTGAGGTCTGCTATGCTCAAGACACACCCAATGTAGTACACAGTCTCCTGCTTGATCCTTTTGGATCAAGATGTAGAACTCTCAGCTTCTCCAGCACCATGTATGCCTGGGGCTGCCATGTTTCCCACCATGATGACAATGGATGAAACCTATGAAACTATAAACCAGCCACAATTCAATGTTTTCCCTTATAAGAGTTGTCTTGGTCATGGTGTCTCTTCACAGCAATAACACCCTAGTTAAGGCAACAGAGAAGGAAAATAAGAGTCAGTAATGGAATATATATTAGGAGGGAGTCTGTGGAGCATCAAGATGGTGTAAGGGGCAGAGAAGGACAGTGGCTGTGTTAGTAAGAACTAACTATGTGCATGTATAGAAATGCAACAATAAAACCCTAGTAAAGATTAACTAAAAAATGCCACAATGGAAATGCTGACTTGCCCAATAAGTCAGTGCAGCTGTAGCTTCTGCAGTCGAGAGGATTTGCCTCCACCTGTGCCTGATTGACCTTGTGCAACTTCTCTCTCCTTCAGTGCCCTTACTTGGAATTTGGCAACAATAGTAGTAATGATATCACAGGATCCTCATGGTGTCAGATGAACTCATAACAGCACCCTATACAACAAAGGCTCTTGAAAAGGTGTCAATCACAGCCGAGTCACTGTGACTCCTTAAAAAGGCACAGACTTCAGGGTTGACCCCAAGAATGGGACAGAAATGTGAGCTGTAGGCCTGGCCATGAAGATGGCACAGGAATGTATGCAGTCTTCCTCATGCTGTCTTCTTCCAGATGGCAGTGCAGATAAGCACAAGGGCTGGCCATGTATGGAGTGGAGCTGAACTACTTGTTATTCAAACTAAACTAACCATCATCAGTTAGCAGCATTCCAAAGCTCCAGAGGACCAAGGCTCAAGGAACCTTTTCATACAGAAGTCACATTCTTCCTCACAAGACAAATCTGAAAGTCCTCTGGTACTTGAGTCCAAGATGGGCTCCCTTGTCAGCTGACACCATGACCTGGCTCCTGAGACCCATCCTTCACCTGTGTCAGGTTATCTGGGTTGGGGTTGTCACTATGTGAGACAAAGGCTGTACTCACAGGCTTCGCATGGAGAGCATGTGCAATAGGTACATGATTATATACCCACGTTTTTCTGCTTCTCTCCTGTCAAGACAGATATTTTAAAATTCCACTGTCAGCCTATGTCCTCCTATTTTGCCTTCTTTTTTTTTTTCTATGTAGTCCTCTCTTCTTTTTCTTTCTTCCTACTTTCCTGCTTTCTTTTCCTCTGGGACATGGTGTTTATCTCTTTTCAGAGTTTGGATGAATAGTATAATTTTCAACTTCTCAAGAAAATACTATTTTTTTTTCAGAAGTGACTCCTTCCCTTTTATCAGTCTGTAACTCCAAGGACTGGGAACCAATCCAAACAGAGCCCAGCTGAAGCTGCTGCACAGAATGTGAAATGGCCTCTGCAGATCCCTGTGCTGTGAAAGCCAAATCTCCGGACCTGGTGTCCACCATGTTTCCTGAAAAATGCATCAAAGACCTGGAAGCAGGCATGGAGAAATGGGTTCAGCGAAGGGTGTTCTCCAAGGCTCCCATGCCAAAGACCAAAGCATAGTCCTTTATTAGGCCTCTGAAGGGAGTTGGAAATTATCCTAATGAAAGTGCCTTGTTTACACAGGGTTTCTGTCACTAACCAATTAACCACTGTTAGATTACTTAAACTACCACTCATTTCCAGTTCTCCTGGGCACTAGTGGATACCTAGCATGCTGACTGATGAACTGATTCAAGTTAAACTGGCGAAAGAAATAACACACCACACCATAACATCTTTGAGGTACCAACTCGGCTTTGATATCTAATATTTAATGCCTTGTTTCAAAGAAATGACTAATAAATGTCTGTAGACAGGAGGCCCACAGAGAAGCTGTTTTAGAACAAGCAGGTTTTTAAGAAAGCCACAAATATTCACTAGGCAGCTCCCTTTCTGTTTAGTATTATGCTAAGACCTGGCTTTAATTCTCTCTCTCTCTCTCTCTCTCTCTCTCTCTCTCTCTCTCTCTCTCTCTCTCTCTGTGTGTGTGTGTGTGTGTGTGTGTGTCTTCCTCTTGCTCCTCTTGCTCCTCCTCTCAGTCTACAGAGATAAATTCTGCCAATAATTTCCATTTGAAGCTGCTGTCAGCATGACATCTTCATATCTTTTCCCCTGGCTTTGAACATAGAAAAAATTTTTAAAACAATTTTTCCATTTCCTGACTATTTCTAGAAAAGCTAACTGGAAATTTAAAAAAAAAAAGAAGCATCCCTGTGGAAACTTGGTCATGTTCCCAAGCTCTCCGTTTCCCCCAGAAACCCTTTCGTGTCCCTGCATTCATAGGATGCCTGGCTCCTAACCCCTACAAGTTCAAATCCAACTGACTTTCCCTGGCTCATTCTGTGGAAGTGGTGACAGTGAGTTCTAAGTGCCCTGGGTCCACTGGTCTCCTGTCACTTTATACTACTATGGTCTAACTCATTGGGGTTTCTGGTTCCACAGTGCCAGGCGCTCTTTGCTCACCATCTTTGAAGGGGCTCTAATGCACAGCATGGAGAAATCCAAACTACATCCTAGACAGACTCACCTGAGAACAGAGTCAGTGAAGCTAATGATGACTGAAAATGACACTTCAGAAGCTGCCACAATTGTTATATGCCATGCAAATCTATACTGGATCCAGAATTCCTGAAACTCACTGGGTGGCCCGTGGCCACACTCAACCTTGTTACATCTTAGTCATTTAAGCCATAAAAGGCAGATAAGACACAAAGCAAGTTCTAGCAGTTAATGTCAAAGTTATTCATGAAAAAAGGATGTGTATCAGGAGATTTTATCCGAATTGAGCCTTTTCAATACTTAAAATCCCTTTCTACTATCTTTCGCATGATACTTCTTTTTGAGCATAGCGTTCCTCTCAGAGCTTAGGGGCAAAGCTTAAACTCAAGGGACTGACGTTACCTTTAAAACAGAACAGGTTTTACAATGTAAGCCACATTTGAGTTCAAGTAGCAGCATTTGTTAATAGTATATAGAATAATAGTGCATTTTATAAACAATGACTTTTTTTTAATTTAAGATTTCTTTATTTATTATGTATTCAATGTTCTGTTTGTAAACCAGCATGCCAGGAGAGGGCACCAGATCTCATTGTAGATGGTTGTGAGCCACCATGTGTTTGCTGGGAATTGAACTCATGACCTCTGGAAGAGCAACCAGTGCTCTTAACCTCTGAGCCATCTCTCCAGCCCGCAACAATGACATTTTTAATTCAATGACGTATAGAAACTTAATAAACTCTTCTGGAGTTTCAAGTCTTCTGGGAAAAGATTAACTCTGTTATGGGCTCAATTCACTCCTCAGTGGTTGGTAGAAAGCACATTCTGGTCACCATCCACAGCATTGGGAGGGCCACAGAGGTCACTAAACCCCATGTTCCCTAAGGATGTAGGTCTCTAGTTACATAAAACTCCAGCAGGGATGGGGAAGGGAGTCCAAGGCCACACCTCCAGACGAGGAGTTATCGGCAGGTGATGGTTGCTGGTGGATGGGGGGTCTGGTTGGCTGCCCATGATCCAGTGGATGGCTCCACCCACCAGAATACAGGGCGCACCAATTGGACCCAATGGATTGTTTATAAAAAGACCTGACTTGGGAAGTAGATACAATGGGAAGGTGAAGTAATTTGGAGGCAGGCAGTAATGGGTGAATGTGACTGAGATAGATTGTATACAAGCAGGAAATTTTCATAAAGAACATTTGGAAACTATCTTCTCAAAGTTTCCCTGGTACTTTTCAGGCTCTAAGAGAAACAAACAATAGATTTCTCAGGAAGGCAATCAGTTTTCAAGATTTCTGTCATTGGTGTGACTGGTGCTTCCTCCCTGTGGTGGATTTCAAATAGAAAGGGTACTAATCCAGGCTCCAAGTGATGATTACACAACCAGCTCAAAGATCCAGCCAGGAACCAGTAATGTCACAAGAGCATGTTAGGTCTTCTGATCCAGGTCCAGACCTTCTATTAGGCAGCATTGTCAATTACTTCAGTTTTTGGTGAAATACACCAAGGCTCCATGGTCTGGCTGCCCACCGGATGTATCCCCTACAAACTTCAAAGCCAGAAAATGAGTGGAAGCCAAAGATGACTTTTCAGTAGGAACCAACAAGATGTGTGAAATCTTTTCAAACCTTTTCCTGCAGTGTGATATTCAGATACCCCTTTGTCTTTGAGACAGCAGAGGGGCTGTTGGATTACACAAGCATCTGGGGCCAGAAGGGACAAAGGGCAGAAACCAAGGGACATTCAGAACCATGAATCCTTCAATGTGCCAGGTAATACCAGAAGCATAACTGCCTTGGGCTTTGATACTCTTTTCCCTGTGATTATGAAAATATCCTTATTATTTTGCAACATGGCACAATCATTTGCATTTTTATTGTTTTCACTCAAAAGCAACTAAGTTATTTAGATAAGCACCATTAAGCAAAATTCTAAGTAATTAGTTCTTTTGATGCCTCCTGGTGACAGCAGAGGAACTCAGAGACATTTATTAACAATATCATTAGCCCCAGGTGGAATGTACACAGAACTTAGCCCCAGCACAACCTCTCATTAAACCCCAAGAAGGAATTAGCTATTTTCCCATTCCCATGCCATTCTTCATCAACCAGCCTCTGCCACTTAGGTAGGATCATTATGTCATTTACTTTCCAAACATACCACAAATCACTGCTAATGCAAAACCCCAGAGGGTGGCCACAGCAATCACACCCATCTTCAGGGAACTCAGACCTTCCAATTCAATCACATCTGTAGTTAGAACCTCAAAATCAGAATGGAACCTGAAGGCCCATTCCATCCTCCCTGTGGTGGGTCAGAGTCAGATCTGAATGAACACATTTCTTTATGGCTCACCGGTAAGGTCAATAGGATCCACTTTCCTCACCCCAAGTGACTCTCAGAATCCCACTGAATCTAGTGCCCAACCCATGGGTGTGGGATGTTTTTGGTAACTGAAAATCTATGCCAAAACAGCCAGACATCCATTCTTTTCACCTAGTGACAAATGTTCCTGCCCTCTTAGATTGACATGAAATGCATTAAAATGAGGAAAATTCTTAGAACTTAGAGAATAACCAAAAAGATTCTTTTTATATACCCTTACTCCCACACGAGTACAAACAGGAAATTTAGAAACTAGGATCCATATTTGAGTGAGAACAAGCAGTGTTTGTCTTCCTGGGCCTGGGTTTAGTCACTTAATGTAGTACTTTCCAGGACTTATGAGAGAAGTTTTTCTTAAGGTCTTAAGGAAGAGGGGGAAGGAGAGTAATGGAACAAATGTGATTTGAAAGAGGTGGGAATACAGGGGAAGGAAAGGTTTAAGCAGGGTTGATATAAGCAGCAGGAGGTAGTCGAGTTGGATGGGGACAACAAAATGATGTATGAAAGTGCCACAGAGAAACTTTGTAAGCTAATTAAACAAGAAAGAGGAAAAGAGATGACATGAAGTTGAATGGGTGGGAAGGTGGGGAGGGTCTGAGAGGAAATGTGGGGGGAGGGAAACCATGGACAGAACATATTGTAAGAATTTAATAAAAAAGAGAGGGGAAAGAGAGAGGAGGGGTTAGGGGAGATGGGGGATAACTTAAAGGAAGATTTATATTAGTAACTTAAAGGTTTTATCTTGTATTTTAGAAAACAGGTCTTTGAGGAAACCAGCTTCTGAAATAGACAGGAAGCCTGGGTCTCAGCTAGTATTCCTGTTTCCCAGTGTGAGAAGTCCTGGTGAATCCTCTGATCCTCAGGTCTACAGCAGGCTGACCAGCTGTTGCCTGCATCAAAGGTTGGAACCCAAGAACCACCCAAAGTTCCATCTCTGGACCACTGCCTCGGTGTGTCTGCCTTGCTCTTTAATGCAGGCTCCTTCCACAGGGTAAATATCCTGCATGGTGCTCTCTCCCATCCGGTAGCTGAAGCCAACTCAAAGGAGACTTTAAATAGAGCTCCTGTTACTTACAAGCGCTTTGTTAACAGATGACTCCTAAAGAACAGACATAGGAAGAGTGCTCCCTCCCACTTTGCCTGCTGAGGATTGGCCTCTAGAAGACTTTAGGTGTTATGAGTCACTGGAACCACCTGCTGTGGAGCCTCAACAAAGCAGCAACTCCCTGGAAATATCTCCACACATTCATGTCAGTCTCCCCAGCACCATATTGCCTGCCTCCCCAAACACACTGAAACTGGAAAAGCACCCCATTTTTTGGGTCAGCATATCAGAATATCATTGAATTTGTCCCTAGCTTCCAACTTGTTCTCATTTCTGTATCATTAAAGATCTATGAAAAACAATGTAAGATTTAGTGTTGGTTGGGTATTGTTTTGTTTCGGTTTTTGTTTGTTTTTCTACCGTCGATGGACCTTCAGATGAAATTATTTCTGCCCTTTCCAGGGTCACGTTACTGACACAAAGTATGGTGAAGACTCAGAAAGAAAGGTTTCATCATGTGGGACTGACTCAGGCATACCAAAGCCTCTCTGATTCACATTCCCTGCCTGGAGCCTGCAAAGCACAGGAACCCACAAGATAAGTAAAGATTGTATCTCTAGATCAGATAGAAACCCAACATGAAGGTCACAAGGAACAAGGGAGGCAGCAACTTCCAGGAGGACATGAAAACACAGCAAAATCAGAAGACAGAAAAACCAACCTGAGTTTGGTGAGGTACGGAAACCAATAAGTCATGCAGAAAAATGCCAGGACTTCCACTGCTTTTCCATTCCTGCAGCCCATTAATCCTGCTGCCCTTTCAATAACTTCAAATTGGCTCTGCACATTCTGTCTTTGTTGCTAGTAAGTGCTAGTGGCAACTCTCCTCCTCTCCCAAGGATTCTTCTCTGGGTGCTGCTAAAGGAAGGAGATTTCTAAGTTCCACAGGCTGGCTTGAGCAGTATTCCTCTTTTCTGTTGGCAATAAGGAAAAGACGGAATAATTTAGGAAATTTCTCGATGAAACAGCTTACAAATGCCCGCTGTTGACAAAATTATTGTAGCCGTCACTTGTCACCTCTCTGCCAGCTGTGTAATTAGTGAGTAAGTCATGGAACTATAGATAAGTGTGGATGATAGGAAACAAAATTGTGTGAATGTGAATATTTTATGGCACCTCAGGAGTGTTGGCACTTGCCGAGAGAGTTGGCACATGCTTCCAGAAGATCTTAAATGCTCTTACCAATACCAAATCCACTTACTGTTTTCTGATACACTGTTAGGAAGATGTGTTGGAGTGTTTCTGAGGGCATATGGTAGGGGCCAAGGCAAGGAACATGCTCTTTTTGGAATTCATTTGAAAATGCATTACATTGTCAGAATATTTCTATGGTCAGGATATGCAATTTAGATTTCATACTTTCCTAAATAGAACATAAGTTCAAAAGACCAAAATTTAAATAATACAACTTAGAGCCAAATGAATGACCTGTGCTTCTGAACCAAGCATATCTGACTGCCTCTCTTGCAGATCTTATCCTTTCAGTTTCTGATACTGTGTGAACAGGCCATCAACATTTGTTAAGTACGTAACAAAAATACAGTTAAGTAGTAGCTGTGATAGCTCTGGTAAAGATGAGATAGAAATGGAAAATTATTGGTTAAAGCCCTGGTGTTGTATATTCAGAGTCTGTAATCGTTCCCTAAGCCAGGAGCATCTATACCCCAAACCTGACAGTGTGCTCAGACAGAGCTGGCCCTGAGAGTCAGAAAGGTCCTAATCAAGAGTCCTAATCAAGGGGACTAATCAAGGGGACTCTTCCCCACAATTCTGACTATAGAGTAGAAAGCTGCTGAGTCTCCCATGGCACTTTGGATAATAAGATCCATGAGGGAAGAGAAGGGTTTTTTTGTTTGTTTGTTTTGTTTGTTTGTTTGGTTGGTTGGTTGGTTGATTCCTTCATGCTATGGTAGGTGAAGTCATGGCCACCGAAGATACCCACATCTTAATCCATGGAGATGGTGACTGATGCATGTTATACACCAGACAACACAAAACAGAGTTCTTCTCTCCCAGTCCTGAGAACCATCAAGTGATCTTCATATTTAAACAATTCCCCATGTGAGCCTATTTGTAGGCTTGTATACTATTTGTGCAACATCATGGAAAAGTTTATAAAAACTGTCAAAGAGAAAACAAAAAATAATTAACTAATCAAATCCTTTACAATTTAAAGCTATACTAGGTTAAAAATAAATCCACCTGTTTCTGATTTCAAAATATAAATTTCCTCTTGAGAGACAAGGTTGGGTAAGAAAAGGCTAGAATATCATCTGGCAAAGGTGGAAGCGCCATTGAGAACTTCTTATGATGGCATTTATGCTTGTAAAGTGTGAAAGTACAATGAGGGGAATGAAATGGTTAAAAGGAGCTAGGTGTGTGTGGGAAGACCAGCAAGAAGTCTGCATTGTCCCAGCAAGATACACAATGGATTTTCTGGATAGTGCTTGTGGGAACGGGAAAAATAGATGAGGTCTAAGGACAGTTGGAAGCTTGTGCAGACAGTAGCTAGAGACTGGAGGACGGGAAAGAAAAGATGTGAATGGGGATGCAAAATTATAAATCTGGGCGGCCAAACAGATATCAGTCATACAGTAGAACATGATGATTTGCCTGAGCCAAAAATTATCTATGGTTGATGTAATACAGTGAGCCCTGAGTTGGATTGGGGTTAGTAATGGAGGAGTATCCCGGTTGGGTTTGTTTTTTATTTTATCAGCTTGACACAACCTAGAGCTGTGTGAGAAGAGGGAACCTCACTAAGAAAATGCCTCCATCAGATTGGCCTGTAGCCAAGCTTATGTAGAGCACGTTCTTCATTGGTGATTGATGTGGAGGGAACAGCCCACTGTGAGTGGTGCCATTCCTGGGCATGTGGTCATGGGTGAATTAAAAAAAAAAAAAAAAAAAAAAAGACTGAGCAAGCCAGCTGACAGTGTTTCTCCGCGGGCTCTGCTTCAGTTTCTGCCTCTAGTTCTCGCCTTGAGTTCCTGCCCTGGCCTTTCTCAATGGATTGTAATCTGGAAGCTGTAAAATGGTATAAACTCCCTCCTCCCAAACGACTTTGGTCATGGTATTTTATCACAGCAATAAAAACCTAATTAAGACAGAGAGGCTTTGCAGAATCATGATAGATAATAAACTGGTCTAAATGTGATGGGATTAAAGAAGACATTTATTTTTAGAAACATATTTAGAATTTATCAAGTTATGGGTGCAGATGGAGGTCATTTAGTATGTCAACATCCAAGGTACATATATAGAATTAGGGTGAAATAAGAATATTTAAAATAAAAGACAAAGGAAAAATCTACAAAGAAGACTATGTATATGGCCAGGAGGAGGATGAGGAAGACAAAGAGGAGGAGGAGGAGGAGGAGGAGGAGGAGGAGGAGGAGGAGGAGGAGGAGGAGGAGGAGGAGGAGGAGGAGACCAAAAATATTTAAAGCCCTGAGAGCCAACAGGGATGGTGTAAGAAAGGACATATCACATTAAGCACCAAATGCTGTTGGAAAATGAAGCAGGGTAGACCAGTGGGCATTGGATTTTACAATATGCATATCATTAGGGAGATGAGTAAAGAGGGGTCAGTGAAGAAGGATCAAGGAGAAGGCTGTGGGGTGAGGAAATGGGAACAATCAGGGTGCCTCTTTCAAGAAACGTGACTTAAAGAGAGGATTGACAAATGGAATGATAGAAAAGCATATTTTAGGAAAAATGTTGATAGTCTCTGTCAGTGAAGAGGATGAGGGTGAAGGTGAATCACTCACCAAGGGGATACCTAGTGTCATGAGGTCCCAAGGAGCTGAGCTGGATCCAGCACCAAGATAAAAGGACAATGGTAGGATGTGATGTATGTTTGCTGTTACAAGTAATGAGGAAACATGGCCATGATGCTTGCAGGTGAATTTTTGAACATAATGAAGGAACACTTAAGGAGTTAATATCTTCTGATTTTAATTTTCTGGAAGGTAGATGAATTCATATGAATTCTTAATTTTGAAAAAATGAGAATCATTCTAGCATTAAAGCTAAATTGTTCCAAGGGTCTCATATATTATCATATCAGCATAGATTTTAATTTATAAAAGTATAATCTGGCAGTTTACATTAACTTAAAAAAGAACTACAATTTTATCGGATGCTTGACATTAGGGAAGACCACAATTGCCATTCACAGGAAACATTATTAACCCTCTTTCCACCCTTCCACAATTCCTCTTTCCCATTGCCAGAGTCTCTTAATCTGGAGGTGTGTCTATTTACCTTGCCAGTCTTCACATTTTTCTCCCCATTTCCATCATGAGGAAATACCACAATTGAAGTAGAACTAAATCATTTCCCAGGCATTGTTTCCTTCTATGCATTTTCTACAGGCAAAGCTTGTATCACAACATCCACAACCAACCTGTGAGATGCAGAACACGAGTGAGGGCTAGAACAGCCTTGTGAAGACGTGAACCAGCTGAAAGCTCTCAAACATTATCAGCTGGGGTTCAGCCTTCTCATCACTAAGACAGAAGCTGCCTTTATAGAATATGACATTATTGGTGGACATTGGCCCAAAGCAGCCATCACTATTGGAGGGAAGATTTTCAATGCCAATGGTTGCTTCCAAAGAAGCACAGGGTTAAGTGGATAAAGAGGTGATCAATACCTCTGACAAGCTGAGCACAGCACAGTGAAGTGGCCGATACTAGAAAATATTTGAATTATTGATTATGCATGTCACATGAACATTTTAGAGATGACATTTCCAGATACTAAAAGATTCCAAAAGGAAGGAATAGCAACGAAAGCCACATGACTCACTGGAGATGGGAGGTTAGACCAGTGGCCTGTAGTCTAATAAAACCCACCAAATGCATGAGGAAGTAAGATGCATTTCACCTCAACATTCGCTGCTGAAGGGATTGCTATTTTTTTTTTCACATGAACAAGAACTTTACAACTACCTCCTTAAAGGTTACAGCTCAGCTGGGCAGTGGTGGCACACACCTTTGATTGCAGCACTAGGGAGGCAGAAGCAGGTGGGTCTCTGAATTCAAGGCCAGCCTGGTCTACAGAGTGAATTTCTAGGAGAGCTGGGCTACACAGAGAAACCCTGTCTCAAAAAAAAAAAAAAAAGAAAAAAGAAAGGAAAAAGAAAAAGAAAGAAAGAAAGAAAGAAAGAAAGAAAGAAAGAAAGAAAGAAAGAAAGAAAGAAAGAAAAGAAAAGAAAAGGAAGAAAACATAACAACAAAAAAAGTTACAACTTAGAAAAAAAGTTATTTTAAAAGGCAAGGACAAAAGAAAAGAAAACCTCATAAAAATCATCTCTTGATCATGTGAAGCTACTCGTGTACACAGGAGCCTATGGAAGCAAACTGGGTGTCTTCCAACCAGGAGAGAGATTTCCTCCATCCCAACACATAATTTGGAAAAGAGGGCCTAGAGAGCTTCTGTGCTAGGCACCCTTACATCCCCTCATCCCCCGAGATCCTCCGTGCCAGCCTGGGACACAAGAGGATGGTCTTATACATATACAAATAAGCCCTGTTATACTCTGGCTTCTCACTGTACTTGATCAGTGGAATGCACCAACAGGAGACTTAAGAACACACAGGGTACCAATCATTCATTCCAGATACCAGTGTGGGGCCGTGGTGACATGGCTACCTCCTGCATCCTCAGACCACTGAGGGATGTGAGTAACATGATTAACAGGAGGTACCAGACAGCTTGTTAGGACCTGGTATTCATCCTCTCCTCTTCTCCTCATCTTCACCTTTTTTCCTTTCTGGTCCTCACTTCTCCCCTCCCACCTGTACTTTCTTCTTTTCCAGTCTTCCTTTTCTCTTTTTTCTCAATTCCTCTCCTCCTTGTCTTTCTCCCCCTCTTCCTCCCTGTTGCCTTCCATATACCTACACCTTGCCCATACCTTTTGAAACCTAGATTCTGTAATGCCTCCCCACTGTAAACTCAGAGTGTTCATCATATTACCATGTTACTTTCTGAAAAATCAAATATTGGAAAGAGAAAGTCTGTCTGGCTCCTATTCTTTATCACCACCTGGATTTTAAAGGCCTTGCCTTCAAAGAGGCCCACATCACTTTCAATTGAAGTTATTGACCAGAATTAGTTACATACCATCCTTAATCACAGGGAGACCGAGAGTTTCAATTCTTTCAATTGTCCAGGAGAATCAGATACTGGTGTAGCCCGGCATTCTATCACAGAGGCCAGTGGTGATGTAACGTGATTTACTCGGTGATTATAGAGAGGGCCCTCTGCACTTTCATCATTAGACGCAGCAGCACACAATTCATCCCTCTTCCTTTGAGTTATAATTGCCGATTACTGGAGCTCTTCCAAAAGCAGTGATCAAACACAAAATTACCAAATTAACCCCCAAATTGGCAATCAGATTGAGATAGCTGTTTCCTCTGATGTTAAGGAGAATTAACCATTAGCTTTTTAGAAAAACAAGCAAAGCAAGTACAGCCCCCCTGCTGCGGTGATTGCCTGTGTCTTCACCAGCAAATGCTGGGGCAGCTCCTAGAGAGCAACTCCCCATGTGCCACAGAAGGGCAAAAATACAATGCTATCTTTAAATGCTTTGCCTGCAGATTGATCACAAAATCCACACAGACGTAAAAACTAGCCCTTAATATAGGGATACAGGAGGAGCACAGTTCTACCATGATGGCTTTGTGTGCCCAGAGATCAGCAGGATCTCCCCAATCATAGCTCTTAGCCTGTTCTCTGGCATGTTAACTGAGACTACTAGATCAAGGGCACTGACTTGTGACATGTAGATATATTTCATAATATCTAATAAAATTTAGGGATACAGTTGCACATTTTTATGAAAAGAATTAACAGGTCTCAAAAGCATACATATACTCATGTACACACATATGCACAGACACACACGTACACAGGCATACATTTGTGTGTATACACATGCACACACACACACATTCCTTATCTTGAAAAATAAGCCACAGGCAGGCTTGTAGAACATCACCTGATTCTTCCAGAATTGACACTGATGATACCATAATCTCTCTGGTCAGTCTCACCTGGAAGAATCTAGTTCACATTCCCAGAAAATGAGATTGTCCTGGCAGAAAGAGAAGTACAGTTGGAGCTAAACAGATATTCACACTGAACTCCACATCCTGCAACCCTAATATTTGAATACATCATTTCTAGAAGGTCACAGAAACATCTGTTATAAATCATCTTTTCTGCTGGGTCCTTTATGTGTTTTATCTTCAATTTTTTTTGTTACCCGTTACTGTACAAAATAAGGGATAAGTAAGGTACAATTTCCTCTAAGTGAAGTTGGAAGACATATGTCAAGCCATGCAAAAACTCTGAACTAAGAATCCAAATGCCCACTGAAATAGATGGTAATTGCTCTGTACAAACTCTTGCCTAAAGAAGAAAATTTAATTGGCTAGGAGAGTCTTTTCATGGGCCACATTCTGGGCCATGGATGTCCCAGAGTACCTAAAGCATCAGCTCTCAGTGTCACTGTCCAGTTGCTTTAATTGAGCACAGGTCTGGCTTTGCTAGCATTCTAATTAACTCCCGGACTAATTGTGCATCAAATGCCTGAGAGCACACTTCAGATCATCCTAACAGAGTCTTAACTTTTCCTACTTTCAGTTTCCACATAGAAACAAATCAGAAAAGGCTTGGGACATCCGATGTTATGATCAGTATTTCCCCATGAAAACTAAGGAAAGCTAAAATTATGATCAAGTCCCATGGGTATGTATCAGAGGACTGAAACAAGTGAAGATGTCTGTTGTTAGCAATACTTTCCATTCTTGCATACTGAGAGTGTATGACACGAGACTGACTATATCTATAGACTAGAGTTGATATGTAGAGTCTCCCTGCTGTCTACTGTTCCATCAGCGAATATTAGCCTCAGCAACAGCAGAGACAGGCATGAGGCATCTGCTCTCTGAAGCAGAGGTGGCTCCACTGGTTATGCCATTTTTCCTAGCTGCTCTCCATTCCTTCCCCAGCTTCCCTAACATCTGCAAGCCTGGACTCTCCAGTTCTCTCTGCTCATCATCCAGTTGCTGGTGTTCTTCCCTGCACTGGCTGTTGTGTAATACATTGCTTTAGCATATAACAAGGGGGCTCTGCCCTACAAAATCATCTATACAGTCTTGTCTAACACAGTCTTCCTATAACTTCCACTTTGGGTTTTAATCTTTTTGTGAGGCCTGGGATTGGTCAGACACACCAACCCATAGTTTTGTGTTTCATCACCTCAGTTCTTGCACACTGTAAAGCCAGCACTAAGGAAGAACCGAAGGTCAGACTCAGCAGCACACAGGTTCATGAGCAGTCCCTCTCAGCTGAGTGGTGTGAACCAGATGTGTTATGAATTTGAACATCAGAATTGGTTCTCTATCCTTGTCTTGTTGTCATGTCTTTTTTTTTTTTTTTTTTTTTTTTTTTTTTTTTTTTTAGTTTTGTTCCATTGTTAGTGACGGGTTGTTTGTTTTGAGGTGCTGGACCCCAGGATATTTTTTTTGCTAGGCAAGCCCTCTATCACTGACCTACAACTACCATCCCAGGTGGGTCCAGATATTCTGGTGTAACTCCTTGTTTCCTGGGTAACTGATTACTTTCCGATGGCCCTTGGTTTACTTGTATACAGCAAGCGGAAGAGTCTTCAGAAAACACCATTTTCAAACTCACAGTGCCATTCATGACTGCTGTAGAAGCACTAAAGGAACATATTGCATCTGTTCAAAGGAAAAATGGATGCGGGTCATCTCAGTGCTAAAGCAGTTTTGATGACTATGCAGAATAATCCGCAAACATACTACCAAGGAAACACTTATAATTCTAGTAATATGGGAGAAATCAGTTGTATCTCTGCCAAACAAAACCTACTTGCATTTCTGCAAGCAATCACTTCTGTTTACCAGTTTTCTAAAATATTCATGGTTGTAAGGTACTCCTGTCAAAGATAAGCCGAGCAGCAGAGCTCTTCAGGATAAGATGACTCCAGAGGGTCTATGAAGCCCACAACTGCATTCTATTAAAAAGAGACCCTATAATTTTTCCCCTTTTCCAAGTTTTCAGCTTTGTTCCCAATAAGCTTACCTTGGGGAGCATAGATAGCACCCCCTAAGGAGTCCTGGGAACAGAGCTCTCACTCTCATCAAGCCCTGCTTGTATCTATGTGGATACAGCAGTGTTGATCAGTCACCTATTTGCTTGTAAATCAGGAAACTTGCAGTTCTGAACTCCCAGTAAGGTCAACTGAATTAACTTCCGTGTGGAAGTTGTTGTAAGGAAATTGAGTTTCACTTGTGAAGCTTCCGTCATTTGCTGCCCAGAAGCCAGCAACCTAAGACCAGGTGCAGATGCTTCTATTTCCTCAGATGAGGGCGAGATGAGAGCCCTACCCAAGCTTTCCCAGTTCTTTCTGAACTCTGCTGGCTGGTTCAACTCAGCTGTTCTGCCTTAAAACTCCTCTCCAAGCTGACGGATTCAAATTGGCTTCTCTATGCTTCTCACTGAATTTCTCTGCTTGGAAAAACTGCCTCTGAATTCCACAAACTGAACTGCATTGAATTGCCTTTTGCCTGCACCAAACTCAACCAAACTGCACCTGACTGCACAAACTTTACTGTTTTCCTGTATTATTATTATTTCGCTCTCTCTCTCTCTCTCTCTCTCTCTCCACACACACACACACACACACACACACACACACACGCATTGGGTGTATCTTATCTCTGACTCATTCTGTCAGATCTTTCTTTGATTCATAACTTTGTTCTTCAATTAGACATCATTGTTTGGGATTAAAGTTGTGTACTAAATTCAGCCAGAGGGATTAAAGGTGGGTTATATGTATATCCTAGCCAAAGGAATTAAAAGTGTGTATTCTAGTCAGAGAGAATAAAGGTGTGTGCCAAGGGTATGTCTGTATTCCAGATGGGTCACACAGGCCTAGATCTTCAGATGTAGCTCTTGCCACAGCAGCCATGTTGCTGTATTAATATTCCTGCACACCCAAGAAACCAGAAAGTTAGACCTCATGCTTCTCCCCTAAGTCCCTTACACTTGCAAACTTTCCTGTCCTGTAACCTTCATTGTGCAAGGCTCAGACCTGAAGGCAGGTTATCCAAAGACTGAATCCTTTTTCTTTGCAGCAGCTTGTCATCTCTCATCAGGTAAAAGTTTTTACCAATGTAACTCTCCTTTGTGGTCTTTGTTGCACAGTTCAAATGCATTATCGATGGCTTGGTGGTTAAGAGCATACACTGCTCTTCTTGAGGAGAGAAGTTCACTTCTCAGCACCCACTTTGGGAAATTCACATCCATTTACCACTCCAGCTCCAGAGGACCAAATACTCTATTCTGGTTTAAACAGGCACCTGCAGTCACATACACAAACAAACACACATACATACATGTAAAATTAAAAAACCCAAAACTTCAATTTTAAAAGAGACAGAAGCAGCTGTATCAACTCATGTAACTAACTACACTTCCACCAAAGGTAAAGAGATTTATAATCCGTTGGCAAATTCTAGAGAATCGATGAAAATCAGTTTTCATTTTTAGTATTTCATGTCCCTTTACAAAAGCAGGGTCTAGTTAACAGAATGTTAGAGAGAACTTGTATACAAATAGAAAGGGCCAGTCTTCACCTGGGGACACCAGGAAAGCAAATCACCTGCTACTGCTCTCTCCCTGGAATGTAAGGCTGCAGCCTAAACTTCCAGCCTCTATGCGATAGCAAGGCCCTCAGAGAACCATCAGAGTAAAACAAAATTTATCCATAGGTGACACAGACTTAACAGCTGTAGTCAGTTTATCACCATCACTAATAATATTGGAATTCAGGAGTACAAATCCCCTTTGGAGTACAGTTCATCTCTATTTCATAAGGGTTTGATCAACGCTTCCGTTGGGGGTCAGATAAGCCTCCAGGGTCTTCTTATGGAGCATATGTTATCTGAAATATTTAGATTCATAACATTGTACCTCAGCAAACTTGAGAAAAGGCAAAGCACCTTTTCTAACTGGACAGCTCTTCTTACGAAGCACTTGTGATTCCATTGAGCTAATTCAAGAAATACACAGTTCACTAAACAATTACTTAGAGTGTTTGTCGTTTTATACAGTAAAACAAAACAAAACAAAACAACACACTCTTTTATTATCCTGGACCCTTTGGGAAATCTTAAAAATAACTTTAGGTTATTTTTAAGATTATTTTATTTTTTAGACTTTTTTTTTCTGAACACACCATCAAACTTCAACACAAAAGTCAAAACTTGTGTTGGAGAATCTACACGTGAGCCTGCTTAGACCGTGGCCCCTGGGAAACTAATGTATGTGACAGAACTGAAAACAAAACAGTTTGAAGTACAAGTGGAAGGTAACATGCTCACAAGATCCATAAATTTTTCACAAGTAAGAAAACTTTGTGTCCTTGTTTTGGTTTTAATTTTTGTTGTTCTAGCAACTAAGGACATAATAAAAATCAATCAGAGAGCACAGAACATTCTGGCGAGCACAGATTCTTGATGCCTTGACAGATTTCATAAACAGGAAAGAGCCATCTTTCATCTTCTAAACTAAGGCCTTATTCAGTAAACCGTGGAAAGAAGCCCATCGAAACGAGCAGAAAATTGAAGTTGTAATTTTATTTCCTTTATACAAAACTTGCCTTCATTTCAGATTTAACGTAAGTCTGGCCTGAAATCTATAAAATATTAGGAACTTCGGATTAAGTATTCTCTCTCTGAATTTATTTGGGGACACTGTAAGAATATCAATTTATATGCATATAGTCATCTCTGTACATAACCACATTAGAGTCCCCTTAATTTAAGAGATATAAAAATTTATCACATTCTCTGGAGCAGTGAAATCACACTCACATAGTGAGCACTCTAGGATTTTCTCAGCTATATGTGTACAGGGACACGAAGCCGCAAAAGAGCTTTGGCTTAAGAACTGGATGCTAGGCTTTCTCAGACAACTAGGAATAGCGCTTCCCCAAGATCCAGCCATACCACTCCTAGGCATATATCCAAAAGAGGCTCAAGTATACAAAAAGGATATTTGCTCAACCATGTTTGTAGCAGCTTTATTTGTAATAGCTAGAAGCTGGAAATAACCCAGATGCCCCTCCACTGAAGAATGGATGCAGAAATTGTGGTACATCTATACAATGGAATATTACTCAGCAATAAAAAATAAGGAAATCATGAAATTTGCAGGTAAATGGTGGGACCTGGAAAGGATCATCCTGAGTGAGTTGTCCCAGAAGCAAAAAGACACACATGGTATATACTCACTCATATAGACATACAACATAGGACAAACCCACTAAAAGAAACTAAGCAAGAGAGAGGACCCTAACTAAAATGTCCAATCCCCATCCAGAAAGGCAAAGAGGATGGACATCACAAGAAGAAGAAAACAGGAAACAACCTAGGAACCTGCTACAGAGGGCTTCTGAAAGCCAGAAGAAGAAAACAGGAAACAACCTAGGAACCTACCACAGAGGGCCTCTGAAAGCCTCTGCCCTGCAGACTATCAAAGCAGATGCTGAGCCTGATGGCCTACTGTTGGGCAGAGTGAATGGAATTTTATGTAAGAAGTGGGAAATGGTAAGAGCTGGAGAGGACAAGGTCTCCACAAGGAGAGCAACAGAAGAAGAAAATATGAACACAGGGAACTTCCCAGAGACTCATACTCCAACCAAGGACTATTCATGGAGATAACCTAGAACCCCTGCACAGATGTAGCCCAGGGCAGTTCAGTGTCCAAGTGGGTTCCATAGTAATGGCAAGAGGGACTGCCTCTGACACAATCTGATTGGCCTGCTCTTTGACCACCTCCCCCTGAGCGGGGAGCAGCCTTACCAGGCCATAGTAGAGGACAATTCAGCCACTTTTGATGAGAACTGATAGACTAAGATCAGAAAGGAAAGGAGAACCTCCCCTATCAGTGGACTTGGGGAGTGGAATGCATGCAGAAAGGGGAGGGAGGGTGGGATCGGGAGGGGAGGAGGGAGGGGCTTATGGGGGGATACAAAATGAATAAAGTGTAATTAATATAAAAAAAAGGTAAACACGTACACACTGTAACTCCGGTCCGTCCCACAAGGGGCGCTCCTCCTCTCCATAAACTCCCAACTACCTCTCACTCAGTGGAAAATGGATCTCTACTGTCTCTCTTACAGACACCAACCAGCCATCCTCAGAGAACCAGATTCCCACTATTGCCTGAGCCTGGTTATAGAAGAGCCTCTGCATGAGTAATAATAGTGAGAGAATTAAGCCAGCATTGAAAAGACAAATGGCATAAGCTTTGTCTATTTGTGGTCCCTAGATTTTATGTAGATACCTAAAATTAGAAAAAGAGGGAAAATATCAAACAGAATGTCAGCAATGTTAAGATTTTATAGCCACTTGGAACTCGGAGCATGAGAACACACACCCAGGCTGCTCCAGCCCATGAAGCATGCTTGTCCATTAGCACAGATTGTCTCATAAATCTTGATGCCTCGTTGGGATTTCCAAACTAGTAAAGAATAATTTTCAAAAGGCCTCATGACTTTCCCATAAATTAAACAGATATGAAAGATTTTATTTTTCTTCATTTAGTCACAGGGTAATTACTAGTTAAATATCTGACCTGGAACACAGGCTGGAGCCACAAGACCAACTGTTTAGCATCGGGTATGAGCTATCAGAACGGAAGATGTCAAAGCAGACAGGGATGATGCTGCCTTTGATCTACTGATGAGACTTCATCCTCTCTGTCACATGCTGTGATGTCTAAAATAATTACAAATGCTTATTACTTAAAAATTGACTCTTGTAATTGTCAAAATATATTGAAGGTTTATATTAAATGTCAGTCTATTATAATAGTGCTTTGTAGTGTTAGAGGCTGTAGCTATGAACTGTTTACATACTGGCCACCTCCATCCTATGCATCCTGAAGATCTAGCACAGCAGTCATAAAACATAGGACAGGACGAGGCTAGCTGAGTCTTTTGAACTCCATGTCCTGTGGCTCAGTTGAAAGGCCGACTGACGCTTCACTGACAGTGAACCACTGCACATACTACCCTCCCCCGAGGTTTTCATGCAGTTAATGTCTGGCTCTCTGGAGCCAGTATCTGGGACTCTGCATTTAGAGCAGTCTCAACACTGTTCTTGTACAAATTCAAATTTGAAAATTAGTATTCTATGGATTTTATCTTCCTTGGGAAAAATTAGCTGTGATTATTGTGTAATTGTGGTATGTATTATGTTTTGCTTTTGTTTTCTTCTGGTCAATGGATTATTATTAACTACCTTTATAGTGAGAGGACAACAGTGAAACCCATCTGAAAAAGTGTTAACAAAGGGCCAAATTGTTCCCATTTTGAGAAAAGCAGTTTACTGTGGTGCATGATAGCTGTACTGTGTATAAGATTTAGAACATCAACCTCACCAGGGAGTAACTGGCAAGCACTGTGTGGTCCCCAAACTCTTTTTCTTGCTTTCCCTTTCATGTCTCTGTCTCTCTCTCCACCCTCCATTTTATCCCTCTCTTTCTCCCTTCTCTTCCTTCCCTGCTTCTCTCTCTCCCTTCTTCCCTTCTTCATTCCACTCTTTTCTTTCTTTCCTTCTCTCACTCTCTGTTTTGAGGTGGAGGGATTATCTCTGCCCACTTTGGAGCACAGCACAGCAGACTAGCCTGAAACTTTCTCTCTTCCTGCCTTCTCTTCCTGCCTTCTCTGCCACCACTGCGCACCACTATACCTGGCCCATTTCCTTTCTGTTATCAATAATTTAGCAGAAGAGAAGAAAAGAAACCAAAATCTGATTCTTTAAAAATATCAGCAACTTCATAACCCTCTTCTTTTAAAAGAAGAATGGTGAAGAAGAATTGTTCTCACAGAGTGTGGGAGTTACATTCCCAAAAGCTACAGCTCTCAACTGGCTGAAACTCCAGCTCCAGGGGACCTGAGGCCCTTCTGTGGCCTCTTCAGGCACCCACATGGGTGTGCACATAGAGACACACATGCACATAAATAAAATGAATACATCTTTAAAAAGAATGAGAAACTAGAAGACTAGAATGAAAGAAGTCATCACTACTAATTGCCTGGACACAAAAAAGGTTACTAAAACAACACAATGAATAATGATAATAATAATGACAAATGTGATAACTTTGTTACAGGGGAACATTTTTTTAAAGCCTCAAACTATCACAACTCACTCAAGAGCTCACTCCCCCCACTTTGTTCCTTCTTTCTTTCTGGGTTCTAGAGAGAGTAGGTCATAGGAGCTATACAAGGAAAAATGGGAATACCAGAGAGAGAGTCTTTAACTGGGGACTCAGGGTAACATAGGGGGAAAGAAAGTGAGAAGGCATATATAACACTAAGGATGTTTGAGAAATCCATGGGGAAACATTTGTATTCACTAGGCTGAGCCTGGTGACACATGCATTTAATCCCATCACTTGGCAAACAAATGTCTATGAGTTCCAGGCAAGCCTGGTCTATACGGCAAGTCCCAAGCTAGCTAAGACTACATAGCGAAACCCTGTCATATGTTTGTCTATATGGGAAGGGGAATAAGGTTATGTCACAGGTGATAAGGTGAGAATGCTCCCCACAAGAACCATAGACTTTCTTTTTCTCATTTATGTATGTATGTATGTATGTATGTATTTATTCATGTTACATCTGGATTGTAGTCCCCTCTCTCCTCTCATCCTGGTCCCACCCTTTTTCCCCCATTTCTCCTTCCCCTTCTCTTCAAAAAAGGGTGTTGTCCTAGCAACTCACCCTAATACATATAGTTGTATCAGGACTAACCACAACTGTGGCCAGACAAGGCAGCCCAGCTAGGGGAAAGTGATCCAAAAGCAGGTAACTGCATCCATGACAGAGACGGCCCCTCTGCAATTGCTAGGAGACTGAAATGGAGACCAAGCTTCCAATCAGCTATAGGTGTGCAGGAGGCCCAAGTCCAGTCCATGCATGCTCTTTGGTTCATGGTTCAATCTCTGTGAGCCTCCATGGGCCTAGATTAGACTCTGTTGGTCTCCTTGTGAAGTTCTTATCTCTTCCGGGTCCCTCTATCCTCCCCCCAACTCTGCCACAAGACTCTCTGGTCTCCACCTACTGTTTGGCTGTGGGTCTCAGTATCTAATTTTATCCACTGCTGGGTGGAACCGCTCAGTGGACATTTATGCTAGGCTCTTTTCTGCAAGCACAACAGAGTATCATTAATAGTGTCAGGGGTTGGCTCTCTCCCATGGGGTAGGTCTCAAGTTGGTCCACTCATTGGTTGGCTATGCTCTCAATCTTTGCTCCATCTTTATCCCTGCACATCTTGTAGGCAGGGTAAATTTTGGGTCAAAGGTTTTGTAGGTCGGTTGGTGTTCCCCTCACTACACTGGAAGTCCTGCCTGGATATTAGAGGTGGCCACTTCAGTCTCCATATCCCCTGCTGCTAGGAATCTCAACTAGAGTTTCCCCCATTTTTACCTCGTTGCAAGTCTCCAGCTTGCCCCAGAGATCACACCTCCCATATGTTGGTTTCCTTTCTCTCTCCCAGAGCTCTCACCTCCCACTGCCACTCTCCCCAACCTTGTTCCCTCAAGAACCACACACCCTTTTTAAAAATTGACCCAAGTACTGAACATACCACATGCTTAGGACCTGGGACCTGGAAAATTTCAGCTGGGATTGATATGAAAGATCACTTCCTAGGACTGCTCTTATAGTCACTGAAGGTGCTATGTAAGTCACCAAGGAAAAAAGGGATCAATAACCCCATGGAGCTGATGTGAACCACATCAATGACTAGAAATTCAAGCTATACCCAAGGTTACAATAGCAGCACTTACATCTTGGGGGTGACCAACAACTGTCTTATTGAATTTGAGCCCCCCATCAACAGGAACTAAATCATGCCTACTACTGTAAACCTAGCCTGTTACCCATGGCTAGTAAACTATCTAGCCAATTACCCATGGCTAGTAAAATCATGGATACTAGGGGGAAACCGGCTAGTGCCACTCTCCTAAACCAGTGCAATCTCTAACTGCATTCTAAATACTTATCCTTATACACACGGATGTGTGTAGCATTTATTCTTCATCCAAGCAGCTTCTCCAGGGAGCATGTGGAGACCTTCACAGAAGCCCATGGCTGATTAAAATGCAGAGAGCAACTATCTGTGGGTGCCCATATGCAATACAACCCTTTATTGGTCTCAAGGTACACTGAGGAATGGTGGAGCAGAAGGATTATAAGTGCCAGAGGTCCAGAGCATCTCTGATCAGACAGTGTCTTCTATACATGACAGGGAAGACATACACGGAATCTCAACAATGTGGCCATCTAAATAAGAGCAGCATTTGACATGCCAACGTAAACAGAAATTGTACAGGAGCCCACCCTTAGAGGTACAGGTAACTACTGTCCATGAGGGCAATTCAGTCCTTTTCAAGAAGGAGACACAAAGAGATTATCTAATTCTAAGGGGTCAGCACTAAACACACATACATGACAGCAACACTAAATGGATTCTGCAGGTTGTTTTATATATACATATGTATAGATACATACAACAATAATTTTAAAAAGATTGTGAATTTGAGACAGAGTTGGGGAGAATGGGAAAAGGTAGAGGATAGAAATGATATAAATACAGTGCTCATGTATGAAAATTTCAAAAATAACAAATTAAAGAACTCACCTAGGCCATATCATTTGAATCTTCCTAACTTATTAGGTAAGTTATGTGAATAATATTAATAACATCTCAAATAAGAGGTACCTAGCCAACATTTTGCTGGTGAATTCTAAAACACAATTAAGGAAGAAATAACATAAATTATCTGCAGTCTCTTCTTGGAGTAAGAAACAGCCAGCACTGCCCTAACCAGCAAAACCCAAGCCAGACCAAAAAAAAAAAAAAGATTATTGAAAAAAAAAAGATATCTACAGGCATCCTGAACAGATATAAAAGCCACTAGTGAAATATTTACAAATAAACCCAGAAAAGCTTTAAAAGAATGATACACCACAATTAAATGGGAAATATTCCAGGTATCCTAGGCTGTTTCAAAAGCCTGAAATATTTTTTACAAACTACAAGGTAGACCTAGGCAAATACTAAAAACTTGTAATATGCTGATTGATGCGATAAAAGCATTTAACAGATAAAAATACCCAGTTGTGAAAACTACATAAAAACCCCAGAAAATTGTCAAGTACATTTAAAATAGAAATAAATTTTGTTTTTCAAAATTTGATTTTATAACATAAAAAAACAAAACAAAACAAAGCATTGGTGACATTATATTGAATGATGCAAAGCCAGTGTCTTCCATTAAGTGGAGGGGAAGGTCAGACTGTAATTTTCAGCATTCTTATGAACTATCTTATGAGAGATCCTAACTATGCGGGAAGAGAAATAAAAGTTATTCTGATCAGAGAGGATGGAAAAATGTCTTCACTCATAAGTAGTGTGCTTGTGTAGAAAAGTATTTAAAAAAACTACCAAATCACAAAATGACTCCAAGAATCAACAAGAGAGGACTGTGATGTCTTGGGTGCACTTTGACACAGCAGAGACAGCTGCTACCAAGAGCAATTGGACTTCCACTGTGGGAACATGTTAGCCCAAACAGACACGACCACTTTAAAAGGATCATGACCAAAGTGAGTAGGTATCCATGATCCCCTGAGGATTGAAGAGAAGTCTACAAGAAGCAAACCACAGTGCAGTTTCTGTTCTCTTACTTTATAGCCCTTAAGAGGAGAAACATGGTCTAAGAGGTATTAAAGGACAAAGGATCTAACTAGAAGAGATGGCCAAAACAGTTAAGTGGCAGAACAAAAACACTCTACAGTTCAATAAAAGAAAATGTAGCTGTGTCTGCTTTATAAAATGGCAAGTTGGGAGACTCCAACCTTTACAATACTCTGAGAGACTGGAAAGATGAAGGAAATTGTATTAAGGGTTTTTGTTTTTGTTTTTCTGAGAGATAGTGTCAACATTTGCTTTCTGCCTACACATCCAGTGTGAACAATAGCTGGCTGTCATTTTCTCTCAGCTGTATCCACCCTAGTCTGAAGCAGTTTTGTGTAAACTTGAATGCCTGTGCTCGTGTATGCACTGGGCTGTGATGCTGTGCCTGCTCTCTGACAGTGTGTGTGCACAATCAAATGCCAGGTTTGTAATAATGATTGCTGTCCTGCAGCTGAGCCCTATAATCACCTACTAAACCAGGCAACTGTGCAGACCTTGTCTAAGCCTTCCTCCAGGAAGTTTTCATGCATGAAGCTCATTTTTTCTCATTTTTTTTTTGAA
This sequence comes from Meriones unguiculatus, assembly GCF_030254825.1. Classification (NCBI taxonomy): domain Eukaryota; kingdom Metazoa; phylum Chordata; class Mammalia; order Rodentia; family Muridae; genus Meriones; species Meriones unguiculatus. The sequence continues at coordinate 98,742,155 of NC_083351.1, forward strand.
TGGAGTTCCCATTTAACAGATTTCCACAACCCTAAAACTTGTTTGTCTCCTACCCCATACCAGCCCCTAATTCCAGAGCTCTTTAGAACTGTAGCTTGGGAAGCTGTCTGAGTGCCGGTACTTTCAGGCTGGTGTTCTCAGTGTCCCCAGAGCTTCTGTCACCCACTCCTACACCACCCTGTCCGCCAAAGCATCAGGGTCGTTGACAAGCCGCCAAGAGTCCAGTCTCCTCCCTTATCTAAGATGAAGAGCCTCTCCCCAGCCTGGTGCTGGCAATAATCAAAGAACATTCACCCAGCAGGCTGCAGCTGCGGGGTTGGCCTCTAGCCTTTCTACACTCTTTTTATGGTTTCACCTTTACTTATACATCCCAAACAACAGAAGAAACCAAAGAAACTAAATACCTGTTCAAAGGAATTTCTGTGCATAAAGGCACAGAACAGGATATTGTAGCTTTTATATCTTTCCCGTAGATTCAAAGGATCCAGTCTTAGGTCATTAAAATCACTGAAACCTGGCTTCTGTTATGAGCTTTGCAAGGAAAAGGGTCTTTAGTTAGACAGCATTCCAACCTCCAGTATGTCCGGGGCCAGGCCTCTTCCCAGAGATGAGGAGGCTGCTGTGTGTGAGTGGAGGGTACAGCTAAGTGAACCACAGCACAGAGCTGGAAACTTATCTTTCCAGAATGGATTTCTCTAAAAATATGCAGAAGCCTGAATCATTTTCTTTCATTTCCCATTTTTAAAGGACAACAAATAGCTGCTAACAGATTGAGGCTTGACACCCGCTCTTTAGACTTTAAAGGGAATGGGTGATAGAGTTTGTACCAACTGAGGAAGATGTTCAATGCCAGCCTTTTTCTCTGGAGAGAGATTTACAGTTGTTCTGAGGTTCCTGTGTCTACCTCACTCACGAAATAACTTCTCTGGGATGAGAAGCTTTGCCTAAATTGGAAACAAAGAATTCTCCAGAGAATTGCTACCAAAAAAGAAAGGGAGAGGGGGAACTGCCTCCTACAGCCTCTTCCCAATGGAATCCTTGTCTTCAAAGACACATTAAGATAACTAATAATCATATTCAAGCTTGTTCATACATGACGCATTCAGACAAAAACAAACAAACAAACAAAAAAACAGCAGCAACAGCAAAATACATGAATTTGCAAAACCAGAAGATAACACTAAAGGGCAGGTTAAAAAAAAATTCTGTCGTTTATTTTTTTCTAAAATAGCATCGAGTTTGAAATTTTGCTTAAGCTTACCCTCTGGAGTTAGCTTTGAAAATGTTTAAATTCAACAGAGAAAAGGAAATGAAGAAACTTTCAAAATAGAAGAGAAAGATGGTTGTAGAAATGTTCTGTGTGACTGAAAACATCTATGGCAGCGTTTGCTCTATGACTCAACAAATCGGAACAAAAGGCTAGAAAAGGAACAATAAGAGGTTATGGTCTATAAACAGGCCAGATGTGCAGCTTTAGAAAACCTGCTCTGCCAGGGGCACAGTGGGAAGAGAAGTGGAAGTCAGGATCAGGAGAGCAAAGTCAAGTGACAAGGACGGTGGAAGATGAGGCATGGTGAACCTGGAAAAATCAAAATCCCAGTAATGGGGCATTCCCTGTGCTAGAAAAAAGAAAGTAGGGAATAAACACAAAGACCATTTTCAAATGAATCTTTGTGGGCTCCTTGCTAATCTCCAGGAACACTGTTTAGCTAGTAAAGCAATATGGAAAATAAAAGTTAATGTGTGTCGAAATTCAGAAAGGAAAATAATGCAAGAACCTAATCGCTTCACAATTTAGAGATGATAAAATAGAAGACACAAAAGATTAAAGTAAAAACTGATCTGCTCCCCCAAGCCTTTATCTTGCCTGGAGTTCCACATGGTGTGCTCTTCAAAAGGACAAGAAAACGTTTGTTTACAGTCAGATGCGGAATGACAAGCAGTCCTGGAGCTGAGAGATGATTCAAATCAGCCAGAGATAAATGTCGGTTTCAAAAAGATTAAGTATGAAATTCAGAATTCTCTTTCACTAATTCAGAAGTGTTGCAATATTCGTGTCTGAAACCTCCATAAACATTTGTCACTATGGTTCTCACTCTTCCTCACTCTATGTGACCAGAGAGTCAAAATACAAAACACCCACCACTCTTTGTTCTATAGAAACCTCAAAAGACTCTTTGAAACTTGGTGTCTTGGAGATGAAAGTGAGCTGATATGATTGAGATCTTCCAGATTAAAATAATCTCACCTAGCATATTTGGGCTGTTCCCAACATGCCATTAAAATACCTACAAAGACCAACAGTAAAAAATTTAAAATCCATATTTCCAAAAAACTGATGCTCATAGCAGAACGTTGAGCTCATAGATTCAATGCAGGAGAAATTTCTGCTAAGGAAAGGGGACATTTGAAAATAAAAATGTGCTTAGATGTTTACAAGCATCTATTCCAGTGGTTCTCAACCTTCCTAATGCTGTGACCCTTTAATATAGTTCCTCATGTTGTGGCAACCCCCAACCACAAAATTATTTCATGGCTGTTTCATAACTATAATTTTGTTACTGTCATGAGTCATAATATCCATATTTGATACATAGGATATCTGACACGAAATCCTGTGGAAGGACTGTTCAACCCCCGAAGGGGTCACGGCCCACAGTTTGAGAACCACTGATCTATGCAAACACAGCTTCACAAACGGAGGAAGGCATCAAGTTGTTCTCTCACTCTGTCCTCCCTCCTTCACAGGAACATGTTGTGAGCTACACACTCCTTGGATGAATCCACCAGGAGCTCATGGTGCAGGACAGGGTAATCCTGTTTCTAACAGCCGTGCCTTAATGGAGACACCAGAGGCTTTAAGCAAGAGGTATGCACAAGTTGTTTAGGGCATCCCTCAAAATCAGATGAAGAAATTGTCAACTGCATGAGCAGATTTCTTGGGGAAGGAATTAAATAAATTGTGACCTAGCCACAAGACCTAGCCAAACAAACAAACAAACAAACAAATCCTAAGCAGTGGGGTAAGTCAACAAGAAACATGTTGAAACAACATCACTGATATAAAGTAGAAATCACATTTATATAGAGTATGACACAAGTATACTAAAATCCCCTTCTCTTCCAACACACACACACACACACACACACACACACACACACACATACACACACACACCAGAATAAGCAAAAAAGTCAACAAGCAAGTTACTAGTGATTCCCTAGGTGACCAAAACCCAATGGCATGTTAAAATGTCTATACAATGAGCACTACTCATTTGTCAGGTGTCATCATTAGGTTTAGAAGAACAATGAACTTTGGCCAAGTCTGCTTCTTGTGTTAACAAAAGCCAGTTCATCACTTCTAATTCTGAGCATGCCTCTGAATGCAATGGTATAGAATAATTTAATGAAAATAATATATCTCAAGTGTCACATACAGCCACAGATGAATGTAAGTATAAGTCAGTGATAGCCAGATCCAAGCCAATGCCATAGAAGCAGCCAAGGAACTTTAAAAACTGAACTCTGCAGCCATAAAAAAAATGGAAGGAGAAGGAGCACTGTATCATTTGTCAGGTGGCACAGGTCATCCTGGAGGATGAAAACCAAGCACAGAAACACAATTAGAGTACGTCCTCCTTCATATTTGTATTTTAAAGAAGTTGATCTCAAAAGAATAGCAAGTTACATTGCTGAGCTATCAGGAGCTGAGAGGATGAGGAAGAGGTTGGATTATGGGTTCCAAAATCCATGGGGTAAGAAGAGCAAGCACCAGAAAAAACAAAGACCGTTCAAGTTATGTACAGATCTCAAAGTTGTCATAAGAGAAACCTGTAAGTGTCCTAGTACAAACAAATGAAGTCTTGGGATACAGGGACTTCCAACTGCTCTGACAACTATGGCACATTAAATGTGTCTGGTTGTTTAAATTAAATATCCCCTCACTGTCTTGAGCATTTGAATACTTGGTCTCCAGTTGGTGGCCCTGTTTAGGAATGTTTAGGAAATGTAGCCTTTTTGGAGGAAGTATGTCATTGGAAGCAGGCTTTGAGAGTAAAATGCCTCAATTAATTCTAGTTCAAGATGTGAGCTCTCAGATTCCTGCTCCTGCCACCATGCCTGCTGCTTATTACCATGCCTCTGCTTCATCATCATGGACTCTTATTCCTTGGAAACATAAGCCCAAATAAACCCTTCTATAAGTTGCCTAGTCACAGTATTTCATCACAGCAAAAATACTGGATTTGGTACCAATGAATAAGCTATAGCTCTGGCAGACTTGACCATATTGTTTTCTGGGAAGAATGTGGACAAGTTGCCTTGGCCATGGTGTTTTACTACAGCAATAGAAAAGTAACTAATACATTTGTACATGCCACACAATGTATCACAAATTTGTGCTATGATAAGTCAACTAAAAATAAAACTTTAAATTGTGTATTTTGATCAGCATTTCACCATATTTCCAAACATGTGGAAAATGTTTGGGAATATGGCAGGCACGGAGTTGATCTTCATCACTTCCACCATGAGGAGGATCAATCCAAATGCAGGAAACAATGCTCTCTTTAATGCGGGCCAGATGGCATGGGTAGCTTTGAAGAAGTCCTTCATCATGGTGGCAGGTTCACAAACAGCAAGACACAGAGAGATGAAAATAATGGAAGACCTAATACAAGAATAAACGATCCAGTACCTAATTCCACAGTGAGTTCCCACATCAGTGCCCCTGGAATAAATTGAGAGCATATCATTAAAATTGTATTTTCACATCCAACAAGGACATAGGCGAAATCACCCAAAGAAGAAAGCATCAATATGTCAAATGCACATATAGGTGGCCTACGGCAATAAGAAATAGGCTTTCATTTCATTCGATTAATATTTTATCTGAATTGCATTTCCCCTTGCCTGGTACTCTATGATCATACTGGGATGAGTTATTCACAGTCAGGATGCTACTTGGCCTTTTCAGATTTATTCATCATTGTCTCCAAATAAAACAGTTAAATTTTATGCAGCAATACAGCATAAAAAGCCAAAGATCTTGTCGTGTATTTTTAAAAGTAAATCATTGTCATCCATCCAGAAAAGCAACATAATGGAATATTTAAATTTTGTCACTGAAAACCTTCAACACATGGAGATGGTGCTGAATATGTAGGTGTTTAATATTTTTAATGCAGAAAGATGTTAAATAAATATTTACAAGTGTTTACTTTAAATTCAAAATCGGTTACTGAATGAAGCCAAAATATGTAGGAAAGAAGTATTTAGAATATTTTTTTTCAAGTTTGAAACTGGCTAAGGATCAAGACTGTAACAGACTGCAGACATTTCTCAGGGAAATAGCAGAAATTCTGGAAGGAGGCAAGAAGCACAAAGATTAAGAAAAATGTTTACAGAACAGGCCTTTCCACCTAGAGTCATTTTGAGATCCTCTCACCCCCAGGGATCTGAAGAGCCACCTTGACTAAATGCTCATAGTCCAGAGTAGTCCTGTGACCACAGATGAATGTCCATCCCTGGCCTGCAGAGTTCCCAGCACACGCTGCCAACAGGACACAGTGGCCAGTGCTCGGCACATGAACTACACTTTGCATGACTCTACTGAAAGCCTGTCTCATTGATGCTTGGGTTTCAAGGCTTCTCCTGGGAAATATTATGCACTGCAGGTCACAGAGCCGTGACCACCATATCTATTTATGGACACTGTCAGTAACACAGGAGTAGGACATACAAGTAAGAACAAAGAACAGGGTATAAAATCCCACATTGGTAGCTTGTGGAGATGACTGGGCAGGAGAAGCTGTGGGCTCCTCGGTGCTTTCCTCCCTACCCAACTGCTCCTGCTGGCTCTCCTTTACCAACTCTCTTCCTTTCACGGACCTGTGAGGCCAAGCGCACATCAAGCTCACTCTGCTCTTTCCTCCATATGCTTTCTTTCCTTTAGTCAAATGCCATCCACATACAGGTGGCGCCCAAAGTCACCATGCAGCTCTGCATAGCCTTGGTGAGTAGGTCCGACTGCTTCATCAACACAGCCACTAGATTCCGGAAGTCATCTCCAACCCACACGTGAAGCCTACTATTTCTGCCTCCAAATGTTCCTGTTCTCAACTTTCCCACTACACGTCATCATGACCCATCACCCAGGCCCCACCTAGGCATCATCTGTCACTTCTCCATCTCCTTCCTCCTGAGTGAGCCACATCTTGCCTGTGATCTTGAAAGCATATCCTGACCATAAGCCACCTTGCTTCTTTCTTTATCTCAGCTCTCCAGATCTTGTCTGCTACACAGCTTGCAGATAGCACAGTCTCCAGCCAGGCAGCGCCCCAACCCCAGCTCTCTTACTTCCTAGCCCAGGCTAATCTATTTCCTGCTCTCTCACAGAACTGCTGATAAGCTTAGGGTGTGCTGACATAGAACAAACACTGGCTGACAGGACCCTGGTCCCATCGTAGTTTATCTTCTATGTGGCAGCCAGGGTGAAGGAACATAAACCAGACCTAATCATGCCTGTGTTAAATACTGCAGTGTCTGCCCTCTTGGTTAGTTCAAATTCCCTCCTGGGCTTCAGGCATAGGCTTGTGATGGCATCTGTTTCTAAGATGTTGCTAAGTCATCCTGGTCATCAGTTACTCCATTCTCTCTCTCTCTCTCTCTCTCTCTCTCTCTCTCTCTCTCTCTCTCCCTCTCTTTCTCTCTCTCTCTGCACACGTGTGTGTGTGTGTGTGTGTGTGTGTGTGTGTGTGGTGACCTAACCGCAATGACATGTGGCTTGACTTCTCAGTAGTTTATATTTTTATCTTTTGAAACACTTGCTAGCTCAACCAGTGTCTCTTCTTCACTACACAATACAGTTGTAAACTTGTGTTTCTTATGCAGATTTCTATATCTCTTTCATTGGTATCTCCCTTTTACTAACCTTCTGATCTTCGAACTTCACAGTCGTCCTTAGCTTCACTAAGTCATACCCAACACCTGAATACTGTTAAGTCTGCCTTTCTCACAACTTCCTGTGTCCAGATTTTTGTCCCTAGCACCATCATTTTTTCACAGTCAGTGTTGTCGTCACAGAAACTGCTTTCAGCTTTGACCGATGGTGTCTGATCAGAAGCCAGCTACCAGAGTGACCCTCGTAAATGGAACCTAAAGCAACTGCTTCTGCACGTCAGGCCACACTGCAATGGCAGCAGCACTCGGTCCTAAATCCTTAGTCTGCACTATGCCCACCTGGACCCTCGTGCCCACAGCCTGGCAGTCTACTCATTGTAAGCACACTGGTCACCCAATTCTTAGAATACAGTAGACAAAATCCTCCCAGAGCCTAGACCCCTGAAGTTCTTTCACCATGTCAGATGCTTCCGACTGATCCCCACATGGCAACCCCACCTCTTTCAGGTCTTTGTCCAATTGCCTGTTCTCCACTGCGCTCTGTGAACATGCCATTTACGCCTACAGTGACCCATCATGCTCAGCTGTGACTGTCCTTGCCTGGTCTTCTCTGCTCCATCTCTCAGATATGCGGCCTTCTCACCTGGAACCTCCCTGATTTGTTGCACTTACTCTCTAGCTAGCCCTTAGAATAATATGGACTAATGTCTCTGTTTTTCACCCAAATAGCTCCTGGCCTATATTTGAGAATTGGATAATTTTGCTAAAGGTATCTTCTAATGTTTTGGTATATTCTCTCTCTCTGTCTCTCTCCCCCTCTTTCTTCTCTCTCCCTCTCTTCCTATCTCTCTCCTCCCTCTTTTCCTCCTCCCTCTCTCCCTTCTCCCCTTCCCCTTCTTTCCCTTCCCCTCTCTCCCTGCCTCCCTCTCCCCCTCTACGCCTTGTTCCTCTCTCCCTGCTCCCTTCTCTCTCCCCCCTCCTCCTTGTCCCTCTCTTTCTCCCTTTCTTCCTCTCTCTCCTTGCAATCCCCCCCATCATTAGATATTGAGGCACTTGCTTGTGTTTCTGGCTAGCAGAGATGCCTTCCTACCCCTCCACACATACAGATATACAGAGCCTATGATCCCTGGAAAGGCTGACCTTGCTGGGATGGATCTGGATGTTGGAGTAGCACTGGAGCATGTAGAAAGGCTCCTCTGCACTCCACACAGGATTCTTGATCTTGGGTTCTACGCAGTACTCAGCCTCCAGGCACTGTGGAAGGGACATTGTGTCCTCATTACTGATGCACTTATCAGCTGGGGATTGAAAATTGTGCCCAAGGAATTGTTCCTTCCCTTGACTTCAATATTTCTGAAAGGCAAGAAGGGTTTCTTTTTCTTTGTAATGCTAGAACTACACATTTCATTTTGAAATGAAAGATCCTTGCTTATAGAAAACATCCTTTGGGGAAAGAGAGCATGATGCTTATCTGGAAACTTGTGGAGTAAAAGTCAAGCCTTTTACAAGCTGCAGTAAAATCCAGGAAACTTTCCCCAACAGAAGACAAGCAGGGAGGACAGCAACTCTCAGCAAGAGGGAGGGAGAGCCCTGGCTCTCTGGTGGGAGTTGCCAGAGCTGACAAATGTTTGCAGCTGTCTCTGGCCTCTGTTCCCCATTGCTGCATGGAGGACCTGTTTCCTGTCTTCATCAAATCTCCGCAGCCCCATCGCCTTCTCTTGCCTTACTCCATTGGCTTGTGAATACCCCATTAACTTTTAAATCCAGCCATTTAAATGCCTGCTTGGCCTACTTCCCCTTTACCTCAAAGAAGAATCATTACAGCATGTGTCTCTTCTCCACTCAAGTCATCTCACTTAGACATCTGGAAAGATGATCTCAATGATTCTACTTTAACTCCTTGGCTATTTAAAAAGGCAATAGTACCAACAGAACAAAGTCAGCTGTGAAATGGGCACTTCACCTAACTGCATCTGGTCAGCTCAGCTAATGCAGGCACTCTGCTGGCTCAGCGGACAGATGCACAGCCAAAACCACCCTCCCAGTTCCAGATGGTCTCCAGAGCATGTCCATCTGTACTCCAGTGTGAGGCCAGGGTCCTACTGACTGTGTGCAGGCACACAGGGAAGGTCTTTCTCTTGTCTAGCCTGCCCTGTGAACTCATTGGCTTATATCATTTTCCTTTCAGGATGAGGGGGGCACCCTGTTGTCCTCCAGAATAAAGAAATCATCAGGCTTATGAACAGAATAGAATTGTTCCAATTTTTCTTTTTCTGTCTTGGTTACTTCTAGTACTTTAAACTGTGAACAGCAAGATGGCATCATATCACATTTGGAAGAATCATGTATAATGAAGGTCTACAGACTGTCACCAATCTCAGTTCATGTGATCATATTTTAGAAAACGTCACTCACACACAATGAATAAGTTAATGAATGCAAAAGCCTAAGAGTTGCCTAAGAGTGCTAAGCCAAGACTTTTGCTGCCTGGGTTCAAATCCCTGCTACATTGCTGTCTGGCTCTGTGATCTTTTGCAAATGACTGAACCTCTCTGTGTTTCCATTTTTATCAAAATGAAGACAGTAACAGTAGCTAGGACTCTGAGGCTCAGCTAAGCTAAGCATGTGAAGAACAGGAACCAGACACTCAATATGTTTTGCAGTACAAATACTTACTAGAAATATGAGCTCTGAATTTTCTTCTCATTTTCCATTTTATGTTTTTGATAATTCCTAATCATATACAAGGTCTCATGACTCTACTCATCCACACTGTCTTATTGCATCCACTCTTCTCCTGTTAGAAGCCCTCTTCCCAAATAAAACCCCCAACTCTTGCAAGTCTTTTGCTATGTGTGCAGGACTGGTGCAGGTGCCACAACTGCTGTGTGCTCATGATCTCAAAGGTATGTCTCACCAAGAAGGGGACATTTCATAATGTTCCTACCCTTCATCTGCCATTACATTCCATTACTTTCTGCCTCCTCTTCCACAGTCTTCCCTGGGGCTTGAGGGAGATAATACAGATAGCTCTCAACTCTATAAAGAGCTGCAAATTTACTTCTGAAGATATTTTCCACACCAGCAAACAGGAAATATACTCTTGGTCTTTGGAATTCCCCTGGATGAGGAAAGCCCCCAACATTCCAGGCTGGAAATAGACCAAGTCTGCCCACATAGGACCCCACTGAGACTCCTTGACTAGCCAAAGCTCCTGGTCAGTCAGATATCCGTGTGCCAGGACACAGCACATGGATGCCTGAAATGCCAGTATATCCACACGTGAGGTATGTCCAGAAGTGCTCAATAAACAGCAACAGTGGGCATTGAACACAGACAGAGGAGAGACAAGAGCAAAATCATTGCAAGAGCCCATCCTTCCATGCCAATGTTGTGAAAATATATTCCCATAGTGCCAGACTTCCCAGGGAAGCCACTGAAAATAACAAGATGTTGAAGTAACTTTACATAGTCAATGTACAGCTCAAAAAATACATCCATAACTTATCTCACAGAGGTAAGCGGTAATCCTGGCTGCCATGGCAGAAACTTGAGGATATGGAAAGACAGACACAAGGTTTTGTTGAATAAAAAGCATCAGGATATAAAACAGAATCAAGAATTGTATCTACCTTAATCCTCCATCTCCCCAAAGTCTGCTATGGCAAAGTCCCACATACCACATGGCCTACAGCAATAGAAAGATATTGACTGTCTCCCAGTTCTGGGGCTGGATGTCTAAAATCCAGGTGTCAGTAGGCCTGGGTATCCTCTGACAGTGGAGGGGGTAATCTTCTCTGAATCAGCCTAGCTTTCAGGGATTTCAAGTATCTCCTGGCTTACAGCAGCACTGCTCCGAGCCTAACCTCTGTGTTCACGTGGCCTCCCCCTGTGAGTCTGTCTTTATGAAGCCATCTTTACATAAGGACAACAGTCACAATGCAATAGGGACAACTACTTCTCTACCAACTAATTCCATCTGACCTCATTTCTAAATAAAATTGTGCGGGTTTGACACATACATTTTGTGAGATATGAGTCAATCCAAAACACTGTGCCTGTGACATGAAAGGCAATGTATTTGAAAAAGAGGATGTGTTTGAATGAGTTCCTTCATGAGGACAGACCCCACAGCTCCTGGAGGGAGGCCTGCAGGCCGCTCCCATTGTGTCGCCTCTGCTCCGGCTCCTCATCCGTCCAGCCCCTCCTCCAGCACGAGCTGATTACCTCTGGCAGGTCTCCACCGGATCACAGGTTCCCACACACACCTGTGTTGCCAGCAACGTACAGTGTAGAGATGCATCCTCCGGGAAGTTTCAGTTCTTGTCTGACAAAAACAGCATCAATCCTTCTGAGAGTCTTTTCTAAACGGTGCTTTTCGCACACAACAACATCTGGTGGAAGTCCTGCTGAGCTTTCTGAGGAGTATATAAAGCAGCATTTTTAGTGTTCGTTTCACATATCCTGCAGTGTGGGCATTAACTGACAAACAGCATGACCATCTCAACACATGTGGGATGGGTTCTTACCTCTCTACCTGCATTTCTCAGAGTGAGGCTAGTGCAATATCTGGAGTGCAGGGACGAGAACTGTTTAAGAGGAAACTGAAACATTTTTCAAAGCTCTGAAGTCAGCTCTAAAAGGATCAGTGCCACACTATAACCTTATTCCTGCCAGAAAAGGATGGTGACATTTTGGGACTACACTGAGCCTTCCACATAAACCATTATGTCTAGTTAGCTACCAGCTGAGTGAGGTCCAGGTCTCCACCTACAATCAAGGAAGGAGAGTCTGAGAAATGAAGACTTGGGCAAATAGCTGAGTGGTCAGACTGAGAATTTCAACCCTGTGTGGACCAATTGCCTCAACTCATCCCTCTCCACTTTAGGGTTCAAAATTTTCAGCGCCATTTCCTTTATTAGACTGGGCTCAGAGAAACTTGTGTGTAGGTATTACTGTCTTAGTTAGGGTTACCACTGCTGTGACCACAATGACCAAAAGCAACATCAGGAGGGTAAGGGTTTATTTACTCATATTTCATTATTGAAGGAAGTCAGGGCAGGACCTCACACAGGACAGGAACCTGGAGGCAGGAGCTGATGCAGAGGTCTCTGAGGAGTGTTGCTTATTGCTTGCTCCTCTTGGCTCACTCAGTCTGCTTTCTTATAGAACCCAGACCACCAGCCTAGCGATGGTGAAACTCACAGTGGGTTGGGCCTTCCCCCATCAATCAGTCATTCAGAGAATGTTCTGTATCTGGATCTTATAGGGGTGTATTCTCAGTTGAGGTTTCCTCCTTTCAGATGGCAACAGCTTGTGTTAAGTTGATGCAAGACTAGCCAACACAACTGGCCCCTGTCACCCTGACAGTCAAACACATCACTATTGAGTCACAACCCTTCCTTTCTTATTCTGTCCCCAAGATCTCACATTAAAACTATAAATCACTTTAGAAGTCCCACAGTCTTTACAAATTTAAACACATTAACACTTAAATCCTTTAAAAATAGCTAACCTCTTTTAAAACCCAAATTAAAATTAAAATTCTAAAATTCAATTCTTAAAATTCAAAGTCTCTCAACTAAGGGGTTTCAGTAAGATAAAAAGTAAATATTTCCTTACTGCAAGAGGGAAGAACCAGGGCACAGTTACAATAAAAAATCAAAGCAAAATCAAACTACAAATGTACAAATAACTCAGCATCCAATATCTAGATTCACTCATGGTCTTCTGAACTCCTCCAAGGCGGTTGAATTATTTCTCCATCTCTGCTCTTTACACACAGCTTGTCTGCTACATTTGGGCAGGCTCCATGCGGCTGCTGCTGCTGTTCTCCATGGTCATCTTCTGGCACTGGCATCTACAAAATGCTGGGTCCTCTGCTGCACTTTCACCAATAACCTTTCATAGGCTTTCTTCATGCTGCCAAGCTTCAACTTCTCTGCATGACTGCTTCACTCCGAGGCCTTCAGCTGCCACTGAGGCTGCAGCTTTACCAATGACCTATCCTGGCCTCTCACAGTGCCAAGCCTCAGCTGTTCTTTATGACCCCTCATGCCTTCAAAACCAGTACCACCTGGGTGACTCTGACACTACCAAGTTTAGCTACCAGCATAAGATACAACCGTGACCACTTCAGGAACACAGCGCCTGTGTTTCCTGACAACACTCTACACAAGATTTCACCTCAGTGATGCTGGTCTTTTCTAATCACTGCTAACTGCTCAGCTCCAGCTAACCAGCACCAATTGTCCCATTAATGTAAAGGTTTCACTTCAATCGTGCTGGCCTCTTATTAATCACAGTTGACACTTCAGCGCCAGTTGACCAGAATGGCTGATTCTTAATTCAAAATAGCAAACAGCCTTGATAGAGTCTTTAAAGTCCTTCCACAATCAATACCTCACAACCCCAGTACTAACTTCTGTAGTAGTTAGTTTTTCTATTTCTGCAATAAAACACCATGACCTGGAAGCAAGCTGGGGAAATGGTTTATTTGGCTTAGTACTCCCACATTATTGCTCATCACTGAAGGAAGTCCGGACAGGAACCGAAGAAGGCAGAATCCTGGAGGCAGGAGCTGATGCACAGGCCATGGGGGGGGTGCTGCTTCCTGAATTACTCCCCATGGCTGGGTCAGTCTGCTTTGTTACAGAATCCAGGACCACTAACTTAGGCATGGCACCACCCACATGGGCTGGGCCCACCCTCCTCCACCACTAATTTTTAAAGAATGCCCTAAAACTGGATTTTAATGGAGGCATTTTCTCAACTGAGGTTCCCTCCTTTCAGATAATTCTATCTGGGGTCAAATTGTCATAAGACTAGCCTGAACAGCAGTTTTCAAACCTACTCTTCCAAGTTTTATAACCTTTGCACATATATAAAAAAAGAAAATGACACGTATATAAAAAATGAAACAAGGCAAGAAAAATTAAAATCAAAACAAAAATAAAAATAAACTTTCCAAGAAAAGCAAATTAAAAAGGAAAGCTCCATAAAGTTTTAACACTCCAGGACCCTAGCCACTCTAGACAAACCTGCTCCTCTTATTGAAAGCTCGGGTGCTCGACCTGAGTGTCCCGCTCGCCTGTGTGGTCTGGGTTTTTTGCAGCAGAACAGAAGAGTGAAGACAATCACCTTATTCCTTAGGCAGTCTGCTGTCAGGGTCAGGAAGCAGACAGTGAGAATATGGGTTTTGCGAAGAGCGCTGAGGAGGACAGCAATGTCCCGGGAAACTGCCTCATAACTGAGATTGTCTTGCATGTTCCCCATGTCTAGAAGCAGCCTCCTGGGGAAGGAGTTTATCATTCTCTGACAAAGACCCTGGAACTTCGGTGTGCAAAATCACCCAACAGCATCACAAGGAAAGGGTGGGGACTTCAACAATGTTTAAGTCAGTTCCCCTCTGTTTTCAACACAGACAGCAGTGGCTCTTGGCCTGGGCTGAACACTGTGACTAAGCAAGGCAGCTGGCCCCAGCATTGCACAGAGAAACCTTCTTGGCATGGAATATAGCTCAGACCCAAGGTTGCATGCAGCTCTTAAGCATTTCTGCTGTTTGGCGGATGGCGCCACTAGAAATGTCGAATGAAAAGGATTAAACTGCTGGCAATTAGAAGAGCTGTTTCTGAAATGAGATAGCACTAAGAAAGGAAATTAACCTTCTTGGCTTAGTAACACAGCCGTGTTCTGCCACCTTCTGCAGCCTCACTTCCCGCTCCTCCCTCCACCTACTGGTATGAAGGACACCGGCCCCCCATAATTCACACCATGTAGCTCCTCTGTCATTTTTCAAGTGTCCTTTCCCCAGGCCCTTTCCTAACTGGCTACTTACTATTCCTTTTTCAATTCAGTCCTACTGGCCCATTTCGGTGAAGCTTCCTTCTTGGTCTGGTATAGAATGGGCTCCCTACACGGCATTCGGTGTTCTGTTTGGACACAGATGCTTCCACTTAACCTCAAGAACATTAGAAAAGCACAGACACTGCCCCATTCACTTGGTGCTGGACCTGTAACCTAGTGTCTGGCACAAGAGACTGTCATCAGTGAGGTCAGGAAGCATGGAGCTTAGGAAATGAGCATCAGTGGCCCACACTGGTGGAACGGGAAATGCCTGTCTTGGCAAGCAATATGCTTGAAAGAAAATGTGGCTTAGAAATGATTGCCCTGGAAAGCTTAAAAGAGAGCGCTGTGGTAAAAGGGGTAAGTACAACCTCATATACATACAGTTTTAAAAATCTCTCCTTATTTTTAAAAATCAATCAATGTAAATATATCTTAGTAGCCATGTTTTTTTTTGTTAGCAGTATTATTATTATTATTATTATTTATTACTATTACTTTGCTGGGTGGAAAAGAAGATACTTATTTTTGAGAAGTTGCCCTAACTTTCCCCTTGGAACACTAAAATGCCCTGTAACTGTAACTCAGGACTGCAAATGTTTACTGACCTTACTAATCAATCCCATGCAAGCTTAGTAGACAAAGAACAGTGACGCTTCAGAAAAATCTGAACCTGATAATTTATTCCTTGACTGTCTTTCCAGACAATTAGAGCCCTAACAACTCTTGTGTGCTAAGCAGGCCTGGAGCTGCTTTTTCTCAACAACTTTGCAAAAGGTGCCATCAGAACTCCTTAAAACACACACACACACACACACACACACACCAGAGGGAGGCCCCAAGAGTATCTGCACCTGAGCTGGGCAGGGGCAGACTCCTGTCGTGCACAGCAAGGGGTGGGAGGAGCTTGTGGAGATGACATTCTTGTCCAGGTTTCTGGCAAGCTTGTAGCACTTTGCATTGGGCTCTGCAGAATGATGGCGATTTGACCAATGATGCCTGGATGGCAGATGCTTTATGTATAGTCAAGTTTGCCATGACACAATCCAAGTGATTTTAGGATGCTGGGCACACAGCAAGCCTGCTGAGGACTGTCGACAGCCACATGCAGAGAGATTGCAGCACAATTACGGGGTGGTCAGCATTCAAAGAGAGCAATAGATGGTGCTGTGCAGGCCTTTCCTCTTACAGATAAGCCAAGAAACCAGAGAGCTTAATGATTGCTTGCAGAAATATCATACAGAGAGGGGTATGTGTGTCCAATCTAAATTTGCCACCTTAAGCTGGAGTTCTCTGTTGGCATAATCTAAATTGGCTATTTGCACTGTTCAAATGCGTAAGTTGATTTTCAGAACTTTGTTTGGCTCTTTGCCCAGTCAACCAGCTTAAGGTTGACTGACTGTATCAGCTGGACTGAGGGTCCTGTGTAAAGCTTCATCACCACCAGGGTGCTCAAGGCCACCAGGTAACCCCTGCTGGTACAGTGTTATTTTGCTACTCATCAATCCTGGAGACACTTATCTTTAACCTAAAAGTCCTTGAGAGCTAATTCTTGGAACTTAAAGAGTTTCCAATGGGGAAGGAAGAGTGAAGGACTCCTATTAAGATCCTTGTCTCTTAAAAAAAGAAAAAAAAAGAATAAAGGAGATAGAAAGCAGAACGGAAATATAATTGCATTCACTTTGCTTTCACTTTCATCTCATTTCCAAGAGAAATTTGGAGTCTTGGACAGGATGTGCAAACTCCTTTGGAGCTCTTAGATAGAGTGCATTAGGAAAGAATATGAAGGGGAGGCTCTGAGAGAAAAATAAAAATGTTTTCAGTCTATGAATAGAATAAATGTTCTTTGTAATTTTTCTTTGTAATACATAGAGGGAAAATCAAGAGAAAAAACAGGGTGGTGTCCATATAATCAGTGCCCCGCCCCCAATGCTCTGAACAAGGGCTGTGCATTGTGGTTATGTGTGTATTTATACACATGGCCCCGGCCTTTCATCTTCTGTTGTTATTTCTACCATGGTTTTATAATGATAACACCTGTATCTTCATATTGACTTTCACAGCAAATACAGTAAAGACGAGCTGTCAGATAGCATTCAGTGATCCACTCCCACCCCCCAGCCCAAAGCAACTTAGCCACTCTGTGAAAAGGACTGCCCTGTAGACATTCAGTACAAAATAAGACCATCAAATCCAAAGTGACCAGGAGGCTTCAGCTCTGCTGGGAACAGTTGGTCTTCTGATTTAAAATGGCATAATATGTCCTTTATTTAAAGGAT
This sequence comes from Meriones unguiculatus, assembly GCF_030254825.1. Classification (NCBI taxonomy): domain Eukaryota; kingdom Metazoa; phylum Chordata; class Mammalia; order Rodentia; family Muridae; genus Meriones; species Meriones unguiculatus. Next base: position 98,759,182 of record NC_083351.1, read on the forward strand.
GTGTATACAGGGTCTTTTGCTTCATAGGTTACCTTGAAATGAGCAAGTTCTTTGACAGATTTTAAGTGAAACTCTTCAGAAACAACCACAAGTGATTCATCGCATGAGATACAGTGGGATTGTTCTAAAGCTAGCGTGAGCGCCACATGACCTGGGCTGGTGCTTCTGAACCTAATACAGCACTGATGTGATGGTAAATTTTATATTTTCCTGAAAAAAAAAAGAATTAATATATAGCAGGATACCTTACAACAGGACCTGGGTGGATCATCCCTGTCACATCGACCTCTAAACACCTGGATTCTGTTCTCCAAGATGATGGAATTCTTCCTGCCTTCAGCTGTGTTCCTGCCCTGCACCAGGCAGTCCTTTCTGCATGTTTCATAGAAATTCATTCTTATCCACTCAGCAGTACAACTTCTACTATTAACTGGCTTATAGTAAATGTTTTAGTTTCTTTTCATATTGCCATGATAAACTACTCTCTGACAAAATCAATTTAAAGGAGAAAGGGCTTATTTTAGCTCACAGTTCTAAGGTGTTGGCCACCATGGCAGGGAAGTCAAGGAAGTAAGAACCTGAAGCAATTGGTCATATTGTACCTGCAGTCAGAAGAAGAAAAAAAGTAATGAATACAGGCATACTAAAGCTCATCTTGCTTTTTCACTTGCTTTTCTACAGAGTCCAGGCTCCTCTGACTAGGAAATGATATCACCCACAGTGGTAGAATCAATGAACTCCTCCAAGGTAATTCTAACTCCCATCATGCTGACATTTAACCTAAACTATAACAGTAATTTATGCTGGTTATTATACCACAACACATCTACAAAAATCCTGAGGGCTTACAAGAAAAGTTGAGACATCTCTCATGGAGCATTTGCTTTGTAGTTTAGCTGTGACTCTTCACTGCATGTCTTCATTCTAGGTCTAGAAGATCAGAATGTCAGAGACAAGCTGTCTTCACAACAGAGAGGAAGAAGAATAACAAAAGAGCCTGGAAGGGGATGGAGGAGGGTGGATGATTCAGTGGTTGAAAGAACTTGCTGCTCTTTCAGGGGACCTGAGTTTGATTGTCAGCACCCACACTGAGCAGCTTACAACTGCTTGGAACTCCAGCTCCCCAAGGATCCGACTCCTTTGGCCTCCACATTCACCTGCACTAACATGTATTGCACACAGACATATATTTAAAACATAATAATAATATTTACATATATTTAATAATAATATTTACATATATTTAAAAACATGATAATACATCCTTTAAAAAAAAGAACGTGATAGCCAAGATAATCAGGTCTGATAAGAGCTATGTTAACCCTTCTGATCTCAATCCTCCCAATGACCAAATTAGCTCCCACTAAACTCAGTCTCTTAAGAGTCCTACCATACTTCAGCACTGCCACACGGAGACCTGAGATCTCATACACGAACACTGACTCTGACATGGGGTGAAAGGAAAGAGCCTATGAGGGTTGTTGCATGACACAAGACGACTGTGGTGATGTGAGCGGCTTGAGCGCCTCCCCCATAGCCGCGCGCTCCACTATTGTGGGAAAGGATGCTGTCGGCTGTCTGCTATGGCAATGAGTGTTTGCGAACCACCTTATGGAGACACTTCATCTTGGCTCCTCGTTTTGTAGGATTCAGTCCACGACGTGATTGCTTTTAAATGCCTCTGCAGGTGCCTGTCGCATAAGGTGGGACTTCTGATGGAAGTTGCAGGTCAGGGTGGCACAGGTGCAGACAACTGTCTCTGAACTGTTTGGAAACTAGGAGCAGAGCTGTCGTAGCTGCCTGTGAGCTGATGAATCCTCTTCATTCTGAGAGTCACTGTGGAAATGTATTTTGATTTAGGGGCCAGAGAAGAGGAATAGGTGTTTTGCTTAGGAGACAGAGCCAATAGAAATTGAGATTTAAGTAAGGGAGGGGCTCTAGTTTTATTGGTGTTGACATTGGTGACATCTGCCCCACTCCATGATGCTTCCAGATTCTCAGGGTAACAAAACCCTCTAAGGAACACATCTCATCAAGTGCTCGGGAAATGTGCGCTCAGCTCATGTTGTTCCTGTTTCATTCGTTATTTTTATGTGACGAATAGAAGGGGAACTACTTGAGGGGAAGAGAAGCCCACTGCAAGGTGGAAGAAGGCAAAGGCAATGTGGAGAACTAAGAATAACGTACAATGTGTGTGTGAAAATGCATCAGTAATAACCATTACTCTGCATATGAACTAAAGAGGTACCACGAAAGTTGCTGATTGTTATTTTGGGAGATCTTCTTCCACCTTCTTTTTGTTTTATTTTAGACAAAAAAGAAAGAGAAAAAACTAAAATTGAGAGATCTTAAACTAGGCTCTTTAACCTTGATATTTGCCAAATTTATATTCCACTAACTATTTTGTCTTTGCTTGTGTGCATCCATGCACATCCATGTAGGTGAACACAGGCACACACATGCTACAGTGTGCATGTGGAGGTCAGAAGATAACCACTGGTGTTAGCTCACCTTCCACCTTATTTGACTGAACATCTCTTACACCAGGCTGGTTACCTCATGAGTTTTGAAGGGATCTTCCATTTCCACCTCATTCCAATACAGAAGTACTAAAATTTCATGTGCATGCTGTCACATTGAACTTAACATGTTTTCTGGCTCCAAACTCAAATACCCACATCATGGCACCAGAGCTGGACCCAGGGAGTCATCGTCTTATCACCTCTACTGAGTTCTTTCAAACCCTTTTGTATTTTTTCCATACTTTGGTGTTTAAGAGGATTTTTTTGTCTTTTAGATTCCCTCTGCTAACAAATCATTCCCATCTTATGATTCTGTGCAGTGCTGTGTAAGGGGAGCCTAACCTCACACCAGAGGACAAGCAGGGGTGATGCTGTTCCACCTCTCAAAGTATGGAACCACATATGCTTTCACAGTCAACAGACACAGTACAGTTAAAGAGCATTTTAAATATGCATGCAGGGTATACATACACATGTTATACATGTCTAAATGTTTATCCACAGAGATGCAGGGGTGTTCTTAGTCACCTATAGCAATCTGAAGACACAAAGCTTTCTGCCATATTAAAAAGCTGCTTCATTTGCCAAGAGTCATAGACACAGAAGGAACCCAGCTGTTCATCTGCTAATCTATAAATAAAGCTCGATGTTGCTGACACGATTGCTTGAGGAAGCAGAGTTTCTCTTTTAACTTTGAAATGTCTCACCTACCTTGAGATGGGTTACAAACACCGACAGCCATCAAGCAGTCAAGCAGACATCTGAAGCAGAAAGATTACCTGCACAGCAGTACTTGACAAAGACCTTTCCTTGAAAACGAATATAAAATTCAAAAGTGTAAGTGAACATGGGCGAGCCCATATTTCTTTGCTCAGGTGTCAATGCTCCATCTCCAGAAAGATCCCCAATGACTCCTCCCGCCTGACAGCATTCGAGGAAACACAGAAGCAATCATCAGTCTTACCAGGGAACTGGTGTCTGGGATGGAAAGAGATCTCTACAAGAATTGTGACTGTGATTCCAGGAAATGAAAAAATATGACACACTGTGGGAAAGAGGAGAAGGCTGCTGGGTTCACGCTCTTCCTCTATCCAGTTCTTCTTGTACTTAAATGTGATATTCTGAGCAAACTCTTCACTCCACCAAACCTACAACTCCATTCTCAGAAGGGAAAATGAACCCATAATTAATCTGGAACCCATCATTGCCATGGTGGTGGGAGTAGTTCCATAGTATGAAAGACATGCATTCTGAGCAGGACCCTCATATGCAGACTTCTGGGAGCCTATTACAAATGCAACACCAATTGGAGACAACTCGGGGACTGCGGATACCAGCAGCAGCTACTGGAAGTTGGGTCAAGGAGGAACACAGCCTAGAAGAAACTAGGCATTTCTTTCCCATGCAAGTTCTGTTAGCAGATGGAAGTAGGGGCATGGTAGATGCACCCGGGTTGGAAATTGGGTTGAAGTATATTGTAGGCATGAAGGGTGACATAAAATAAGTGAAGATAAAAGGGAATAAGACACTCATGTTAGGGAATTTCAGTTCTCAAAGAAACTCATCCCTTCCTTATGGTGTAATGTGAAAATCAGAAAAGAGGTAACAAAAACAAAAACAAGCTTTGATCACTTCAAAGGGAACAACAAAATGCAGTAAATGGGGAGACCCAGAGCACCCCATGGATTGACAGACAAAGAGGGTATTAGCTTGGGATGGGAGATAACAAAACAGGTTTTTGGAAGACAACAAACGTGCCCAGAAGCCATCCATACACAAGTTAGGTGTGCCATGGAAGTTCTTGATAAGATCCTTAGCAGACCCGCTGGCCATCTGCCTTGGCTGCAGAGTGTAGCCAGGCTGGAGAGAAGCCCCATACAGCCCTGTAAGGAACACAGGGCTGGCTCCACCTGCCAAGTCACAACTGAAAGCTATTAATGATTTGGTTGCTATTCGTGAAAAGAAGGCGAGGGTACAGCACAAATTAGCAAAAAGCATTAAAATTGAGGTCAGGAGAATTCTTCTCACCCCATGAACAGGTCATGCTGGGTTTTCAGATCCTGGGTCTGGGCTCAGACCCAAGACCAAAACTGGGACCTCAAGTTGGACTTCAGAACCCTGCCAAAGGTGCAAACCTGAGCAACCTTCCAGTCAAAAAGGCCCAGAAAAGTTAGAGACATCAAAGTCAGCCTCACCAGTGATACTCACATTTCCGTGCTCAATTCAGGATGGAACTATGTGACCATCCAAAAAGAAGCCTGTGTGTCATTTAAGGTCTCTGAAACCTTAAATTTCACCACATCTGGACCATGTGTCATATCAGCTTTATGTTTGACTTGTAGGTTTTAATTGATTCTAGATTTTTCATTTTACTTTGGAAGCCATTAGAGAATTATGTTTATTTTAAAAAGTGTTTGAACTTTAAGAGAATTTAATTTATCTGTTTATTATACACATAAAATATGAGTGAGGACTTGGAAGGAACTTGTTCATAAGTCTTTCCTGTGAGGGATGTAATGTGTTTCATATGTACTAAGTTTTGAGCATATATGTAGCGTGCCTTTAAGAATCTCACTGATTAAAGTGGCTGGAGAGATGTCAGCAGCTAAAAATGCTGCTGCTCTTTTAGAAGACCTGAATTTAGTTCCCAGCACCCAGGCTGGGTGACTCAAAGCTGCTTGTAGCTTCCAGCCCCAGGTAGAACTAATGCCCTCTCCTGACCTTGGAGCACACCTGCACACATATGGATGGACAGACAGACAGACAGGCACACACACCTATAAATTAAAACATCTTTTAAATCTGTAATTAAGTCTCTTCTAAAATTGTAATTAATTCTAAGTTTAGCTGACTATTCAAGTAAATATCATTTCTTCAGCTTCTGAGTTAGTCAAATAAATACTAAAAAATGAATCCAAACAGTCAGTCTTAGTTTTACACTAAAACTGCTAAATTTATTTGTTAAGACCAATGTATCATTGTAACAGCTCAAGGAAAAGGAGGGACTTTTGACTAAACATTGACTTTAACAAAAGTCATGTTAAGAATTTCACCTTTTCTGCTATAAAATCTTATTTTTAAAAATGTTAATTATTGTATGTATGCCTGCAACAGACTCAGAAAGGTGTCATAGTTCACTTTGACATACAAATAAGGTTGGTTTGTAAGAGTTTTATTAGTTTTTTGAAAGGAGAAAAATGACTCCGACATTTCATGTGACTTTAGAGCCTTGCCTGCCTCGTACACCTTTTCCAGTGCAGCGCCAAACTCACATCCATGCAAGGAACACCATCAATAATGGCATACAAATGACAACTTTCCAGGTCATGTTTCTAAAGGCATATCTGTCCTCTTGCCTAAGCAGTGTGCTTACATAGCAACTGGGGCATCTCACTCTGGCCCTTCTTCCTGTCGGCTTGTAGAGCACAGTCATATGTACTCTACCAAAGTCGCTGTGAAATGTCCCTGGACTCCACAGCTAAGATATTTCCACTTCTGGGAGGTATTTTTCCTTGAGGGTGGAGAGAAAATAACTCCCCCCAAAGTTAAAAGCTCTTTAACATAGAAGTCTGAACACTGGGCCCAGCACACAGCATTTATCACAGGTGGATTCCCCACTGGGGTCTTCGAAGAGAAGAGCAACTCTCTGCGCAAAGTTTTCTGTGTGATATGAGAAGTCACGTCTTTGAAGGATTTCTGGGCCACTGCTTTGTCTGGCTTAGCTTGGAACTGCGCTGTAAACACTTCCCAGAAGAGGGACATCTGGAAGCTTTTCATTAAGCTCAACCAACCATCCAACTTTTAGGAGCAGAGAGGTTTCCTGGGGCTTTGAATTCTCACTTATAGACCTTTAGGTTCCTGCTCAGGAGAGGCAGCATGAGCAAATCCCAATGCTGACCACATCACCCTGAAGAGCCCTCTGCTATCTGAGGCTGTAGGTAAGTCCTTCATATGCAGCCATGGGTGCTTCCCCGGGCTGGGGCTGATACATGAAGCCAGTGTGGTGGGAGTGAGCAGTGGGTTCAAGAAAGAGCCCTGAATGTCACGCTTTAATTGCCTTCTTCCGTAAAGAGGAAAGATAAGGTAGTCAAAAGATTGTCTGTAGTCCTTTTGAGGAATTGGGGCTAAACATTCACATAGGCCTAACATTCCTTCCAGGGCAACGTGGTACCTGGAGGACCATTTCAGGCAAAGTAGTACTTTACATAGCATGAGCTCAGTCCCGTAGTCTAAGAACCTCCTGCTCTTGGTATGCTTCATGCTTTTGAGCCATCATTCACAAACTCTTCATTCACAAATAGGGCTCTCTAAGTTGTATTTCAAGGTGCTGATTCTGGTCACTGTATGAAAAACCTTCAGAAAGAGTCTTTGAACTTGTGTTTTAATCTATAAATAAATATAAATGCCAGTTTTAGAGGGAAAGGGCCTCCCCTACCTCTTAACTTATCCTCTATGGGCTCAGAGTCATAATATAATTAGAGTCAACCACTCCAGATATTTCCCAGCCCCTTCCATGGACAAACTCTACAATGTGTGCCTATTCTTTAGAACTCTGTGGGCTAACTCTAAAGGCATGTGAATTAACTCCAATGAAGAGAACAATGACTGGCAGAGACCTCAAGGTGGTCCTTGAAGAGAAAACTTTCCTGAACTTTATACAACAGGGGAGCTAGTGGGGTATCTTTCCGGGTATCTTGATAAAGATATTAATGGTGTTTGGGATTACAGAGTAGAGAATACATTGAACAACATTTCGTTGTTGTTGCTGTTGTTTGAGATAGGGTTTCTCTGTATAGCCTTGGCTGTCCACTCTCTTTGTAGACCAGGCTGGCCGTGAAGTAACAGCGATCTGCCTGCCTCTGCCTCCATGAGTGCTGAGATTAAAGGCATGCACAACATGCCCTGGAATAAAAGAACAATTTAACTTCAGTAAGATTATGCACAAAAACATCTCTGAAATTCTTCCACTATGGACAGAACTCTTTCTTGAACCACTGCTCATTCCCACCATACTGGCTTTATGAACCAGCCCTGTAAAGCTTCATGTAAAGGATCTGTAGCCTGACATAGCAGAGGACTCTTCCAGGTGTTAAAACCAGCATTAAAATTCACTCTGCAACAAAACGACAGTTTACAGACTGGGAAAGGATTTTCACCAACCATATATCTGACAGAGGGCTAATATCCAGAATATATAAAGAACACAAGAATTTAAACAGCAACAAATCAAGTAATCCAATTAAAAAATGGGGTACAGAGCTAAACAGAATTCATAATAGAGGAATATTGAATGGCCTAAAAACACTTAAAGAAATGCTCAACATCCTTAGTCATCAGGGAAATGCAAATCAAAACGACCCTGAGATTTCACCTTACACCCATCAGAATGACTAAGATAAAAAACTCAAGTGACAACACATGATGGAGAGGTTGTGGAGAAAGGGGAACCCTCCTCCACTGCTGCTGGGAATGTAAACTTGTACAACCACTCTGGAAATCAATCTGGCACTTTCTCAGATAATTAGGAATAGTGCTTCCTCAAGATCCAGCCATACCACTCCTAGGCACATATCCAAAAGATGCTCAAGTACACAACAAGGACATCTGTTCAACCATGTTTGTAGAAGCTTTATTTGTAATAGCCAGAACCTGGAACAACCCAGATGTCCATCAATGGAGGAATGGATACAGAAATTGTGGTACATCTACACAATGGAATATTACTCAGAGATAAAAAAAAAAAAAAAAAAAAGGAAATCATGAAATTTGCAGGCAAATGGCGGGAACTGGAGAATATCATCCTGAGTGAGGTATCCCAGAAGCAGAAAGACATGGTATATACTCACTCATAAGTGGATATTAGACATATGATATAGGATAAACCTACTAAAGTCTGTACACCTAAAGAAAGAAAGGTTAAAACAAAAAGAAAAGAAAAGAAAAAAAGAAATGTGGCAAGAAAAAAAAAAAGAAACTTGGCAAGAGAAAAAAAAAAAGAGGCCTGCTGATGGCGTATTAGCAATACCAAGAGGTTGCAAACAGGAGAAGAGGCAATTGGGAACAAAGGGTTAACCTTTATCTAAAGAATGAACCACTGTCTCAAGAATGGCATGCTAGAGACACCATTCCAATAGCGGACAATAGAATCTGTGTATGGACAGAGCACAAAGACATCATGGAAGCCTCATTGAACATATGCACAGTCTTCTATATTTAATGTCCATGGATTTGAAATTTGTCAGACTCTAAACTCATGTGCTAACATGATTGAATTTAGTTAACAATGAAATCCCGGGGGAAGCCAAGATGGCGGCGCCGGGAGAGCACTGCGTCTGAGAAGCGGGACAGCACTCTCCGTGCAGCGACCAGGAGACTGAACTCTGGGCCCTGAAACTACAGCGATCATGTTTCCCAGGCTGATCGGTGGGCACAAGGGTGCCTGAGACTGGGAGTCCCAGTCACAAGAAAACCTCATGGGGAAGCAAAGTTGCGAGTCTGATCACGGGTCACCCAGTCTTTCCCTGGAAGGAAGGTCTCACAGACCCGGGTACCCGCCGCCATAGCAACTGATCTCCCGCCGCTCTGAGAGCTGCGCACCCAGCTCACTGGTACAGACGAGCTGCGCGCCCCAGTGCAACAGGGACTGGGAAACCATGCCCAAAGAGGGCCCCACAGGGAAGGAAGAAACTGTGCAGCTGGGGTCACCTAGGCTGTGCCTGGGGAAAGTCTAACAGACTGCAGATCGCAAACAGGCGAGTACGCCCAGCCATCACAGATGGCCCAAGCAGGGAGCACAGAGATATTGGGAACCCAGCCCCCGCAGAATAGCAGGCAGACACACACTCCACCAGCCCAGAGGCCTGCTTTGTACCAACTACTCCTTACAGACAGAACTGTGTGGCCCAAGACACCAGAGTCTTAGAGTCACTGTCTGGAGAAACCCTCACAAGGAACAAGGAACGAAGCAAAGGGGACGGACTTAGGCAACCCAGTATATCCCCAGAAAAGGTCCCACAGACTGACCCAACCCAGGGACCTGCTGTACCCCAGATAACCTGCTGTTACCAGGAGAGCAGTACTCACCCGCCACAGATTACCTCTTGGGTTCTGGGGCACAGAGCCCCAACCTCAGACCTACAAAAGACCGGGAACCCTGAGATCAACCCCCAGATACTGCTCCAAGGGGCAACCAGTTATCCCTAACAAAACCGACCAAACCACAGGACACACAGGTTAGAGCAGCTGATCACTAAATTTACAGCAAGAAACCCAGAAGGAGGACAGCTGTCTCCAGGACTTCTCCCGGTGAGAGGAGAGCCCTCTTGACTAATCAGGACCACAGTTACCACACAGGTCTCTATGCCTGAGGTGAGCTGTAGCAACTCCTGAAAAACACCGGACATCCAGTGACTATACCCAAAAAGCTGAGAAGGCTTCCTTCAGGAAAAACCATCTTCCTGCCAAAGGGATTCTCTCCACTACAACAGTCCAGGAACAACCAGAAACTAAGTTCAAACAACTAAGATAGCCCAATGGGTAGAGGACAGCGCAAAAGTTCAACCAATAAAAGCCAGAGCAATATGGCATCTCCAGAACCCAGTTATCCAGGGGCAAATAGCCCTAGACACCCCAGCATAATTGAAATTCAAGGAGATGACCTAACATCTATGCTCATGAGGAAGATAACAGAGGAAACAAATAAAATACGAAAAAAACAAAACAAAACAATGAAATCCCACAAATACATTACCGGGCTTGTTTTTATTATTTGATATCTAGCACTATCATGAGGAGATACCTATTCTGTCCCTCATGTTTCCTTCCTAAAGCTCAAACCAAAGAAACTATCAAAGGTGTCTCTAAAATAGGTAAGAGAGTTTTCTGTCATGAAAACAAAGCCCACAGACTTGTAGAGATTTTCCTTAAATTCCCACAATGAAATATGTGTGTCCTTAAAAAAAAAAAAAGACATGAAGCATTAAGCGTCTATAAGAACATTAAGAGACATTTTAAGTATATCAAAAGAACTCACAGTTTAGAGGCTACATGCTAATCCTGAGTGTAGGAAGGGGAGAATTCATGCCCAGCACATAAAAAGATAAAAATGTGTATGGTCTTCATTAAATCTGCAGACTAGCTGTCTAATGACTCATGGGTATAATGCACAAGTACAATTTAAATTTTCTAGAAAATATAATAAAATAGGTAAAATCAACCTTAATATATTGAATATTAATGATATATATAGAATATTAATGTATATGTATATTAATTATATATATATTTGTGTGTGGTGTTTAGGTATGTATTTAAAATTGTGACTCAGCATATCCTGTCAGCATATTAAGAATAACCTTTAAACAAATGATCAGTGAGAAATTATCAATAATGTATTTAAATCCTTAAAGAAACAAAAAGATTCACTCTGCAGCCTCTCCTGAGCAGGAATCCCAAAGCTCTATACCTGAGAATGCAAAGCCCCGCTCCTAAAAGTTGGATGGTTGATTGAACTTAATGAAAAACCTCCAGATGTCTCTCTCTGAAGCCAGTAGGGTAGGAATGAGCTATGGGTTCAGGAAAAAGTTCTGTCCATAGTAGAAGGCTTCCAGAGACTATTTTTTTACACGATCTTACTGAAGTTAAATTGTTAGAACCCAGTTCTAAGCTAAGCCAGACAGAGCAGTGGCCCAGAATTCCTTCAAAGATGCCACTTCTCATATCACATAAGAAAAGTTTGTGTAGAGAATTGTTCTGTTCTTCAAAGACCCAAGTGTCCCCCTGTGGGTAAATCATGACTCTGGTCCTTTGCCAAATGGCAGATGTGGCCATTTGGTAAGAGGCCATTTTGATTCAATGATTGACTTCAAATGGGTGAAGTGAAAAGTTATTCCCCCAAACTGTCATGTTTCCATTCAGCTGTTTCTCATAAGAGTGCCTTACAGTCCCAAAGATGCTTCCTTTCACACAACTGTCCTGTCTTGGATGGCAGACCCAACTGAAGCTGCTGTTGCTAATGCCACAAGATAGCATCGCTCCACCGCAGGATGCTTTCTTAGCATCCTCCTGGAACATCAGGATCTTGACTGGCTCAGGAGTCCTCAGCTCCACTAAGTGAACAGTATGGGAAGTCAAAGTGCTGCCTTTTCCCTAAACCAGCTCAACTGGGAAGCAATCATAGTCTTTCCACTATGGAATTTAGCAGTGTTAAGAAACACCCTAGACTTTCACAGCTTAAAGTTCTGATATGGCATCTAATGAGTAGAGGCCTAGGGTACTGTTAACACACCCTATAAAATATAAGCCAGCCCCTATAACAAAGCATCTGAAGTCAGCCTCGAGGGCTGGTCCTAGAGCATGGGGAGTTATTTAAAAACAAGGCATCCTAAAATGTGTCCAGTTATCACTTTCTCTGTGACACGGTCTCCCTGTTTCTAGAAATGATAAAAACATCATTTGGGGTTGGGGGAGGAAAAAGAGAATATTGATTGACGTTAAAAAGTTCTAGTTATTGAAATGGCTTTCTCTCCTACCCATCCTGAACATCAGGGTCAATTAGTGCATTGTATAGGCTGCTGAAATGATGCTGTTGGTTCAGTGATGTCACCCACACAAGCTTCCTGTCTAACTGCATAGGGTAATACTGTTTAGATTTACACTGAACTTTCTTAGGGCCTCTTTGCAAATTTCTGTTTTCTGTCTCCATAGGGAAAGTGGATGGCCACATCTTAACTAATAGGTCTGGGTCAATCCTTTATATGGTTGCATCATGCTTGGTTTATAGAGGATGGAGTGAACACTGAAAAACAAAGAAAGCCCAGGACCATGTGGACAGCTAAAGCAATCTCTTTCCCAAGCTCCTCCTGCTCACAATCCAGAGGGCTCTGCTTCCACTCAGCAGCACACAGTGTCACTCACCTTCATCTCATGCAGAGTCAGTGATGGAGCAGGTGCTGTCTCTCATCTCTGTTGCCATCTCCCCACACACCCATATCTTCTAGGACTCTCACCCATATCACTTTTTACAACACTGAAAACAACTATAAATCTTAACTCTAACTCAAAATATGGTCATTTTTCATTCATGACTTCCCATAATGCATAGTATAAACTAAGTAACCAAATACAAACAACAATCACACTTTCTCCTTTATCTCACAGGAATGAATACCTTCCAATAAGAATTTCCTTGGCAGGTAGGAGCAACTTCATCACGTTGTATGGAATGTATATACTAAAAAGCCCAGAGGTAGAAAGCCATCAGAGGGGCCACTCCATCCCAGCTGGGGGCCAACATTTATTACAGGGGCTGCTGTTTCCATGAAAGCAGAAGACAGAGCAATATGCAGCATCTGGAAATATCTAATTGTTTCTTATTGAAACAATGCAGCTGTGTCTTTTGTACCACAATATTGTTTCTGTTGTGCTCTGAAATAATTCACACTGTCACTGCATTACTGAATTAGGGGCATAATTCTCCCACTTACATGTGAGTCAGAAGGGAAGGAAAGAAAGAAAGTAAGAAGAAAGAAAGAAAGAAAGAAAGAAAGAAAGAAAGAAAGAAAGAAAGAAAGAAAGAAAGAGAGAGAGAGAGGAAGCAAGGAAGGAAGGAAGGAGAGAGAGAAAGAAGGAAGAGAGGGAGGAAAGAAAGGAAGGAAGGAAGGAAGGAAGGAAGGAAGGAAGGAAGGAAGGAAGGAAAAGAAAAAGAAAAGAAAGATCTCTGACATGCTAATGTTAAGGAATTACCAAATGGTGAGTATTGAATCCTAAGAGCCATTGCTGCTTCAGGGGGTTGTCAAATGTCTGTACTCAAGTATGTTTCTCTCCCAATGGCCTTTTGAGGGGATTATAAGCTTTCTGACAGTATTTATTTACTGTTTTAAAAAGCATTTTTGGTATATATATGTTAGTGGGTCTGAAACAAGAGATGCATTTTAACAACATATGGTAGGGGAGAAACTACCAAGGGGAACTTGGACATGACCTACAGAGCAACATCCTCCCACTCTTGGACCACTTCCTCCTAGGTGTTCCTAATATAGACCAGAGGTCATAAACCATGTGTGATTGTCCCCAAAAGAACAATAAACACTGAATTAAGACATTTTGATTGTCATAGGAAGGATGTTGCTTATACCTACTGGGTGGAAGTAAAGGATGCTGCTCAGAGTCCAACAATGCACAGGGAAGCTCCCTCATGCCAGTTTATTGCTGTAGTTCTCATGGCCCTGAGCACAGAGCTTGAGAAAACCATGCAGGCGGAATATGCATTTGCCTAGGCTTAGATGACAGTGACTGGGAGTTTCTTTCTATCTTTACAGAATTTACAGATTAGCCAAAATATGTGTACAAAAACACCTGTTTTCAGAGTAAAGCAGAATATTCCTCATTGCATAGATGGAACTTTGTGTTGGGGATTCCATTTTCATGCTATGGTTAGGATATGACTTTGTTAGGTTAGGATAGGATAGGATATGTTCTTCTCAAAGAACCATGTAATGGAAACTTGGTCCCCAGTGATGGTATTAGGAATAGCGACCCAAAGAGAGTGGTTGTTATGGCGAACACCCTTGGAAAAGATTAATGTAATTATGGAAGGATCTTGGTTACTTCCCATGAGAGCAAGTTGTTATAAAAGCTAGCTCTTGAGTCTTTCAGCTTTGCTGTCATACTATTGTTTGTTTTCTACATGAACTCTTTTCACTGTAATGTCTTTCATACAGCTGAAACTCACAACATTCAAAATTATCATCTATATAATCCTCTTATTTTATATAAATAGCCAAGCCTTGAGAATTTTGTTGTAGCCACAGAAAACAAACTCATATGCTTGACAAGAATGAAAGTATGACCAGACCTGATGAAACAAGCCAGCAACAGAAAACAAGTACAAATCAGTGCACTGGCCAAAACAAGGAAAGTGATGTATTAGTCAGTTTCATGTTATTACAACAAAATGCTCAAGACAACCAGCTCATAGAGAAAGTCTGTTCCTTTAACTCACAGTCTGGAGAGTTCAAAGGCATGCTGAGGACAGTAGACAATGACAGAGCATGGTGGGAGTATGTGCAGAGACAAGGGATCACATACAGAATCAGAGGAGAAAGACAGGAAGGGAGCACATTGGGGAAGTGCAGGTACCATAAGGTCTACCCCTTTATTTTGCACTGCTTAATATTAATGAATATTAGCTTTGAATCTTCAGATATGTGCTTTCTGTTTGGAATACCCACTGTGGGCAGGAAACTAGGAAAGTCTCCTTGGGACCGAGTATCATCAAGGTGTAGAAGATAGAATGCAGTGAGATAAGGGGGATAAGGTGAGCAGGATGGTGATGAGAAGACAGGATAGAGGATGGCCTGTAAAGAACACTGACGATCTTACAAAATAGGTATTGGAAAGCCACCTCCGTGGAAACTTCCTAATATATATGATACGTCATATTATAATTGAAGCATATAATCATAAATTATACAAGTCATAAATCAAATCATAAATATATATCAAATAATATGTCTGTCTGATTTAAATGGAACTACCCTATCACAGGGCAACAATACCCCTACTATATAGTCCAGGCTAACAAATAGCCCAGGAATAGCTATCAATTAGGTAGGAATGGTTATCTCTTTTGGAGTTGTGGTCCAGTGAGGTCCCACAGACCCCTCTCCCCAAGTTGGAGGCTATTGTCTATACACCCTCTGTCTTTCTCTTCCTCTCTATCTCTCTCTACTTCTGGCTCTCTCTCTCTCTCTCTCTCTCTCTCTCTCTCTCTCACTGCCTCCCCACCTCCTGTTTTGCCTGACTTCTCTCAATTTATAGAAATAAAAGAAAAGAAAATGTCCCCCAAAGTGCCGCACACAGTGGTGGCTCAATTCTCTCCTGTTACCGAATGTCTGTGGCAGGACTTTCACCTGAGCTGAGATAACTGCATGAAATTTGGAACAGCAAGCCAGGACTGCTTTGGAATTTTCAGTGTGATCTGTCTTTGTAATCTGAAGCCTGTTTCTCATGCAGATACCCCATGAAAGTGCAAACTAGGGAACAGGCTACATTCCAGATCAAAATTAAAACTCACCGAGGCATTGGCCTGCATGTGAACGCTAATCCGTCAGGCCTATGCTCCTTTTCTCTTTAGGATGAAAGACAACACGAATGCATCGGAACCATTCAACAACGACACAACTTATCTTCCTCATTGCCCATTCATGCTTGCACAAGTTTAGTCTCCCATTGAGCTAAGCAGAAGATAAAACGAGGAAAAGTCATAATTCTTTTCCTGGCTCTGTTAGAGAACATGCATATGACCTTGGAAGAAGGGGGGAATATCCTTTCCCAGTCTTTGCCTCCTCATTTTCAAAGCAGAGAAAGAAAAATTCCATTCATTTAGTCATAAATTATCTCATTACTGAGCATAAACACTGTTATTGTTTAGCATTTATTTCTGCAATCTGTCAGGACATTCTGAAATTTCTATATAAAATACACAACTTAATGCACTGTTTCTCCTTCCTTCTTTCACTTGGTGTGTGTGGAGGAGGCAAGGCAGAATGGCGAACACATGGACTGTGTAAATGAAATGTTATTTAATTTATTTTCAAATGGATAAAAGGAAATGTAATTAAGCTCCCTGAAAGCCTTCCAAATAAACTTCTCTTAAAGAAGCAGAAAGGGAGATTGTAAATGATCAAAGTAGTAAATCAGAATGCATGACATTTGGAGATGAGGACCAGATTGGGGTAGCCAGCAGAGAAAAAATGCCAGAAAGGCACATCAGATGCCGGCCAGCACAGGAAACAAATGTATTTTGTGTCTGAAGCTTTGAGCTCAGATAGGCCACCCTCCTATCTTTTCATCTCCCCTTCCCTCTATCTCTGCTATTCCCTCCACCCTCTCTCTCCTCCCCATCCTCCCCTCCACTCCCTTTTCGTCCCTCTTTAATGACCTCTGTTCCCTTTCTCTCTCTCCCTCTGGTCTCCATATGCATATAGCTAAAACGTGTTTGTATGTTTCCATTTAATGATGAAAGCCAAGATATAGTGCAGAGCCACTGAAAGTCAGCCCTGTGGATGGACCTGCAGCCCCCTGGAGAAGCACTTCCTGTGTCCCATAAGCCGCCGCACAGCACAGCGCGGGAACTCCAGCAAAAAATACTGCACTTTCGGTTTTCAGAAAGGGCCATGTTCGAACCAGGGCAACCTCAACAGGTGCACATACAGATGCCTGCCTTTTGCGTGTGTTTCTTGTTGTGTTAGCTTTGCAATAGCTGACAAATGCCTCAAGAGCAACATTCTCTGCATTTTTTCAGAAATTTGTACTCTTCAGAAAACTCAAGCTAGACAAATTCCCAAAACCTCTTTTTATATTCCAGGGCTCTGTAAATCCTACTGCTTGAAATGGAACTGGTCACTCTCTTGGTGTCAGTAATCTTCCTGAAATTTACACACCATGGATGCTGATGTTACTAAAGCCCTCGAACATGCACACTTCCCTAATGATCCACAATAGGTACAGGTGCGGGGCCCAAGTAGAAGCTGATTGTGGGCTGTCAGGTTTTGGTACGACTGAAGTCAAAGTGCAAATTTCCTCTCTCGAAGGTTATGTCGTTACTGTAATTTTTTTCAAATAAAGCAAGTTTAAGTAAAATAAGCTTCTGTTAAGTAATGACTATCTTATAATCTACAGTTTATCAGCTATCACCTACACATTGCCGCATGCTTTCCTGGCTTTTTTAACATGACCAAGAAAAAAACATGTTCTTTCTTGGCTAAAGTATTTTAAAAGATAATATGCAATGTTAATCTGACCTAAAATATGATTCTGCAATGATAAATTGTAATTGATTTTATTGGATTGTTGTCTGAACCAAAGATAGTAAAAATCTAATCTAATATTATATTAACAAAATAAATATGTTGAAACTAAAATAAACACAAAATAGTGACCAGAAATAAAGCAGAATTAGTGTACAATACATTATCCCTTTAATGAAAATGGTCTCAAAACACAGTTAAACATAAACTGAAAATCCCTTAGTTTTTTTATTGTTTTTTTCCTGTAAACATCCTTCAAGACAGCATGGCACTCCTGTTCATATGAGATGCTTATCAGAAAGAGTAAGATACAGTGTGTCCTAGGAGAAATATTTCACTGTGATGAGCTTTCCTAGAGACGTTCCAACCATCGCTCTCCTGGCCTGTTCGGGGAACAGTGAAGTCTCCCTAGGCGTGCACCTCAGAACAGTTCATTGTTCCAATGATGATATAATTTATAATTTTTACATTTTAAGAATAACCTTCTAAATAAATATGCCATAATGATTAGGTTTCGTGTTCACATTAAGACAGTGCAAAATACATATTCAAATAAAACACACTAAGAGCAGCAGTGATTAACTTGCAATTGGTTTGATGATGAAGGGTCCTTTTTACTTCATTCTTTCCCACTTCCAAACTGCCTACAATATATAGTCAGTATAAGAAAACTGCTCCTTCCCACAAATAAGATTTCATTATACCAGGAAACACTATGCCAGCTCCTAGGAAGAAAAGTCATCAACACTCTTCCCAGTTGTAAACTCTGATAGACACAATGACCAGACTGGCAGGATGTGCCCATGGGCATATTAGTGGCATGAAAGTTAACAGGGTAAGCAATCACTTTCTGATTAGATTTAAGGCTTGCTTTGCAAGAGGAAATATATGCCTATTGCTATAAATCTGACTGCGAATTCACAGCTGGAGAATTCATATACTACTATCACTATGCTAAATGGACTTAGTATCAAGTGTGGATCTCTATACCCATAGAAAAGTGTAGATCTCAGTCCTCATCAGAGTTACATCTTTGTGTGGTGGACAGAGATTAACAGGAGAGTCACACTGGTAAGAGAACAGAGGACACGTGACTGCGAGGTGCTCAGACTAAGTGAAGTACCTATATCACACCCATTCCTCAAGGCTCAGGGAATGTCACAGACAAGAGTGTGGAAAGATTATAAGAGCCAGATACCTAGGAGTACTATTATGTAATAGTGTCTTCTGGGAATGATTGGACGGTCGCCCTCACGAACTCACAGCAACGTGGACACCCACACAAGATGGAACAAGTCCAGCATGCATGGGAGAGGAGCACATGACTCCCCCACACTATCTGAGGAACTATTGAGAGTAGATGGCTTCTAGGGAAAGGAGAGTCAGTTTTCATTAGAGATGTTGCCCCGTAGAGAAAACTGATTGTGTTCTGATGGGTAGCCACATATCTGCACATATGAACAGTGACCTGGACTCAGAAGGCTATTAAAACACACACACACACACACAAGAAGACAAAGTTGAAATAGAGGTTGAAAGGGATCAAAAGAAGTTTAGATATGGAATATGCATGAATACATGTAAACATGTATGAAATTCTCGAAGAATAAACAGCAATACTTAAAAAAATAATGTCAGTGCAACAGTTTTTTTTACCCAGACTATCTAGTGTTTTCATTTGCTAAATATCACACTTCACTGTATCTATGTGACTCAAACTTTGGTTTTGTCTGGTCTGCGGAATATTATGGAAATTAGATGCAGCCCCACACACTGTTTAAATTTTCTGTGATGAGCAGCAGTGTCAGCCACTTAGATCCCTCAGTCGAGTGCAGCAATAGTACCACATGCTGGGATGAGAGCGGACTTTGTTTTTGTTTTTTACATACCTATGTTTCTGTGTTGATAGGATACCTTTCTGTTTTCTTGGGGAAAGTTTGTCTTTTAATGAAAACTTGGTATGATTAACAAACATATGCATTTTTGTTCTGGGACATGCTTGCGATTTAAACAGTGGTAGTGGCTGTGTGTCACTGCCACTCGTAAAGCCACTCACTGAGCTGTAGTATCTTATGGTAGAAATTTCATTCTATGTGGATTATGCTTTAAAACAAAGCCAGAAGACACTGCAGAAAGTATCTCAGATTTAGGGCTGAGCTTTCTAGACTGGTCTGCCCTCTCCTCCATCATCACTGCGCCTCATTCTGACCCAGCAGCAGAATGTGGTGCCAAAAGCAGATAGGGACAATTAATAGAGGCTATGGTGTCCTCAAGGGCTTATCTCCCACAGCTGAGCTTCAGAGAATCAAGTGGGAGTGAGCAGACACAGAAAAGCATCAGCCCATGCTAAGGGGGGGGACCTGTCTTTCCTCATCAGGACAGGAAATGCCCTCATTTATGCAAGATTAGAAATTTAGAAACATTTCAGGGCATGTGTCCTCAGTATGGCCACCAGAAGCTCTTTCCCAAACCCTAACCCTAACCGTAATCTTAACCCTAACCCTAAAACTTAGCCTCTGTTGATGCCTTGTGTTAACTGCCATTTGTTATGTAACTAACCATCACAGAATTCGTTAGCTCAAGATATCCACGATGTGTGTAGATTGTGATTCTGCAGTTCTCAGTTGAGTTCCTGGTAAATCAACATGCAGGTGATCAGGTTGGTCAGCTGGCTGTAAGCTGGACCAAATGGTCTACACTCCCCTTCTTTGCCCAAGCAATCCTGGACTGTTTGCACAGTAGAGCAGGCTTCCTAGAGGACAAGTGATGCTGATCATGCTAGAACCCACATAGACAGCATGCCATGGTCACCCAAGGTCACAAGCCAATTTGGATCTAGAGAAACAAAAATCAGACCTTACTGCTGGATGCAATGTGGCAGAGTCACATTTTGAGACCCAGGATATAAGCTGGGAAAGGTGTAGAAAGTTGAGAATTCAGAGGCTCACAGTCTGAAGAGCAAACCAAACCTCCCAGGGGGACATAAGGAACATAATGACTTAATGACTTCAAAACCATATAATAATAAAAGCATTTCCACTAGAGAACACATCCCCAAAGGAGATGAGATGTGCCTGCACCTCCTCGATGTGTCCTGTTGCCTTCCCTGGAGAACAGAATCTGAAGAACAGCAGGTAGAAGAGAGCTGACCCAGGGCTGCTGGAAGAGGCTAAAGGACAACTCATGGAGATTCAGCTCCCCAGTGACTAAAAGCACAGAGACCAAGCTAGGCTGTGCTTAATAAAGTAATAGACTGCGTATGAGCCTCAGTTTCCCAGTCCTCAAAGGCACAGTGAGCTGGTTAGATCATGTGTTTCTTTATATCTATTTTACATGCACTCAATTCCATAGGACAAGTTCAAAAAGTTACTGGGCAACAATAGCAGTTATCCCAAAAACCCAGCAGAATTGGGGCAAAGGTCCCAAGCATGTCCTCACTTTAGGATTATTCAGTAAACCAATTCTAAGTACCACTCAGTCTGCATCCCCAGGCACTGTGAGTCAGTAGGTCTGGGCTGCGCAGAAGCCTGTCATTTCAGCCAGCCTCTCCATCTGTCTTGGGAAGTCTGGTTTCATTATATGAGGCATGAGGTCACTGTATCTACCCTGCCTGGCTTCAGTGTATGTTCTAATAGATGATGCAGTTTGTTGAAGCAGATCCCATTATCTCAGCTAATCATAGAGGATAAATCTCTGACGGAGCTAGTTTTGTAAGGGTATGTCTACTTTATTCACCAGGACCTAAGTTCCTGTCTCTATCCATCTCTTGATCACTCTTGTACTCCAGGACTTTCTTGTTCCTCTAGTTAATAAGGCAAGATTGCATGAAGGTGAAAATTACAAAGACCCTCACTGAGAGATTGCTAATGGCATAGAAATTAATTTGTCCCTACCTAAGTAGCTCAGTGCTAGTGTAGTGAGTCAATTCTTTATAAACATACAGGAGCTCAGATGTTCCATTACCCTCCACCTGCCATAACTCACTGTGTTGTATAAGGTGGGAATGCAGTCCACTTCTCAAACTCACACCTAGAACCAAGGCTGGAGGGGGAGGAAAAGATTGTACAAACATCCCTCCCATTAAAGAAGTCTATGGTTCCTGGATCTTATTCATATCACTTCTGCTCACATTGTATTGGTCAGAATTTGTCACTCAGAAAGGAAGCCGCTAGAGAGGAGCTAGGGATGAGTCTGTCTTTTTTGTAGAATGATGGCACTGGGTCTAAGTTTTCACAGAAGGAACAGAATCAGAAAGTGTAAGAGGAGAAATAATCCCTACCATGACCAGGCTATGTCAAACACATGTGACTGTATTTACAGCTTATGAATACTCTCACATGTATGCATTCATTGGAGAATTCTTCATTAGGAGAGTGAAACTATAAAATATTAAGTGGCCAATAAGAAAGAAAGCATTGAGTCAGCTATGAGACATCAACTTAATAAAATAATCTAAAATCACCAGGAAGATTGGTGTCAAGATTATATAATCATTTACAGCTAAAAATGGTGGTTTCTAGAGGTTTTTTTGTTTGTTTCTTTGTTTGTTTGTTTGTTTTCACCTCCTACATGCCTAAGAAACACAAATGCAGACCAGAGAGCTTGGCCCTAAAGAGAAGGCCATTCCTCAGCCAGAGAAGAGACAACCATAGGGAACACAAAGTGTTTAGGGCAAATCCACTCAGGCTTCATTTGTTGCAAATTGAAACTCTATGAAACAAATTCTTCTAGGAAACAATGACAGAAGAACAAAATCAAGAAAGAATTTTCTGTCCCCTAGACATCTGTGGCAAAGCTGCTTCAGCCCAAGAGCCCAGTGCTCTCCAGCCCCGGGCTGTAAATTACTCTTCTCCCCACATTCCTGGGCACGCCAGTGTCTCATCTACACAGAAACACAAAAATACAAGTGTCAGAGAAAACGTGGCAAGACTTCAGGAAAGGAAGTGGTTCCTGGCTGATGCTCTCTGCGCTGTAAAGACCCACAGGATGAAGGTGACAACATGGATCCGGCTGGCCATGTAGGCAAAGAACTGCAGCTTTGAGCACACACTGTGCGGCTCTGAGCATAGAAAGCAGCAAGTGGGCAGGACTGACGGTGCTTGGGCAGGAATTTAGACAGCTGTGTGGCACTTAGAACTCACTCTTTTTCCAGATGTCAATTCCAGAAGAGATTCATTCAACCCACCAGAGGGCAGAGAATTTTCTCATGATCACTAACTCTGAGCTGCCTTTGCAAGCCTTGGTTGGAAGAGTCTCCATGTTTGAGGATAAGAATCAGTGACAACTCTACTTCAGATAAGGAAGGAGAGTGGTAGGATGGATTTTGTTGAGTCTTCTGCTTCAGAGTGATGGAATCCTATCATCCTGTGTTTCATGGGATGAACATGAGTCTGGAGATGTTGAGACAGATACAAAAATGCCCACAAGGCAGTAGCCAAGAGACTCAGGAAACAGGATACAGACTTAGATGAAAGGTGGTTGAATATGATTGTGAAGAGATACAAGATGCCATGGCAGTGGCTGGGAAGTTGGTTCCGTTGGCAAAGCGTTTGCCATGAAAGCATGAAGAGCTGACTTGAGTCTCCAGAACCCACAAAAAATCCAGGCACATGATTTAATTCTTGTAATTTCAGTGCCACACAGGTAGAGACACGAGGATCCCTGGAGCTTAGCCAAGTCAGCTTAGCCTAGCTGCATGCCCCAGGTCCTAGTGAGACAACTTGTCTCTTTAAGACAAAGAGTATTAGTGCCTGAAGATTGACTTTTGACCTAAACACACACACACACACACACACAACACCTGCCTGGGTACCTGTTCTCTTCTTCTTCTTCTTCTTCTTCTTCTTCTTCTTCTTCTTCTTCTTCTTCTTCTTCTTCTTCTTCTTCTTCTTCTTCTTCTTCTTCTTTTTCTTCCTCTTCTTCTTCTTCTTCTTCTTCTTCTTCTTCTTCTTCTTCTTCTTCTTCTTCTTTCTCCTCCTCCTCCTCCTCCTCCTCCTCCTCCTCCTCCTCCTCCTCCTCCTCCTCCTCCTCTTCTTCTTCTTCTTCTTCTTCCTCTCTGTAGAAAAGATGCTTTGGCAACTAGAATATCTCTGGAAAGACTTAGAAGTAATTTATAACAGATGTTGCCTTTAGGGTACAGAAGTAGGGAATCAGTCATTTTGAGTATTGTTTAAGAACATACGTTGTACTTAATTACATCATGCACACTAATTTTAAAAATTGTATAATAAACAATAGATGCAAAATGAAACATTTTTATTCTATTTACCCACTACAAATTCCCAGCCTGTGACATAAGGAAAGACCTTGAAGTTACTTCCTGGGGCAGTTTTTCATGTGTGAGCTTCAAGCCACCACATGACCCGATAAAGAGCTGAAAGTACTTTAAAGTGTCATCTTAGGTCTGACTTGACTGCCATTAACCGCCAGGGCAAAGCACACTCCAGCTGACTGAGAAAGTGCCTCGTCCACTACCTACAAGCATGCTTTTCCCCAAGTGTGCTAGCCTCTTTCCCTCCTCTGGATCTTTGCACAGGCCCACTCCACTTCACTGTGTCCTCTTACTCGCCACCATGTTATCTCCAACACTGCTCTCTGATCCAGCATCTGACCCTCTCATATGAGAATAGAACCCCTTGCTCACATATATTAGAACCCCTATTTCTACATTCTCAGGGGAAAAAAATGCCAAGCAATACCAAAGCATCTGTGTATTGCAATGTTCATTTCTAGAAAATACATGCGATTCCTATTATTTAACTCCCCTGCTCACACAAACATCTATCTTGGAGTGTGTATCATTATGATGTATTCACAGTTACATACTATTTTGTTGGAAGCACA
Source organism: Meriones unguiculatus (assembly GCF_030254825.1). Taxonomy (NCBI): domain Eukaryota; kingdom Metazoa; phylum Chordata; class Mammalia; order Rodentia; family Muridae; genus Meriones; species Meriones unguiculatus. The sequence continues at coordinate 98,783,357 of NC_083351.1, forward strand.
CACACAGACATGAAATTAGAGGACATTAACCTGTTCTTTTGTTCTTAAACTTTGTGCAACAATAAATATGTAAACATATTATGGGGTCAATAAAAATAAAACAACATGCTCGCAATCTTTAAAAAGACACCGTAACACATGTATGAAGTAAATAATATTGCTACATAGTACTATGGAAGAAGCCACAGCTGACTCCTCTCTCAGAATGAAAGACCTCCAAACCCTCAAAACACTAAGCTTTAAAAATAGAACAAGTGCTATATGGGAGTCATGTAGAAAAGCTACAATTTTTCACTAAGAGAAGGAAACGTACTTAAATGAAGGCAGAGACCTGGGGTTTTTTGTTGTTGTTGTTGTTGTTTGTTTGTTTGTTTTGTTTTGTTTTATAATTAGGATTTAGGAGAAAAGTCACACAGCTCCCCCTGTTGGTTGGAGTGGAAAGTATCACAAAGTGTCTAGTGAGGAGGCAATTAATTAGCCGATCATTCTCTGCTTTTCTCTTCCATTATTGTCGTGTTAAGAGGCCTCTAAAATATTGTAGACATTTTCTCCTAATCTCCACTAACTATGAAATTTGAATCATGCCCTGATTATAGACAGACATTTGACGAATGGTTATCTGCTTAAATGTAGTGTGTATAGCTTTGTTCCAGGCAGAGAATCTGCAAGATTTTCTTTACCTACACATACAAAGAACAAAAAAATAATAAAAAATTAAAAAAATTCTCTTTTCTGGATAGAATTTTTTTCTGAGTGTGAAGTGCATGCTCTATTAGACATTCTCATGGAAGGTGTGAGCATCTGGGTCCAACAGGAAGGCAATTCACACCCAACGGCTCAGTGTGCCACCTGTGGAGTATGGGCATGATTGAGGGGACAGAGAAGAATATCTGGACACTCAGAGACTCACTTTTTGGAAAGTTTTTGCCACTGAGGTTACCTTGGAGTGGAAAGAGGACAGACAACTGTAGCTGGAGTCTTAAGAGAATGGAAATTGTAATGGAAGGAACATGTGCCTGGATGATCAGCAGCTGTATAAACGTGGCCACTGTATAGACATGGCCACAGAGAGAGTGTGGGTGGGTGGGTTGAGGATTGAGGACTGGTCGTGCCATGCTCAGTGATTTAGGCTCTTAGCATTCCTCCAATCCAGAACATAACCCTCTTCAAAGCCCTGAAGCCCTGGAAGAGCCAGCAGGCCCCTATGAAATATCTTGCCTTCTGGACACAGCCAACCACTTTTCTAGGGTGCTATTTAGCTGGTCATTCTTTCCTTTGCATTTCCAACAACCTGAGAATTAGACCCAAAGTCCCAGCTGAAGCTTTTCTAAGAGGATTACATTATAGGGGTGGGTGACACTCAGCCCTGTGTCATACATCACTAAACCCAAGTGTCATATGTCTCCATGTGGGTTCCCAAATAAGGGGAGCAGGGGTTGTCTCTGAAATGAACTCAGTTGTCTGCTCTTTGATACCCCCCTCCTGGGCAATGCGACCTTGCCAGGCCACAGAGGAAGAGGATTCAGGCAGTCCTGATGAGGTTTGATAAGCTAAGGTTAGATGGCAGGGGAGGAAACCTCCCCCTTTCAGTAGATTAGGGGAAGAGGTAAGAGGAAAGAGAGAGGGAGGGCAGGACTGGGAGGAAATGAAGGAATGGACTACAATTGGGATATAAAATGAATAAATTGTAAAAATAATTAAAATTAAAAAAGAAAAGACCATACTAGATGGATACTTGCACATAAATAACTGTGAGCTCAACAGGAGGTTTCTTGGACAGTGATGGTTATCCCTGCATCTGCCTTTTCTACCTCTCACCTAAAGATGTTTAACTAATTTTAGCCTTCCCAAATCAGTTCTGTCCTACTGTTACGAGGCAGAGATAAACCAGGCCTCAGTTATGAGCAACCAGCATGCTTCTGCAGACTGGAACTTGCCCTCAACAAATGAGAAAATTTGGGCTGTCATAATTACAGTTCCTTCCTGAAAAGCAAGGTTAAGCTCCATTTCCCCTCTTTCTTTTTTTTTTTTTCATTTTTTTAACTTTTATTAATTACACTTTATTCATTTTGTATCCCCCATACACCCCTCCCTCCTCCCGTCCAGGTCCCACCCCCCCCCCTTTCTGCATGCATGCCCCTCCCCAAGTCCACTGATAGGGGAGGTCCTCCTCTCCTTCTTTCTGATCTTAGTCTGTCAGTTCTCATCAGAAGTGGCTGCATCTGTGCAGGGGTTCTAGGTTATCTCCATGAATAGTCCTTGGTTGGAGTATGAGTCTCTGGGAAGTTCCCTGTGTTCAAATTTTCTTGTTCTGTTGCTCTCCTTGTGGAGACCCTGTCCTCTCCAGCTCTTGCTATTTCCCACTTACATTTCCTCTGTCTAACTTCAGATAAGTACACTGAATCGCTGCTTCAGGAGGCATCAGCGAGGCTTTCTGGTTTCCTCCTTAGTAAACAGCATTAGAGACTCGAGGATTTTCTATATAGTCAACTGGTAGAAATCAACTAAGGCCATTTTCACGGATAACTCGTGATTTGGACAAGAAGGGCAACCAAAAGCACAACCTGGCTTTGTGTCCTGATGTTGATTTGTCTGAGAACCATCCTCACTTTCCAGCACCAGCTTCATGCCATCTTCCTCTGGCCTGAAATGCACCAAGGCCCAAATTAGGTGCTTAGAGATTCTCCTCATTTCTGTGGTGAAATGCAAGAGACAGAATATGGGACTATCACCATACGGGACTGAGGATGGAGACCAGGGCCTTGTATCTAGGCTATGCTTATAGGCTGTGATATACCACTGAGTTATATATCAAGCCATTTGAACATGTATTGGTTAAAATAGAAATTTATGATATAGTTTCAGGTTCCTCATGGGAAAATGTGTTCTTAGCTTTGCCCTACTCTCTCTATAAAATAAATGTAGGGTTTGGTGTGAATGGTCACACCTACAATCCCAACACTTGTGTCTTAACTAGGGTTGCTAGCTGTGATGAAAGACCATGACCCAAAGCAACGTGAACAGGAAGGAATTTATTTCACCCACAACATTCCATACAATTGTTCAAAAGCAGTCAGGACAGTGACTCACACAGGGCAGGAACAGGGAGGCAGGAGTTGATGCATGGCGGGGTGCTGCTTACTGGCTTGCTTTCTCTAGCTTGCTCAGCCTGCTTTCTTATACAACCCAGGACCACCAGCCCAGGGATGTCATCACCCACAATGGACTGGGCCCTTCCATATCAACCAATAATTAAGAAAATGTCCTGCAGTTTATACAGCCTAATCTCCTGGAGGCATCTTCTCACCTGGGAGATCCTCCTCTCTGGTGACTCTCGCTTGTGTCAAGTTGACATAAAATTAGCCAGTACAACTTGGGAGGCTGAAGCAGAAAGAATACCTGGAGTTTAGGGATAGTCAGAGTTGTACAGTGAGTTTCAGGACAGCCTTGGCTACAATGAGACATTGTCTCAATTAATTAATTAATAATCAATAATTAATTAAAGTGCTGTGTGGTGGCATGCACCTCCAACCCTAGCCTTTGTCAAAGACAGGTGGAACTCTGTGAGTTCACTGTCAGTCTGGTCTGCATAGAGTTCCAGCCAGCCAGAGCTAGCTTTGACACCCTGTCCAAAAAAAGAAATTTAAGCTAAAATAAAACAACTAAAAAAAATAATGAGATCAATATTACAGTAAACTCATTTAAAGTACTAATTCATATCCAGTCATTCTGCATGTGAAAGTCATTTGAAATATGTCCTTTGTTTATCATGTTACCAGTTTAACACACAATTACATTTAGTTAAGCTTTCTTTAAAACATAGTCATGTGATTTAGTGGTAAAACATGCGAAGAAGCCCACTAGATCTCTAGTTAGGCAGTTGCCTCATTGGCTCACTGATTTTTTCGAAAGATAAGTTCACAAGAAATAAGGATCTTTCTTACTTTCATAAAAAATTAGTGCACCTGAACAGACTAGTCAATGAAACTTTCATTTAGTACATGTGGGGTTTTTCCCAGCATGAGCTCCACTTTTATAACCCTATATTAAAACACTTGCTTTCAATACTCAATGTATTTGTAACCAGAAACACACACACACACACACACACACACACACACATATATAATATATATATGTATTATGTATACTATATAACATATAGGTATTAACAATATACTGTTAATATATTATTCTACAATATGCATATCTGTGGTGAAAAGTACAAAGTATTTTGTGGTGAAAAGTACACGCATACATATATAATTTTAAGGTAAAACATGAAGGACATTTCTAGGCCTTACTGTGACTGTCTTCTAGGCAACGTTTTGCCTTTGTTACTCATGCTTCCTTTCACAATTCTCCGTTTTTATTTGTGTGGCACCACAGCGTTCTTGTTTTCCTGCCGCACAGTTCTCAGGTTCCTCTGATGTCTGCTTTTTCTCACCATCTCCTACCTCTGGAGTTGCATTGCTCTAGCCCCACACATGAACTCTGGGTTCAGTTCCACCCATATAAAAAGCCCTGTTGTATAACCGACCTAACTCCTGTGCACTGCCAGGTCTGTGATGGTGACATCCTTCCTAAGCCCTGGAAACATGGACCACTGTGGTTAGGTTCCCCAACTGTCTGTCCCCATACATGGTACATTCAGCAAGTTGACTTGGAGCTCATCGTCTTCCTCTGTACCCCACTTCAGGAGTTAGAAATAGTAACCAATTGGCTTCCTTGATGGTGTCATCACCTTTCCTCCCTGATTTAGGACCAATAAATCCAAATGCTATTGGTTCTGCCTTTGCCACACCATTCCAGCGTATCTGGTTGTCTTATCCAGCCCAGAACCTGGATGGGACAAATCTGGTGTTTCACCCGGTCTATTCCAATGCTTTCATTTTCAAAGTTTTTCAGTCTCTGGACTGTATACAGAATGGTCATTTAAAAGTAGAAATTAAATCTCAGAATTCCTCTGATTAAAATTCAGCTACTTCTTATCATTCTCACAGTGAAGTTCAGATTTGACCCACTGACCTTCAAGACTAATAATCTTTCCTAAACTCCTTCAGCTAAATTCAGTTTGAATATTTTTTTCTTTTCTAGAATTCCAAATAACTCCTAAGGCTTTTTGTTTATGCAAAACCGTTTTCTCTATCAGATACCATGTTTGCCCTTTGCCCCAAGTGCTTGTTTCATATGCATTCCTATGTCTTAATTATTACAACTGTGGGTCTGGGAATTGCAGCACAGTCAGCAAAACTTGGATGCTTCCAACACAACAATAGTAGGGTCTGATATGAGGTAGACTCCCGATAAATATCCAACATCAACATCAAGTAATAGCTCATGTGTGGCAAGATGATATGCAAACTGAATTTGTCCTGAGATGAACCACTCTGTACTTGACTCAATTCACACCTTGGCTCTTCTGTGAGTAGAACAGAAAATGTGTAACTTGGTTCCTTCCTTCCTTCCTTCCTTCCTCCCTCCCTCCCTCCCTCCCTCCCTCCCTCCCTCCCTCCCTTCCTTCCTTCCTTCCTTCCTTCCTTTCTTCCTTCCTTTCTTCATTCTTCTATCTTCCCAAACTATCTCTCTATCCCAAGGCTTGGGTTATAACTGGTAGAGTTATACAGAGATAAGGGACAGGTAGTTCACTTTGAATGATGTAGTTGAACTCTAGGTCATTGCAGGCAGCTGCCTATTTTAATTAAATGTTATAAATTATGCTCTTATCCTATATTCATAGTCCAGACCTACTTAAAACATAAAGATGATGTATCAGTCTTGACTTGTAAGTGGTTAATTGTTATGAACTCCAAAATAATGTGTACAGTTTGTATGCATTTCAATATTATTATTATTATTATTATTTGAGATTTTCATTTGTCTTAAGATTAGCAGAGATTTGTTTCACTCTATGTGCATTTCTCCCTGACAGGCTGAGACTGTGGACCCGACAGTGTCATGAACACCATTTCTACACAGTGTACGTGGTGACCAGCAACCGACCAAAACCTCAGACATATTGAGAATCTGAAATAGATGGATTTACATTGGAAAGGGAGCCAGTGGATTCAAGGCTACATGCTGCGAAGTAGGAAAACTACCACAGTGTAATAATTGTTTAGCCAGAGGACAAAATTGCTGCAAAAACTCTGAAGATAAAATGTTTGAATAATCAAAGGCATTAAAATTTTAACTCACCAGCTCTTGTTTTATTCATCCACAGATATAATGATTCCTATAAAAACAAAAGCCACTGAGCTTTCACCATTTGGTGCCAAGTGGGTGACATAAAACAGAGATGAAAATCACAAAATAGGAAGATTTCCATTGACAATATCAAGCCATTTCTCTGGGAATGTCTTATCATGACACTTTCTACTGTCTGTGGTATTTTGTAGACAAGGACATTTCTTGTGCCTAAATCAGTTTTGTATCCAAATCTCTTATTGATGCTCAAACTAGTGATGATTTGTAGAAATGTAATCCAAACTTTTATCCTCCTCTGCTTTTAACCAAATTGGGTACCCAGGGCCACTCTTGGGTATCCTGGGCAGACAGGAATCTGGTCTGACAACATCCACTGATGGTATAAAAGATGAGCACTGTAGTGGCAACTGTAGTCATGGCTGGTTCAGGTAACATAGGCAGTATTTTCTTTCAGAGATTAAGATGGAGAGTTGAATTTGAAGTATCAGTTAGAACTAGATTCACTGGCACCACAATCCAAAAGGACCTATATAAAAAATAAAGGCATAAATATGGCATACTATCTGGGCAGCAAGTATGAGTCAACAAGGACTTTGGGGTGGAACATCTATAACTTCCTCTGTGGAGGGAAGTAACTATCAAGTATATAAGGGCTGATCAAAAAGTGACTGGATCAAGATGGTCAAGATAACGATAGATCACACAAAGGTATGACTTAAGTGATAGATGCCATAGAGGTTGATAATAATAGATAATAAAGGAGAGATGATATAGATGGCATATATACATGTATATGTATAAATACGTGTGTGTGTGTGTGTGTGTGTGTGTGTGTGTGTGTGTGTGTGAAAGAGAGAGAGAGAGAGAGAGGGAGAGCCAGATGATAGACAGTAAACAGATAATGATGGACAGGTAGGCAACACATATTAAAAGATAGATGACAAATAAAAATATAGGGATAGATGAGATAGAAAAAGAGGAGGAGGATAGATTGATAGATGAAGATATAGATAGATAGATAGATAGATAGATAGATAGATAGATAGATAGACAGATAGATAGTGTCTTAGTTAAGGTTTCATTGCTGTGAAGGGACATATGACCAAGGTAACTCCTGTGAAGGGAAACATTTAATTGAGGCTGGCTTACAGTTTCAAAGGTTCAGTCCACTATCATCATGGTGGGAAGCATGGCAGCATCCAGGCTACATGGTACTGTAAGAGTCAAGAGTTCTACACCTGGATCCAAAGGCGACCAGGAGGAGACTCATCTGCAGGCAGTCAGGTGGACGTTCTCTTCTTCACTGGGCAGACCATGAACATAGGAAACCTCAAAGCCATCGCAGTGACACACTTCCTCCAACAAGGCCACATCTACTCCAACAGGGCCACAACTCCTAATAGTGCTACCCCCTGTAGCCAAGAAGTCACACACATGAGTCTATTGGGGGCCAAATCTATTTAAACCACCACAGACAGATAGACAAATAGATAGACAGACAGACAGTGGCAAGCAGGTGGCTTATAGGCATAAACCTACTGAGCTAGTTCACTGGAAAGGGTCTTAAAGTGCTCACAGAAATAAGGAATCATTTCTCTGGATCTGTAAATAAAAGAAGGCTAACTCTGGGGTCTCTTCTCCTACGTCTTCTCCATGGTATATTTTCACACCATAAAGATCATTTGGCTTTTGACAGAGATGGACATGAACACAGAAAAGCAAATCGACAGTCCAGTTGTGGCATCTTTCCTGAGCCTCCATGCATGTAGAGGCTTCAGTCTTTCTGGCAAGTGTTAATACATGAGGATTCTGTAAAAGTCATCTCAGCTTTTAAAGTTCCCAAGGAGGGTGGATGGAGAAACCTCTAAGTTAATCTTGTCATTGGTAAAATCACTGAAATGCCAACAAGTCAGTGGTCAAATCTGCGAAGAAACATTTACAAGAAAAACAAACTTCATGATCAAGCATGATGTGATTTAATGTAACCGTTGGAGATGGGACGCTCATGGCTTCTGTTCATGTGACTAGGTGGGGCTCTTCTAGAAGGCAATTTGACACCATTATCAACAACCTCAAGCATTTTTGTTTTCACTGGCCAAGAAATTCTAGGAATAATATTCCATTTATGATGAAAAAGAGTTAATCACGTTTTCCATGGGGATATCAGAAGATGTAAACGGTCTACACTTATATCATCTATAGCATTATCTTCCCCCAAAATAAAATCTGATCACACCTTAAGTTTCCATATAAGATAAATTTGAAGAGGATCCACAATTATTTAGACTTTGTAACTCAAGAAAATGTCAAAATAGAATCCAGTGAGCTACTGATGGTGAGTTGGGAACATAATTATGTTTTCTGCTGCTTTGTGTGTGAACTTCTCAGTGATATTAATTTTCTCTAATGAGAACATTTAATTTTTTTCTGATTCATAATGTGTTGTGTTAGAAGAAAAGTAGGCTTCTTATGTAACTCATTGTTTTGGCTTTCTGTGTTCACCTACCCTGCCTTGCTTTAGAACTTCCTTCACAAATCTCACTCTTTTCTGGCACAGCTTCCAGTTCCCACTTTAAGAACTAACTCTGCAGAGAAGACGCTGACACATCAGAGAACCCATATGATATTTCCATTGTTTTCTAGAAGATTCTGAGAGATACTGTAGGTCAAGCCTGACATTTTCTTTAAAGTATTAAAATGAAACAGAAGCCAAAACAATTGGCATGCCCCTCTGTTACAAACAGCCTGTCAGCATCCCGACTGCCTCTCTGATTAGCTCTCTTATGTGTATGGCCTCTCCAGACATGTTCATCTCCCAGCTCAACAGGGTTCTCCCTGGTCTGCGAGCTCCAGCTCATGCTGGTTCTCACCTCACCATCCACTCATTTGGTAAAGATTAACGCAGACATGCATACACATGCATCCTTGCATTTATTTGGCCCGCTCCCAAAGAAAAAAATTGATCATATTCCCTTCTGTCTCTCTATAAACTGCTAACACCATCCCAGACACATCCGGAGAAGAGCAGAGATAAGCTTTAACAGAATCCTGCATGAAGCCCATCAAAAAGATGCTTGTCCTGCGATAGACTCGCAGAGTCACAACTGAGAACATGCTGGTGTGGAATGAACCATAAACTGAACAAGAGACAAAACCCTTGAGAAAGCAACAGACTGCCCACTCTGCCTTCTAGCCTCAGTCCACCCTGGGGTCCTTCCCTCCAGCAGCAGTAACTGAAGAGAGCCTTCTTCCCAGTAGAGTGTTCCTGACTTTGGAGAAAGAAGTCTGCTTTGGGGCCCAATGGATGCTCCTTAGGACACCTTGCCTACACATGAACACAGAGTAAAGTGAACAAGGCTATAGCATGTCAACACAGTGTCCCCTTCCACACAAGCTGGCTGCCTTTGACATGGAGATGATTTCAAGAAATGATAAATGCAGGGCAGTGGTGATGGCGCCATTGGTAAAGTGTTTGCTGTGTAAACATCAGGCCCTGAAAAAATTCAAAGTGCAGTGTTCATGACAAAAAAAGTCAGAAATGGTGGTATACATATCAGCTCTGGGAGGCAAAGGCAGGCAAATCTCTGAGCCTCACCTGCCATCCAGATTAACCAGAGTTTTCCACACTAAGCAGAGATCCTATATCAAAATGCAAGAAAGTGTGAGGAACAGCACCACAGATTTTGTTCTAGCTACCACATGCACACATACCTGTGCCACACAGGCACACACACATACATACACACACACACACACACACACACACACCAAAACAAAACAAAACAGTTATAATGGAAGGATTCCTTAAACTATTTATTTGTGGTTTTTAGCTTTTTAAATATTATCAGTAAGTGTTCTTTATTATATAGGATTCTGTTTGTGAGTTATAAAAAGACAAGACTTGGTCAAGGGAGCTACAGGTCTAAGACATAAAAAGATGGCCTAGTTTCTTTGATACATGCAAATAAAGAGAAAGCTAGTGGCATTTATATCATATGAAAAGGGATGCCGTGATACTCCCAGAAAGAGAAAAGAGGATTAAGAATAAGTATATCTAGAAGAAAAAAAAATGCCTGGTGGTACAAAGTCATTCCACCACATGGGTTGACGTGATGGGAAAAAACACTAACTATTAATTCAGTCTAAACATAAGTGCTGTCCCAGCATGAAATTGCTGCTTCAGTAGGCTGAATAGTTAAATATTGGCAATTTGAAATGGTTTGTCCCAATATATTAACATACAAAATGCCTACCCTTCCTCTCTGAGTGAGTAACAGTTGGGTGCCTTCAAATTGGTCCTCTGTTATAGCTCCAGGTATCCTGATTGAAAAAAAAAAAAAAAGTCAGACATTAGTGTAGACTCCATAGATGGTCCAAGATAATAAAGCTGGACAGGACCTTCACTCAAGTGAGCCGCTGCTGTGACCTGTTGTTCGTCACAGGAGGTCATTTTACACTTTAACCAACACCCCTAATCTCCATCATATACCTTTCCAGGTCTCCAGCCCTAGCCCACCAATCCCACTAGGGCAAAAGTTCTCCTGGATGGAAGGAAAGGAAAGCAAGCAGAGACCAGAGCAGTGTGCAGAGAGTACACGAATCAGGCTTCTGGCCTCAAATCCCAGCTATAGAGCTTCCTTGACCTCCTTCCTGCCTAGTTGGAAATCAGAGTCGCAGTACATCAGGCTTAGAGCATGACTTAGTACATGTGAGACAACTAGAACAAACAGTGCCCAGCACGTCAGCTCAGTACTTATCGCCAATTGTTGTGATTCTAGTCTCTTTGTGGATGTGTGCAATTTCAGGACAGAAGAGCTCTGCATGCTTAAAACGAGAAAGAAGCGCCCAGAGTACAGAGGCTTATGCTACTGAGTTCACACCTACAGATAAGAGCTGGAGGAATTGGGGGATGGGGGGGGGAAATAAAGACCAAAACAGAGACCAGTAACCACAGCAAATCTATGCATTTGTCTGGTTTCCTCTGGAGTCATTCCCCAGGAGCACAGGGAGCATGTCCTCTCCGTGCTACAAAGAATCCTGTCAAAATTAATCTGCAGCGTTGGAGCAGTGCCGACAGCTTCATCTCTGTATGTGTCATTACCGCATTGTCATTCCTTTTAAATACACAAACTTCTGCCCATCTTTCTCAGTCCAGGCTCCTGGAAAGTTCGTAGGGAGAGAAGTACTTCTCATCAATAGAAATTCAATTTGCTGCACAAGTTAAGGTACAGTAAACTCCTCTCTCCTTTGCTTAACTGCTCCTTCCACAGTCATAAAACGAGCCCAGCACTTAAATGGGGAGAAAGATCTTAAAGTTTAATCATTGGAGATTAAGTCTTTTTCATGAGGCCTGAGCTGCCCAGCAACAGGTTAGAAATTGATTGTCAGCCTTCTCCCCAGGGCAGGGCCACAGCACAGAGAAACATCTGTCCCCAGACTCCTGAGGTTCATAAATGTCAAAGGAAATTGAAAGTTCCATTTTCCAGTGTGAGCCTAGAGAGGGGACGGGGGCCTGAGGCTCTGAAAAGAACAGGTGTGTCCATTCACGAGTGGAGATATTTGGAAGACCAGAAGCCTGATGGTGGTTGATGAGCTAAGGCAGGGGGTTTATGGAAACTTCCTTCCAGAAAGAGCTAGCCTGTCCTCACATTCACACTAAGAAGCAAGCAGACAGACTCACACATGAGGAATGCTGGAAATAGACTGCTCTGCATTCAGCAGGCATCACGTGGCCCCAACCCATTCACAGCAATCCTCTGGCACTCCACACTGCAGAAATGTTTTCCTTTTGTGCCTGTGAATAAGACCAGAGAACACAGGCAAAAGAAGGAAAGGAATAATTGCTTGCTGTCACCCATTCAACTGCCAACAGAGCCAATTTGGAAGAAAAGAATTCAGCTCTCCTTCTTCAGCTCTCATCCAGCAAGATGTCAACACCATAGATGACATCATACTGCCAAACATCCAGCTACAAAAGAAGCTTTGCCAAAGAAGGGCAATGCTAACTGAGGGCCCTGGGTTCCACCCTGACAGCCACTTCCTACTGGATTCTGCAATGTGCCATTAGGGGGTGAGAGAGGCAGAGGGCATGGGATAAAGTCCCTGCTTGTACCCAGGCTGGAGCTGAAATATTGGGTGAAGATCTATCTTCACTTGCTTCCCTGATTACAGAAAGATCTGTGATGTCTGGTTTGATAATGCAGAAAGAAAAAATTGGGGGAACTTGAGGATAAGTTCATCACCAGAGCCAGATATAGTCAGTTTTCTTGGTGTGTTGTTTGAAAAAGAAAGTGTTCATGTGTGTGCATGTGTGAAAGAGAGATTTTTTATGTGTGTGTTGTGAGTGTCTGTGGTATGGTTAAGAGAGCGTGTTCTACAAGCAGCAGGACCTGAGTGTTGACATCTACGTAAGAAGTTGGACATGGCTGAGCATGGCTGGGCATGCCTCGTTCCTACAGTGCCAGCACTGGAGAGCGGATACAGTCAGAGCCCGAAAGCTTCCTGGCAGAACAGAAGTTTCTGGCTCAATTAGAGACCCTGTCTCAAGATATTCCTAAGGCACACAGTAATAAGAGTAGAAGGAAGAGTCTGCTAGCTTACACATGTACATGCCTGTATGCACACAACTGCACATTTGTGTATATGCACCACACACACACACTTATAATTCACAACACAAACTTGGACACCACCCCCCTGCCACATCCACAGGGTACCCCTGGAGACTCTCCTTAAGTCATTGGTAAATGAGGAGGGACTTGAATTCTTGAAAGCTTACAGTGGCTGTGCTCTATGGGTGAAGGTCCTGTCTGTAATGGGCCCCTGGATTTCACAAGGGCAAAGGAATCACTGATTACCAGAGGCCACAGGTGGTGCTCAACTAAAAGATGGTGTGGGCACCTTTTCCCTGTGGGCAGTAAAGAATAAAGCAGTAACCAGAATGTTGTCACATGTAGGGATCTTTGGTGATGTCTAATCAATGAGAATCTCCTTAGAAGGAAATGAATGAGTAGCCTCCAAAGTTGTCCAAGATCAATGAATGGAGGTCTGACAGCCATAATGATGGTCAGGTGACTCCACAGCCAGTTCCTGATCTCAGGACCTCGTTCTCTGTAAGATGGTTCCTTCTTCCCTGAAAACCTTGCTCCTTCTACCCTCTCTATCATACACTCCTATAGCCATTCTTAATTCTATTTTCCTGTTGATACACATCTCATGAAATGCAATCTTCATCATTTAACCAGTAATTTCCATGCAGGAATCACCATACTGGCTTCTGGACTATCTCTAAGCTGTGTAACAATGTTGTTCGTTACATATCTCACCATATGGTTGCAATGTCCTGAGAGATGCTATGTGTTGTTATAACGTCTCAAATGTTGTGTGTCTTGTCCATTGCTTTGCCCCTAGAAAAGCTCCCAGCACACAGTCAAAACAAGAAAAAATGTGTCCAATGAACAAATGCTTGATGGTTGCCTTAGTTGCTTTTCTATTGCCATGACAAAACACCATGTATGGACAAGGCAACTTATAAAAGAAAACATTTCATTTGGGGTTCAAAGATCCAGAAAGTAGTAAAGGCCGTAATTATCATGGTGGGGAACTTGACTGCATGCAGACAGGAGTGTTGCTAGAGTAGGAGTGTGTAGCCTACATGTTGAGCAACAACCACAAGGCAGAAAGATAGAAATAACTGGGAATGGATACCTCAAACCCAAAGCCATTGATACACCCTCTTCAACAAGGCCATACTTTCCAATCCTTCCCAAACAGTTCCACAAACTGGAGATCAAGCATTCAAGCATATGAGCCTCTGAGGCTGTTCTCACTCTCGCAATCACACTGGTGAATGGAACCCTGTCTTTCTCAGTATCTATTTTCTCACATACCTGAATCCCAGCCTTTACTTCTTCAGTCTGGGCACACAGGAGAGCAAACTTGGGCTCTAGTGAATGTCTCTGCCAGGCTCACAGAGAAGGGCAAGCATGCATGTTCCAGAGTGAGAGTTTCTAAACCAGTGTTATGATCAGGATCATGCTGGGAAGTTCAGAGGAGGCATGAATGCTGGACAGAGACCCGCCCGAAAATTGATTTTTGTGGGTGTGTAGTGAGGTGTAGAAATCTACAAAAGTGTTTGAGAAGATGTCAGGTGCACCAATTGCCCCCACTGAACTCTATACACATAACTCATATCCATCTCACAGCAGAGAGAGCAGCAGGAACCCAGTTTGAGGAGATATGTGAGAAAGAGGGGGAGAGGCTAGAATAGGCTGTATGTCTTACATGTAGCCGCCTAACCAAAAGAGGAGACCTGTGCTCTATGCTATCTTCTGAGCCAATAGTCTTTCACACTCAATATGCAACAAAGAAAAGCTGAAAGCAGGCTGAGAATGACTCATTTTGTAAGAGCCCATATAGGAATACAGATCTCAGACACCCAAAGAAAAGTCAGGCTGTCACTTCATCACTGTGGTTGGAGTGTGTGGGGACAGGAGGCTCATAGGGCCTTACATGCTAGCCAAGCATAGAAGAGAGTAGAAAGGTACAGGTTCGGTGACGGTCCGTGTCTGAAAGGAATAAAGTAGAAAACAATAGAGCAGGATATGCAGAGTTCTCCTCTGGAAACTACAAGCATGCGCCCTGGAGATGCCCGTGGACACACGCATGCACAGAGAGCACACAATGGTACCCAAAAGCTTCCACATTTCAGCCTCTGTGATGCACTTACTCCTAAGATGCAAGCTCCTATTCTTCAGCAGTACAGAGTTAGCACTGACGATTGCCTGACTTTAACATCCACAGTTACAAAAGCAGACTAGGTCAGAGGCTCTAAAAGCGCTAAATGCTGTGGAACACATTTGCTCTCCTGGGCATCACGTCATAGATGTCCGGGGAACAGGATGCTGCGCTGATATAAATTTTTTAGGAGGAGGGTAAGATGCAATGATCTCACTGTGGAGGCAGCTCGGTCCCTGAAGGTCATTTTCAGAGCTGGAAGTGATTCATGTTTAGAAGACTGACTGACAGTGTTTTCTCTGTGGTGTGTTTAAACATCAGCAGGGCGTTTAACTAGAATCCTAAACACCCATTGCCAGGAGGTTTGGAAGCTTGGGCTTCATGCTTAGAGAGATGGTACAAGTCCAGGCTGAGGTGTTTATTGCTGAAGCCTATAGAAAGACACTGCTCTCAAAATCAAGTTCTTGACTCATGATTATTACATAGTCATTGTGAGACAGGCCTGTGTTGGCACTGCAGGGATGAAAGCAGAGCCGAGCAGCAGCTAGGAGAAAGAGTCTGTTGTGGAAATCCAAAAAGCCATGATGGGGAGTACACAGCATCAGTGGTGCCAGGGTGAGGACAGGAGAGGGAGACAGAAGGAGAATTCTGCCAGAACACCACGTTTTGACACATAGATTGCCACGTAAAAATATAAGTAAAACAAAACCAAAAAGCATAAAAAAACATAAGAATTCATGCAAAAACAAAAACAAACAAGCAATATAATAGCACCCTGTTCTAGAAAGCAATGAAATACATACAAACAGAACTCAGCTCTTTATAAAAACGAGTGGACTTCCTAAGTGAATGAAAACCTAGCCCATTACTCTTTCTTCTTCCTGCAGTCAAAAATGTAGAATGTGAAGCTTTCGACAACATGACCAAACTCCTCAAAACTGCTCTCATAACATCCCTGGCAATCTCAAAATTTGGCAGGTATTTTTTACACTTTGAAATACAAGAAACTGAGTTTGAGGAATCCATAAGTGCAGAATGATTTAAAGTTCTAATCTGAGTTGTCAATAAGGATGGATGAAAGAATATTTTCCACCAACTTAGAACTGGAAGTACTGGGTTTGCAAGGCCGAAAGAAGGGATGGCTGTTGGTGTGGATGCATGGCACTGCCAGAGTTGTAGGGATAAGCACACCCTTGGAAAAAACCACGTCTTTACAGTCATTACTTTCGTAAAGCCAGTCATCTCCACTCTTTCCCATGTGAGGCAGCTCTTCAGATCCTGGTGAACTTCATGCAGAATACTGCATGTGATGTGTGATTTATTGAGACATACCTAGGAGAAAGGGAACTCCACTCTCCTTATCATGCCAGCCCCTGCATCTGCTCACCACTTCTAAACTTCTATTTCCTCAGAATAGTTGCATTAGCAGCCATTGGCAATGTGGCTCTCATCTCATCCCAGCTTGATACGGCAGTTCCTTGGGCTTCTTGCTTCCAGGTGAGAAGCAGGGAGGGTGTGCAAGCTCAGGGCTGACCTGCACAAATGAAAAGTTCTTCAGTCTTCACCTCTCCCATGAAAGAAGATGCTTCACAACAGCTCATCTCCAATATGTAAGGCCATCCTTACATATCCACAGTGGGTACGTTACACCTTACATGACATCCTGCATTTATCTGCTGTCAAACTATCACTAATCTATTTGGAATGAAAAATAACATATCAAATCTGTTTTTAGAGGACAGTATCATTAAACCTCAGAGTTAGTACCTGCACGAACTTTTCTTTCTAGAGGGCCGAGGACTCAACATTTGATCTGCAGCCCTCTATCTTTTCTTATCTCTCCACTCAGCTGGCCTGATGACAGATAGCAGACTTCACCCGGGATAGAGATGCAGTCTTGCCCTGCAGCTCTATTTCTATACAAATAATGGAAATCCGTTTCCTTTTTTAACACATGGTAAATGTGAAGAAAGATTTAGAAAAGCTCAAAATGTTTTTCTGGTTCTGACTTCAGCCTGTACTCAGTGGTGTGATAGAGGTGCTCACAGCAGCATAGGAGGGACATTTGTGTGCATTGCTTCCCTGTCACTCATTCAGTGAAGTCCAGACATAGCCAGAAAGCAACCATGAATTGTATATTTACACTATGGCAATGGTCAAATACTGTCACTATTGACAGGCATCTGCACTCTCCAGAAAGCCAGTTGTTAAAATATTTACCATCTCACCACTGTCTACAGCTGTGGCCAGCGCTGCCAATTCGCATATGGTTAGCAAGCTAAACTTCCCTTTTTTGCTAGGAAATGCTCAACACAAATGAATCCCTGAAATTTTTTCCTGTCAATTTTCCTTGTCATGGAATTTGTTAATATCATACAGTCATGCTGCTGGGAATATCTCTTAGATTGGGTATGAGTGACATAATTGTTTGGCAGATTAATAGGTGTTAAATATTTGAAAGTCTACTGTGATGTATTTCATCCACAGAACCTGGACCTGAACTGTGCACATGCAGCTAACATTCAATGAATGGCAAGTGAAAGTAGTTTCTGGAAATTAGTTTTCACTCAAATCAGAGTGAAAAACAGTATCTCCAGAGACCAGGCAGCTGTCCTATATGTCTTATCTGTTATGTTTTTGGAAGATGCATTGCATGAGTGTAGTGGAACGGGTCTCCTATTACTTGAAACATGTGACAGACAAGAGAGGGAGACATCACATTTGGAAAGCGGCAGAATGAAGGAAAGACAACAGAGGCTGAGACCGAGACCCAACCTGATTATTTGTAAATGCAGCCTAAATTGAGAACCAACTAAGGGATGACATGAGAAAATATTTGGGAAGTGTCCATAAGACACAATGGGTACCATTCTTGTTTAGCAGGATTACTGACCAGCAGCTTGACTGTCGATAGTGCAGCCAGAAATTCCTCTGTAAAAAAAGAAGCAGGCACAAGGGAAATAATGCAAAACAGAAACGAAATCAAAACTAACCAAATATAAGACCAGCAGGGGCAAATTCTAAAATAAAATGTGAAAGAAGTGAAAAATATCCCTACATTAGTATGAGCTTGAAGACATTGCTTCACTCTGGGACCAATTACTTCCAGGAAAGTGTGGAGAAATGAAAGCAATCAAATATTTTTAAAGAGCAGGAAAAATTATAACACAAATATAATTAGATGAGATTTATATGAACTGGGAAGGTGATTTCTACTGACAGGATAGAGAACAAAGAATGTCTCTGAATGTGGAGATGAAAACAAAGATAAATTGCAAACAGAGAAGGAAATGAAATCCTGAAGTTAGAGACCACTACTGGATCATTTGGATGATTTCTGTGGACCACACCCCATCACTGGGGAATAAGAAAGCAAATGCTTCCTTTTCCCTATTTTCTCCCTCTTCCCATGTCCATCCCGTTTGCCTTTCCAAGTGAGGATTGAGCACTTTGCCCAGGAGTCTTCCTTCTTGCTTAGGTTCTTTAGGTGTACAGATTTTAGGTCCTGTATGTTTAATAATCACATATGAGTACGTATATACCATGTGTGTCTTTCTGCTTCTGGGCTACCTCACTCAGGATGATCTTTTCCAGTTCCCACCATTTGCCTGCAAATTTCATGATTTTCTTGTTTTTAATTGCTGGGTAGTATTCCATTGTGTAAATGTACTGCAATTTCTGTATCCATTCCTCAGTTAAGGGACATCTGGGTTGTTTCCAGCTTCTGGCTATTACAAATAAAGCTGCTATGAACATGGTTGAACAAATGTCCTTGCTGTATAGTTGTGCATCTTTTGGATATATGCCTAGGAGTAGTATAGCTGGATCTTGAGGTAGTACTATTCCTAATTGTCTGAGAAAGCACCAGATTGATTTCCAAAGTGGTTGTACAAATTTACATTCCCACCAGCAATGGAATAGGGTTCCCCTTTCTCCACATCCTCTCCAGCATGTATTGTCACTTGAGATTTTGATCTTAGCCATTCTGATGTGTGGAAGAGGTTGATCTAAAACATTCTCACCACAAAAATAACAAATGTGAGGTGATGGATATGTGAATTATTTTTAATTATGTCACAAAATATATAAATATCAGAAATCACAGTATTACTGTAAATGTATATATGCAATTTCTACCTGTCTATTATATCTTAATAAAGATGGGGCAATAAATAAGGGGAAAAAATTAAGGTTAATACTTGTCACGACCTGATCAATTTTGCATCTGTTAAAGACTGGTGGCTTATGCCTCCTGGTGAAAAGGCCTAATACCTATGGTCTAAAACATTTAGATCCTAAAAATAAAGATGCTGAGACTTTTAAAATTTCAAAGTTTAGGCCTTAGGTGGACAGAGTCTCAACTATATCATCTATGTTAAACTTGTCTACTTTGCCTGTCACAGCTGCCTCCTTTTGTGTCTCCTGGCGAAAGAACCTTCATCCTTCTTCTTCTAAGAATTCCCCCCTCTCTCTGGGAAGTCCCACCTTCCACTCCTCTCTCCCCCTGTCCAGCTAATTGGCCAATCAGATTTTCATTGACAGCTGCTACATCCATACAACACACAAGATATTCCTCTATATGCATCTTTGTATTTGTTTGTTTGGATTGTTGGTTTTTTTTTCATAAGCACAAATCATGTTTTATTTAGATCAACAAAATAAACAAAAAATAATTGGCAAGTAATACCCTCATACATACATGATCGCTCGTTTAAAGCTTTCTCATGCTAATCTCACTTATTGGTCCCTTTGTATTACCTATTACCCTATTAAAGTGATTTATTTGGAGACCTTCAGTATTTTTTTGTTTTAGTTTCAAACTGAGATTTTAGAAACTTTAGCTAGCTGTGAGACATACATACATATATAAAATGTATTTCGAAAACCTATAGCAAATTGATATTTTCAACATTAGAGAACCATATTATTGATATTTGAACATTTGAAACTATAGTTATCATGATACCCAAATGTCAATGATGGTCATATGTATCTTCAAGTTTCTTTTTTATTATGGTTTTGACAAATACCGTTTTGTCTATTTGGCATTGGTATTTCTTTTTTTTTTTTTTCAATGCAGTTTATTCAGGAACCTTGAACAATCATCTGACCCTGGGGAAAGCCAGCCCACAGCTCTGTTGCCTCCAACTAATATACCTAAACTAAAAATTTTTCATCCCCCTCCAAAAAACCTAGACATGACATATATGGTAGACTGTGTTTCCCTTTCATACATGTAATGTCTCCTTTGTTGGGATTCAGACCCAGGACAAGCCCCTGAGGTGCTTATTTAACATACCAAAGTGGATCCAGCCTCCAGGTTCCCCGAGCATCTCTGAACTTTCCAGCCAAGGGGCTTCCTCTCCCCAGAAGCTCTTCCCCTTTCTCTGTATGCATGCTTTCTCTCTCTGCCACTCCTCCCCTGACTTTTCTCTCTGCCTCTGAATGGTGACTTTCCAATCTCCAGTCCTTGGGATCAGTGACCCTCCCAAGAGCTGCCTCCAATAAACCCGCCTTTATACTTTAATTTGGCTTGTATTGGCTCATTTCGTTGGTGGAGAATACCTATCACTCTGCTCACCTCCTTGGCGGACTGTGTCTGTCTGCTCGCTGGGTGTTAGTCCTTCCCATTAGAAACAAGGAACACCAAACATCTGTGTGCAGACACACTGTTAGGCTTGGACCCAGCATTCTGCGGTGATTGGAAGTTCCAGATGGAGAAAACCCTGGGATCCACACTGAAGAGACCCCTGAATGGATCAGAACTAAGCCTCATGTCAATCAAGCAAAACCAGTAGAGCCTCTCCTGAGCCCCAGATCCAGGTGAGAGAAGCAGCCATTTGCTAAATCACCATTCTGGGTAACTTGCAATGTAACACAAGGGAAAGGAAAGTCATGTGCTGGATCCAATTCTGGAAGCCAAGTGTGTTCTCTGCAGTGTGCATACACCAAGCCCCTTAATTTCCACATTCAAACTTATCAAATACACACTCTCATTAAAAACATTTTATAAATGAGGAAAAGGTGCATGTGGTAAAATTTGCCCCAAGACACATGGCAAGGATATACTCAGCTCAGGATATCACTCTGTCCTCTGCTCTGTGGATGGTTCTTAGCTGTTTCTCACAGCCATCCTCTGAACTCCCAGAATGCCACTGGAATCCTATAGCATTTCTTTTTATCCTACTGGGCTGCACAGCAAGAGTTTCTACCACCCCAACATACAGAGGCTAAATATTACTCAATCCAAAAAAGGGCTTCATTAAGTGCTTCTTACCTGAGAAATTTTGAAGGCCTCAAGGTGGCTCCTGGAACTCAAGGCCAGTACCTTCGCTGTAGTTCCCTACTCAAGCACTCATCTCTGTCTTCACTTGACCAGATTTCCAAAACCATTTCTCACCCTGATATTACAGTCCCTCGTGGTCTGTTTGTGATATAACTTTTCAACCCCCTTTCACTTCTTCCACCATCCGCTGCAGGAGTCACTATCCCTCACCTGAACATGCAGTTTCCTCTAACTGTGTTCTCATGCCTCTTCTCAAGGCCACCCTACACACCTTTCAGTTGACCTCCTTACAGAATATTCCTTCTCTCCAAAAGCATGTCTTTTGAATTTGGTGTGTGTGTTTGTGTGTGTGTGTGTAATACTCTTTATCTCCTAACTGTGCGTGCACATGTCTGTTTCTGTTATAACCATAAATTCCTAAAAACAAGCCCCCTGTAATTTGTAATGTCAAGTTTGGTTGATATCCCTGAGAGGCCTGTTTTCTGGAGAGAATCAGAGGAGGAGTGGATCTGGGTGTGAGGGGAGGGATTGGGATAAATGAAGGGAAGGAAAACTGTGGTTGAGATGTAATACATGACAGAGAGAGAAAGACTGACAGATATACAGAGAGATATACATAACAGATAGATAGATAGATAGATAGATAATAGATAGATAAACAGATACATACATACATGCATGCATGCATGTATGCATACATAGACAGACAGACATCAGAAGCAAGCAGTAGCCACTCAATGAATGTTTCTAGAATGAGTCTCTGTGATGGTGAATCTTCATTGTCACAGTGCCAACTTTAGAATCACCATGAAAACACATACCCGGGTGTGTCTACAAGAGTGTTTCCAATAAGGTTTGCGTGAAGGGAACCCCACTCTGAATGTGAGTGCCACCATCTCATGGGCTGAGGTCCACACTTAATGAAGAGAATGAGTCAAGCACCAGCATTCACCTCTCCCTGCCTTGTAACTGTGGATTCTGGGACTGTCTCACACACTTGCCATCATGCCGTTCCCACCACAGAAGACCCTCAAACTCTGAGCCTAAATAAACCTTCTCTCTGTAAGTTGTTTTTGTTGGGTGTTTTGTTACAACAAAAGTAACTAATACAGTAGCCATGTTGAGACCGAATTGCTTTTGTGAGGTGTTTATTCACTGAGCTTGTTCTGAAGAGCACTGGATCCTGGTGTGCAGCAGAATTAACCCAAGAGCAACACTACCCACCAGCTTCCACCACAGATGTTGCCCATTGCAGAGCAGCACAATGCCCTGTCCTGACACAGTCGCCAAACAGAAGGTTCTCTTGGCAGCCACACTGGCACATGCTGTGCTCAGTGGGCTGCGCCCCTGAACCTGCTCTTCAATTGGCAAATGGGCCTCCTCAGAACTGGCTTGCATCATTCTCCACAGGCCTCCTGCCACCTAAACAGATGGGCCCAAGTGTAATTGTGCCAGGGACTAAGAATGCACATCAGTTTGGAGCTTCCTAACAAAAGATGTGTCTCTTATGCTCGGTGTCACCCCTGTCCAAAGAGCAAACACACATCACAGGGGTAGCACGGGAGTTACTTTTATATGCTAATTTCACAATCATAATTAAAGAGTCCTGGTTTTAGAGATAGCTACTGAGAATGAAAAAGAATTGAGAAATAAAATGAAACCCTATCTCCCTTTAAAGTTTTGGCTGATGCATCCAAAGAGCTGGGGTGCTGTGCTTTCTCTTCCCTGGTGGAGCTTAGATTTAAGGCATCTTTAAGCAGGAGCTAAATCCATGCCTTGGGACTTGTGTGGCTGCCAGGGAGCTGGAGGCTAAAAGGCAGTTCTCTCAGGGACCAGCACACCTCCACACACAGGGATGAATAAGTTTAAATTCTTCCCAGTGGAGCCAATTCTAAGCCATATTCTACAAAACAGGTTCAGAGAGAAGAAGAATACATACAACATCCACTTTATTGATAACCTACTTGCAGTAATGGCAGGACGAAGCCTTTATTGACTTTGTTATCTCTGTTGTCTAATGATGTTGGATGGCTAGACAGCAAAGTTAGTGTCAGGAGCAGCCATCATGGCCTTTGGTGTACATTACAAACTTAAAAGCTTAAAATTGACAAAGGAGTAATACCACCTACAACTCTAAAGCAATTTAGTTCTGGTCCCTTTTGAGATGCTGAAGACAAATCAGTGATGCATTGATCTCCATGATCCACATGTCTCACAGCTATCTGTCCTTCTGAGATTGAATTTTTTACTTCTGGAACTCTAAAATGCCCACAATTCATTTGGAAAAGAGAAAGGAAATGTTAGCATCCTAGCTCATAAGGAAATATTAGAATCCTAGCTTATTATTCAGAATATTCCACAAAGCTCAGTACCACAAGAAAGAAACACAAGGGGAAACAGATCGTAGACCAAAGCCAGTGCCATCAGGAGACCCAATGGCTAGGTCAGTATGCTGTTGGATGGTACTCAGTCTCCAAGATGGGCTACAAATGACCATTCTGAGCTATGACACACTTGGAAGCCAAGAGCCTCAATCCTGATGCTTTTTTGGTCACACTAAGGGTGCCAGGTGGTCCTCCATAGATAAAATTTATCCATTCTGTTTACTGCCAGCCTATTAAAAGTCACTCCATGTTTGCAGATAAAGGCTGTGCTGGGGATTAAGTATCTGAAGAATGTGGTGCAGTGAGAGCAGAGAACAGAGCCAGGAAGGATAGCTTGATTGGCCTCTGTGGAGGGGCTGCCTCCTTGTTGCAGCTCTGGTTGTTGTCTTTGCTAAGCCTCAAAAGGTCCTATTCAGATGGAGATGGATCTCAGGAAAAGTAACTTTACCTTAAATATTGAATCAAGCCCTGTCCTGGGGGGGAGGGAAGGGAGGTATTAGATAAAAGGTTTTAAAGAAAATTTAACTTCTAGGTTTTGTTTGTTTTGGGTTTTTTGTTTTGTTTCTTTTTTTTTTTTTTTTTTTTTTTTTTTTTTTTTTTTACTTACAAGCGTGTTTTCTATAACTTTCAAAAATATTCAGGACTTCCTATATTTCTTGACATGCAAAGTTAAAATAGGCTTGAGAGTTTAAAGTAGCACCCTTCCTTCAGTGACTATAGCTTACAGATATGTTCAAACTCTTTCTCACTGTCTGGGATTCTTTCTTCCAGTCTTTCCTCTTCCAAGCAAAAATCTCTACAGTGTTCATTTGTCTGGTGGCAGGATGAATGGCTGACTCCTGGCATGTACAAGCTGAAAAAGCTGTAATCTGCTTCTGTTCTCCTTGAAGGTCACTAAATTTAATCCCGTGATTGAAGCTCAGAGTCTCCTATAAATCTCCAGAGAACTGTGATTCCTAAGAAGGCAGATAATTTGGAGGTGGGATGTGTTGACCTGTGCACACATGTTAAACAATTATAAATGGTTTCCTTTCATCTGCCCTGAAGTAATCGACAGCAAGACACAGAAGCATAAATCCTGTCTAAAATGAGACAAGCAGGAAATAGCCCACAAGAATTGGTAGGTTCATCACAGCACTGGCACCCTTGTACGGTGTCAAATGGTGACAAATGACACTGATTTTCAACCTTGGCTTAACTTGAACTAGTGGCTTCTATCTCTGGCTTCCTTCTTGCAGAAAAAAAAATGTCTCATTTATCCTGTTGGCATCATTCCCAGTCAGTGAACAAGTGTGACACTTTTCCCAGGTAACCATCACAAAGGTTCCTAGGCTGAGCTAGTTGGTGTAGGAAGTGTTTTGGCACTAAAGAAACAGTAGAAAAATCAATCTTTGACTTTGTGCCTGGGATGTGGGGGAGGGGTCTGAGATGCATGGGACATCTTTGCCTTTGCCTCATGTCATTCACATAGTGTTTGATATTTCAGAATGAAAACATGACTTTGTATGTAGGCTTTTTCCTCAGATATTGAAAGAATTGTAGGTTCTCTCACTAGAGCAAGTTGAGCTACAAGTTTGTGAAGAAATGTTTATTGGGAACCACACAATGGATCCTGTGAAAACACATATGAAGGTACTGGGAAACTGAAGAACCAGGGCAGTGTAGCTGATGATGGAGGGTCGTAGCACACACTTTTATATACACTAAGCACATCTGTGGGCAGTGAGCTCAACGAGATTGACAAGTTGACTCCTATGAAGTGCTGGTCCAAATGGAGAAGGCTCTCACTACTTTAATCACCCAATGTCTCAATATAACTCACACAGTCTCTCTATTTGTTTTATGGAAAGCATGTATGCCCTCGTCTGCTTTCTGTTGCTATGATACAATGCCATGACCAAAAGCAACTTGGAGAGAAAAGGGTTTATTTTGTTTACAATTGCAGATGACAATCCATTACTGAAGAAAGTTAAAGAAAGACCTGAAGCAGAAACCATGAAGAAATATTGCTTATTCTCTCTCCCCCTTCCCTCTCTCTTTCTCTCCCTCTCTTTTCCTCTCTCTCTCTCTCTCATTCTCTCCATCTCTCCCTCTCTCTGCCTCGTGCCCTCTGCTAGTTCTCTTATACATCGCAGACCCACAGACCTAGGAATAGTACCACCCCCCACATCAATCACCAATGAAGACTATTCCTTATAGGCCAATTTGGAAAATGTAAACCTTTACTTAAGATTTCCTCTTTCTATGTGCCAAGGTTGTGTCAAATCGACAATAAGAACATCCAGGACACCATGCTGTGTAGCTCAAACAGCAGAACTTGTTTATTGACTCACAGTTCAAGGGTAATGTGGGGGAACACCTGCACTGAGGCTATTTTCTGACGTTCCGGTGTTCTGCTGTTTGAACCTTCAGCAATGCTTAGCTTGAAGCTCATCAACACATCACCTCCAACCTCACTTCATATCTCCCTTTCGTTCTCACTGCTCCTCTTTACATAAATATAATATGATATATATATATATAATTTCCCCTTTTAATAATGCTATTATAACTATTGATTAAGTGCCTGTTTTCTATAGTATGGTATAGTACCTGCAATTACCCAATTTCCCAATAAACTCACATTCTGAGTTAATGAGGTTTGGAACTTCCACATACAAGTATGAGCTGGCGGGGCTCAATTCAACATGTAATGCAATGATCCACTGTCCATCCATCCTCAGCCAAAAGTCTTAGACCTTTTCTGCCAGAGTTACAGCAAAGGACAATGGTAAAGTAACAATAAGGGAAAGTAAGACCAAGACTGGAGGAAAATCTTGAGGCAAGAGGAAAACCAGAACAGAAGAAGACAATGCAGCCATTCCTGATGAGACCTAATTGACTAGGATCAGAAGGAAGGAAAGAAGACCTCCCCTATCAGTGGACTTGGGGAGGGGCATGCATGCAGAGGGTGGAGGAAGGGAGGGGTTGGGACAGGAGGAGGGAGGGAACCACAGGGGAGATACAAAGTAAATAAAATGTAATTAATAAAGAATTAAAAAAAAAAGAGGAAAACCAGAGACCAGACTTCCAAAAAAAGAGAGTCTGAGAGTCTCTCCAGGCAAAACGGAACCAGGACTGTCAGAACCGGATGATCAAAATTGGAACATGACTGCAAGAAGTTATATAATTGGGTATGGTGTAACTATGTAAAAATCAGGGGAGGATAAAAATACTGCAGTGCCACTATCAAAGCCACAGTTTTAGTATCTTCTCACTCTGAAAAGGCTGTGGCTACAATTCTCTACAGATACCTAGCCCAGCCCACCAGGCTGAGAGCTCTGCACAGAAGGATTGGAGTGGCTCCTTCCTCAAGGAAACCCTGTAAACATGGACTGTCCTGCCAGAATGAAGCATTCGGAATGCCCTGGAGAGACAGTCATTCCATTGAGTAGGAACCGTCCTACCCTAGGGCGTGATTTGTTCCCTAGAATCCTGATGTGGATTGGGAGATTTTGATAGAGCTATATCCTGAGTTTTATCAAGGACAAATTCCCTGTTTTGGAAAACACATTTTTTGGTTTGTGTTTATTTCTTTGTACCTTGGGCATAAAAATAAGAAAAAGAATACATTTTTTAATAATACAAAATATTGGAGTTATATTTTGATTTAAAGAAGCAGTCAGTCACTTCCATTTCCAATAATGGTTTATTGGAAAAACACCTCCAGATGAAAACAAATATAAATACTGGGTTCAATATTAAAAATATATCCTTATGACAATTTGAAAACTGTCAAATATAAAAAGCAAAATAAATCCACAGAACCAAGAAGGTCCATCTACATGGACCATAGGGCTCCTGGCTGTTGTGAGAAAGCTGCTGCCTCCTTCAGAAGCCTCCACTGTGCAGTGTGAGTGATGGAGACTGATGCCAAGGTTTTCTCACAGAAAAGCTAAATGTTGGAGAAAAGGAATAAGAATCCAGGAGAGAACTGCTACAAGTAAATGCTTCCCTCACCACATAAAAGACACCAGATAAAGTTGTCTCTGTAAGCATAAAGGGGAAACAAACACATTTCTGTGAACGGAAGCCATGGTTAATCTTTACATGTCAAGGTTGATGGTTGATCTTGAGTGTCAGTTTGATGGGATTTAGAACCATCTAGGAGAAAGGCTTCAGTGCACGTCTCTGAGGTGCTTCGACAGGTTTCCTGAGGAAGCGAGGCATGCCCTGAATATGTGTAGCACTCCCTCTCCCCAGGATAAGGTCCTTCTCTCTGTTTCCTCATCTTTCCAGAGAGAGCAATTCCATTTTCATGTTCCTCCCGCCCCTCTCATGATGGACTGTACACTCGTAAACCATGAGCTAACATAAAGCTTTCACCACTATGCCCTTACTTTGCTTTCTTCTGGATTATGTGGTAACAGTGAAAAGTATGAAACTAAAACAAAACAAAACAAAAAAACTGGGACCAAGAAGCGGGGCTGTACCTACAACTATTTGACCCTGTGGTCTGCATGTCTTTGAAACTGGCTCACGGGGGAATTTTAGAAAGTGTAGGGTTGTAGACTAGATAAACCCCAGAGTACTGTAAGAATAGTTTGTGACAGGCTCAAAAGCTGTGCAAAGAGCACCTAACTGAAAAGCCACTGGTTAAAGTTGTGAAATGAGTCCCAGAATGCAGTAGTGAGCTGAGGGTGCTACAAAGGCCAGGATCACACCTACTGAGAGAATTTATAGGAGAAGCTCCTGAGAGGGACCACATGTGCTTGCTGTATGTTACAGAGACTGATGAGCAGAGGTACCTAAGGCTATTGGAGTCCATATGGTTACCCCATGGGTCTTATGTTCCAGCATGGGGCTTCATGGCTTGGTGTGTACCCTTTTTGATCTACCATTTTGATCTTTCCTTGCCACACCTACATTTCTTTTTCCTTCTGGAATAAGATTGTTTACTCTGTACCATTGTATATTGGAAGTATGTAACTTATTTTTTATTATTATTATTTAGCAGGAGCACACATTCAAAACACTGCTTTGTCTCAGAAGAGACTTTAGACTTTTTTTTTTCAGGAACAAAGTTAAAACTGTTAAGAGACTTCCAGAGATGATTTGGATGCATTTTCCTTATGAGATAAACATGAAACATTAAAGGTAGATGGATGCCCTGGGACTACACAATAACGGTCCATCAACACCCAGGAATGAATGAAGGAGGGATCCAGAGGGCTGCGTCCCTCAGTGCTGAGCGATTTCTTACTGACAGATTCAGGGAAAGGGGCAGTCATTGCCTTGTATTATGTACTCACTGGTACAATGGAAGTCCCAAATCAATGGGCACACGGATGACCCTGAATGTAACATAATGTTTACAAAACTTTTCAAAAGTCATGAATCTGGGAAAGGTCCAAGTGGAAAAAAAAAAAAGGCAAGGGGTTGTATATAGGGAGAGCAAGAAGATAGGAGGGCAAAAAGAGCAAATATCTATAATACAGTAGATATGCATAATGAAATTGTCAAAAAAATAGCTTAATTTCTAAAAACCTCACTGGTTTCTTCACAGCAATAATAAAATATAGAGTAAAGTACTCTCATGGTCAAAGTTAAACTAAAGGGAAATAATTTTGACTCATTAAAACACAGTTGAAGAATGAGAGTAAAATACACTCTCGGTAAATTTACAGCAATACTCTTTATCACCTGCAGAATTTCATTCTCAAAATTCTGAAACATATGCTTCCAGAAAAGGGAAAATAGCCAGAAAAGAGAAGATGAGAATGAAAGAGATTAAATGAAAAAACTGTGTTACAAAAAAAATAAATAAATAAATAAATAAAACAAACAAACATTGGTCGTATGAAACAACACAAATGAAGTCCTGCATGACTAAATAAGACAAGAGTACAAACGCGAGCAATTCAGCGGGGAGGAGAGAAACCAGCACACTATATTGTCCGAGTTAACAAGCGAGATATTGACTACACTGTGATCAACCGAGTGCACGGCTGTTTTGGAGATAACGTCTAAGAAGACAGACGTAGACTAGTACCCACGGTCCAGAACCTGGACACTTAGACACCTGCCTGACTGTGCTGTTTG
The DNA here is from genome assembly GCF_030254825.1 of Meriones unguiculatus. Classification (NCBI taxonomy): domain Eukaryota; kingdom Metazoa; phylum Chordata; class Mammalia; order Rodentia; family Muridae; genus Meriones; species Meriones unguiculatus. The sequence goes on from NC_083351.1 coordinate 98,813,051, forward strand.
CCAGAGTGATGTCGCATCGGGCCTGTTATCTGGGGCCGCAGGGAACAGACTAGTGCTAAGGGTGGTCTGGATTTGGGGCTGCTGGGGTTGGCCTGACCCTGGAACAAACACACAGCTGGGTCTGGGCTGATCTGGCACTGGGGCCACCCTTTAACCTAGCATGGAAAGAGCATGGGCTGCTACAATGTTCCTACACAGATCCTAGATCCTGAGGCTGCTGGAATTGGCCCGGCATAGAGTTAATCTTAGAGACTAAGTCCACCATGTAGGCCTGGAGACTGAGAAGCTGGGCCAGGCCTGGAGGCTTAGTCTAGGAGTCCTAGCCTGAAGTCATCAGTCACGCTGGGCCTGGGCTGGATCTTACTGGGGCAACCCTAGTGTTTGGATGTAAGGTAACATTTAATACATACCTCCCTTTCCTTGCCTATTCACAGCTGGAGGACATAGCTCTTCCTGCTGTACCACCTACCCAGAGTTGGTACATGCATATTGAATGTACTGACATAAAATTGCTCCTTGGACTCTCAGTGGCACACACAGTATATGGCTAAAACTTGCGAATACAGCATTGAGTAACAAAAGCCAACACAAAAGAGCCATTGATTTGAGTACGCTAAACTCAGAATAAGAATTTCGGTTATATGCACAGTAAAACATTTAGTAACTCAGTAATCCAGTTTATGAGATGAAAATATGTTTGGAAATCTAGGAAAAGATTATCTAAGTGGCAGAACTAGAGTTAGTGCCTGAGGGAGCAGTAGAGTGGGGAAGGAAGCTACGGGTCTGAGGAGGCTGTTTCTTAGACTGTGTCTGTCTGTTTGTTTGTTTGTTTTTGTTTGTGGGGATCTTTTGCTTTGTTTTGTTTCATTTGTTTCTTGATTAATTTGTTTATTTACTCACTTTCTATCTTGTTCTCAGCCACCCCTCCTTTTGCCCAGTCTGCCTCCCATACCCTCTCCCTGATCCTCCCCTCTCCTTTTCCTCAAAGAAGGGGGAGGCCCCCCATGGGTACAGGACCACCCTGGCACATGAAGTGGCTGCAGGACTAGGTGCATCCTCTGCACCAGGACCAGACAAGGCAGCCCAGTTAGGAGAATGGGATCCAAGGGGAGACATCAGAGTCAGAGGGGACCACTCACTATTTGTTGGGGAATCCACACGAAGACCAAACTGCAAATATGCTACGTATGTACAAGGGGCCTGAGACCAGTACACGCATGCTCTTTGGTTGGCAATTCAGTCACTGTAAGCCCCCATGAGCCCAGGTTAGTAGACTCTGTAGGTCTTTTGGAATCGTTGGCCCCTCCGGCTTCCCCAATTGCTCCCCAAACTCCTCCATTGGACTCCCCGAGCTCTGTCTAATGTTTGGCTGTGGGTATCTGCATCTGTTGCCATCTACTGCTGGGTGAAGCCTCTCAGAGGAGTTATTCCAGGCACCTGTCTACAAGCATAGCAGAGTAACATTAATAGTCTCAGGGACTGGTTCTTTCCCATGGGATGGGTCTCAAGTAGGACCAGTCTTTAGTTGGTCATTCCCTGCATCTTTGCTCCATCTTTGTCCCTGCACATCTTATAGGCAGGACAAATTTGGGGTCGAAAGTTTTGGGGTGGGTTGGTATCCTTATCCTTCTACTGGAAGTCCTGCCTGGCTACAGGAGGTGGCCACTTCAGACTCCATATCTCCCACTGCTAGGAGTCTCAGCTAGGGTGACCCTCCCCCATAGACTTCCTGGGGCTTCCTGTGTCCCAGGCTTCTGGAAAGTCCTAGAGATTCCTCCCTCTGATTTATACTCTCTTGCCTGATGCTCTTTCCCCGGCTCTCTCTACTCCTAAACCTCACTCCTGCTTGCCTCCCTTTCTGCTTTTCTATCCAGTTCCCTCCCTCCATCCACCTCCAATGCCTATTTCATTTTTCCTTCTCAGTGAGATTCAAGCATCCTCCTTGGGCCCTCCTTGTTACTTAGCTTTTTTGGGTCTGTGGGCTGTAGCATAGTTATCCTGTACTTCAAGGCTAATATCCACTTATAAGTGAGTACCTACCATGCATGTCTTTTTAGGTTTGGGTTACCTCACTCGGGATGATCTTTTCTAGTTCCATCCATTTTCCTGCAAAATTCATGATGTCCTTGTTTGTAATAGCTGAGTAGTATTCCATTGTGTAAATTACCACATTTTCTAGATCCATTCTTTGGTTAAGGGACATACATGTAGATTGTTTCCAGTTTCTGACTACTACAAATAGAGCTGCTATGAACACAGTTGAGCAAGTGTCCTTGTGTGGCAGCTTTACTCATAACAGCAAGGATACTTGCTCAACTGTGTGGTTTTTAACCAGGCTCCTGATGCAGACTATCTTAACCAATAGTGTGTACACATGGCATATCCTTTTATGTGGGAATTTTAAAGTAAAACAAAGACAATAATGTAAACAGTTTCTCCAAATTCTTGGATTTGTGAAGTGAAATCAGAATTGCTATGTAGCAGACAAGCTGCTGGGTAATCTTGCACAATCGGGTGCCGGAAGTGGAGCTGACTGCTGGTTTTTATGTCTCAGTCAGTGTAAGGTAGATGCACTGAGAGCGGTGTTTAAAGTGTCAGATGCAAGAACAATAACAGTCTTTCCTTAAATGATCCTTTACTAATTTCCTCCCAGTTCAAAACCTTTTCATTAAAATGGTCCTCTCTTTCCTTCCAGGGGCAACTAAATTCCTACCTTGTAGCCACTGGGGTCTAATGTCAGCTGCTCCCTTTGGTCTCCAAATACGTCTATAATTCCATGTAACCCAGACTGGAATTACCACAAGGTCAAGGTAATAAAGAAGAAAGTCACAAAAGGGACAGCACAGGGTGACAGCATAGATGTCACTCTGCAGAAAGGGCCAGTCTGGGGAATTGATGGCCACTGCAAGAGCTTTTCTGAACCTAACTTCTATTTACAAACTACATTTTTATTTCCACAGGGCAGGCTGCTCATCTCTTAGGACCCCAAGAGTCTTTTTTAGAGTAATGTAAGTGTTCTACATGGCTTTGTTTATAATATCCCATTGATTTTTGCTATGCTCCTGCAAGACACAGATCTGTTTTTATCCTGCTGCCTGCGAGACTGTCCACTATTTTGTCCTGGGTCACATTAACTTGAGCAAAGTGGTGCGAAAGAGCAAGATAAAGGCTGCCCATCATAAACCTGGTCATTGGTTGCCCTTCTGTGTAACTGAATGAATCACTTCAGAGCACTTCAATTCTCAGAGCACATGTATCACCAAGTCTCCTTACTGTCTAGAAGACATCTCTGAACCCTGGACCAAGTGGGCCCAACTGTACATCACATATCAGTAGTGCAATGACAATTAGTACCTCACAGGATAGAGCAAAACTCTAAACAAATACAAATGATTGGAAAACATCAGTGGAGAGGAGCTGAATGCACCACGTGTATTGTCATGAAGGATCAAGGCAATGATCTTGTCATTTATTGCCACCATGAAGTTAATACCCACTTCAGGAGTCTAAGCTTGAAGCATGTGGATTTAAAGTAAAGAAAACAACAATAAGGGGAAGAGGAGTGGTGAGGGGTGGAAAGTAGTCCAGAGGAGAAATGAAGAAAGGAGAGACCAGAATGCTGTAAGTCAATAACTCAGTTGAATCTTGGAAGAATCGAGTGTGAAAACCGATCATCGTGAAAAAAGTCAGCATTTTCCTAGATGTTTCCTCTATTATAAACCTAACCTCTCCCTCTACCATCTCTTAGCCTGAGTTAGTCCTACCACAAGAGGCTTGTCACCACTTTGTCCTTCCATCTCTGCACCCGTCAAACTCCACGTCAGTCTCCTTGATCCTCACCCCATCCCCCCAGGCTGTCCAACACATCAAGTCACAAGTCAGAGGAAAATGAGAGAATTTAATGCTGAATTCCTGAGAAACTGGGTATGGGAAAGTGGTTCTCATTCAGTTTGAGCCTGCAAATACCTTCTGTTGTTCAAAGGACTTATGGGGAGGGCGAGCAGAATTAGGGAGACCTTCAAGCCAAAGAAGGTCTTACATTGTCAAAAGAAAGTGATAGGACACTGGGAAACAGAGTCTATAGTTGGGGTTGAGGGGTACAGCGAGGAGTTCCTGTTGTACACACACAGGGCCAGATCTCAAATGCCCAGTACCCAGCAAAGAAGCCTGGCATCCAGAGCACACATGCCTGTAACCACTGGGTCGTACTGGTTGCCAGATCAGATACAGGCTCAGATGAAATACCTGTTTAGGGAAACAAGACAGAGAGTGATAGAGCAGGACACCCAAGCACTCTTCTAACCTCCTCATGTGTGTGCATGCCCGCATTTCCATCTATGCACACACCAAAATCTCTTATTACAGAAAAAAAATGGCTTAGGAGAGTTTGTGGGCAGTCCTTGAACCAATAGAGCTTGGTCTTGACTCAGCATCCAGCCGTGCTCAGCAATCTGCTGGTAAGAGCCTGTGCAAGGGGTGGTCTCAGTGAGAATAGAGGTGTACAGGGATGGTGAGAAGGTGCCCAGAAGATGGGGGCTGTGTACACATGTGCACACATGCAGAAGATGAGGTCATTGGCCGATATGCTTTCAGAACAAGCTCTAAGCAGCCGTGCCCGGAGAACTGTTCCTCCTGCCATCCATCCCATGATAAGAACCCTCTTCATTGTTAAACCAAGTTCAAACAGCTGAGTGCAGTGGGAAGGACCTGGGAAAGATGTGTTTCCATTTTGGTTCTTGCTTTGGCTTTGCTATTTTTCTCTTTAGAATTGAATACTAAATGATCTTTTAAAAAACTTGATCTAATTTCTATCATTAAACAGAGTAGAGCTAACAGGGAAGAGCTCACATTTTCAGCTTTTCCTGAAATGTTATACAAGAGGACAGCATTCCTTCATGGCAGAGAAGCTGTGCCTCCCTCAGCTGACCACCACTCTCCAGTTGGACACACGTCCCTTGTGGCTGGAACAGTCTCTGTCACTGAATGTTTTACTGGTTGTCCCTCCAGTCATTTGAACTCTGGGCTCATTTGCACACACACCTGTGTCACAATAAGAATTTCATCTCTCTAAGGACAATAATCTCATCTGCTTGGGATGTAAATTAATTGCCTTTGAAGACCACAGTTGATCAATAAATAAGCATTTGTCCAATAAGGAACAAAGCTATCATGATGTAGCTTTAGAAGATGTACTTTTGAGTAAATGATAGTAGAAAACCGTATCTCTTTCAGAGCGCAGAGTTAGTCTCACACTACAACCAAGCCAGGAGACTCTATATGCTTAGGTTCGCCCTGCTTGCTCTGAGGGTGAATGAGAAGGTAGACTCAGCGAGATCTCCACCATTGTCTGCCCTGTACTTTGTGTGGTATCTCCCTTCCTCTCCTAATCAGAACAAAAGTGTGAGTTTGTGCTGTGCTTATCTCTGCTCCTTCCCAGGCCCCCACTCAGTCTAAGGAATGGCCACAAAATATTCTCTGGGCCACGTTCCAAGGAAGCCAGGCATGAGGGGTCCTCAGTCCAGAGCTCACATACACTTAAGCATAATGGAGAGAATTGCACTCGGTGATGATGTGATACAGAATCCTCAAATGGCATAAAAATGCACATGGACAAATGTTGCAAATCAAACCGAGAACTGCTGCCAGAGGCTCGTCCCCTGCGGTGTCTCACCAGCTCTGAAAATTACTACCAGATGATAAAGCGGAGAGGGCCCCATGCAATCAGATTAGAGGAGGGCCTGGCAAAGCCATTAGGAGAAAATGGGCCTCCTTCAAGTCCATTTTACTTGCTAAAAACAGGGAATATAAGGTTTTCTTTAAAAAATGAGCCAATTTTTCATCTCATTTCTCACTGTCTTGTATCCACTACATCCATTCCAGCTAAAGGAATAGGAAAGGTCTGTGTTTTGAGACTAAATCTTGCTTCTGTTAAAATCGAGGTTGCGGGGCTTGATGGGTGCTTGGTAGTTAAGAGCGCATATGGCTCTTGCAAAGGACCTGAGTTCAGTTCTCAGTATGTATGCCTAATGGCCCACAATCACCTGAAACTTCCAGAGAGTCTGATGCCTCTGGGCTCCATGAGCCCTTGCACTTGTATGTACATACCCACATGTGTACACATGCATGCATGCATGCACATGTGGGTGTGCATATAAGCACAGATCAAAATAAAAGTTAATCTTTTGAAAAAATATCAAAGCTGGAAGATAAATGTGATGGTTCACATATGTTTGTCACCTTAGCACTCAATAAGCAAGAGGACTGTCGTGAGGGTGAGGCCAGCCTGGGCTACACAGTGAGTTTCAAGCCAAGCTGGACTATCATGTGAAAGTTGGTCAACCTTAGGACTAGGCTGCTCACAAGGCAGTGCTGGTGCCTTTAGCTTTTAGGCAGCTCACTCTGCTGGCCTTGTCTAGAGAAGCATTTGAGGAGAAAGGGAGCCGGGAACAGTCAGCAAACCACACCAGACTGCACAAGGTCCTCTGAGTGTCTGTCACATGATCCTTCCTTCCCTGGGATAAGAAGGTTTACAGTAACTTGCTTTGTTCAATGAGGAAGCAACCTCAGCAACTGTGTGCTCAATTTTCACCTTGACTTATTTTAAAATATCTTCACCTTTTAGTATACATAAGAAATATATCTTCCCTCCAAAGACGCCACCATGGCTCCTAACTCAGATACACTTCCCCCTCAAAGGAGTCTTTTTCTGAACATCCTTAGCAGCTGAAGGACTTAAGAGCTTTAAAAATCTCTTAAACATATAACAGAAACAGTGGAAGGTTGTCCCTAGAATATAAAATCAATCCAATGTTAAATGTGCTTTTCAAACAAAGCACTGTCTTCCCCACAGCCAGCCCCTGCTGACAGTCTAACGAGGATATCACTGGTCTGCTCCAGCCCTCTCATTTTACAGAATACAAAGCCAAAGCCTAGAGAGAATCACTAAACTGGGAGCATAGAGGTCCTTTCCTTCCTAGACTCCACATTCCCTGACACACTTTAGGTCACGTTCTCGGTACTCAGTACTCTGCATTAGGAGCAGGTCTCACACTGCCATGCTCAGTAGTTAGTACTCTGCGCTTCAAATGCAAGGCGGATCTCACTGCAGTGCTGCCTCTTAAAGGATGAGCCAACTGGAATGTTCCTTTCTGGGTTGTCCTACCCACAGAGGTCATTTTTGATGGTGGTGATGACAGTCATGAGCCCGCATGAACACACAGCCCCTCGAAAGAGTGCACACAATGGAATAGAAAATGGAGTTTGAGGTCTATACTAAGTGCCTAGTTGAACAAGTTTCTAATAGGCCCTCTGGCAAAATCTTGATCAGAAAATATGTTCCTAAGCTGAATCCAAGTAGAGGCTTTCTTTAAAATTTTCTTCTGGAAGTGGGAAGAGGAAATGTTGACCCACTGTGACTTTCTTGAGGGAAGAGAAAGCATAGGTGAATATTTCCCTAAAGAAGATGTTAAGAAGCTGGACTGAGTGTGAGAGTGTTCTGCCCAGTTCACGAACCCCGAAAGACCAGGAATAAACAGACTCTGTTGTAAATACATGAGGTTCTTTGTAGTATAAATCATTACAAGCTGCAGCTCGGGCCCACATCCCCCACCGCCGAAGCAGTGAGAGCCGAGCACCCTGTGCTCAGGTTAGTGGGGTGATTTAAAGATTCTGGTCCCTCCCAGCATGCCCAAGGCAGGGGCAATTCGTGCCTGGCAAGCATCTATTGGTCAAAATGCTACATTTTGAATTGATTGGCTATAGGAAGGTCCCCAGACCTTAATGACCTGGTGTCCCTCCCTAGGGGGCTGAGCCAGTTTCCTAGCAACTGTATCTCTAGTGGGTGGGGAAAGAATGCAGTAAGGCGGTCCTTCCCCTCAGGGCATTACTGGACTTCTCCACCCACCTAGTTCAGGCTTTAATTAATAATAGATGATTTTTGATCTTTTGGTCTCTCAAGAGAATGAAGCCACCAAGAATGCGAGAGTGAGTAGAGGAGAAAAAAAGAGAGCAGTGCACATCAACATTCTCACCTTATAGGAAGAGGGTAGCCTCAGAAGAAATCCCATCATTAGTCGAGGGCAAGTCCCATGTGCTATATCTCATGTTTCTTTGCAATGTGACCTGGTAAAATACATAATGAAGGGATCTCGTCTAGGATATATGGAAGGGCCCTGTACCAAGTTAAAAAGCCATAACACTTCCTAATATCCTTGCTTGGATATCCATACTCAGGTAGCAAGCTGTGATAGCTCAGCAAGTTGATGGATGACCTCCTCATCCATCCCTTCCCCTTTCAGCAGAGCAGGAAGCATTCTAGTAATGACTGCCTCCATAGGAGGAGGGGTGAGGAAGACCAGGAAATAAATAACTTGCATACTGACAGCATATCACTGCAGCTGCTGGGCAGGGAAGAGCCTGTGTGGAGTGCAGGGGAAGGCATGGAGGTCAGAGGAGTACTGTTGTCTTCCAAAAGAGAGACATGATGGGGCCCCGGCAGAGGCTGTAGCCTGAGAAAAGTGATACAGATTCAAAATAGGATATCAAATCAACAGAAGAGAGTCAAGGCTTGAGCGCACCCTTGGTGAACTCGCAGTGCAATGACTTCATGCTCTTGACTCACTGTCCTCTCTGAATATGCTACTCTTCCCGTACCTCAACTTGTCACACGCATTGAACATCTGAACATGCTGTGCTTTATGCTTTTATAGTCACCCATCTCCTGCTCACCCTCTGCCTTCTGCTGCCATCTGCCATCACACTCCTCTTCCCAGCAGGAACACCTCTGCTTTCCTAAGTGCAGATGGGCTGCTCCATAGTTTACATAGCTACTGCTGCTCTTTCCTTTGTTTGTTTCACCTTCAAATTTGATTATTCTGCTTGGAACCCTTGGGTCCCAGTCACTTCTTTTAATCACTTTGAGGAAAGTTCAGTTGAATGACAGTCCTCATTGTTAGTGGAAGTAAATGATTGGTCTTCTTGTTCCCTTATAGAGTAATCTGCCTTTTTACAACACCTGGCTGCCAGAAAAGTTCCTTTTTGTCTTTGGATTCCAGAACGAGAAGCTATGACCAAGCTGCGGTGTCCTTGTAATTCTCATGGCTGGGGCTCTGAGGCCCTGGTTTAGAGAATAAATGTTTTTCTTTTTTAAATAAGACAGTTGGCCATTGTTTCTCCAAGCATTATTTTCATCCATTGTGTTTCTCTTCCTTTTTTCCACATTCCACGGATCTCACATTGTCCCATACAATTTTTGTTTTCATTCTCTATGCTTTCTGTTTCTGACTCCCTGATTCTCTTTCCAGTCCATGGCCATCATGTTGTGTTCAATTATTTAAATTTAATTTGTTTTCATGTTTCCATTTTAAGGGTGTCATTGGGAGTTGTTTCCATGCTTTTCAGTTCCTTATAAAAGTTTTTTAATTTTATTTTTCACATATTATTTTTAGTATTTAGTCTTAAAGCAAAGAACCGCTTTTGTGTTTCTATGTCTCTGTGTTCTGTTTTTCTTCTAGTCTTGTTTACACTTTATATTTTCCTATACCTTTTTTTAATTATATGGCATTCATTGTATATGAGGAAAACATGATACAATCTGAGGCTTTGGATAAAGTTATCTCTCTCCAAAGAGAGTCCATTTTATGCTGGAAAATAACTTTGTCCCTGTACTGGACTCAGCCAGCGGGTAGTTGGTTTATGGCCTTTGGTGAGGAATCAGATATTTCCTGTTCATCCTCACTCAGAGGATGTGGGTCTTCATCATTGCAGACTTACCCTTAAGTGTCCCCTCCCTTTAGCTTTTGTTGTTGTAGCCTTATGAAGCTATGAATAACTTTGCTCAGATGCTTAATTTCTGATTCTGCTTTTGCCTCATAGAAAAAAAAAATTAGCCCCAATGCAGACATCTGGCACAATCACCCTTTTATGTATCAGACCCAGAAATGCCTATTCCTGGTTATTCTCTTGAAGCCTTCACTTGTAGCTCTACATATATGTACACATATGTGTTTCTTTTTCATTACTTTCTCAGGATCAAAAAAATAAAAGTAGTCAACCAAAAGCATAAAGGGGAAAATATGATGTATGAGTTTTCAACAGGTTTAATAAAATTGATGATAATGTCAGAGAATTTTAGAAAAACATCCCCTGTAGAGAAGATTTTTACATAGCAAGCCTGACTAGAGCCTTTGAACGGTTGCTTATGACATCAGTCTTTTGCTGGTACCGGAGGTTCAAGAGGGCTCCTAAACCTGTAAGCATTCTTGAGTCTAAAGTATTTAAACAATTGGTTCATGCTGAATACTTGCTTTCCTTCTGGGAATCTGGGATTTTTGTACATACCAAATAGGAGGAGAGTGCCTATGAGATCAACTGCCAGCAAGCACCCAGGTGGCAGCACTCATAAGCATTTGTCACAGCTCTCTACTGTGGGGAGTTAATCCTATCCTCAGTGACCACGTGGCGAGAGACTGGTGAATACTTGTATCTGATTTCCAACAGGTTCAACTCCTCATGCTTTTTAAACTTTCGCAAACAGTATTAGTGTCCTTTTTCCTAAATAAATCATGGTGTGATGCTGGAGAGGTTGTGGAGAAAGGGGAACCCTCCTCCATTGCTGGTGGGAATGTAAACTGTTACAACCACTTTGGAAGTCAATCTGGCGCTTTCTAAGACAATTAGGAGTAGTGCTACCTCAAGACCCAGCTATACCACTCCTAGGTATATACCCAAAACTTGCTCAAGTACACAACAAGGACATTTGTTCAACCATGTTTATAGCAGCTTTATTTGTAATAGCCAGAACCTGGAAACAACCCAGATGTCCATCAATGGAGGAATGGATACAGAAATTGTGGTATTTTTACACAATGGAATACTACTCAGCAATCAAAAAGGAGGAAATCATGAAATTTGCAGGCAAATTGTGGGATCTAGAAAAGATCATTCTGAGTGAAGTATCCCAGAAGGAGAAAGACAAACATGGTATATACTTGCTTATATAGACCTACAAGATATGATAAACATAATGAAATCTACACACCTAAAGAAGATAATCAAGAAAGCAGACACGGGCGAAGATGATCAATCCTCATTTAGAAAGACAAATGGGATGTGCATTGAACGTATGACAGGAGTCTACCGCAAAAGGCATCTAAAAGACTCTACCTAGCAGTGTTTCAAAGCAGACACTAAGACTCATAACCAAACCCTCGGCAGAGTGCAGGAAATCATATGAAAGAAGGGGAGTTAGTATGATATGGAAGTTAGTATAATATGGAGCTCTACAAGGACCAAATATATCTGGGCACAGGGGTCTTTTCTGAGACTGACACTCAACCAAGGACCATCTATGGATATAACCTAGAACTTCTGCTTGGATGTAGCCCGTGGTAGCTCAGTAACCAAGTAGTTTTCCAAAGTAAGGGGAACAAGGACTATTTCTAACAGGATCTCAAGGGAAGGCTCTTTGACCTCCCCACCCCCCTAGGGAAGGAGCAGTCCTGTTAGGCCACAAAGGAGGACTTTGCAGCCAGCCCTGAAGATACCTGATAAAACAGGGTCAAATGAAAGGGGAGGAGGTCCTCCCCTATCAGTGGACTTGGAAAGGGGCAGGGAGGAGACCAGGGAGGGAGTGTGGGGTTGGGGAGGGAATGAGGGAGCGGGATACAGCTGGGACACAGAGTTAACAAAATGTAACTAATAAGAAAAATAAAATTTAAAAAAAAAATCATGGTGTGAATGAGCATCACTGTAAACTGAGAAATGCAAACCCTTCCAGAAGAGCATCAAACTTGGGGATGACTGTGGGAACTTCCCACCACAAAGCAAATGATGTGGAGAAAATAAGGGCTTGAAGTTTGGACACACGATGGTGAAATACTCATTGTTTCCCTTGACTTGCAGTACATTCACTGTTGAACTAGGGACCTCTGTTCTCACTTGTCCATCTTTCCTCCTGGGAACATGGCCAAGTCAGCCTTTGTAGCCAAGTTGTCACCTGCCTCACTTTTTCCTCTCTTCTTCTACCTCCCTGACAAACACAGGGCTTTATATTTCCCCATCCTCTTGCCATCTCCCTCTGGGCTCTCCACAGACACACTTATCCATACCCATAGTTTTGAGTACCCTCTTCTATATAGGGCACTCACATACTTAAAGCCTGGGTCTTGGTCTCATTTTTAGGTCCCATAACTGGATCTCAACATCCTGCCCATTTTCTTAGACAGCTCAAACAGGGTTCTTTGCTTCACCCCTTTTCTCCACATTTTTCTCTGGTTTTACATGGACAGGCTGCCACTCTTGGTCTCTCATTTTATTTTATTTTATCTTATCTTATTGTTTTTTTTTTTTTCAAGACAGGGTTTCTTTGTGAAGCCTTGGCTGTCCTGGACTCACTTTGTAGACCAGGCTGGCCTTGAACTCACAGAGATACCTGTGCCTCTGCCTCATGAGTTCTGGGATTAAAGGCGTGCACCACCACACCCAGCTTGGTCTCTCATTTTAACTGCCATAAGAATAAGGTACATCTCTCTCTGTCCACAACCCTTTCACTCAATGGGTTCATATAGTAAGACTTCATTTAGCATCTCCTGCATGATTTCTACTAGATGCCAGGGATACAAAGGTGGTTAATGCATAGATGTGGCATTCCAGGCCTTTATTGGCTAAAGAGTAAAAGCATGGACATAAAGCATCAGGATTCAAGTGATGGCAGAGCAGTCAGGGTACAATATGAACTGAGAGCTAGGGAAGAGTCCAGCTTCCCAAAAGATGAAGACAGGTTGCCAGTGGTACATGCTGAAAGCTCAGGATCTTGCAGGTCAGAGGGTGAGATGCACATGGCAGAGGGGGAGGGACATGCCATATCATGCCTAGGAGAAGCAACAAAATGAAGTGTCACACAGAAGAGTAAGTTTACTTAAAATCCAGAGGAACTGTTCTCTTGAAGCAGCCCATTTTGCAATGTAATTACCAGGGGAATTAAGAGAATAAAATGGGCACAGTTTAGATCATCCAGCTAGTTGCTGCAAAATCTCATGAGCACAGCTGGTGAGCACTCTCCCTCCAGTGAAAGGAGAAGCCAAGAGCCAAATGTGATCTCTAGGAAATTATCTGAACAAGCAAACTAAATTATCAGAGGAAAACTTTTAAAGAAAAGAATTGCAGCATAGGAGGCATTCAGAGGCCCCAGTTGAGGAGGCAGGGTCCCTTCCAGACAGTTTCTAGCCATGCTATGGTATGAGTCAGTGTTTGGCCATGTCCATGTCAAGGCTCGCTAAAGAACTACTTCAGAGCTTTGCTGCCTTCACTTGGACATCACATTTTCCTCAACTTATGACATCATCTCTAATGTAAGGAAAATTGGGGCAAATAATTACCACAGCCCCAGTCTTCCTAATCGTACTGTTAACCCTTTGAGCAAGAGCTAAAGACATCAAACCTGGCTCATCAGGACCATCAGGCTTCCTCCTTGTTCCCTTTGCTGCTCACAATCAGAAAAGGGAGACACTTCCATGACAAGGAAGGCCAGGAATATCCACAGTATCAGTTTTACTCCAGAATTTTCCTCTTTTCAAGTATGAAAAGATGTCAGCTGAAACCCTGTCATCTATCGAAAAGCAGCGCTCAAAGGGAGGACAGTTGATTGACAGCTGTAATTAAGGTCCATAGTAACTAGGCCCTCTCCATGAGCAAAAGGACATTGCTAAGCCTTTCTTTTATCATGCAGAAAACATGATTGCTGCACACACAGTGCATGCTGGGAAGTAAATTACCTAACTAAAATTTTAAAAATTTGTCTATTGCTACAAAACATATTGAGCAAAGATTACATCTTCAATATGGACATACGATCAGTGTAAAAAAAGAAAATCAATAACCATAAAATGACAGCAAATAATCTTGACTCACTGCCTAAATCGAAAGTGTAGATTTCATCATATAACAAAGTGATACATGTGTATAATACCTCACAGTAATGCATAGCTTTTCTCTATATTAATAAAAGTAAATTTATTTATACGTATTTTTGTTCCCAAACTCATAACCACTTTTTTAATAGTATTCCAACCTGGAGAAAGAAGAAGTGAGCAAGCACTTCCTGCAGTGTTTGTGGAAACGCGCCACCTAACGCAGCAAGCGGAGCCATGGGCAGTGACAGACTCGGAGATGTGGCAGGGCGAGTCACACGCACACACTGAACTTCTTGTTCTCCAAGTTGCCCTGACTGGTTAGTCAGGAGGCTGAATTCTTCACACCACAGTGGACACTGACAGAGGGCAGATCATACCTGTGTATCTAGCAGTGCTCATCCTTACTTTTATACTAATGTTCACTCTTTAAAACTGCTTTTTCAAGCTATAGCAATAATAGTAATTCAAAAACCAAGCCCCCTCTGAAAGTCCCAGACATCGCTCTGAACAGAATGAACGCACCAGATTTAGACACACAATTTAGATGTTTTCAAGGTGGCTTTGCACATTTTCATCCCCACGGCCTTTGTTACTTGGGGATTTTCTACCTAAGATGAATATGATACATGAATGTAAATAAGTCTGGAAATCTTCAGGAATTCGATTTCACCTGTAAATTTACCCTACCCTTAAGTTAGTAATAGACAGACTAATTGAGTGGTTTAATTACAGCATATGAAGATGAAATTTGTTAATTAAGTATGCGGATAATAGGTACAAAAGAGACCATTCTCACTATTGGGCACAACAATACTCACTTGAAGAAAGAGCCTGCCTACCTCACCAGCACCCTGACAGCAGTCCTCCATTAAGGCCATTAATCACTGATCTGTCAGGCAGAGTGAATTATAACAGTTGCCACCATTCTTCTTCAGGGTTTCCAGCTCTAGGAACAGATCTGAGAGTAAGGTATATCACCTTTCAGGCAAGCCCCACCGAGGCCTGGAGAGGTGAAGCTATTCTCATTTCATTTACACATGAGGAAACGATTCAGAAAGCTGGGTCACATGTCATGAATTGAAAGCGGACAGGTTGGTGTGGTATAGTCACACATTCAGGAGCCAGGCTTTACTTGCTACATCTAGTCTTGTGGTGTCCCTGGAGTGTTTCCTGTTTCCTGGTGTCTCTCTGCAGTCTAAGTCTTCTCTACTGCTGTCCTTGAGGGTCATTTATGGCTGATCTTAAAAGGCCTCTCTTGAAGTTCACATAACTAGTGGCACATGGCTGGCTTTCTGTCTGCCACTCACACAGAGAAGAGAGGCCATTGTTAGACCAGGGCTAGTGTCTGCTTACCAGCTCTCATACTGAGGAGCTATTACAAACATTTGAAACATTATCAAAATGGTCCTATCAGCCTGACAAGGGCTTGAGAAAGGTAAGTGCCTTATATTCTGGGTGGGAGGGTGAGGACAAGATTTATGTGGAAAGAATTGGGCAATAAGAGTTTACCATCATTTACAGGATCAACTACATGTTCCCAAACTAACAGAATTATTGTAAAAAGTAAGACCAATCACAGAAGTTTTAGCACTATATTTTCTTTGTAATTGAAATTTTAAGCTATGTGCTTAATTTTTTTCTGGATTATTATTAGAAATTTGCTAACTTTGTTATTTTTGCATTTGTTTGTTTCTTTGTTTACAAAGACTGTTTTTGCTTGAATATCATTTCTTCTCGACTTTATTTTGCAAAAGCCTGTTGGGTAACTCAAAAAGATAAAAACAATATGTTTTCTCTAATATCCAGATCCTACCCTTTAATGTATGTATGAATATATGTAATGTTTATAAATAGGAGTGAATGTGGGTTAAAGTCCACAAAACTATAAGTGCTTTTTTGTACACACACACACACACACACACACACACACCAACAATAACAATCAAATAAAAATAGTGGGAGAGAGTGGGAAAAGTTTGAGAGAAGGCACTTGAGGAGGGGATGAGAGAGGAGAAAGAGGAGGAAAGTGATATAACTATTTCAATTTAAAACATGTTTTTTTAAAAAACTATAAATCAGGATAAAAGAAATGCCGAGGGAAAGGAAGGAGCAGCACACAGGCAATGGGAACAGGGGAAAGAGGAGAAACGAGAATCAATTAGAACAAAATTTGTTTTAAAAATGCCATAATGGTACTTAGGACTTTGTGTGCCAATAAAAATAAATTATTTTTAAAGCCACGTGAGTTATGAGGCTAGCTGACAGCACTGGTTTTATTCTACTTTGCTTTCAAAATCCTACATGGCAATGCTGTATTTATAAGAAAAAATATTGCTGCCATTTCCTTTAAATAAATTTGAGAAAATCTAAAGATAATTACATTGGCTACTGTTTGCTGATACCCCATGATTAATAGCCTCTGCCAAGCTCTGGTGTTTGCCATCCTGCTCCAGGCTAGACCACAAAGACCACATCATGAATATCAAAGTCCCATTAAGAGCTCATCTTTGCTTCATACTACAGGACATTTCTACCACAGAGTTTTTCTTTTCTTCTTTCAAAAATTATTTTTATCCATGTACACAGCTTTAGTGGACTTTGTATTATATCTGAGTCCCTAAACCAGAAGACCTTGATACAGAGGTGAAAGCCCAAGACATGAGCCAAAAGATCTGGCTTCAGATGGCATCTCTGCTAGTTCTGAACAATAACCCCATCTCTTTCAACTCATTTTCCTACTTCTCAGAGAAGTAAGCTGAAGGACCTGTAAAGGCCATATATTGATCTTACCTTTTATTTGATCCCATCAACTTTTGTTCTTCAAACCAAACCTATTAATTTCAGCTTTTCCCAAAGGATGGTATGAAAGAACATTAGTAGTCAGTGCCAGGTCTCCTTGAAAGCTTACAATGATGATCCTTCCAAAATACTTTCCCGATGCTTAGGGGACCATCACAGAGGAAACTGCAGCTTGTCTTTCATTATGTGACGCCTACATAAGGAAAAAAACAACTCTGTACACCAGTGCACACAGCATGCAGGGGGAGTCTTGACAATTAGGGGACGGTCACCGATTTTTTCCTCCATTTGACTGCAAACTCAGAGGACTATAAGAACCAGGCAGATCTCATCAACAGTAAAGCATACAGGAGCCAAGAGAAAAAGGTGAACTGGAAAAAATATGTCTCTCTCACCTACAGGCATTTGAAGTTAAATATTTGTACAACTCAATGCCAGTCACATCAAATAAGGCTGTCTGGGGGATCAGCTCCAGTTTTCTGTTCTTCCAATCACATCTCTCCTCCTGGATGTCATTGGCTCTCAATAGTTCTATCAAACTATTAATTCCATCAGAGTTAAATCTACTAGCAAAGTCAGAGCCCTCAGGAAGCAACCCCTTCTCAGTGAATGGATCAACTGGCTTAGCATCAATCAAGCCTTCCACATTTGAGCCTTTCAGGACATATTTTATACACAAACCTAGCAGCAGGCTGCAAGGAGAGCAGCGGCCTGCAGACATTACAAAGCGCAGCATCATAAGAAGCTGTGTTGCCAAACCTCCTCTGATGACCGGAACTATCATGTAGCATGAAATCTCACAGCCTGCCCCAAATATCATGGGCTTCATGGGAAATTGGAAGTAATGCATTCTTAGGTAGCACTGAACAATGTGCTGAATGCTGAACTGTCAACCACTAGTCGACAGCTCAGTCATGGAACTAGCTCAAAAGGGAACAGGGGGTAGAAGAAAAAAGTGGGTGTAAGATTCCTCAAAGGTGAACACCAATTCGTTTGTGGAGGGCTGAAAGGAGGACATTTCGATAACTAGCATTCAATGGACCAGGACAGGTAAGTCCTACAGATAGTGCCTTTGATGAAAAGGCCTTCACCAGAACTTCTGCTCTACTATGCAGTATTCAAGATAACCTCCACATTTTTCTGATGACACTCAGATGACACTCCAATGTAAATGACCACAAATTTTCAAAGACGACATCAACATAACCAGGTATGGGGATGGAGGGAGACTTGCTCAGGCTTTCATCCATGTCCAGCTCCCTGTGGTGCCCTGTGGAATGACATCCTCTCTCAGCATCTGGAGCCACAGATGCAAAGCCAAAGCCCGGTGGGCACCAAAGAGCAAACACAGGTAGTCAAGGGTTCTTTTATGCTTAGAGAGCTTCAAGAGAACAAAGGCCTTGAACACAGGCCAGACAACTGCTGGAGGAAGCTGGCCTCTAGGAAGAAAGAAGAAATGCAAAACCACAGATGGTGAGAGAGCTGAATGTGCAGCGAAGTCCTGAGAGAATGACTGATGGGTGGCCCCCTGCAGAGGACAAGTGAGGTGAGCAGAGTGTAGCAACCAAGATGGCAATTCCAGGTCTGCCTGTCTCCTGCCCTTTACTATAGCCATTGGCGTCCACCACCATTCTCTTAGAAATATGGCTACCAACCCCTACTTCACATAAGCCACGGGGAACATTTCATCTATCCACAGGCAAAACCTGCAACACCCAGCAGCATAGTCTTTCTCTCATTCCTGTTCTTAGTGAGTGTTGCTTTTGATGGTAGGTGGGGCTTTAATGTTATTATTAAATAAACCCTTGCCAAATATATTCTGCAGAAGAATCTTTTATGGAAAACAGATGGAAGGAACTAAGCTGAAATGCAAATCATAATATTATAATGACTTCTTAATTTCAAAAATTATGGATTCAACATCCCAGGAGGGACTAGGATAGACAGTGACAACAGCTGCAGAAGGGACATCAGAAGCACGAGGTGACTCAAGCCAGGGGAGGAAAGTAGCTCCAGAAATCAACAAAGGACTTTGCTCATCTTTGAACAGGGCACAGTGAGATCTGGCACATGTCCAAGTCCAAAGTCTTTCAGCAGGTAAAGGAAAGAAGGACGACAACCAGCAGAACTCCAGATGCCACATAGGGATATGAAGTCCTAGAGACTCCTATTCAATTCCCTCCCTCCCCATTTTCTTCACTGCTCCACAGACAGGAATGCCACTGTTTGCACATGCCTCTGATTCAAACACAGTTACTCAGACATCAAACTCCTGAAGGCACACTTAACACAGGCATTTCCACATATTTTCATGGTCTGTCTTTCTTAAACCACAGTATTCTAGCACACTGAACACTTAAGCATGTCTTTTAAAAAAATGATTATATTTTTTCCCAAACTGTATTTCCTACTGTTAATTTGTCATTTTCTTTACCTTGTCTTTTCCCAAAAACAGAAGACACTTTGGTATTATTTCTGTCTTACCAATAAATTGTAATATTGCTCCAGTGAATGAAATTCAATATGTATGCAAAGTACACCTCTCTCCCCCTATATTGTTTGAAGTTTTTAAATACAAAATCTCCTTAGGTATTACAATACCCGTGTGCAGGCTTCCAATTAATACGTTTAGAAACAAGTCCAAGAAGTAATGCTGTCATCAGCATGGTTGTCTGTGGTGCTCCAGGGTCTCTGGCCCATGTCTTTTCAGAGAATTAACAGCTGTCCTCCTGGCAGGCTGCACGTGCTTTGAGCAGCACTCATCCTGGTAGGGCTGACTCAAAGGAAACAGTTGGAATTATTTGCAAATGTCTGCCAAGAAACCACTTACTATATGGGAGGGCTCAGCAGGGGTTGCCCACTGAGATAGAAGTGTGAAGTTGTTCACCCCCTCTCCCTGCTCCCCATTTAAGGCACCTCCTTTCCTCACCCCAACAGGACATCAACAGAATATCAAATCCCATGGTAGATTAGAAAAAAAAAAAGGCGTCCTAGGGTTGACTGTTGCTCACCTGCTCCTAGAGAAACTGATCAAACTCAAGAGGGAGGAGACCAGCAGAGAAGGCATGTGTTAGCTTGCAGCAGCTGTTTCTCTCTGCCAGAGAAGGCATAATTGGCTAGAACTGATGCCACTAAAAGTCAGTAAGGACAATTGTGCTGACTGCCATGCATGGAGAGTAGAAGTTACTCAAGAGCTCTCAGTGCATTGCATTTGAAGAATAAGCAGATCCTTCAGCATCACAGCATTCTGTAGGAAACACAACACCACAGCATTCTATAGGAGGAAGAATGTGGTCCACGAATTGTCCTGGACATTTTGCTGCAGAAACATCAACAGATCTCAAAATAGTTCTCCACTCAACTAGCATCCCTACCTGGGAGCAGGCAGGGATACAGCACAGCAGGGTTCCAGAAGGAGATATCACAGCCATCAGAATGTACTTGTGTACCGGAGACCTAATCTGGCACACATGAGCACGGAGACAAAACTAAAAAGTAACAGCATCTGAGAGCATTTGGACATGAATCAAGAACCCTGGATTACAAGCAGCAGCCACCTGATCTCTTAGACAATATGGTCTCTTTAAAAGACATCTATGTCACCTGGGGAGAGCAAAGGCAAAAAGACAGAAGGCCTGTAGAGAAAAGAGAAACTGGGGTTGGGGTATCTCTGTGACAAGATGGAGAGCTAAGTCATGGTAGGCTCCTGGAAGGATATGAGGGGTATTCAAGCAGAGACTCCTAGTAGCAGAGGCCATAGAGACTGAAGAGGACACCCACTAACTAGACTAGTCTCCTAGTAAAGGGTGGGGAACACCAACTCACCCACAAAAACTTAGACCCATAATTTACTCTGCCTACAATATGTGCAGGGACAAAGATAGAGCAGAGACATTGCCCAACCAATGTCTGGCCCAACCAAAGGCCTAACCTATGGGAGAGTGCCAATCCCTGACCCTATGAACAATACTCTGCTCAACTTGAAGAGAGGAGCCTGAGAGGCACTACCCAGCAACACCTCAAAACGGATGCTGAGACTCACAGCCAAGCATTGGGTGATGCGTAGGGAGTCTTATGGAAAAGTGGGAGGAAAGAGAAAATGACCTGGAGGTGACAGGAGCTCCACAAGAAAAACGACAGAGCCAACTACCCAGGGCCCAGAGGGGCTTGCTGAGACTGAAGCATCAGCCAAGGACCATACATGAACTGGACCTAGACCCCTTACAAAGATGCAGTAGATGGGCAGCTTAGGCTTCATATGAGTCCTCTAGTAAGGGAAGTGCGGACCCACTTGCCAGCTTTTTGTTTACTTTTCTCTGTCAGGCCTGCCTTACCAGGCCACAGAGCAAGCAGACATACTCAGTCCTGATGAAACTGGGGTGGATGGAAAAGGGAGTATCCCTTTTCTGAAGAAAAGAGAAAGAGAGGAGGGAGGACAGAACTGTGAGGGGAGGAGGAATGGGGCTGCAACAAGGATGTAAAGTGAATAATAATAATAATAATAAAAGGCACCTATGTCCTCCTGCTGTTTTTAGTCAGGTTCTGTGGTTCCTTCCTCCTAAGTCCATAGCTCTAATGGGTTGGGAACATAGTAATGATGTAATTGTATGGATGAGGGAACCAACTAGGCAGCCCGAAGATACAGTCTAAAAGAGGCTTCCAACAGGGCCTTCCACTGAAAGAGAGAAAACCACGCATAGTTGTGGGAACATTGTAGTGCCTTTCAACTGTTTCAACTGTTTCAACTAAGCTGAAAAAGCCTTCCCCAGAGTTCCCTGTCCTGAGCAGAACTATGTTACTTCTGGCCACAGAAGGACTGTGCTCCACATTTGAGTGAGCATGAAGAAGCATCATCTTCACTCTGGAGGTCTGTGACGATGTCAGCGCTGCAGGTTCCTATACACCACCAGCAGCGCTCCAGCCCCCAGTTCCTACACTACAGCGTTTGAGCCTAATCTCTCTGCACTAATTTTCATGAGCAAAGCTGGTGTGAGTGAGGTGAACAACATTTAAGGGGACACACAAAAAAAATCAGTAGTCAAAATAAATAATATTTTAATAAGATCTTTAAAATTAAAAATTAGTATAAAAACTATCAAACCATTAAGCAGACAGGAGCAGTGCTAGGATGGACTATACAGCAACCTGAGCCCCAGGGAGAATCAATAATCCTCACTTAAGTTTCTCTGAAGCAGGAAGCACACAGACATCTGTGGCAAGGGCACCTGTTTGTCACTCTCAGCAGTGGATGGAACAGGCGACAGCCAAGAGCTGCAGCTTCTCTTGTGGGTACCAGCTTACCTGTGGGGCAGCTCATCCATACCCAGCTGTCCCTCAGGCCCAGCCTCTGATTCAGTGAGAAGACAGTGGTAGCACCCATATCTGCTGCTAGCTTAAATCTTGAGCCCTAAAATTGCTTTCAGACTCTGTACTCCATGATATTCCGCTTTTCTGGCCTATACCAAAGCCTCGTAATTTCTTTGCATTTATGACCCCTTTTCACTAGCAAAATTTTATGCAAGCTTGAGATGTAGTTATATAAAGCAGCTATCAAAGGGAAACACTGAGAACAAATAATAAAGGGATTTATTTTAAAACAGTTCTCTAGTATGCACATAATTTTATAATCTTTGAAAGATGGAAGGAAATTTTCACCCTAATGAGATGCACGTGCTTGTTCGCGTTTTCACAGAGAATTACATCTTGGCTGAGTATTTAATACTGGGCATGGTGCATCATTTTTCGAGGCTGATTGATATCTTGATATCATAGTTGTTTATGCTAAGGCTGCTGCCTCCCACAAATATGGAGTACAAAATGACAGAAGTACGTTTAGGACCATTCCAGAAACTGTTAAAAAAGTCTGTTCTAATTACAACCAAATTCATTTTGTGTTTTACATTTTTTAATTAAAATATGATTACATCATTTCTCCTTTCCTTGCTAACTCATCCACCCAAATTAACAGCCTCCTTCCCTTTAACCACTATTGCTGTGTGCGTGCACAAACACACACACATTTGTTTATATATGCATCTATGTACATATAAATATTAATACAACCTGCTGAGTCCAATCAGGCTTTGTCTGTAAATGTGTGTTCCTAGGGATGACTACTTCATTTGGATAACTAATAAGGAGACTCATCTTTAGGGAAGATTCTATCAGCAGATGTTGATTTTCCCTCATCTATTCTGACATTTCAACAGGTATTAGAATTGTGCAGGTCTTGTTTAGGTGGCCATATTCCTAACACTTCATGAGTGAAGATGCCCTGTCATAGTGAGAAGGCACAGCCCCACAGCAGGTGTTCTGGTCCTCTGGCTCTTAAAATCCTTCTGCTTCCACTGTCTCAACATTCTTTAACCTTGGGTATGAGTGTTACGTTTGGGATATATGAGCGGAGGTCGGTACCCATGGACAGCTGTTCTCTACATTTTGATTGCTTGTTGCTTTTGTAATAGTCCCTATCTACTGCAAAAAGAAGCTTTTTGGTAATGGCTATAGCTACACTTATCTGTGGAAAGAAAATATGTACTAACTTGATATTGACATGTGAAAATTGATGGTAGGGAAACATTTAAAGCCTTTATTTATATAAGTTAAACTATTGTGTTTCTGTAAGTGTAGACATGTTGTGGATATAAACATGTTTTGTTTTTTTTGTGTTTTTTTTCTTTGTCCCAGGTGTGGGGTGTGGGACTAATTCAGAAGGTCCACAGCAGCAAACTATTTGCCTCATGTGGGCTCTGAGAGGAGCTCTTTGCCAGCTGCAGATAGTTTAAATCTGAGGACTCTGGAGAGAGAATAAATGCCAGAACCCAGAGAGTGAGGAGTTCTCAGAAAAAACAGGCTGCTCCTGATTCTTCCTTGCTCTTTCTGGTTTCTGTTGTGAGACAGGAAGTTGGAGATCTCTTGAAATGAGGATTGGACTGGCACCAAGGAACCCAACAACCCTAATCAGCAGGAAGCAGCTAAGAGAACCAACTGCTCCTCCTCTCCCACTAACCCTTTCTCTCTCCTACCTGGTGTTGGGGTGCTGTAAGGGATTAGGATGAAGTAGAGAGAAAATTATAAAAGAAATGTAATTAAAAGAGTTTTTTAAAACTAACACTTATTTTTTTATTTTTTAAATTTTATTTAGAAAAATTATTCACTTTACATCCCGATCACAGCCTCCTCCCTCCTCTCAGCTCGGTACTACCCTCCCTCCCTCTTCCCGCCCTATATCCCTCCTCTAGTCCTCAGAAAAGAGGAGCCCTCCTCCTCTACCAACTGACTCCAGCCTATCAGTCTCATCAGGACTGGCTGAATCTTCTTCCTCTGTGGCCTGGCAAGGCTGCCCCTCCAGAGGGGAAGTGATGGAGGAGCAGTCAATAGAGTTCATGTCAGAGACAGCACCTGCTCCCCTTACTAGGGAATCCACATATAGACTGACCTGCCCATCAGCTACATCTGAGTAGGGGGCCTGGGTCCTCTCCTTGGTCCATCAGTCTCCTCGGGCCCCCTTGGGCCCAGATTTGTTAGCTCTGCTGTCTTCTTGTGGAGCTCCTGTCATGCTTTTAATACCCTTAAAACTAACACCTAATAAGCCAGCTCTGTATGGGCAGTGAAAATAACTAATTCTTGAATCTGAACCAATGGGTTTCAGGCATTTGTGTTGTGTGATGTAATAGCTCGTGAGGAGCAAAGTGTGTGTGTTGTGTGTTCAGAAGTAAGGCTGCAGTGAATCCACATGATGCAACACAGCTGAGCACTGCCAGAAACACACCAGACTCACTACAAATCTGAAATTGAATTAATTTTTGATGGCTATGCATTCAGAACCCTTTCACCCTTTCTAAATCTTTTGTGGCCATCACATTCAGTTATGTAACGCTAAATAAGCTCATTTGATACATTTGATAAGCTGTGGTCTGTATACATCTGTTGAGTGAATACAGAGTAGAGTATTTCAGAGGCATAGAACACAAACTTCCGAATATGTTTACAGCTTTCTCCACCTATGTGAGCCATTATATTCATGACATCAAGATATGCACCTGCAGGCTCTTTTGTTGAATGCCAGAAGCTGTGCTTGCTGTAGTCATGGAGCCAATGTTTTGCAATTGATAGAGAATATATCTATCTACTGATTCTGTTCCTGACCAGGTTTGATTTCTATTTTATCAGCAGTACAGCCAAGGCCAGCATCCTATGAAGAAGCCATAAAATCTGTTAAACACACTTGAGCTCCACGAACCTGCTGGAGAAAGCTGTCATTATGTTTAAGAGTATTGGTTGCTGAAGATCCTTTCCCAATCTGTAGGCTGTCGTTTTGTTCTGATGACAGTGAACTTTGCTTTACAGAAGCTTTTCAGTTTCATGAGATCCCATTTACTGATTGTTGATCTTAGAGCCTGTGCTGTTGGTGTTCTGTTCAGGAAGTTGTCTCCTGTGCCAATTAAGAAACAAGACAGATAAGAAACAGGACAGCAGGCCTACTATAGAAGGCCTCAGAAAGACTCTACCTAGCAGTGTACCAAAGCAGATGCTGAGATTCATAACCAAACCTTGGGCAGAGTACAGGGAATCATATGAAAGAAGGGGGGTTAGTAAGACCTGGAGAGGACAGTTGCTCCAAAAGGACCAAATATATCTGGGCACAGGGGTCTTTTCTGAGACAGATACTCCAAACAAGGACCATGCATGGAGATAACCTAGATCCCCTGCTCAGACGTAGCCCATGGCAGCTCAGCATCCAAGTTGGTTACCCTAGTAAGGGGAACAGGGACTGTCTCTGCCATGAACTTAGCGGCTGGTTCTTTGACTTCCCACACACACACCCCAAGGGAGGAGCAGCCTTGCTAGGCCACAGAGGAGGACATTGCAGCCAGTCCTGAGACCTAATAAACTAGGGTCAAATGGAAGGGGAGGAGGACCTCCTCTATCAGTGGACTTAGAGAGGGCCATGTAGGAGATGAGGAAGGGAAGGTGGGATTGGGAAGGAATAAGGGAGGGGGATACAGCTGGGATAAAAAGTAAATAAACTGTAATTAATAAAAAAAAAGGTTTGCTTAATATAATTTAAAAATTTTTAAAAAATGGAGATTAACATCTGTGATTGATTACCTCTGTCACTACTCTAGAGTAGAGGTGACAACACTACTGACATTTTGTGCATTAATACTTTGTAGGCACAGGGGTCTTTTCTGAAACTGATACTACAGCCAAGGACCACTCATGGAGATGGCCTGGAATGCCTGCACAGAGGTAGCCTATGGCAGTTCAGTGTCCAAGTGGCCTCCATAGTAATGGGAACGGGGACTGCCTCTGACATGAGCTGATTGGCCTGCTCTTTGATCACCTCCCCCTGAGGGGGGAACAGCCTTAAGAGGCCACAGAAGAAGACAATGCAGCCACTCCTGATGAGACCTGATAGACTAGGATCAGAGGAACAAACTGTAATTAATAAAATAAAAATAATTAAATAAAAATACTTTGTAGTTGAGGTTGACTTATCCACTAGAGAATATGGAAAAGCATCCCTAACCTCCATATAGTGGGGGTCCCCAGCTGTGACTACCAAAACTACCTGCAGACATTGCCACATGGTCATAATAGCAGATCTACTCATACCAAGAGCAACACAGGGCCCTGGGAAGATTCTGAGGTTCAAACTCAAAAATGGATGTACTGTCAGGCACTCAGAGTTCAGAAGCAAAGAAAGGGACTGCGCAGAGAGTACCAAGTCAGGGCTGTAGACAAGTGAGTGTTCTAAACCAAGCCTGTCTTCAAATATGCCACATACCAGATAGAATAAAGACAGATACTGAAGACCAAGTCAGATTTCAATGAGGGCAAACTGAAAGCATACTTGAGGTTAATTGGCTAGATAGTAAGAATTTTGTAGCAGTGGTTGAAAAGTTTGAACACCTTAGAAACATTAGTAATAATGAAAAGTAATAGAATTGTTTTCAAATCCTGTAGTCAAAATCAATAGCATTAGTTAGCTATGGCTGTGTAATGATATGCACCAAAACTTCAGTGTCTTAGATAACAGGCCTTGTGACTTCTCGTGGCTATATGGTTCCATGATAATTCTGGTCCTGCATGGACTCACACATTCAACTGCATCTACAGGTCCAGGATCCAGCTCTGGATGTGAGCCAGACTTCCTGTGTGCTTAGGTAAATGAAATATAAGCTTCTGGCATCTGTTGAGCTGAACTGCTCCATTATAAAGCACAAAGTACTTTGACTTAGCACCACTGTATTGTTCTATGGGAACTACAGTAGGTAGATTGTCTGCTCTAAGGCTCCCCCTATTACTACACTGTTGGATGACAGTCAGAGTGCTCTTCACTTACTATCACCAACCTGTTCCTTTCAGTTGAGAGCCCTCCCTTAAGCATTAGCTTCAGAATAACTCTAGCCTTTTCTAGGAGCCAGTCATACTCAAGAAGAATCATTTATTTTATTATATTCTCTGGCACTCACACTGTCCTTTTGCTTTTGTTATCTAATGGAACCCCTGATACTCAAAACACATGTCATTTCCAAACTGGCATTCATTCTGCCTCCTAAATAACATCTCAGCTGTTGTAGAAAATAAAAAGGCTGTGAATGTTTACTATTAATGGCCTATAATTATTGTGGTAGTTATTACTAATCCACAACCATATCAATAAAAGACACAGGTGCCTGATACGATTTTAATAAGCCTTATTTCAACTAAGGCTGGGCAGATGTTAATCCCCTAAACTACCTTGCTATCTCCCAGTCCCACATCCCATGTCATTTGCTCTAATAATTTCTATCTGGGCTGCTTCTCATCCAAAATAATATAAATAATTGCATATATAAATATAAATCTGGGCTGCCTCTCTCCAGCCATGCTGATCTTCAAAGTAAGTTCCTCCCAGCCATGTGATTCTTCTTTGCTAACCCATGGTGGGCTCTGCTTCCTTAGTCCTTCTCATGATCTTTCTGTCCTCAAAACCCACAAAACTTAGATCCACCTACCTCATTTCTGCCCTACCCAGGTATATAGGCAACTTTATTTAGCCAATCAGGAATAATTTTGGAGGCAAGGTTGCATAGCATTTTGAGTATGTGAGTGTCTGCTCATAAAAGACAGCAAGAAGACCTCAGGGAGCGAAATAATTAACAGTCAAATACAAAGCATCAGACCATGCTGTTAAATCTTCACAGTGACTGTTTCTGGAGATAACCTGAGGAACTCAGTTCATCCACAGACTATGTTCTCATGTTCTGCAGATAGTTACAGTATGAAGTTTCTTCCAACCCATCAATGAATGGTATTGAAAAGGATTTAACTAATGGCTGTCTCTGATCATTTCTTTGTGATGTGATGAACATATCACTGACTTAAATCTAAGCAGTATCCAAGTTAAGGAGGCAGTTTGTCCAGTTAATTTGTGTGCTGGACTCAAATACCAGTAATCTGACCCTAAGCTCACACTGATAATCAGAACACTATTGCCTTTGTAATGTTGAATGATTTATGCTCAATGATTTATGCTATTTTTTCACAATAATTATGAAGTTACGGTTTCTTTTCCTTCTTTTTAACAAAAGTTAAATACAAGCACAACCATCTGGGTTAAAAAAAATTTACAAGATTTGTGATCACTTAGAAATTCAGGGACTGCTGACTTTGCTAACCCAAGAGAATATTAATTTCTTTCACTTGTTTTATGTAACTACTACTGTAGGAAAATAGAAATTCTTTAATGTCATGGACTGCAGGCTCTGGCTATAATACACCATGACCTTGCTTCTGGATACTGCTCTGACTCTGATCAAATAGTTTTCAGTGACATGTGGCACTGGGTTTCTGTGCTTAAGAACTAGAAATAGCAGTTGGGAGAAGACACATTCTAAAGCCTAATATATTGCTGCCTTGTTTGTAGTGTTATTCAAATATTCCGCAAAATGCAAATGCACTGTTCATGGTAACAAGAATGGGCTGAAATTTTTTAATAGATGAATTGAACAAGTTTCATTGAGTAAGAAAAGTTTGGAGCAAGTATAAAAATACTTTTTTGAGAATCAGCCTCGGAAGTAAGGAGATAAAGACTCATGAAAATAAAAAAGGCAAATCAGTTTCTCAAAAGAAATTAGCAAAGTATTCATTTTAATAATAATTTTTGTTCCTGGAAAATGTCATACATTTATGCAATGTATTTTTTTATCATATCTATCCACCATTATCCCTTTCCGTTCCCTCTAGGATGCCCTGTTCCCATCTCTTTATTTTTGTATTTAGAAGAAATGTCAAGAAAGTTACTAGCACCACCAAAGAGTGGGTTTCTCATTGAGAAAGGGTGTCAAAGAAAATTGAGAAAAATGTCTACTTTTCTATAAAACTTTAAAAATGTGATCACTAGGTTGTGAGGTGCTTTCTTGCCATTTAACACATGCGTGATAACACTACCAGTCATATGTGTATATGTCAATAAAAGTCAGTGTGGGAAAGAGCCATGCACCTGTCAGCCATGTCAAAAAAGACATTTGCACACCCAAAAGCCCACTCTGACTCCCCCCAACTACTAGCCCTCCTATTTTTTCCAAAGGTGATCTCACCACTGTCTCCTCCCTAATACCTCAAAATGGTTTCCTGAGCATTTTAAGTGGCAAATTCTTGAGGCTGGCTTCTTCCATTTGATATTAAACTCTACTTGTATTGTATCCTATAGAAATTCACTGGTTTTCATGACTCAGCTGATTTCCATTTCATGAAGTCTAAGATAAACTATTCTTTCTACAACTGATGGGCATTTGGGAAGCTTTCATGCTAAGATCACCTATGGCTTTTTGTTTTTGTTTTTTTGCTTTGTTTTGTTTTAGTGCAACATGGAACCATCTCCATTGGTAGCAACATCACTAAAATACTGGATGTGAGTATCATGTCCTGGTGTGGAAACTGTCAAGAAGTTTCTGAAGTAACCAGACCAATTCCTGCCCCTCTGCAGAGCATAAGAGTCTCTCCCGTCACCTTTACTCAGCTGTTGATTTTATTCTAAGCGTCTGATATATTTATCACAGCATTAACAAATGATCATAGGCAGCTATTAGATACATTCTTTTTCAGCATCATTCAATGACGGGTAGGCAAATACTTCATACTGTAACTGCATACAACAATAATGGCACCTTACTTTGCACAGAACATTCAATCTTTCTTCCTATAGCCTTTAGACCACAGCCCTTTGTCTGTCTATAACAGGTCCAATACACACCGGGCCAACTTTGGTCACATGAGGATTTTCCATCTGCCATCTGATGCATATCAAATATGAATCCTATACTGTCTTGACAATACCTGCTCGCCTGTCACTCATCTATCCATTGCTTATAGCAGCAGCCATTTGTTTGAGGTATACTCAGTGCTTGTCACTATGCTAGCACTATGAATGAACACTGTCTCCAAGGAGATCACAGTCCATCAGGGAAAAATATGTATGCCAGTAAGAAGCACAGGGAGCTCAATAAATATAGCAAGAAAGACTGAAGAAATAAACATGTACAACACAGCCATAAAATTGGAGAGGTCAGTTTGTTTGTGAAGAGAATACAGAGGATGGAACTTTGAGCTGAATCTTAAAAGATGATTGGCAGAATTCCAGGAAAGGAGTAGATAGCTTTGATTTTTGGCAAGGCTATACTGATGGGGGCTGAAAGACAGTCCTGCTGACCTAGGTCAACCACAAACAGATGTGGTAAAGTTGGATGATCCAAAGAGATCATGGGCCTGACAGCAAACCACTGCTCTGTAACCTCCATAATCTACAAAACTCTCTTCTCTCCAAGGCAGAGAGTGCATCCACAAATGTACTTTCTCCCCCTGCCCTCACCTTTGCACAGGAACACCCTTGTCTATGTTTGTCTCTACCTCTCAACCTTGGGTAAACTTCCACAAGAAGTGCCTGACTGGAGATGCCCCTGAAGCCATCTCTTCTTTCTTGAGTTGGATGGAGAAAGCCTTTGCTATCCCAAAGTGCCATCTCATAAAACATTATACAATCTAACCTACATTTCCTCTGTCAGGTCACTTCCCCAAAGCCCAAAGGCTTGAAGTTCTCTGTTAATTCTAAAACTTCCATGAAATTGGAAAAGACTTCTATTATCCTGAACTTTCCACAGGCTGCCAAACTATTTTAAAAATTAATCAACCCATAAAGCATGCATTGAGATGCTTATGCCCGAAGCATGCAGATTGAAGGTGGAGCTTTTCACTAGCTGGAAATGGAGTTTAAGTAATGATGAGAAAGTGACACCTGTAGACTTGGAGGTCAACTTGGAAACTTAATGCTATGATGTAGCTCCTAGGGACAAGCCTTCCCCAGACTACATGTGAAAACATTTTTAAAAATCACCCTTAAAATATGAAGACCTATAAACTTGGTACTGTAAGCAACTCACTGAAAGCAACAATAAAGATAAAAACAGTCAGGTAATAGAGGAATTTGAATTTTGAGAAAGAGAACAGGATAGGCATATTTACCAGTTGCTTTTGAAGGCAGATGCCCATCCACACAAATGAACACCTTAAGTCATTGTTATCTATACAGACCAATTTACTAAACCAGTATGACCCACAACAACAATCTATGAAATGTGTCCTTATGTCCAGGGATAAGGGTAGCCTTTACCCCTCAACAAGAAAAGTGCTCTGTAACAGATGGAGACCAGAAAACCAGTCAAAAGGCAGAGTTGTGGAGCTCAGTCCCAATGAAAATATCTACAAAATACTCTTACATCTAAGCTTAGAGAGCATTCCATAAAGGAGAATGGAAAGATTACAAAAGCCAGAGGATCACAAAATTTTCTGTGAGTTATGTCTTCTATTAATAGCAGAAGCTACATTCATAAATTCTCACCAACATGACATGAGCTAACAAGGATGACACCAGTGGACATGCCAAAGTTGATGGGGAAAGCCCATGCTACACAAATAACTTAGGTGAGGAAAGCTGGAAGCCGGAGAAGTGGTCACCCAGGAAAAAGCACATCAATTGGTTGTTCAGTGCTAAATGGTCAGCCCTGAAAACATGCATACAAGCAATATTACAGGAACTGAGTGGGATATGTGTGTGTGTGTGTATATACATACATATATGTGTATCTATATATATGCATGCATGCAATAATAACTAGTGAAGATGAGAAGCCATGAATTTGACAGTGAGCAGAAAGGGGTATATGGGAGGGTTTGGAGGGGGAGAAATGGAGATGTTGTAATTAAATTATAATCTCAAAAAACAAACAAACAAACAAACAAAAACCCTCAGTGTATACCCTGTGTGTCTTTCTGCTTCTGGGATACCTCACTCAGGATGATCTTTTCCAGTTCCCACATTTACCTGCAAATTTCATGATTTCCTTGTTTTGTTTTTTTTTTATTTCTGAGTAATAGTCCATTGTGTAGATGAACCACAATTTCTGTATCCAGTCCTCAACTGAGGGGCATTAGACATATAATATAGAATAAACATGATGAAATCTGTACACCTAAGGAAGCTAATCAAGGAGGAATCTGGCTAAGATGCTCAATTCCCATTCAGAAGGCAAAGAGGATGGACATCAAAGGAGGGAGGAAACAGGGACCAGGACAGGAGCTACCACAGAGGGCCTCTGAAAGGCTCTACCCTGCAGGGTATCGAGGCAGATGCTGACACTTGTAGCCAAACTTTGGGAAGATTGCAGGGAATCTCATGAAAGAAGGGAGAGATAGTAAGACCTGGAGAGGACAGGAGCTCCACAAGAAGAGCAACAGATCCAATACTTTGGGCACAGGAGTATTTTCTGAGACTGATACTCCAGCCAAGGACCACTCATGGAGAAGGCCTGGAACCCCTGCACAGAGGTAGCCCATGGCAGTTCAGTGTCCAAGTGGTTTCCATAGTAATGGGAACAGGGACTGTCTCTAACACGAACTGATTGGCCTGCTCTTTGATCACCTCCCTCTGAGGGGGGAGCAGCCATACCAGGCCACAGAAGAAGACAGTGCAGCCACTCCTGATGAGTCCTGATAGACTAGGATAAGAGGGAAGGGAAGGAGGACCTCCATTATCAGCAGACTGAGGGAAGGGCACAGGTAGGGAAGAGGGAGGGAGGGTGAGATTGGGAGGGGAGGAGGGGAGAAGAGGAGAAGGGGAAGGAGCTACAGGGGGGTACAAAGTAATTAAACTGTAATTAATAAAAATAAATTAAAAAAACTGAAATACAACTGAAGTTTTACTGGATTACAAATGGCAAGGAAATCCCCAAACCCAGCATCCACATCTCACTGGCCTGCGCCCACACATTCATGAGGAAGATTCCAGGAAGCTCAACTTTGACCAGCAGAATCAAACTCTGGATTGGGCACTGCACTGGGAAAACAATGATTCCATTTTGAGTTATGAAGCTTACAGTTTCAACCAGTGCATCACATTGAGGTTTTTTTGCTCAATAGAGGTTTTCATTAGAATGTAGGGACTGCAAAAGTAAATTTACATTTTTACATCATCAAATATAAATTCTGACTTTGTGGTGTGCTGTAGATTTTCCTAAGTAAACTTGTGCATGGGAGGTCTAGGAGGTTAAGAAAGTACTGTGAGAGATGAAGGCCCCTCTGATGAGACTGGACAAAGCAGGAGTAGACATGGGATCATCAAATTTGGAGAGAGATTAACCCAGGCTGATGAAGGACCAAAACAACAAATGAAAGAAGGCCATTTGGATTCTCTTTCTAGGCTCCAGTCCATCATTTAGAGAAGACAAATCAGGAACTGAAGCAGAGACTTAAAGCAAAACTATT
Source organism: Meriones unguiculatus (assembly GCF_030254825.1). Lineage (NCBI taxonomy): Eukaryota > Metazoa > Chordata > Mammalia > Rodentia > Muridae > Meriones > Meriones unguiculatus. The sequence goes on from NC_083351.1 coordinate 98,846,566, forward strand.
GAGGAGTGCTCTCACTAGTATCACACCTCTTGGTAGCTGGGCCCTCCTACGCTAATTAATAATCAAGGCAGTCCCATGAAGAATGTCCATAGGGCAATCTGTTCTATGCAATCCCTTCCTTCTAAGGTGACCTTAGGCTATGTAAACTTGACAGTCAAAGCTAACTAGGACAAAATCCAATAAAAACTATAAAAAAAAATCTCTATTAGAAAACAAACGATGGGGAGGAGCCAAGATGGCAGCGCCGGGGAAAACAGCACATCTGAGCAGCAGGACAGCACTTTCCGTGCAGAGACTAGGAGACTGAACTCGGGGCCCTGAAACTACATCGATCCTGTTTCCAAGGTGAGGGGAGGCTCCCACGGCGGGGGAATCGGTCGGGTCCACTCACGGCTACCCAGCCAGAACCCGGAAGAAATCCCGGGTAACATGGGCTTTGGGTCTCCGGGCTGGAGCCGAAAGCAGGCTGGTCCCAGCCACTTTCCCAGGCTGATCCATAGGCACAAGGGTACCTGAGACTGGGAGTCCCAGTCGCGGGGGGACCCCACGGGGAAGCAGGGTTGCGGGTCTGATTGCAGGTCACCCACTCTTTCCCCGGAAGGACTCTGCCGCCATCACAGCCGAGCTCCTACACGCTCAGAGAGCTTTGCGCTCAGCTCAGCGGTACAGAAAAGCTGTGCGTCCCAGTACAACAGGGACTGGGAACTCCTGTCCGGAGAGGACCCCACAGAGAAGGAAGAAACCGTGCTGTTGGGGTCACCTTGGGAAAGTCTAGCAGACTGCAGATTGCAAACAGACAGAACTGAGTGCCCCAAGACACCGGAGCAGTACTCACCCGCCACAGATTACCACAGCTGATCACTAAATTTACAGCAAGAAACCCAGAAGGAGGGCAGCTTCCCCCAGGACTTCTCCTGGTGAGAGGAGAGCCCTCTTGACTAATCAGGACCACAGTTACCACACAGGTCTCTAGGCCTGAGGTGAGCTGTAGCAACTCCTGAAAAACAGCGGACATCCAGGGACTATACCCAAAAAGCTGGGAAGGCTTCCTTCAGGAAAAAACATCTTCCTGCCAAAGGGATTCTCTCCACTACAAGAGTCCAGGAACAACCAGAAACTAAATTCAAACAACTAAGATAGCCCAATGGGTAGAGGACAGCGTAAAAGTTCAACCAACAAAAGCCAGAGCATTATGGCATCTCCAGAACCCAGTTATCCAGGGGCAAATAGCCCTAGACACCCCAGCATAATTGAAATTCAAGGAGACGACCTAACATCTATGCTCAAGAAGATGATAACAGAGGAAACAAATAAAATACGAAAAGAAATAGAAGAAGCTGAAGCCAAAAAGTATGTGGACTTTAGAGAGGAAATGCTTAAATCACTGAATGAAATAAAAGAAACAGTGGATTATTCAAACAAACAGCTGAAGGAATTGATGGAAAAACATGAAAATACAGTCAGACAGGGGAAGGAAACCAACAAAATAGCTCAAGACCTGAAGATAGAATTAGAAAAATTAAAAAAAAAACACAAATGGAAGAAATTGTGGAGAGAAAGAACTTAGGGAAGAAAGCAGGAACTACAGAGGTTAGCATAACCAATAGACTACAAGAAATGGAAGAAAGAATCTCAGGTGTGGAAGATACAATGGAAGAAATAGATGTATCTGTCAAATAAAATGATAAATCTAAAAAATTCCTGACACAGACCATCCAAGAAATTCAAGACAACTTAAAAGGCAAAACCTAAGAATAATAGGAATAGAGGAAAAAGAAGATTCCCTGCACCAAGGCCCACAAAATATTTTCAACAAAATCATTGAAGAAAATTTCCCCAACTTAAAGGAGAGGCCAATAAGAATACAAGAGGCCTATAGAACACCCAATAAATTAGACCAGAAAAGAAAATCCTCCTGCCACATAATAATCAAAACTGTAAGGATACAGAACAAAGAAAAAATACTAAAAGCTGCAAGAGAAAAAGGCCAAGTAACATATAATGGCAAACCCATTAGAATCACAGCTGACTTTTCAACAGAGACTACAAAAGCCAGAAGGGCCTGGACAGATATGATGCAGACCCTAAGAGAACACAGATGTCAGCCCAGGATACTATACCCTGCAAAACTCTCAGTCCTCATAGATGGAGGACTGAGACAAAATGACAAAAACAAATTTCAACAATACCTACAAACAAATCCAGCATTACAGAAGACACTGGAAGGGAAAATACAACCCAAGAAAGCTAGCTACATTCAAGAAAACACAGGAAATAAATAACCTCACTTCAGTAAAACAAAAAGCAACCAAGCACACAACCGTATGACCAGAGCCAACATCAAAGTCAAAGGATTTAACAGCCACTGGTCATTACTCTCTCTGTCAATATCAATGGACTTAATTCTCCAATAAAAAGACACAGACTAACAGAATGGATGCGTAAATAAAACCCAGCAATCTATTGTATACAAGAAACACACCTAAGTCACAAAGATAGACATTACCTGAGGGTAAAGGGATGGAAGATGGTTTTTCAAGCAAATGGACCCAAGAAGCAAGCAGGAGTAGCCAGTCTAATATCTGATAAAATAGTCTTTCAACCAAAATTAATCAAAACAGATGGGGAAGGACACTTCATACTCATCAAGGGAAAATTCCACCAAGAAGACATCACAATCCTGAACATCTATGCCCCAAATACAAGGGCACTCACATTTGGGAAAGAAACATTGATAAAACTCAAACCACATATAGATCCCCACACACTAAAAGTGGGAGACTTCAACACCCCACTCTCAACAAAGGACAGGTCAACTAAACAGAAATTAAACAAAGAAACAATAACTCTAACAGAGGTCATGAATCAAATGGACCTAACAGACATTTACAGAACCTTACACCCAAACACAAAAGAATTTACCTTCTTCTCAGCACCTCATGGAACCTTCTCCAAATTAGACCACATAGTTGGTCACAAAGCAAGCCTCAACAAATACAGGAAGATTGAAATAATCCCTTGTATCCTGTCCGATCACCATGGAATAAAGCTGGACCTCAGTAACAACAGAAATAGCAAAAAGCCTACACATACATGGAAACTGAACAACTTGCTACTAAAAGACAGCTGGGTCAGGGAAGAAATAAAGAAAGAAATTAAAATCTTCCTAGAACTCAATGAAAATGAAGACACAACATATCCAAACTTGTGGGACACAATGAAAGCAGTGCTAAGAGGAAAGTTCATAGCACTAAGTGCCTTCAAGAAGAAATTTGAGACAGCGCATTCAAGCAACTTAATGGCTCACTTAAAAACCCTAGAAAAAGAAGAAGCAGACACACCAAGAAGGAGCAGACACCTGGAAATAATCAAACTCAGGGCTGAAATCAATCAATTAGAAACAAATAAAACAATTCAAAGAATCAATGAAACCAAGAGCTGGTTCTTTGAGAAAATCAACAAGATAGACAAACCCTTAGCCAAGCTAACTAAAAGGCAGAGGGACACCATCCAAATCAACAAAATCAGAAATGAAAAGGGGGACATAACTACAGACACTGAGGAAATCCAAGCAATCATTAGGACTTACTTCAAAAGTCTATACGCAACAAAATTTGAAAATTTAAATGAAATGGACAATTTTCTTGATCGATTCCACTTACCAAAGCTAAATTAGGACCAGGTAAATCAATTAAATAGTCCTATATCCCCCAAGGAAATAGAAGCAGTCATCAAAAGTCTCCCATCCAAAAAAAGCCCAGGACCTGATGGTTTCAGCGCAGAATTCTACCAGACATTCAAAGAAGAGCTAACATCAATTCTCTTCAAACTATTACACAAAATAGAAACAGAAGGAACATTACCAAACTCATTCTATGAAGCCACAGTCACCTTGGTACCTAAACCTCACAAAGACTCAACAAAGAAAGAGAATTTCAGGCCAATCTCCCTTATGAACATTGATGCAAAAATACTCAACAAAATACTTGCAAACCGAATACAAGAACACATCAAAGATATCATCCACCATGACCAAGTAGGCTTCATCCCAGGTATGCAGGGGTGGTTCAATATACAGAAATCCATCAATGTGATCCACCATATTAACAAACTGAAAGAAAAAAAACCACATGATAATCTCCCTAGATGCTGAAAAAGCCTTTGACAAAATCCAACATCCATTCATGTTTAAAGTATTGGAGAGATCAGGGATACAAGGCACATATCTAAACATAGTAAAAGCGATATACAGCAAACCTATAGCCAACATCAAACTGAACAGAGAGAAACTTAAAGCAATCCCACTGAAATCAGGGACAAGAAAAGGCTGCCCACTCTCTCTATATCTCTTCAACATAGTTCTGGAAGTCCTTGCTAGAGCAATAAGGCAGTTGAAGGAGATCAAGGGGATTCAAATTGGAAAGGAAGAAGTCAAATTATCACTATTTGCAGATGATATGATAGTATATGTGAGTGACCCCAAAAACTCTACCAGAGAACACCTACAGCTCATAAACACCTTCAGCAAAGTGGCCGGATACAAAATTAACTCAAAAAAATCAGTAGCCCTCCTGTATACAAAAGACAAAAGGGCTGAGAAAGAAATTAGGGAAACAACACCCTTCACAATAGCCACAAATGCCATAAGGTAACTCGTACCTCGGAGTAACCCTAACCAAGGAAGTCAAAGACTTTTATGAAAAAAATTTCAAATCTCTGAAGAAAGAACTAGAAGAAGATATGAGAAGATGGAAAGATCTCCCATGCTCATGGCTTGGTAGGATTAACATAGTAAAAATGGCCATCTTACCAAAAGCAATCTATAGATTCAATGCAATGCCCATCAAATTACCAACACAATTCTTTACAGTCCTGGAAAGAAAAATTCTCAACTTCATATGGAATAACAAGAAACCCAGAATTGCTAAAACAATCCTCTACAATAAAAGATCTTCTGGAGGTATCTCCATCCCTGATCTTAAGTTGTACTATAGAGCAACAGTTTTAAAAACTGCATGATACTGGCATAGAAACAGAATGGTGGATCTATGGAACCGAAGAGAGGACCCAGAAATAAACCCACACACTTATGGACACCTGATATTTGACAAAGACGCCAAAACCATACAATGGAAAAAAGACAGCATCTCCAACAAATGGTGCTGGTTCAACTGGATGTCTACATGTAGAAAAATGAAAATAGATCCATACTTATCACCCTGCACAAAACTGAAGTCCAAGTGGATCAAAGACCTCAACATAAAACCAGACACATTAAATCGGCTTGAAATAAAAGTGGGGAATACCCTAGAACTCATTGGTACAGGGGAAAACTTCCTGAACAGAACTCCAGCAGCACAGGCTCTAAGAGCAACAATCAATAAACGGGACATCACGAAACTGAAAAGCTTCTGCAAAGCAAAGGACACTGTCATCAAAACAAAGCAACCTCCTACAGATTGGGAAAGAATCTTCACCAACCCTTTATCTGACAGAGGACTCATATCAAGTATATATAAAGAACTAAAGAAGCTGAAAAGCAGCAAACCAAGTAACCCACTTAAAAAATGGGGAACAGAGCTAAACAGAGAATTCTCTGTAGAGGAATACCGAATGGTAGAGAAGCACTTAAAGAAATGCTCAACCTCACTAGCCATTAGGGAAATGCAAATCAAAACAACCCTGAGATTTCACCTTACACCCATGAGAATGGCCAAGATCAAAAACTCAAGTGACAACACATGCTGGAGAGGTTGTGGAGAAAGAGGAACCCTTCTCCACTGCTGGTGGGAATGTAAACTTGTACAACCACTCTGGAAATCAATCTGGCGCTTTCTCAGACAACTAGGAATAATGCTTCCCCAAGATCCAGCCATACCACTCCTAGGCATATATCCAAAAGAGGCTCAAGCACACAAAAAGGAAATTTGCTCAACCATGTTTGTAGCAGCTTTATTTGTAATAGCCAGAAGCTGGAAACAACCCAGATGCCCCTCAACTGAAGAATGGATGCAGAAATTGTGGTACATCTACACAATGGAATATTACTCAGCAATGAAAAATAAGGAAATCATGAAATTTGCAGGTAAATGGTGGGATCTGGAAAGGATCATCCTGAGTGAGTTGTCCCAGAAGCAAAAAGACACACATGGTATATACTCACTCATATAGACATACAACATAGGACAAACCCACTAAAACCTGTGCATCTAAAGAAACTAAGCAAGAGAGAGGACCCTAACTAAAATGTCCAATCCCCATCCAGAAAGGCAAAGATGGACATCCGAAGGATGGACATCAGAAGAAGAAGAAAACAGGAAACAACCTAGGAACCTACCACAGAGGGCCTCTGAAAGCCTCTGCCCTACAGACTATCAAAGCAGATGCTAAGCCTGATGGGCAACTGTTGGGCAGAGTGAATGGAATTTTATGTAAGAACTGGGAAATAGTAAGAGCTGGAGAGGACAGGGTCTCCACAAGGAGAGCAACAGAACAAGAAAATTTGAACACAGGGAACTTCCCAGAGACTCATACTCCAACCAAGGATTATTCATAGAGATAACCTAGAACCCCTGCACATATGTAGCCCAGGGCAGTTCAGAGTCCAATTGGGTTACATAGTAATGTGAAGAGGGACTACCTCTGACATGAACTGACTGGCCTGCTCTTTAGTCACCTCCTCCTGAGGGGGAGCAGCCTTACCAGGCCATAGTAGAGGACAATGCAGCCACTTTTGATGTGAACTGATGGACTAAGATCAGAAAGGAGAGGAGAACCTCCCCTATCAGTGGACTTGGGGAGTGGCATGCATGCAGAGGGAGGAGGGAGGGTGGGATTGGGAGGGGAGGTGGGATTGGGAGGGGAGGGAGGGGCTTATGGGGGGGATGCAGAATGAATAAAGTGTAATTGATGAAAAATTTTTAAAAAAAAGGGAAAAAATAATTTAAGAACCTTAAATAACCTTCAAAAGTGGAGGAAAACATGGAGTTAGTCAATTTACATGGAGCACGTCTCGCCCCTGGGGGCAATGGTCTCCTGAACCTACTCAGACCTCGGACACCACCACTGCTAGTTCTAGAACTGATGCAGGATGTTCCAATGAGGGGGTTAAGGCTTCTCATTATATTTCCTATAAGCCCACACCTGTTTGTTTATATCCCCCATTTTTATTCATTATTAGCCAGATAGAGCCAAGTAATTGTGGTAATGATACTTGCTTTTTTGCCCAATGCTGTAATGTTAGTAAATTTACTAGCTGGTTACTCGCATGCCTCGCTGGGTGCCTGTGCCTGTTGATGCCCTCACGCTATGACTCTCTTCGGACAGAAAAGGGATCCTGGAATTACAGCTGCCATTGTTACTGCCATCTCATTGGCGGCTGTTGTAGCTACCACCACGGCATTAGTCATGAGTCATACTGGGCAGACTGCTCAGACCCTGAATAACCTTTTAGCCAATGTACCTCATGCCTTAGATGTACAAAAAGGAATTAATGCTCAACTAAAAGGAGGTTTGCTGGTGTTCAATCAGAGGATTGACCTCTTGCAGGAGCAAATTGATACCCTATGGCAAATCGCTCAACTTGGCTGTCAATGAAAGTATGCTGGACTTTGAGTCACTAGCATACAACATGAGAATTTTCCCTGTGCTGCAAATCTGTCTAAACAATTGTCTAACTATATTTTAGGTAATTGGACTGGAGAATTTGATACTACGATGGAGCAGCTGAGAGTGGCCATTGTCATGGTAAATTCTACCAGAGTGGACTCAGGACTAGCCACAGGATTATCATCATGGATTGCTGCAGCCATGAATCATCTGAAGGAATGGGCGGGCATGGGAGCATTAGCAGGCCTTCTGGTGTTGGTCACCTTGGTTTGCCTGTGGTATATATGCAAGATTAGAGTCTCACAACAGCGTAATGCAGCCATGACCATTCAGGCCTTTACAGCCATTGAAGCAGGACAGTCTCCCCAAGCATGGTTGGCTACCATAAAAAGCCAAAATGTTACGCTCAGGATGTGAGGCTGAGCACTGCACTCAGGGTCAGCCGCTTTCGACCAGAGAAGATCATGTCTGATTGCATGCAGGTTGATGCCCCAGGTCCCGCCTCTGAGAAAAAGGTATCGGACGGGTCTGATGCTCTTTGGGTGGTTGACACCTAAATGAACATCAGTACAAAGTCCCAATTTATTTCTAATATCAGAGATCAGACCTCTACTCTTGCCTGATGCGTCCAAAACAAAAAGGGGGAACTGTAGAGAGCTGCGTAATGCCGAGCCTGAAAGATGGAGCTGGTTTCTGCCTTCCACCTTCCCGATGGTGAGTGCTCTCTGTCACAAACAACTCCACATTTGGCTAAGGCTGAGGATCTGGCTTGCTTTCATGTATGTGGACCTATCTGCATTGCCCACATGGCATGCTGAGGTTGGCTACCCAGAGGCTATTTAAAGTGGGCTGGCTTTCCCCAGGGTCCGATGATTGTTCAAGGTTCCTGAATAAACTGCATTGAAAAAAAAAAGAAAAAAGAAAACAAACGATGGCTGAGTATATTTATGTCAGTGCTGGGTAAGGGGACAATAAGGCTTATGGGAAGAGGAGTCAACTTACAAACAACAGGAAAGTATAATTAAGAAATCCAAGTGTCAGTGTCAAGTAGTCTACATGAGATTGAGAGAGGTCAAAATCAAAGGTTTGAGTTTGCTGGGTAACTGAGTGTAAAGCATATTGAAGTTTGGGTATGGATAGGGTAAAGAAAGACGGAAATGGGAACCCAGTCTCAGAAACCCAAAAAGTTTCAGGACCATGCTGAGTTGGACACACCTTCAGAGGAGCTAGAGAATACAAGGCACAAAGACACCCCATATCCTATAGAGAATGAAAGAGAGAGAGAGAGAGAGAGAGAGAGAGAGAGGGAGGGAGGGAGGGAGGAAGGAAGGAAGGAAGGAAGGAAGGAAGGAAGGAAGGAAGGAAGGAGGAAGAAAGGGAGGAAGGAAGGAACAAAGGAAGGAAGGAAGGAGGAAGAAAGGGAGGAAGGAAGGAAGGATGGAAAGAAAGATGGAAGGAAGGAAGGAAAGAAGGAAGGAAGGAAGGAGGAAGAAAGGGAGAAAGGAAGGATGGAAAGAAAGAAAGACGGAAGGAAGGAAGGAAAGAAGGAGGGAGGGAGGGAAGGAGGGAGGGAGGGAGGGAGGGAGGGAGGGAGGGAGGGAGGGAGGGAGGGAAGGAGGGAGGGAGGGAAGGAAGAAGGAAGAAAGGGAGGAAGGAAGGATGGAAAGAAAGAAAGACAGAAGGAAGGAAGGAAGGAAGGAAGGAAGGAAGGAAGGAAGGAAGGAGGGAGGGAGGGAGGGAGAAAGGGAGGGAGGGAGGGAAGGAGGGAGGGAAGGAAGAAGGAAGAAAGGGAGGAAGGAAGGATGGAAAGAAAGAAAGACGGAAGGAAGGAAGGAAGGAAGGAAGGAAGGAAGAAAAGAAGGAAAGAAGGAAGGAAGGGAAGAAGGAAGGAAGGGAGGGAGAGAGTGGCCTGCCTGCATTCAGAGTTTAAGCATACAGAGCTCTACACACTTTATAATCTCCAATTCAAATATTTTATCATGGTGCCTGATCAAAGATTTAACTACCAGGATTGTCCAAGACCAGACCCTTTAAGGATGCCATGAGCCACTTAACATCTAAAAGTCCAGTAACTCCAGAAGAGCCCCTGTCTGGTCTGGTTTTTAATCCAGTATCATCTTTCTCCTCCTCAATATTACGTCCTCCTCCCTGCCTTTCCGACTCCATTACACATCCTATGACAGTGCTCGTGCTGCTGCCGCACAATAGTAAAGAATACGGCGTAGTGTCCTCAGAAGCATCATTCTAAAATCCGTTCTGGTGACAAAGAAGAGGGATGTGTTTAAACTCAGCCAGAGCACAACTCCACAAAGAGCACTGTCTGAAACATGAGAGAGCCCCATAGAGAGGAATCATTTTCAGTCGGCCTTGCTTTCCATACTTGTCTTCTTTTACGATTCAGTATCTAAGTGGCTAACCTGGTGAGATTTATTGGTCATCATTTTGTGAGTTGCTATGCCCTATTCAATCATAAGCTGGGCTTAACAGAGACACCAAGGCTCAGGTTGAGTGTAGAAGCTGAACTGCAGCCAAAGTTCATTAGACATTTACTTAGAAGCCTGCTCTTATACATGGATTCCTCTCTGTGAGGCAACAACCTAATGCTTCCTTCAAGGACAATGTTCAAAGCCTAATTTGGGGAAGTGCAGAGGTCCTTGTGACCCAGGGAAGACACATCTAACCAGAAATGCATGCATGTTTACATATTCATGTACACATATTCAGAAGTATATGCACTTCTGTGCATGTGGAAGCCAGAGCACAATGTCATATGTCATGCCTTATATACCATCCACCTTGAAATTTTGAAGCAAGGTCTCTCACTGGCCCGGAAATCACTGACCTGGCTAGTCTGGCTAGCTGGTAAGCCCTAGGGTTCTTCCTGTGTATGCCTCCCATGTTATAACAAGCATGTCACCATGCTCAGCTGAGCAGATGCACGGAAGTGAAAACATGTACAACCATTCACACACAATGTAGTATACCAACATCTATGAACACACACAAACACATGTCAGAACAATGAAACATAATGATACGAATATTTTGCCACAACTAAAACTCATATCAAAACAGAATCCCAAATATACTATCACTGGGAGATGGGACTGAATGGGAGATACTTAGTCCCCAAGGGCTCTGCCCTAATGAATGGATCAATGTCACTCTTAAAAAGGGCACAGAGAAGTCTTTCTTCCATTTTGCTCTTTACTCATGAGGCCAGTATTTACTCTGCTTGTCTATTTCTATGAAATCCTGTGAAGACACTGCAAGAAGCCAGTTCCTTGACCTCAGACTTTCCAGAATCCAGAAGTATAAGAAAAGAGAATTTTGTTCTTTATAAATGACTCAGTCTGTGATCATTTGTTATTGATCAGGAGGACAATGAAATATTAAGCATATAGTTTTGAATATGTGTGTCTTCACTGAGCTATTTCAAGTTCCGTAGATTTACCAAACTATAACCAAGCCTGAGACCCTGCAAACTAGACCATGTTTAGTGCACATCTTTTCCCAGATTTTCCACACTTGACACCCCACTACTGCTCCATGTTTAGAATTTTCTGGAGAAAATAATTTTATTTGCTGATTTCATTTTAACTTCCCTTAACTGACTGGACTGGTGAAAGCAAGAAAATATAAGACTTACCATGAAAAAAAAAAGTTCTACTCAAGAAGACCAAGGTACATTGTTGATTCCTCAACTCTTTGCTGATAATGAACAATATTATCATAGATTCTAGGAGCAAAGGAGATATGCATAACTACTAGTCATGCTCTAGCAAAGACCATGTGATCCACAAAGGAACCACTTGTGCAGGTTTCAGAAATCACCAATATCCACAATTCTATCCAGAGCAATGCACCTGCCTTCTGGAATGAATTCTCAGATAGCCCTAACACACAACCAGAGTTAAGAACCACTGACCCTAGACTGAGGGAGTATTTTTATGTACAGCCATCTTGATTAGTATCTGGATGATGCTTTGGTCATCTTAGCTTTCCATTTTATATCTGCCTCTGTCCATCAATTCATAGATCCCCTGAGCGCTGTCTGACTCACTCAGCCTTTTCTGATCATCTCAAACCCAAATCAGGTCCTTATCTTCAAACCCTATGGCTTACATGACTGTTGGCTGCAATACAGTAATTTCTTAGAGGTTCAAGTTCAGGCTCTTACAATGTCCTACCAACATTAGCAAGATGGCCACATGTAGTTGAATGTTATTATTTCCTTCTATTCTCCTCATAAATAAAAAAGACTACAATAGTAATTATATTCCAGTTGTAGAGACTTTTGCTTATAAAATCAGCCCAGCACAGTCTTACTGCCATGCAGATAATGACATGTAGATTTTCCTATCCTTCACATGCCCCAAAATGTGAAGAACTGTCCTGTGTTCACATGGAGGACTGGCTACAGAGTAAAAGCCTACATTATACACTTTTACTGTGCACTTTCTTCTATAATGGCCCAAACTAGCATGACTCAGTGACATCTTAACACAAAATTCCTACTGGAATATGGCCATCCTTGAGAACTAGTGGCCAAAGTGTTTCTTCATTCTGGAGCCTATATCTTTATTTCACCATGCTCACTCATGTAATTAAAGCACAGTGACTCTAGGTATTTAAAACATAGACACAGCAGAAAGAATGATGCCTCATCTTCCAAATACATTGTAGTGGAAACAGATTGGACAGAGCAGAGGCCAACATATAACTGACAGCAAACTCATCCATGTGCTTCTACATCTAAGCCAACAACAGGTCAAGGATCAGCTCTACCTCATTGGGAAGTATAACACACCACTGGCTAGGTACCTTCACGTACCTAAGCCCAGGTTAACAGCCAGCTAGACAGCATCCTCAACACACACACACACACACACACACACACACAGAGAGAGAGAGAGAGAGAGAGAGAGAGAGAGAGAGAGAGAGAGTCATTTCATTGCAGTCATATATGCCTGCCACCTAGACCAATATATACTAAAATTCATAAGGAACCCCAAAAGATTCCAGGTAGTCAAAACAACACTGAACAAAAAGAACAATGCTAGAAGGATTACCACTCTGGATCTTAAGATATATAACAGAGGCATAGTAATAAGAACAACATAGACTTGGCTTTAAAACAGGCATTTAGATGAATGGAACAAAATCAAAGACTCAAACATGAGTACATGTAACTTCAATTGCTTAATATTTGAGAAGAATGCCCAAAATATATAGTAAAGAAAACACACCATAGTTAACAAACGATGCTAAAATAACTTGGATATCCAGTCATAGAAGAATAAAATTAGATTCATATCTATTTTTGCACAAAAATACCTTGCACAAAATTAACTATAAATGAATTGAAAAAGCTCAATGGAATCCCTGAAAAAACTCCAATGTAAAACCTGAAATTACTAGAAGAAAATATAAGCAGTACCCTGCATGATAGACATGTGAGATGGCCTTCCTGAATAAGATTCATTTGCCCAAGAATTTAGATCAACAATTGATAAGTGGAACCTCATAAAACTAAAAAGCTTCTTTCTGCACAGCCAAGGAGACAATCAGCTGGGTGAAGGGTAAGGCAACAGAATGGAAGTACTCAACTGTACATCAGACAGAGGACTAGTATCCAGAATAGATAAGGAACTCAAAAAGAGAGAGAAATATTCTAAAAATAGGTTATAAACGTATACAAAGAGTTTCCAAAAAGAAAAAAAAATGAAGGTGGCTAAGAAATATCACAGAAAATATTATTTTTGGCAATTAGGAAAATGACAATAAAGCATCTGTGAGATTTCATCTTTTCCCAGTTGTAATGGCTAAGATCAACAAAACAACCTACAGCAAATGCTACAGAGGATATAAGGAAAGGAGAACTTTTAACAAGCTAAACATAAATCTACTGTGTGGCCCATTTATACCACTGCTTATCATGGCCCTGAAAGATTCAACATTCTAACCCACAGATACTTGCTCACACTAGCTAATAAGTGGGAAAAACAGGAACTAAATGCCTTTCAACTGATTAATGGATAATGGAATTACTAGAAGAAAATACAGAAAGAATAATTAAAGATACTGGTCATTGTAAAAATATTGTCATATAACCCTATAGTGACAGATAACAAAAACAAAAGTTTAATGTTGACATTATATGAAATTAAAAAAAAAATACTTTGCACACCAGAGTAAATGATCATATTAATAGAAAACCTAGAGAATAGTAAAAACTGTGCATTTACCGACTATTCAACACTGTCTAATATCTATACCATCCAACAACTAAAGAGCAAATAAGTTAATAAAAAACAAAAAATTAGCTCAATAGATATTTCTAAAAAGAAGATATTTCAGTAACCCATGAGGACATGAAAACTGCTAACCACCAGTAATGATCAGAGAAACATGAGTTGGAACACAATGAGATATTATCTCACACAAATTAGAATGACTTCTAATATAAAAAAAAATCAGAGAAAAGCACAACTTTCCTACACCATTGATGGGATGTAAGTCAGTTCAGCCAGTGTGAAAGTTAATATGGCCATTTCTCTAAAACTGAGAAATAAAAGCAGATCATAAAGACACTGCTCCAGCAGTTCCAGTACAGAGATATACATCCAAAGAGAAAGAAATCAGTATGCTGGAGACAAGTGCAGTATGGTGCCTCCTGTCACACAGTTCACAATAGCCAAGATGGCTGTGGACAAGTGAACAACAAAAATGTTATATAGATCTATATGCATATTGAGAGAACAAATATTATTCCTTCATAAAATAATAAAATTCTATAATTTGTTACAACATGATGGAATCAGAGGGCATTACATTAAATAACTCAGGCATGTAAAGACAAATAGTGTGTATTCTCACCAACATGCAGCATTTCAAATGATTTACACCATAGTAGAGTAGAACAATGGTTACCAAGTAAACAGAGGACAGTCAGTTGATACAGGTGACACGGGGTAATACGACTCATTTCTTTTAGCCTGTGGCTCAATAACGTAAATACAATTGACAAACACCAAGTCTATATTTTAAAACAGCTAGTAGAAAAAATTTTAATATCTCCAGCACAAGGAAGTTATATGTGTTTGACGCAAGGAATGACCCAACCACCCTGATTTTCTCTCACATTGTATCTAATAAATATGTATATTATTATGTGTGATTTTTTTAAAAACACACATCAGTTGTTCATTAAAAATAATAATAAGTTTCTGGAGGCCAATGTTCACACAACTATAATTTTTTCAATTGACTAGTCAAGTTACTTACCTGAGAAATTCTCTTTAGTTTTAAATTAACAACTTTCATTTTAAAAGTAATATATATAAGTAGAGCTGAGGAGAATCCTCAGTGAGTACAGTGCTCAGCATGCAAGCATGAGGACCTGGTATGGATCACCAGAACTCATATAAAAATGCCAGGTACAGGATAATACATCCCAGCACTAGGGAGGCAGAGTCAGGAGGACCCCTTAGAGAACGGGTGGGGTGTGGCTTACTAGCCAGTCAGGCTCTCTGATCTCCAGATTCAGTAGATATCCTATCTCAAAATATAAGATAAAGAACCAAGAAGGATTCTCAGTGTTGACCTCTGGCTCCATATGAACATGCACAAACATGCACAGACAGATACAGACAAGTGCATACCCCACATAAACATATATATGCACACAAAAGATATATGAATATGGGATAAAGGTTCTCCATCTCTCTAGACACTGCATTCTGAAACAAGAGGACAAGATTTGTAAGCAAATGAACATTTTTATTTGGTCATCTAGACTAAAGTGCTGCTGGATTTCATGTAATCAACATAGATTCCCAAGACATAGCCACCAAATAAAACTTTGGAAGGTCTCCAGAATGTTTTAAAAGCTGCTCAAAAGGCAGATGTCAGCTGGACATAAGAAAGACTGCTGATATCTAGTGTTGGACGTGGCCTTGAAATGCCTAGGAAGCACTGAAGGATGGCAAAATGTGGCTATCTGTGGGGTAGGTGAGCTTTCTTAGGATGAGGTCATGATTCCTGTGTCTCTGAAGTTAGCCTTTTTTAAAAATAGAGAAGTAAAGTCTTTTTAATGAATTAGATTAAAGTGGACTCTACTATGCATTGTACTCCAAGTGATGTCTCTTTACCAGGAAAGGTGCGAACCCATAAACAGAATATGTCAGGAAGGGGCAAATGAAAAGATCATGTGACCACACAGAGAGAAACTAAGGAGAGAGGTCTCAGAAGAAGCCACTCCTGCCAATACTTGGCCTTCTGAACTGAGAAAATAAATTCCCATTGTTTCAATGCTCAGCATGTAATAATTCGTTCTGGAAGTTATGGCAAAATAATGCAATGTAGTCAATTTCAGTCTAGTTGCCTGGAGATTCTAAGGCAATCCAAAAGCCCCATTATTGAACATTAAAAATGCCTCACACTACATCATTAGTCTTCAGGCACCAACTGAATCCAGCCTGTAGAAACCACCAATATCTATATTTTTCTATTAGTACCTCTCTAGACAATATGCAATTTCCCAGTGAGTTCTATGAGATTATTTTCAAGCTTCCTAAGAAGGTTCAATACAACCGACATAAAACCTTTGACCCCAAATTTGTCCCACCTACAAGAAGTGTAGGGATAAAGATGGAGCAGAGGTTGAGGGAATGCCAAATAAATGACTGGCCCAACTTGAGACCCACTCCATGGGAGAAAGTCAGACCCTGACACTATTATTATACTCTATTATGCTTGCAGATAGGAACCTAGCATAACTGTCTTCTGAGAGGCTTAATCCAGCAGCTAATGAGAATAGATGAAGACACCCACAACCAAACAATAGGCCAAGCTCAGAGAGTTTTGTAGACTAGTGGGAGAAAAGATTGAGGAAGCCAGAGGGGTCAAGGACACTACAATAAGACCTACAGAGTCAACTAACTGGAACCCATGGACCTCACAGAGACTAAACCACCAACCAAAGGACATGCATGGATTGGACCAAGACCCACTACACATATGTAGCAGATGTGCAGCTTGGTCATCATGTGGGTTCACTAAAAATGGGAGTAGAGGCTGTCTCTAACTCTGTAGCCTGCCTTTGGATCTCTTTCCCCTAGCTGGTATGCCTTGTCTGGCCTCAGTGAGAGAGGATGCACTTAGTCATGCTGTGACCTAAGGTGCCAGGATGGGTTGGTACCCCTTAGGGGCCTCCCCTTCTCCAGAGAGGTTGGAATGGGGGAGAGGAGTGGGAGAGTAGGACTGGGAGGAGAAGAGGGAGAGGGCTGTAATCAGGCTGTAAAGTGATTAGATAGATAGATAGATAGATAGATAGATAGATAGATAGATAGATAGATAGAAGAGGTTCAATACATTTCTAAAATTAAAAGTCAAATGCCAAAAGGTGGCCCACACATATCTGTAAGACTTAGAAATGAGGCAATGACCAGCATGTCTCTTGATGAAAAGCCATGGCTGGCATTGTGTCAGATTTCTAAGATTCATGGCCTTCTAGTTTCCAGGGAGCCTGGTCAGCTCTGTTTCACTGGGTCTACCATCCACAGCATAAGCAGCTTATCTCATGGGCTCGAACCCTCTCGCTTCATAGCTGCTGCTGTCCTTGGTGGTCATACCATAGTGCTGACATCTCCAAAATGTTTGGGTCTCCACTGCACCAGGGATATGCTTTCGCCAACAGCCTCTCTTGGGATTCCTTCAGAGATTCTAACCCTGATATATGGTGCCAACCTTCAGCCTCCTCCATTGCCTCTTTAATCCTGGGCCTTCCAATTCCCTGAGGTTGCACCATCATCAGTGTCCTCTCTTGGTCTTTGATAATGCCAAACCTCAGCCATTCTCTGTGTTCCCCTCCATGTCTTCCAAGGCAATGCCCCCCCCCCAGCCACTGTTACACAACCAAGTTCGGCTGCCCACATGAGATACAGATTTTCCACCCTCTCAACCACAGGCTCTGTGTGCTAACCCTGAGGAAATACACCCAGAATTATAGCCCTAAATGAAACTACTGTCTTCCTAATCACCACGGGTTTCTCAGCTCCAGCTAACCAGAAACCGCTGTTTCATTAAAGCAAAGGTTCACTTCAGTGGTGCTGGCCTCTTAATCACAGCCAGTTCTTCAGTCCCAGATGACAAGAACCACATATTCTTAATTCAAAGTATCAACAACCCCATAGAGTCTTTGAGGAACTCTCAAACTTCCCCATGAAATTTTATAACCTGGGTCTCCATCATCTGCACTACTCTAAGATTTATCATCTTAGTTCCCAGACTGGTTCACCAAGCTCTGAATGCTCAATAGCTTTTCCAGCTCAAAGTTCTGATGTCATTCTCCAATCATTTCCAAAATAATACGGTCATGTCTGTTGTACCCCACTCCTGGTATAAATTTTGTTAAGATTTGCATTGCTGTGGTAAAACACCAAGACCAAAAGCAACTTGTGGAGGAAAAAAATTTACATCAGTTTAGACTTCTACATCACAGTCCATCAGTGAAAGTAGTCAGGGCAGGAATTCAAATAGGGAGGCAAGGACTGATGCAGAGGCCATAGAAGAATGCTGCTTACTGGTTGACTCCCATGGCTTGCTCAACTTGCCTTCTTATACCACTTCAGGTCTACCTTTCCATGGGTAGCAACACCCACAATGGGATGGGCTCTCTCACATCAATATATATAATAAGGCAAATGTCCATAGGCCAATCTGTTGGGGGCATTTTCTATACTGAGTTTCTCTCTTTCCAAATGACTCTAGCTTGTGACAAATTGACATAAAACTACCCAATACAAGGTCTCAGAAAAAAAGGCTGAATGCACAACTAATACCTCTGCTGCAATGCCAGTTCATGAAGAACAGACACCTGGCTTCCTCCAGCTTTGAAAGTGGACCTGGCTCTGATCAATAAGCTATTAGAAATATGATGCACAGTTGTAAAAAAAAAATAACTTCTTTCTAGAGGAAGTGCACAGATGAGGGCACTGCCATTGTCTATGAAAGTCAATACCCCTGCCATGAGGCAGTGGCTATGGCCCAGCGAAATCTGTGGCTTTGCTAGGCAGAGATAGTCTCAAAAGCCTGCAGAAACAAGACTCTGAGACTTTTGTTTTTTTGCCTACACATTATTACAGTTCTGTTGTCTTGAAAATTCAATATATGCAGCCTGCCCTTCTGGGCACTTTATCAACTGGTCAGCCCCAACAACCTTTTATTACACTGTCTGGAATGCTCTTAAAAATATTTTATCATAGACAGTAGGATATTGTATGTGTGCCAGTTTATTTAAGTTACAATTTTAGAAGGGACAGTTGCCCTAATGAAAAAAACTGGAGGGCTGAGGAGATGGCTCAGCTGTCTAAGCATTTGTTCACAAGCAAGAG
The DNA here is from genome assembly GCF_030254825.1 of Meriones unguiculatus. Lineage (NCBI taxonomy): Eukaryota > Metazoa > Chordata > Mammalia > Rodentia > Muridae > Meriones > Meriones unguiculatus. The sequence continues at coordinate 98,865,570 of NC_083351.1, forward strand.
GACCAGAGGTCAGATCCCAAAACACACGTGAAATGCTGGGCAGGCATGGGCTCACCTCTAATTCCAACTTCAGAAGGCAGGAGCAGGAAGTTCCTAAAGAGATCGGGATAGTGATATCAGCCATTAAGTGAGCTCTGAGGCTGAGTAAAGGACCTTTCATCAGAAGAATAAGAAGACCAAGCAGGGAAGATTCATGGCATGAAACTTGGGCCTCTACAAATGTATTCCACATGTGCAGCCACAGACATGTAAGCATGCATAGACACATACATATACACATGTACATCCACACCACACACACAAATATATGAAAGAAATTTTTCTAAAAATTAGCAATATGCAGAGCCCAGCAGTGGTCAAGTCAGGTCCTAGATAATAGCCAGCATGCCACAAGATAAATGCACCTGTTATTTGCATATCCAACCTGGCTCATTCTGATCTGTGCACTCAGTAGCAGGGATGTGAGCTCACTGTTTGAAATGGAGGCCTATAAGCGTCAGTGGAGAACGTTAGGAACAGTTTCTAATTTCTATTAAAAGTAAAAGTATTCAAGAAATCCCTGTACACTGGCATATAACTGTTAGGAAACCTCACCATTACACAAGTACTGGAGTCCTCAGAGATCTGCTGTTCTCCTCTTCAGAATAAGGTTGTGCCCTTCTGTATCTCAAGTCTAAACACTGGCACAAAATTTTTCTGCTTATACAAGGTAGCCATAAACTCAGAGCCTACCTCTCCATAACACGAAATCACACAGAACTAAACTTCATCCACTTTACAGACCCATGTGGATTCTCTGTCTTTTGTTTTACTTAACAAACATTTATATAGGAACCGTCCAGATAGGCACCTCATTTTCATCTGAGACTTGCTTTCATGAGAATGTAGCATTAATGATACAGGAGAACAGATTAACTTAAGTCAATTTAAATTGTTTGGGCCAGTCTGTAAATTAACTGCCTTCTCCAAGACTCCTATGATACCTAGCCTTACTTCCCTAACTATCCCTTCTTTCACCTCCTCCCAGTACGCAGCTTCCCCAGGTAAAGTCTTTAGTTTGTTTCATGACTGGGAAATCATGCTGGGTTCCTGTCATCTTCTCATGAGCACTTTTTGACCTTTGGCTAAGAGTAACATCATCTGCTTATCCAGTGGTCATCAACCTCCTTAATACTTCAACCCTTTAATACAGTCCCTCATGTTGTGATGACCCCAACCATGAAATTATTTCATTGCAACTTCATAACTATAATTTTGTTTCATAAGTATGTGAATCAAAATAATCAGGATATCTGATATGTGTCCCCCAAAGGGGTCATGACCTACAGGTTGAGAGCTGCTGGGAAGCTTTGGAACTTGGACTGAGCCATACTACCAGCCTCCCAGGGTCTTGAGCTTGCAGATGCCTGTTAGGGGACTTTTCAGCTTCTATGATCTCATGAGACCATCTTTTCAACAAATCCTATCTACTCATTGATCTACCTGCTCTCTTGCTTGTTATCTGCTTTCTCTTGGTTCAGTTATTTTGGAATTCTAACTAACACATGGTCCCATCAGCAGCCCTGGTTAAACTCAGTGGATCACAAAACAAAACCAAAGGACAGAAAGGCAGAAAAGGGATTTGTAGGGAGGCTGGAGGATAGAGTAGGGCTGAGGGTAAAACTAATTAAAATTCATTTTGTATGTATAGGAAAATATCAAAAATTAATTTAATTCATAAATTAATTCTAAAATGCACTAAGTATTTTGCACCTCCATAAGGAATGAGTATAATTTCTGAACACAGAAATGCTTAATAACTGTACACACTACTTCTGCCTCATCTGAGAGCATGAACATTATGGCTAAAAAAGGGAACCCATCGCATGGCTCCAATGAATAATAAATGATCCAGGAGAAAAAGCCTCATGCTGATGATTTAGTGAACTTCTGCACGTTCACATTAGTACAGTGGGAAGACATCATTATTAGACTTCTAGAACTCCAGGAACCGTGGCTATTTTCCTCCCAGAAGACTCAGGAAGATCTTCATAAATTCCTCTAGTTATTTCTTTAAAGGGAGGTATTGTTAATGGTCTAAAGGAAGCTCAGTGTGCAATTGGTGGGTTACAGTTAACAGTCTACCACCTTCTACCTAACTCTCAGCAAATTGTTTAATTTCTTTGAGCCTCCAGATGCTCATATGCAGAATAAAACTGCCATTAACCCAACAGGGTCATTGTAAAGACTGAGTACAGTGTTCTTCTTAATCTAAATGCTGTTCAAGTATAAGTTATTATCAAGTGTTTACATTCAGATAATCTTGAAACACTTGTTAGGAATAAAAAGCCCATTAATTTACACAAATAACCCGAAGGAAATAACCTATGTAAAGAAAGGATTCTATGTTTTTAAGTCCTTCTAAAGTTAAAAATGCTGCACTTCAGAAGGGCTCGCTTTGGTTACTAAAATTGGATGATGAATATGGGTTTTTCACAGACCTGCTGTCTCACAGCTGGCGCTTTCTCATTTCTTCTCACGATGAAAATGGGGGTTACAGCAGAAGTGTGGCCTGTTCTGTGGGCAGTCGGAAGACTCTGATAGTGCTGTGTGTGCTCTCACGCCGGAGTACAAGCAGATCTGCCTGTGCTCCCTGGGCCTGGGAGGCAAACTGCATATCATGCCCGGAACATGGAGAGGATTTGCAGTTTTCAACTTCAGTTATTTTCTGTGAATGACAAAGCAGGCAAGCATTCTATTTCTGCCTAAAGACGGGTTTTATGAGATCATAATTCCCATTCTTAAGATGGTTCACTTTGTTCCCTGAATTATCAGTAGAAAGAAGTCAGTTGGCTTTATTAAACAGGTTCTTTCTGCTTTAGTCAGCCAAGCAGTTGGAAATGTGCTAAAAAGATGGTGAAAGCCACTGAACAATTTATCTGAAGGGAACAAAAGAAAAAGACAATAGAAGCCTGAGATTATAGAACCCGCTTTCTGCTTTTCATTGATCTATAAACACACACTTTAAAGACAAAACATGGGGAGAGAATGTATCCTCAGTATAGTCTCTCAAATTTTAACTTTAATTAATTCTGAATTTCATACAATACATTTTCTAATTACACAGAAACTTGCGCCTGAATTCTAAATAGCATGGCTATGGTTCTGCAGCCATCTTTCTGCTCCTAAACACTAAGCTTTAAACCACCAATACATATCTTAGGTTAATTAAACGGATCATTTGTGTTGCCTATCAGTTGTTCATAATGAACTGATACCTTTTCAGCTCTAAAATTACTATCCAAGATAAATATCCGCTCTCAGACTCATATATCTCCTGTTATTATTAGTGGAGAAAATGTGAGAATAAACTATTTAGCATAAAGCACACTTCTCAGACATGAGGGGGGCCTCGTTTTTAAAGTACCTCCAGATATGTAGTTGTCCTGGCAGTAATTAGACTGACATTCTTTGAGTACCTTCTTCCTTGCATAACCTGAAGCCTGAGAGCAGGCTTCTCAGTCCCAGAGAATTGCATCATTTTCTTATGCAGTTGGGAAACTACTGACTGGCTTCAAAGTGAGCTTTCCTTCTTGGTCATCTCTTCACTGCTCTCAAGACAAGATAGAAGAGCAAATGCCCAGCATGCTCCAGGTTCCATTTCCCAGGCCTCTATCCCAAACCCGTAATCTCAGAGACCAGCAACCATCAGGGAACAGCTGAGTCTGCTAGCAGAGGCATGGTCTGACCCCAGGCCATCTGAACCCCCCACAGCATCCTCCGGGCTCCATCTCCCCAGGGCTCCATTTCCCGGGGCACCATCTCCACCTGCAATCCTGGAGTCCAGCAACCATCAGGGAACAGCAGACTGGCATTGAACTGGCAACCCTCAGGGAGCACCAGAAGCCACCATGGAGCTGCAAAGACTGGCAACCATCAGGGACAAACAGTTCTTGGCATGTCCTCATTTTCTGGGCCCTATCTCCACCTGAAGTCTGACAGACCAAAAGCCACCAAAGACTACCAGCTCTCCATGTATCTCCAGAGGCCTACCGCCACACAGGAAAACCAGAGGACTGCTGCCATCCAGGACCACCAGCTCCACCCACAATCCTAGAGGCCTACTACCATGAGGGACCACCAGGATTGCTAACAACAGGGATAACCAGATGATTAAAGGTCAGTGTAAGAACACAAGGCCATATGGCACCACCAGAACCCAGCTCTCCTACTTCAGCAAATCCTGGATACCTTAACAGACATAAAGTGCAAGAAAACAATCTTAAATCTTATGTTATAAAAATGAGAGATCTTGATAAAGGTAAATAAACCCCTCAAAGAAATCCAGGATCAAACAGGTAAATGAATTGAACAGAACTGCTCAAGATTTGAAAATGGAAATTGAAGAAATAAAGAAAACACAATATGAGGCAATTCCAGAGATGGAAAACCTAGAAAAGAGAACAGGAAAATAATAAAAAAATTAAAGAAAAAAAAAAAGAGATCAGGAACTACAGTTACCAGCAGAATACCAGAGATAGAAGAGAAAATCTAGAGTATAGAAGATGTGATTGATCAGTCAAAGAAAATCTTAAATCTAAAAAGTTCCTAACACAAAACATCCAAGTAATCTGGGACACTATAAAAAATTAATAATAATAGGAATAAAAGGAAAAGAAGACTCCTAGCTTCAAGGCCCAGAAAATATTTCAACAAAATCATAGACGAGAACTTCCCCAACGTAAAGAAAGAAATGCCTATAAATATACAAGATGCTTACAGAACACCAAATAGATTGGGCCAGAAAAGAAAATCTTTTTAATAAGCAAAACACTAAATATACAGAACAAAGAAAGAATATTAAAAGCTGCAAAGGGAAAAAAAAAAAGGCCAAGTCACATGTAAAGGCAGACTTATCAGAATTACAGCTGACTTCTCAACAGAGACTCTAAAAGCCAGAAAGGTCTGGGCAGATATTGCACAAACACTAAGAGAACAGAGATATCAATCCAGACTACTAAACCCAGCAAAATTTTTAATCACAATAGATGGCAAAAATAGGATATTCTATGACAAAAACAAATTTATCTATAAACAAATCCAGCCCTACAGAAGATACTACAAGAAAAACTCCAACCCAAGGAAGCTAACTATACCCTAGAAAACACAGGAAATAAATAATCTCACATCAGCAGAAACAAAAATGGGAAGCAAAAACACACCACACACATACACTCTACCAACAACTACATCAAAATAACAGGAATTAACAATCATTAGTCTTAAATATCGCTCAACATCAATGGACTCAATTCCCAAATAAAAGGACACAGGCTAACAGAATGGATGTGAAAATAGGACCCACCAATATGCTGCACATAAGAAACATACCTCAGCAATAAAAATAAATATTATCTCAGAGTAAAGGACTAGAAAAAGGTTTTCAAGCAAATAGACGTAAAAAGCAAGCTAGAGTAGCCATTCTCTTATCTAATAAAATAGATTTCCGGAAAAAATTAATAAAAAGAAATGTGGAAGAATGCTTCATACTCATTAAAGGAAAACTCCATCAAGCCAACATCTCTATTCTGAACATCTCTGCCCCCAGATGCAAAGGAAGGAACCACATTTGTAAAAGAAACATCATTATACTTAAATCACACATCAAACCCCATACATTAATAGTGGGAGACTTCAACACCTGACTCTCTTCAATGGATAGATCATCAAGACAGAAACTAAATGGGGAAATAAAGATACTAACAGACATCATGAATCAAATGGACATAACATATATACAGAAAAATCACCCAAACACAAAAGAATATACATTCTTCACAGTACCTCACAGACATTCTCCAAAATTGACCATATACTTGGTCATAAAGCAAGCCTTAACATATGCAAGAAAACTGAAAAAAGAAACAAAACAACAACAACAAAACGCTTGTCTTATCACACCACCATGAATTAAAGCTGGCCTTCAACAACAACATAAACAATAGAAAGCCTAAAAACTCATGGAAACTGAACAACTCTCTGCTCACTAACCGCTGGGTCAGGAAAGAAATAAACAAAGAAATTAAGGACTTCCTACAATTCAATGAAAATGAAGGCGCAACATACCCAAACTTATAGGACACAATGAAAGCAGTTCTAAGGAGAAAGTTCATACCATTAAGTGCCATTATAAACAATTTGGAGAATTTTCATAATAGCAACTTAAAAACACACCTTAAAGCTCTAAGAGAATGAAAAGAAGCAAACATATCCAAGAGGAGTATAGATAGCAGGAAATAATCACTCAGGGCTTAAATCAATAACTTAGAAACAAAAAGAACAATACAAAGAATGAATGAAACCAAGAGCTGATTCTTTGAGAAAATCAACAAGAGAGACAGCCTTTAACCATACTAACTAAAAGGCACAGAGACACAATCTAAATCAACAAAATCAGAAATGAAAACAGGAACATAACATCAGACATTGAGGAAATCCAAAGACTCATTAGGTCTTATTTCAAAGCCTGTATTCCACAAAATAGAAAAATCTAAAGGACGTGCATGATTTTCCTGATAGATTTCACTTAACAAAGTTAAATGAAGATCAGGTAAATAGTTTAAATAGCCCAATAACCTCTAAGAAAATAGAAGCAGACATCAAAAGTCTCCCAAGGGGGGGGGAATATATATATATATATATATATATATATATATATATATATATATATATATATATATTCAGGGTCAAATGGTTGTATTCTCTAAGATTTTCAAAGAAGAGCTGGTAATCATACTCCTCAAACTATTCCAAAAAAATAGAAATTGAAGGAACATTACCAAACTCATTCTTTGAATCTGCAGTCACCCTGATAACTAAATCACACAAAGACTCAACAAAAAAGGGATATTCCAGACCTATTTCCCTCATCAACATTGGCCCAAAACACTCAATAAAATACTTGCAAAATACTGAATCCAAGAACAATCAAATACATCATCCACCATGATCAAGTAGGCTTTATCCCAGGGATGCAGGGATGCTTCAACATACAAAAGTCAATCAATGTAATTCACAATATAAACAAATTGAAAAAAAATCACATGATCATCTCATTAAATGCTGAAAAAGCCTTTGACAAAACCCAACTCTTCTTTATAATAAAAATCTTGGAGAGAACAGGGATACAAGGCCCATACCTAAACATAGTAAAGGCAATATAAAGCAAACCAACAGCCAACATCATATTAAATGGAGAGAAACTCAGAGCAATCCCATTAAAATCAGGAATAAGACAAGGCTCCCCACTCTCTCTTCATATCTCTTCAACATAGTACTAGAAGTTCTAGCTAGAGCACTAAGACAACTAAAGAAGATCAAAAGAATACAAATTGGAAAGAAAGAAGTCAAACTATACTTACTTATTCACGGATGATATGTTAGTATATATAAGTGACCCCCAAATCTCTACCAGAGAACTCCTACAGCTGATAAACTACTTCAACAAAGTGGCTGAATACAAAATTAACTCAAAAAAAAATCAGTAGCCCTCCTATACACAAATGACAAATGGGCTGAGAAAGAAATTAGTAAAACAACACCCTACACAATAGCTACAAATAATAAAAAGTATCTTGGTGTAGCTCTACTAAAGCAATTGAAAGACCTGTATGACGGGAGCCTTAAGTCTCTGAAAAAAGAAACTGAAGATGATATCAGAAGATGGAAACATCTCCCATGTTCATGGATCAGAAAGATTAACATAGTAAAAATGGCCATCTTACCAAAAGCTATCTATAGATTCAGTACAATTCCCATCAAAGTACCAACACAATTCTTTACAGATCTTGAAAACATACTCTCAACTTCATATGCAAAAACCAAAAAACCCAAAATAGCTAAAACATTCCTATACATTCCTAAAGTAAAAGGTATCTTCATCCTTGATTTCATACTATGCCACAGAGAAATAGTAATAAAAACTGCATGATAGTGGCATAGAAACAGACTGGTTGACCAATGGAATCGAATAGAAGACCCAGAAATAAACCCACACACTAACGGATAATTGATTTTTGACAAAGAAGCTAAACCCATACAATGGAAAAGGGACGGCATCTTCAACAAATGGTGCTGGTCTAACTGGATGTCTACATATAGAAAAATGCAAATAGATCCATAGTTATCACCCTGCACAAAACTAAAGTCCAAGTGGATCAAAAACCTCAACATAAAACCAGGAACACTAAATAAATTAGAAGAGAAAGTGGGAATCAGCTTTGAATTTGTTGTCACATGAGACAATTTCCTGAACAGAACACCAACAGCTCAGGCTCTAAGATCAACAATTAAATGGGACCTCCTAGAACTGAAAAGCTTCTGTAAAGCAAAGATCACTGTCACCAGAACAAAACAGCACCCTGTAGATTGTGAAAAGATCTTCACCATCCCTACATCTGACAAAGGGCTAATATGTAAGATACATAAAGAACTCAAGAAATTAAACACCAACAAACCAAATAATTCAAAAAATGGGGTACAGAGCTAAACAAAATTCTCAACAGAGGAATCATGAATGTCAGAGAAACAAATGCTCAACATCCTTAGTCATCAGGCAGATGCAAATTAAAATGAGATTCCATCTTACACCTGTCAGAATGACTAAGATAAAAAACTCAGGTGACAGCATATGATGGCGAGGATGTGGAGAAAGGGGAACATTCCTCTTTTGCTGGTGGGAGTGCTAATTTATACAGCCACTCTGGAAGTCAGTCAGTTGCTTTCTCAGAAAACTTGGAATAGATCTACCTCAAGACCCAGCCTTACAACTCCTGGGCATATACCCAAAAGATGTTCCACCGCACAACAAGGACATTTGCTCAACCATGTTTATAGCAGATTTATTCATAATAGCCAGAAACTGGAAACAACCCAGATGTCCCTCAACTGAAGACTAGATAAAGAAACTGTGGTACACTTACACAATGAAATACTACTCAGCTAATAAAAAACAAGGAAATCATGAAATTTGCAGGCAAATAGATAGTAAAAAATATCTTCCTGAGTGAGGTAACCCAGACCCAGAAAGACACACATGGTAAACACTCACTTGTAAGCAGATATTAGTCATATAGTACAGAATAAGTATTCTACAATTCACAAAGATACTTAGTAACATGGAGGGTCCAAGGGAGGATGCTTGGTTCTCACTCAGAAGGGGAAAGAGAATAAGGAAGCAGGAGTGGTTGAAGAGAAGCAACAGGCTAGGAGAGGGAACATTGAGGAAAAGGAGGGGGAAACCAGATGTGGGGAATGCAGGGGTGGGAGGCCAGATGGTCTGCAAAGAGAAGAGAAACCATAGGCAGGGGCATCCTTGCATCTCTGTGACAAGCTGGAGACCTATGACAAAGTATGCAGTTAACTCTATCTGAGACCTCTAGTTGCAGGAGTCATGGAGACTGAAGAGGCTACCCTATAACCAGACAGGATTCCTAGTAAAGAGAAGGGAACACCAAACCACCTACAAAACCTTTGACCCAAAATTTACCCTGCCTACAGGACATGCAAGGATAAAGACAGAACAGAGATTGAGGGAATCTCAACGCCTAGCCCAACCTGAGATCCACCCGTTGGGAGAGCGCCAACCCTTACACTGTTCACAACACTCTGCTATGTTTGCAGATGGAAGTCTAGTGTGGCTGTCCTCTGAGAGGCTCCAGCCAGCAATGGATCGAATCAGAAGCTGAGACCCACAGCCAAACACTGGCCAGAGCATAGGAAGCCTTGTGGAATAATAGGAGGAAGGACCTGGAGGGGACAGAATCTCTAGAAGAAGACCAACAGAGTCAATTAACCCTGAGGGGGGTGCCAGGGGCTGGGGGGAGGCTTGCAGACACTAAAGCACCAACCAAAGGACCATGCATGGACTGGACCTAGGCTCCCTACACATATTTACGCAATGGACAGCTCATGCTTCATGTGGTTTCCCTAGAAAGGGGAGCAGGGTAGAAGGAGCTGTGTCTGACATAGTCTCCATTGCATTCTTTTCAATCACTTCCTTCTAGCAGGGCTGCCTTCCCAGGACACCGTGAAAGAGGATGTGTGCTTGGTCCTGATGTAACTAGATATGCTGGGGTGAGTTAGTGGGAGGGCTCCCTTTTCTGAGGGGTAAAGGAGGGTGGATGGGGGAAAGGAAGGGAAAGAAGGAAGAGACCTAGAGGAGAGGAGAGAGGGGACTACGATTGAGATGTAAAGAGAAAAACTAACTAAATGAAATAAAATATCGCCTTTTCATTGCTTGACTTCTGAGAAGAAGGGGAGAGGAGGAAGGAGGGTGTGTGAGAGTGAGATGAGAGGAGAGGAAGAACGGAGTTTCAATCAGGCTGTAATGTGATTAAATAAATAAGTTAATGAAAAAAGAGAAAGAATTCTTCAAGTCACAGGAATAAGGTAGAAGCTATGTGTGCATTAGCTTCCTCCAAAGCTAAACTCATTTTATCTGGAGATGTTGCAGGCCTCTGGTGACAAAACAGAATGTCAAAGCCTAGCCCACAGTGCTCTGTCACCTCCAGATGGCACATCATACATACAGGTTTCATCCGACATTCTGTAACACATACCAGCGTTTTTTGGCAAGAAGGTATCAGTCTGTTCCTGGAAATTGCAGACCCAGTTCTTGAGCCCTCAGGAATTCCTTAAGAGCTTGGCAGGGTTGAGACAGAATCAGCAATTAAGACAAAGGAAGAAGAAAGGCATCCGGTGCTAAACCAAGAACAGACCTGCACAGGAGAAAAGAGGCAGAAAAACCCTCAAGCTGCCTGCACTCCTGCCCAAAGAATAGAAGAGCCTAACAACACTACCAGTATCTTGAGAGCCACTCCCTCCATTCAATAAAGGGTATCACCATCAATCTTTGTGCTAATGTACAAACCTAACACTGAGACTTTCTGGCTAAACTGGCTAAAGATTTGGGGAGTAAACTGAATTTTTGTTGAACATCTTTAAAATGCAATCTGTTATTAGAAGAAGTATTCTTTTTCGGGACCCTATAAGTACAAATAGACAACCCCTCAGATGTAAAGTGAAACTAGCTCACATGTGTAAATATTTTAAACTATCTCTAATAAAATATTGCAGAGGAAAATTAGATAATCTTACGTGCTTGAGGATAAATCTGCACACACGTGAGGTACAAAAGCAACAGAAGACTGCAAAGGACCATTCCCTGTTCTGCTCCCACTTTCACAGCCCAGATTTTCTGAATTTGGGTGCCAAGGGGTTACTTCCATTCCCCAGCTTAAAAATAAGACAGGAAGCTCAGTCTCCATGTGGATCACCTAGTAAGGGGACCAGGGACTGTCACTGATAAGGACTCTGGTGCATGCTTCTTGATCGCTGTCCCTGGACAGGGCAGCCATGCCATACCACAAAGATAGAGGATGCAGGCAGTCCTGAAGAGACTTGACAGTAGGTAAGGGAAGAGGGCTCCCCCCTTTCTGAGGACTAAAAGAGGGGGATAGAGGAAAAGAAGGAGGCAGGGTGGGACCAGGAGAAGATGAGGGAGGGTGCTATTATTGAGATGTAAAGTGATGAAAATTTTAAAATAAATTAAAAATAAGCCAGCAAGACAGTTGAAGATGAAACCTTGAGTGAGCACCGACTGAGAAGAGATGTATAAAGACTGTCTATTTTAAGTACTTTCTAAGTGATAACTAGAAGTGACTCCCAAGGTTGCTTTATAATTTGTGGAACATCTTTTGGAACAACAGGTAAAAGTGGAGGCGTGCAGAGGTATCACAAACAGCCTGGCATCGTTCTAAGGTAAGCTCCAGCCTCGTATTCTATTATTCCAATGATTTTATCCCCTTCCATGATGAAATGCACCAAATTATATAAGCAGAAACCATTGGAAATTCGTTGGAAATAAGGAATTTCTCTGTATTTTATGATGACCATGCTCAAGTGGATATAATTTATGTTGGAAAGTGTCCGGAGCCGTGACTCAGCGGCCTGCTTTGATATTTAAATCTCGGTGGAGAGATGGCTTTTAGCAGGTCTTTACTAATGGCAGAGGAGAACTTGCAAGTCCATCTCCTTTTGTTTGTGACAACAGGTGGGATAGCTTGTGAGGGTTACACCTCTTCCTCAGGCTCCTTGTGCAAATTAACCTATTGTTTTGAGATGTTTTACTGGCTAAAGTAACTCCGCAAAAAATAAAGTGGTCAGAAGGCTGGAGGCAGAGGAGGAGGCAGAGTCTTGAGACTGGCTGCTGGCACTGCTTGCTGAGGCAGTCTGCCTTTTGCTATGGCTGTCGAGTCTGGACCTTTAAAAGGTTTCCTGTGTGCTGTGTGTTTATTTTATTAATATTAATCCTCACACCCGACTCAAGAACCGTTCAACTCTGCCCGGCTGGCCCCGGCAGGAAAGAACATTACTGGCTCCATTTGGTCCTGATGACTGTTTATCAGAGACAACCTATTTCTGAGGAATAGCTGTTTGAAACTTCGTCTTCTCTCTTGGAGTCCATGCTACCAATACCATGATTCAGGTGCACTACCATTTCACTTTGTGGGTCTTATTCATCCATCAATTTGCCAAGTCCTTCCGTGTGAAAAATAGGCCCCGAGAAGTCTGCAAAGAAAAGTAGGACATAGTTCTTAACTTTCAAGTAGCTTTAATAGTGAATTTGATATTAAAAGTAGAACAATTGGCTGGATGAACAAGGGGTGATGACTGGGTCAGTTCAAATGAATACCAAAATGACACAGAGGCTGAAAAAGATGAAGCACTGCAGACGAGGTTGGTGGAAATTTTAAAGTAAAACATGCTTCTTACAGAAGGACCATCTTGTGGGAACAAAGCTATCTTGGGCTCTGTACAGACAGAGATAACACCACCGCTCTAGTGGAGACAGTGTTCAGGCGTAACTTATATGTGGGGAAGGACGTTTGCTCATCTGGAAAACCATGTGGCCAGATAGAAAGCATAGTGCTATTCAAACAATGAGAAAAGACATGACCATGTGTGAAGGATAAATTCATGAGTGAACTTTATGTTCTCTTCTGTCTTAAAGGGGGACATTGCAAGCTTTTAAGTGATGAACGTACATCATAAATGTTAAATTGTCTTCATTCAGAATGAGTACATTGGAAGACCCAAAGGCAGAAAACAAGACAACCCATGGGAAATTATTTCAGTTGTATACGCCAGAAGTTAAGTGAGTCTGTAGTCTAAACCAAACTGAGGTAGAAAGCCTGGAAATAAAGTTGTTCTAATAATTTAGTGGAGAGGGGAGAAAAGTACAACTACAGTAGAAAGATAGCTTTGGCAGGTGCCTTATATAATAGATTGCCCTTTGCTTATTCCCCCCATGGATTTTTTTGCTTTAACTGACCACCGAATAATTGCTTTGGCACTAAGCAATTTATCATCTTCCTAAGTCCAGACCAGCAGACATGAACTAGAAGGATTTTAGAAATATTGGGTTTAGTAGACTACAAGATATCATTGCTGCTAACCTTCTGCAGATATCTGATATTACCTCTGCCTCATGCATTTCACCAGCAAAGAATGTCAACGTATCACTGTTGGTACCAGGGATAAACTTTAAACTCTTACACTTGCTGGATAATTGAATAGCATGCTGCATGCTTACTAAATTCTGATGGAGCTATAAAGTATTTATTACACATTTCTTATTCATAAATAAAGTTATAATTTCACATGTAATAATTATACATATATGAATTCCATTTAGGAACATTCATAGTGGTGACATGTGCTAGACTGGTCTTGTTTTGAGTTTTCCCCATAGGGTTGTCCTATCTCCAAATCTCAGACTCACAAGCCCTATGAAGCAGTCAACATCCCCAAGGTTATTCCATCTATGGCCATAATTTAGCTAGCTAGCAAGTAATGGCATAATTTATTTAAAAGATTGCCTTCCAGTTTCTGGTCCAGTATATAACTGATATTACCACTACATCTTAATAGCAATTAGAAGTCAAATGTGTACTGAAATAAAGACAAGAATGGCAAGATATGCCTGTGGGTGCAATAGTGGCACAATTTTTGTGGGGTCAACCAAATGCTCTCAAATTGGATTAAAGGAGAAAACACATGCCTAATATTTCAAATCTGACTAGAACTCATGGTTGGAAGTTGAACAGGCCTTCAAGCTTAGACCTACTGTTATTATTTTGCTAAATGGACATAGAATCAAATAATTCCCTAAATCTATGTATCTCCATCCACATACGAATGCGGTTCTCAAACCTCATCAGATAAATTTCTTTGTGAGGTGAATGAGGATTAATTTAGAAACCTATAACAGGTCAAAGTGTGGAAAATAACTTACTGTGGAGTCCAATGCTCGGATTCAACGGGACACACCTCTCCCTACAGCCTCTCAGGAACTACAACGGAAAAGAAGCAGAAAGATGAGAAGAATCAAATCAGGGGTCCAGAAGGACCATTGCATTAATGAGTTATCAGCAGCTGTGATTTCCTGCACAAGACCAAGACAGTCAACATTTTCCCTAGTGGAGAAAGGCTCCTCTGCCCTACCCCTAGCTGAAGAGCAAAGGAGAGCTGATGGCATCTTGAGAGAGAGACAGAGTTAGTTCTTTAAGAGCATAGTTTCTGGTAGGTCAAGCGTGCTCCAGGGGGTGGTTCCATACCCAGAAATACATGGAAAACACAAATTGGTGTTTATGGTTTATTAATATTTTAATATTAATATGAATTTGGGGACTAGGGAGGTGGGGTGGATCTGGAAATAGCTAAGGGGAGGAGTTGAGTGAACATAATCAAAAGAAAAACATTGCATGAAATTTCCAAGGAATTTGTAAGAATATTTATTTCAAATCCAAACAAAAAGTGGTTGGTTATTCTCGTAATGTCCATGCTACTACTGTACCAATAGGTATATCTTCTAGGCAAGTCACTATTACAGCTCACAGAGTTCATAGGTGGGTGAGACTGATGATTACTTTTCTCCTCCTCCAGTAGCATGTTCTAGCTAGTAGGAGGGAAGCTTACAGTTGAATACCAACTAGATTTGTCCATGTTCTACATCACAAGTATGTGGTGTCTTCAGGAATAAGGTCTTAAGCATCAGATTGCAGAGGGAAATCAATAGCATTTGCAAGTTGCAGTGTTTGGGGTTTATGTGACCAACAACTCAAAAAGAAGTGAACAGACCCGGTAGTAGGGGTTTTATTTGGTAGCATAGCATCTAGTTGAGGTTCTGTCTCTCTAATGAAATGGTGTCTTCATTATATTCTTTTTATGTGTACATATTTTAGAAAGCTTATAAGTAGTGGGTATTTATATAGCTTTCGAAAATATTTTTTGGTTGTTGGTTTTTTGAGACAAGGTTTCTCTGTGTAGCCTTGGCTGTCCAGGACTTGCTTTGTAGACCAGGCTGGCCTCAGACTCACAGAGATCCACCTGCCTCCCTGAGTGCTGGGATTAAAGACATTCACTACCACACCTAGCTGTTGAAAAGACTTTTAATGTTACTTATCTATAGTCCCCACAGTCCTGCTTCTCTCATATCCTCTCATTCTCCCACCCCCTTTAAAATTCCTGTTCTCGTTTCCTCTTTATCGCTTTCTGTTTGTTCGTTTGGGGGGTGGAGTTTGGGGTTTTTATTTTGTTTTGTTTTGTTGTTATTAGATATAGTGTTTATCTTTGTAGCCCTGGCTTTCCTGGAACTCTCCGTATAGTCCAGTCTGACCTAGAACTCAGAGACCCACCTGCCTCTGCTTCCCAAGTGTTAGAATTAAAGGCATGTGCCACCATGCCCAGCTAACCCTTTATAATCTATGTCCCCTTTCTCAGTGGAAGATTCCCTCCTCACCCTTGGTCCGTGGTTAGCTGCCTCAACTTTATGGTTATTCAGATTGAAACATATATAACTAAAGAACAAAATCTGACATTCACATATAGAAGAAAATATGCAATATATTTTTCTAGGTCTGGGTTACTTATTCAGAATGGTTGTTTCTAGCTCCATCCTCTTACCTATAAATTTTAACATTTTTTCATAACAGCTAAATTATATTCCATTGCATAAATGTACCACATTTTCACTCTCTAGTTGTCAGATAACAGACATTGTGCTGCTCAGTTTTTGTCAGTTGGTCACAACCTAGACATATATGAGAAGGAATTTTAAATATAAAAATGCCTTGATAAGACTGCCTGTAGGCAAGTCTGTGTAATATTTACCTAATTAGTGATCAATATGGAAGGGTCTAGTCCACTGTGGGTAGTGCCACACCTGGATGGGAAGTCTTGGAATAAATATATATAATATATTACATATATATATATGTATGTATATATATGTGTGTATGCTAAACAAGCCATAAAAATCAAGTAAGTAAGCAGTACTCTGCCATTAACTCTGCGTGAATTCTTGCCTCCGGGTTCCTGCCTTAAGTTTCTGCCCTGAATTCCCTGGATAATAGACTACATGCTATAACATGAAATAAACTCTTTTTTTCCACAAGTTACTTTTGATCTTGGTGTTTTGTCACAGCAATAGAAACTCTAATTAAGACAAACATCTCCACTCTTTCCAACTTCTGGCTATTACAAATAGAACAACAATGACCATGAATGATTAGGTATCTTTGTTGTAAGATATAGAGGCTTTTTGGTATATAACCAAACCAAAAGTGGTATATCTGGATCTGGTAGTAGGTCGCTTGTCAGTTTTGAGGAACCAATCATGATTATAAGAAAATTCCATTCGAAATAACCTAAAATATATTGTAAGAAATAACTAAGGAGATAGAAGACACATGCTAAAACAACTTTTGGAAATAGAGAAATTAAATAAGAAATTAGGAGACCATGATCATGGGCCAGCAAAGTTAATATTGTAATAATGGCCATGTCACAAAGGAAATTCATAGATTTGGTCCATTTCTTATCAAAATTTCAATGACATTCTTCAGAAAAACATTTTAAAATTCTAAAAAATATGAATGAAAGCAAAAACTCTAAATATCAAAGAGTCCAAGAAAATTAAGAAAACGAGAGTTATTGCCATATTTGATCTCAAATTATAATACAGATTTATTGTCATCAAAATTGCTTGACATTGACACAAAACATACACCAATTGAATAAAGTAGAGGACACAGAAATAAAGCTATGCAGGTGTCACTAATTGATTTTTTTTTTTACCAAAACACATTGGAAAAAAGCAGTTTTATAAAAAATGGATTTCCATAAGCTGAAGAATGAAACTAGACCCTATCTCTAATCCTATACAAGCAAAACTACACAAAATGGACCAAAGACCCAAATGTAAGTCCTAAAGCCCTGAAAACTCTAAAATTCCTAGGAGAAATATTTCAAGACCAAGGAATAGGCCTGGATGTTTAAAGCAAGACTCCAAACAGCTCAAATATAATAGCAGGGATTGACAAATAGGATTGCATAAACTTAAAATTTAAGAAGTCAGAGCAAACAATTAACCTAGCAAAGAATGGGAGAAACCTTTGCCTGCTGTTCATACAACTGGGATTAGTACCCAAAATATTAAAAGAATTCAGAAAATAAGCATCACAAAAATACAACCAATAAATGGATAAGTAGTTGAATAAATCGTTCTCAAAAACAGTAAAATGCCCAGTCAGCAGTACCTGAAGAAAATATAAGTATTCTTAGCCATGAGTTTTATGCAAACTGTACTTTGTACAAGCATGAATCTAAAATAGAGCAAACGCCTTAATGAAAGAAGTAAAACTCTGACAATGATTGAAGAAAATATAGGGAATTCGCTTAGATATAAGGCAAGGACTTTCTAAGAAAAATATCCCAGTAGCTCAAGAAATTGAATTAGAACTAAAAGATGGTATCACATGGAAGTTAAAAGTTTTATACAGAAAATGAAGCAACCAAGTAAAGAGACAGCAACATGCTGGAAGAAAAACTATGCTAGCTTGTGTCTGACTTAAGATCTATATTCAGAATACATACAAAACTAAAACATCAAACACCCCCCAAGTCCATTCCCATATCACCCTAGTCAAAATGACTCTCATAAAGAAAATAGCAAATGTTGGTGGGGAGTGGGGAAACATGAATTTTTGTACACTGGTGGTAAAGCATAACTTAGTCAAGCCAATATAAAAGTCAATAGGTAGGCTCTTCAAAAACAGCTGATGACCCAGCTATCCCACTTCTTAGTCTGTAATCAAATAACTGTAAGTCAGCATACCTCCAAAATATGTGGACATATACAGTCACTGCAGCACTATTTGCTATGGCCAAGACATGAAATAAAACAGATAGATGGTTAAGGCAAGTGTGGCTTATATTTACAATGGAATTTTGTTCAGTCATCTAGAAGTATGAAACTGTATATTTTGCTGAAAACTGGATGCAGCTAGAGATTATGCTGTGACAAATAAACTAGACTCAGAAGGGCAGATACAGTATTTTCTCTAATGTGTGGATCATATTTTTATAAATTACATTTGCCATACAATACTGTGATGTGATATGATATGATATGATATGATATGATATGATATGATATGATATGTTAGCAGAAGGTAATTCAGGTGAAATGAGACGGTTGGTGAAAAAGAGAACAAGGTAGAAGAAAAAGGGGAGAGAGTATGGGCTGTAAATATACTAAGAATACATGATGCACTTTAAAATAATAGTTTTCATGAAATGCAACAACATTAACAGTGAATGTGTACCAAATTTTAAAAAGAAAATACAACTCAAAATGTATCAGGTGCAATAAAAGCTTTGCTTAAAAGAAAGTTTACATCAGTGAACTTGTCTGTGAGAAAGAGAGAGATCTAAAATCAATCATCTAAGCATCTGTCTTGGGAAACTAGACAAAGAATAGCCAAGAAAATCCAGAGCAATCAGAAGAAAAGCAAGGGCAGGACTCGGGGAACAAATCAGTGACGGTTGAGCAGGAAACCAAGAAACAAACTCAGCTGCGAAATAAGAGAGGGTACATGTGACTAATATTACAGCTTAAAGAAGAACACCAACAAATATCAAAACTTAGAATAGTAAAACAGTACAATAAACTGTTTGATATCAAACAAGATGACTTAGGTAGAATAATCTTACTTGAAATTTACAATCTGTCAAAATACATAAGAAATACACAAGCTAGACAAATATGTGCACATATAAAGAATGGCATTAATAATTAATAACCTTCAAAACAGAAATCACTAGGTCTAGATATATTCACTAGTAAATTCTACCAGACATAACAAAATAATATCAATTTTCCAAAATTGTTTTCAGAATATAGTCACACATCAAATACTTCCTAACTCACATTATAAGGCCAGCATTATACCAATACTAAAACAAGGCTAATATATTCCAGGAAAAGAAAAGTAAAACCTAGTGTCTCGCAAGAGTATAGAAGCAACGCTTCTTGAGAACAGGTTAGCAAATCAGATTCAACAAGTTATATAAAGAATTACACACCAGGAAAGCTGAATGTTAGCTCAGCAGGTAATGGCACATGTGATCAAGACAACCCACATCCAGATCCTGTACTGTACATGATCAGAGGGAAGAACCAACTCCCTCGCTGGCCTTTGACCTCCACATGCAGATAAAGGCATATGTGCACCCAAACACATATACATTGGTTATTAATAATAATGTGGATAATGATAATGGTGATGATAAATGCAATAAAAATTAAAAAACTAATTGTACAGCATGGTCAAATAGGTTAGTTCAACTTTCAAAAATTACTATATATAGCCTTTCATACAAACATACAAAAAATCCCATTAACATTCTAAGGAGAGAAGAAATATTTGATAATAATTTAATATATACTCATATAAAAATTTTTGGCTAAAGCCAAAATCTATAAAAAGGGATTTTTATCAACTAGATTAAAAAAATCCACAAAAAAAAACCCCAAAGCTAATATCATATCTAATTGGGAGAAACTAAATATTCTTAAAGATACCAAAATTTAAAAAAAAAGATAATCCCCTCATTTTTTGTAGTGTACTGACAATTACAACTAACAAATAAGACAAGAAAATAAAATAATACATACATATAAGTAGATAGATAGATAGATAGATAGATAGATAGATAGATAGACAGACAGACATGGAAGGAAATAAAATTGTCTTTGCCAAGACATCTGCCAATTGTCAGATGCCAAGACTGTATGTGTAAGAAATATTCAAAAGAATCTTCAATAAGTGAGCTCAAACTGGTTAAAGCAATGTTGAAGAACATAAGATTAACTTTTGGGCATTGTTCATCTTACAATATACCAGCAATAAAGCAAAATGTGAAAATTTTTAAAATATATCATTTGTATTAAAAGCCTAAAAAATAAACTGAAGTTAAAGAAATCCAACGAATATATATTATATACTTGCATGAGAAATATATAAGAAAACTGCCAGAACGCTGCATGGAAAGATAGTCCATATCCATGAAAAAGAAGGTGCAGCAGGATACTTCTTCCCAATGCAAAGAGAGAGAGAGATAACTGGTTAATGTTCTGAGACTAAGAGCCTCCATTCTCGTCCCTAAATGGGACATCTCTGTTAGCCTCCACTAAGGGTCAGAGAACATATTAAAAGAGGAATGTAAGAGCAGAATGGGGAGGAATTCTCTGAAATGCTATCTTATAGACATGACTTGGCCTGCTGAAAAAAGATATTTCTATAGCCAAGACTAAGAACTGTCCAGATTCATGATTATAAACACACATATTTAGGAGCCAGTTTGACTGCATAACCATTTAGCAAAATAACAATTGCAGGCTCTACCCTAGAGTCCATGACCGCCCCAGCCATGGACTATCAAGCAGGATTACAGGAACAGACATGAGCTTCCTCCTGTAGAGCAGGCCTCAAATCCAATCAAAAAGTCACTGGTTTCCCCATTGCAGTCATGTCACTCCTGCACCAGTGAACATATCTTGCTTGGTAGGTTGGTATTGAAGTGCACAGTGTCCAGCATTAAGAAAGGCCACTGGAACATTTTCCACCCAGCAACCTAAATAGAACTTTCAAAAAATACCCATTTTAATAATGACAGGAGAACAAATGGTCTTGTATACATAACACAGATCAAGGTAAGACTCTTAACTGCTGGCTTGATCAGCCCAAAATGAATAATTGAATAACTGGGAGAGTGTGTGTGTGTGTGTGTGTGTGTGTGTGTGTGTGTGTGTGTCTATGTTATAATACCTAAAAGATAACAAAAGAATCTAACGTACCTCAGAAACATGGTAGTTATGTGCTAAATACAACACTATAGTCCCAACCCATGGAAGAAAAAAATTGTTAAAATTAAAAAACACCTTTTTTGCAAAGAGTACTGTCCAGTATTGTCTGAATACTTAGCAATGGTATTGAATAAGACTAGTCACAGTTCATAAGAAAGTATCTGTAAGATCTGACAAAAGACTGTTCTTCAAAGTGTAAAAACTCCAGGAAAAGGAAATGGCCACCTGAATCTAAAACTAGGTAAAAGATTTGAACAAACATATCATCAAAGAAAAGACAGAGTTCACAAACAAGCTTACAAAACATGTACCATATTGTATGAGTAAGGAATTACAAAAATCAAGTAAGACACGGCTAGACCACTGTCAAAACAGCCAGATCTAGGGACCCTGAATTTGCTGATGAATGTGAAGTAACAGGATCCCTCGTCACCAGAGGTAGAATATAAAATAGCAAGTCCTGGAAGTGACTTGGCCATTTCATATGAAAAAAATAAAACATATCACATTCTAAGCTATCCACAATTTGCACTCTTTGGTATTTATCTAAAGGAGTTGAGAATGTTTCCGCACAGATATCTATTGCAGCTTTATCTATAACTGCCCAATTTTGGAGCCAACTAAGATACATTCACTAAAGTGAATGGATAAATAAGCTGTTACGTACAGACAATGGAATGTAATTTGGCACTAAAGACGGCAAGCTATCAAGCCATAAAATAAATGGAAGAACCTTACATGTTTATTGTGAAGTGAAAGGAAACGATCTGAAATGGCCATATACTGCACAGTGGCATTGACGCTGAATTTAGGAAAGGAAAATCTAGAAGTGGAAAGAGAAAGATTGATAGGTAGAAACAGATTTTCAGGGCAATGGAAGGCCTCTGAATGATACTCTCGTGGAGCCGGCCGGCACGCCATTGTGCATTTCTGGAGACTGGTAGAACGCACAGCTCTAAGGGCAACTGTAGTGATTGTTGGACTGTGAATGGCAATGGGCTGTCAACGTTGGCTCATGGGGCTTAATAAATAGACCATTCTGAAGTAAGACACTTGAAGCTGTGTGTTTGTGGGTGCATTAGGATGTGCTGTAGCTGTTTGTACTCTCTGCTTAACATTGACTTAAAAAAAAAAACCTTCTCTGAAAAATCATGGGCTCTAAGGGTAAATGTACTACAATTATTTTTGCTAAACCGACTTAGTGTCAAACTTCTATGTCAATAAACATACCCGTGGATTTATGCAACTCTTGGCCCACATCAGAGAAACTCCTTTGTGCAGTGGGTGGGGTTAATCCAAAGACATGAGGCTGATCAACAGGAAGAGAATTAGTGTCTGTGGAATGCTCAGCCGTAAACAGAACATCAATATCACACCCCCATCTCCAGCAAGGCTTGAGGAAGAAGAGATGAAAAAGACTATATAAAAGTCAATGGCCCCAGAGTATTCATGCAAAACAGTGTGTCCTGGACACGACAGGACCACTGTAGTCATAGCAGCTGTGGCTGCCTACACAAGAGCTACAAGAGATCAGTCAGCATCCCTGCATGGATAGGGAAGGTCACGTAAGTCCCTATCCCCATCTGAGGAGCTATTGGCAGTTGAGAGCTACTAAGAGAGGGAGAATCAGCCTTCTTTAGGCTTGCCATTCTCCAGTGGATGGGCTCATACCCATGCACATACAGGTAACATACTGGACTCACTGCTTTGTTTTGTTTTTGTTTTTTGTTTTTTTGTTTGTTTGGAGGAAATAGCATGAAGTTGGGAGCATAATGCAGGGGCAAAAATCTGGGAGGAACTGTGAGGAGTAAAAGAATAAATATGTTCAAGATATATTGTAAGCATGTATGAAATTCTCAAAGAAGAAAGACAAAGTAAAAGTTGATGTAATATTTTAAAATCAGAGGTAAGTGACATTACTGCAACACAGATGAAGGTCAGGGCCAACAGATAAGTATGTAAGCAGATATACAGGGCCTATTACAAGACAAAATAAAACAATTAAAAAGTGAATTTAGTGTAATGAATAGCTACAAAAATAGAAAGAAAAGAAAAACGTGCATTTGTTATCTCCCAGTGTCTGTGGATTTAAACACCAACCTCTGCACATATCATCTTTGTCAAAGTTCTCTCATGGACTAAAAACAAGCTTATGGTCAGAGCTATGGTGTCAACTGAAAGGATCCACTCACAGGCCTGCTGGGGCTGTTGGCAACCTTCTGCTGTATCTGGGGTGTCTCTGCTGACTGTGAGGCTGCCCACAGCTTCTAGGCTCATGGACCTTTCCAACATAGCTGCTCATTTATGCATGCAAACCAGGAAGCGATAGAGAGAATAAAACCAACATGGAAGACGCTTCCCCTGAGGAGAGATATCCCAGCACCTTTGCTGTATTACATGAGTTACAAGCAAGCCTGGATGACATCCATACCCAAGGAGAGGCTGAACAATGCAAGAACACAAGCACCAGAAGGCCAAGATGGACTGCAGCCACAGAGAAACCACAGTGGATAGAGTCAGAGGACAGAGAAGCATCACAACTCTATGCAGGAAACAAAGAAACGCCATTTCTGAAAGGATTTTCAGATCTTTCATAGATTTTCAGTGAAGGAAAAAAAAAAAAACCTCAAACACCACTCTTTTAGGTGAATATTGTGGATTTGTTAGAACTCCCAATGCGGCAACAAAAACCAAGGATGGCTGACCACTTAGCACTGATAACCAATTGCGAGCTCTTCCTTAAATACTGTTTCTCTTGCTCCTTCAAAAGAGGCCACAAATTTCAGAGAGAATGAAGTCTAGGGTATATGGTTCAGGTTGGAGAGAGGGAATGGATAAGAAAAAATGACTCAGTTGTAAATTAATTTTAAAAGAACTAACACTAGGGTGGAGAGATGACTCAGCCATTACGAGCTAGGCTCACAACTCAAAAAGAACCAACAATTGCCTTATTATAAATATAACTTTTCTGGCTTCTTTTCAAGTTAGCTAGAACATATGTATTCCATCCTGGACACTAAATGTTTTAGCAGACTTAGCTTCAGACCTTTGATCCACGACTTGATGCCATCCTTCATAGTTCATGAACTGTCTATGCCTCCAAATTTTCTTCTGTAAAATTCAATTTAAATACCTGCTCCATGGAAATGTTTCAAGTGACATGAGCATGGGACCTAAAATTTACAATAAATGTTTACTTTCTTGTTTCATTTTTTTCTTGCTTTTATTCTTACTTCATCCCACTATATATATATATATATATATATATATATATATATATATATATTATATATATACAAATATATACACTTTATCCATACACACACACACACACACACACACACACACACACTGAACTACCATAAAAAGTAACAGACACTATTAACAACATACTGTCTACGGTCCTAAATGCTAGAAGTCCAAGTTCAAGTTGTTGGATACTTTGGTTGCTTCTGATTCTTCAGGTGCTACTTAGTTTATCACCATGTTCACACAACTACCCAAATGGTTGTTAATGCTTATTTCTCATTGGTTGTTTTTCTATGTCCAAATTTTCCTTCTTTAAGAACATTGGCTTACAGCAAACCTCATGCTTCTTCTAACTAGTTGCATCTGTATTGGCTTTATTTCAAATGAGGTAATGTTCTGAGGTACACAGTTAGAAACTCAACAGATGAAATTTTAATAATTGACAATTATGACACAATGCAATCCATAATCAATATATAAGGAATAAAAACATTCTTTTGTTCATTTATTCAGTTCTTTTAAAAAATCACTATCTAGCCAGGAGGGATAGCATATGCCTATAATCCCAGCACTCACGGAGGCAGAGGCAGGCAGATCTCTGTGAGTTTGAGGCTAGCCAGTGAGTCCAGGATGCCAAGGCTACACAGAGAAATCTTGTCTTGATAAAACAAACAAACAAACAAACAAAACAATAAAAAAAACACCAAACACTGTCTATCTTATGCTTCTAAATATAAATAGAACTACCATAAAATGACATTATAGCTAATTACAGCTATCAGCTAACAGTCGTTGCTGCTTTAATATCCAGTGATGTTAAATGAATTTATATGTTTAAGCCTCAAAACAACTCTTATGTTACAGAAGAGATGGCTCAATAGGTAAAGCGTGTAAATAAAAGCATGTGCACCAGAATTCAGGGCCACATAATCCATGAAAATGCATAGCAGGCATGGCAGGCAACCAATAATTCCATCACTCAGGAAGAGAGGACAGAAATCCCCAAACAAGGTGGTCAGTTAGACCATGTTAACTAATGAGCTTTGGGCTCAAATGCGAGATCCTGCCTTGATATATCGATTAGAGAGAAATAGAAGGAAATACCTCATGCCCAGCTTTGGCCTTTACACATACATACACCTGCATACATATATGCATGCACACACATGCTTATACTTACACACATAAGTAAAAACCGTTGCATACTTACTCTTGGCTTGCCCACTCTTCAGATGAAGAAACTAAGAACAGAGCAGTTCCACATAATAAGTAGGCAAAGGGATGTTTCTTGAAAGCACTGGAAATATGCTCCAGTGCCTACGGCTTTCCATAAACCTTGTGACTTTTGTAGAGGATGTGAAGAGACAGCATCTCTGAAAGAACATACTAAGACTCTTTCAGGTGCACATGGAGGGAAATACATTTAAAAGACGTTATTCTTCCAAGCTACTGTGACCCTTACAAAGAGGGGGCTTGGGGAAGATGGACAAAATAATGAGGGAGAAACACTTCTGTCACCCCTACAGAATGAGGAGTTGCTGTGGTTGCTGTGGAATGGCAAAATTTCCCTGGATTCTGCTTTGGGTCAAGGGACATGTCAGGGTTTTTCCAAAAGTGCTGTACTTGCCAATCTAAGCAGTGAAGAAAGATGAGGAGCACACAGGATAACCCACAAGCACATCTAGAGATGGAGAAGACCTGGAGGAGCATCACAGTGAGCTTAGTCGCCAGGTGAATGGGAAGGGGTGAGGTCCCTGGTAATAAACCACAGGAAGTACCTTCCACGCAGAAAGGCACGGCCTCAGAACACGCTGCTTCTTCCCTCGCTTTGATTTTTAGAAATCTATCCTTCAGTTTTGATGACTTTTTCCAGCTGAGACTGCATTGTGATTTCCATTCCCTAACATAATTCTGTTTCCTTATCTCAGCTGGAGAATCAAATAGCATATTAATATAATACATTGTATTAGATTTCACCTGGAGCATGCAATAAAAGCTACTTTCCAACCTTTCCAGCTGGGGTTGAAATAAAGTTAATCTAATTCAATATGTCATTAGTAAAAGTTGCTCTATGGACCAATTGCTACTTAGGGATGGAGGATGGGAGAGAGTTTGAAAGATACTTTAAAGGTCAGTTTGATTGAAAGCAAATTCAAGTTTAGCAACCAATTTCACTGCGTTTACTATACATCTCCGTGATGAATGCAAGGCAGGAAACCCAACCTTTACATTTTCTATGTATAATTGATGAGTGGTTTCTACTGAGATTGGAAAAAGGAGATAAGAGTCATGATTATAGAAGACCAGCTCACTTGAGCAGTGTCAGACCTAGAAGGCAATTTTAATGATCCCAGGTGTTGACAACCTTACTTGTGCATTCTGGAGTTTTGAAGTTTTCATTAGGGCATCAGATAAAGCTCGATTACAAAGGAGGCAAAAGAGGCTAATGATATGATGATGCTTTAAACTACTAAATCCAGTTGTACAAATGCATAACACTGCTAGTATTGTGAGGCTGCTATAGAGGAAATGGGGATGACTACCCATGCTCCTCCAACTTTTCAGACCACCATCCTCCCACAAAGTTTATCCCACGATGGCAGCCACAGTGAGGAATTCTAATAATAGAAGCAGCCTTGCCCAACACTGGGCATCCCCTCCTGTCCATCTGCGAGTGAAGCCTCGGCTTTGGGTGCTCTTGTCTCATAGTCCCCTGGCTCCCTGCCCCTTGTTTCTTAAAGAGAGAAATGGCCTCGAGAGTACTGAGATGGACTGCATATGTCCTTTCCCTATAAAGATTCCCCTTCCCCTCTGGGAAGATGTCTCCTGGAAAAAAATAATTCTGCTTTGACATGTCCTTTCACTGACAAGTGCATTGCTTGGAACGAGCAAGATGCCTGGTAGCTCGCTACATCCTCTGACTCCAAGAAAGCTCTTGCCAGAGGAACCTTGCAGCACCTTTCAGAGGGTCTCTTTCTCCTGAAAAAATGGGGTCCTATACAAATGGCTTACCAGCCTGCTTCTCAAAGGAAAGCAATGTGGCCATGGAGATGAAAACATACAAGAGAGAGAGAGACAGAGGCAGAGAGACAGAGAGAGTCATCCCTATTAAATAGCCAACGAAGTAACCGAAGCAATAGGAACACCATTTGAATATAACAAGTCTCGCCTTAAGCCAGGAAAAGTGCAGTAAGAAATTCATTGAGCCTGACAGCAGTCTTGTGAGGCCCTTTTGGCCAATGTTATTCTGCCTATCTCTGCCAACTTCCAAAGGAGCTGCCTCAAAAATCTATCTGTTGAATGGCTCCAGAACATAACAAAGTTGCTACCTGGAAATTTGCCAACTAAAGTCCCTCTGGCAGAGGTGTCCTGGTGAGAAATGGAAAATAGCTAAACTATTGGAACCCTCTAATAAACAATAGCATAACTCTGGTTAGAAGAAATGTCATCCTGTTCCAATATCTTCATTAATAAAATGCTGTCATATTAAGACTTTCACATTGCTATGATGAAATTTCAAGGCTTTTGTTATAAAATAATGCAAGCCGACTTATTATCTTCTATTGAAAGCAACACCTGGGAAAAACTGGAAGGGAACAAAATAAAATTAAACTTAAAAAAAAAAAGATGGAGAAAGGGGAACCCTCCTCCACTGCTGATGGGAATGTAAACTTGTACAACCACTCTGGAAATCAATCTGGAGCTTTCTCAGTCAACTAGGAATAGCGCTTCCTCAAGATCCAGCCATACCACTCCTAGACATATATCCAAAAGAGGCTCAAGTACACAATAAGGACATTTGCTCAACCATGTTTGTAGCAGTTTTATTTGTAATAACCAGAAGCTGGAAACAGCCCAGATGCCCCTCAACTGAAGAATGGATGCAGAAATTTTGGTACATCTACACAATGGAGTATTACTCTGCAATGAAAAATAAAGAAATCATGAAACTTGCAGGTAAATGGTGGGACCTGGAAAGGATCATCCTGAGTGAGTTGTCCCAGAAGCAGAAAGACACACATGGTATATATTCACTCATATAGACATATAACATAGGATAAACCTACTAAAATCTGTACATCTAAAGAAACTAAGCAAGAGAGAAGACCCTGACTAAAACGCTCAATCTCCATCCTAAAAGGCAAAGAGGATCGACATCAGAAGAAGAAAAAAGCAGGAAACAACCTAGGAACCTGCCACAGAGGGCCTCTGGAAGGCTCTGCCCTGCAGAATATCAAAGCAGACACTGAGACTTATGGCCAACTGTTGGGCAGAGTGCATGGAATCTTATGTAAGAAGTGGGAAATAGTAAGATCTGGAGAGGACATGAACCCCACAAGGAGAGCAACAGAACCAGAAAATTTGAACACAGGGGTCTTCCCAGAGACTCATACTCTAACCAAGTACCAGGCATGGAGATAACCTAAGACGCCTGCACAGAAGTAGCCCATGGCAGTTTAGTGTCCAAGTAGGTTACATAGTAATGGGAAGAGGGACTGCCTCTGACATAAACTGATTGGTCTGCTCTTTGATCACCTCCCTCTGAGTGTGTGTGGGGGGGAACAGCCTTACCAGGCCACAGAAGATGACAATGCAGCCACTCCTGATGTGATCTGATAGACTAAGATCAGAAGGAAGGAGAGGAAGACCTTTCCTATCAGTGGACATGGGGAGGGGCATGCATGAAGAAGGAAGAGGAAGGGTGGGACCAGGAGGGGAGGAAGGAGCAGCTTATGGGGCAGGGGGATACAAAGTGAATAAAGTGTAATTAATAAAATAAAATCTAATTTAAAAAAAGGTACTAAAGGAAAAAAAAAAAGATGGGCCAGTTTCATGAGGTCCTATTTATTGATTGTTGATTTTAGAGCCTGCACTGTTGGTGTTCTATTCAGGAAGTTGTCTCCTGTGCCAATAAGCTAAAGACTCTTCCCCACTTCCCCACTTTTTCTTCTAACAGGTTTAGTGTGTCTGGTTTTATGTTGAGGTCTTTGATCCACTTAGACTTAGCCAAACTTTGGGCAGAATACATGGAATTTTATGAAAGAAGGGGAAGATAGAACTGGAGGGGACAGGAGCTCCAAAAGGAGACCAACAGAGCCAAAAAAAAAAAAAAAAAAAAAACCTGATCCCTGGGGCCCCTGAAGAGAATGATACCCCAACTGTGGAGAGGACCTAAAACCCCTGCTCAGATATAGCCCATAGACTCAGTCTCCAAGGGGGTTCCCTAGTAAGGGGAGTAGGGGCTGTCTCTGGCATGAACTCAGTGGCAGGCTCTCTGCTCATCTTTCCCTGGGACATTTAGCCTTTCCAGGCCACAATGCAAGAGGAAAAAAATGCAAGCCGTCCTGATGTGACCTGACAGGCTAGCGTCAGGCAGAAGGGGAGGAGGACCTCCCCTATCAGTGGACTAGAGGAAGGTCATAGGGGAGAAGAGGGAGGGAGGATGGGTTTGGGAGGAGATGAGGGAGGGGGCCACACCTGGGATACAAATTGAATAAATTATAAATAATAACAATGATGATGATGATGATGATGGTGGTGGTGGTGGTGCTGGGCCAGCCTGAAGACTCCAATCCACCACGCACTGGTTTCTTAGGGTTTCACCAAAGATTCACTCACAAGAGCTAGGGATTCAGCTCTCTCGGCACAACCTTGTGGGGCAAGTATGAAGACCTGGGTTTAACCCTAGAACAGCCATGGGCAGGGGTTTACTCACAAAATGAGGGAGACAGCATGGGGCAGATGTCCCATGAGCCACATAACAGTAAATACCCACTGAGAGCAATCACCCTGCCTACCTCTTGCTCATAGTAGGCATGGGCACAGAAAAGTAAGAGACGCGAACTTTAAAGATTGATTCGGCCTTGATTAACATGGAAAGAAACGTCAGCATCCTTTCTCTACCTTTGATGTTATACTAGAAACACACTATATTACCAAAACCAAACTGACTTTCATTTTAGAGCCATTGGTGTCTCCTTTGTGAGATACTCTTTCTCCTAGCTGGCTTCTGGCTGCTTTCTGGGTTTCAGCTCTAGTAAGACCTTCCCATCCCAGGGCCACTGCAGGACACCATTCTCTGTCACTTTGTCTTGTTTTATTTCCTTGTAGTTTCCACACACTATGGAATATCACTGTGAGGGATACTGGCCAAAAGGCACACAGGAACTTTTGTGTATATATTCTTAATTTTTGCATATATACATGTATATATGTATATAAATATGAATCTACAGTCATTCCAACAATAACATACTTAAGGAAAAGAAACTCTACTTACCGGACCCTATAAGGTCAGGTTTCTGGAAACCAGGAAGGATGGTGCTACCCTTCCCCAGCATGAGCAGCAGTTGTAGTAACAGACAGCCATAGTAGCATGCAGGGGAAAGTCACCTTTTCCTCTACTGGGGCACAGTGAAGAATACAGTGTCTTACAATGGAAGGGAATGTCTTGTATTCGAGCCTGCATAAGGCCTGTCTCCTGCTATATTTGCTGAAGGGAATAAAGATGTTTTCACAAATGATTTGGTCCTTAACCATATGATTCATACTTAAATCCTCCATGTGCAAAAAATAGATTGTTCATTAAATGCACAGATGTTTATTATAAAATAGCTAATTTGATTATTTAACTTATAAGTCCCTTCCACCACTCTGCCTTAACTGTCCCATAACATAGAAATCACATGGTTCTTCTATTGAGTCTACTGAGGAAGACTCTAAGCATTTGCTTTCTCCTCACTGGCTGGCTGTAAATAAACGATTCCTCGAGCTGATAATAACTGATACTATTCAAAGTATGCTGCTGTGTGACATATCTCAGCTGTCAGTCAAGAGAGAAGAGATGGTGGGGCTGAAGATGAGAATCCCACAAATATTGCAGACATTCTCAGGCTGGGAAGCAATGGCCTCTGGCAGACACTGCTGTGGCTTGGGAGCCTCAGCAATGAATCCAAAAGTCCCGGCTTTGCCAGTTCTTGGGAAGACAACAAAAATCACAAATCCAACAGATGAAACCATTTAGAGTAGGGTCAAAAACTACAAGGAAATAAAACAAGACAAAGTGACAGAGAATGGTGTCCTGCAGGGGCCCTGGGATGGGAAGGTCTTACTAGAGCTGAGACCCAGAAAGCAGCCAGAAGCCAGCTAGGAGAAAGAGTATCTCACAAAGGAGACACCAATGGCTCTAAAATGAAAGTTAGTTTGGTTTTGGTAATAGAAGAAGGCAAGGGCTAGAGTATTACAGCTGTCTATGTGGTGAGTCAGGCACACGGGATGGGTGAAGCTCCAGGACCACACAGAGGAAATATCACTACTGAGCCAGGAAGAAGACTCTGCACCCAGCTTAGATTTGTTCAATTGTAGGTACTCAGGAGAAACATGTCTGTCCCTGCATCCCAGGCTTTGGGGACAAGGTGCAGATTTCTCCACTCTTTGACCTCAGCACCTACTATAGCTCCGCTCTTCCCTTCTCTCATAATTGTGGAAAAATTACTTCCCAGTGAATGTATCTTCAATTCCCCCATACATTCCTATATAATTCTCACATGAGCTGTAACAAATTGCCATGATGACAGAGGCTTAAAACAACACCTATTTGTTTTCTTATAATTCTGAGTGTCAGAAGTCAAAAAACAATGCACCCCACTGGGCTGAAATCAATCTGACAGCAGAGCTAGCCTCCTTCCTCCCAGGGGCTCTAGGAAGGATCTGTTTCTTGCCCTTTTCAGCTTCTAAAGGCAGCCCACATTCCTTGGCCCACAGTTCTTCTGTCTCCTCAAAGCCAGCAATCGCATCACATCACATCCCACATCCGCTGGGTCTGTCATCACAAGACCTCCTCCAGCTCCAAATGTCCTTCTTCTCTCTTTAAAGAATGCCTGTGATTGCATCATATTCCCCTTCATAATTCAGGGCAATATCTACCCACAGTTGTTCTGCTTTGTTTCTAATGTTTTGCATGTATATATACACATATGTTCTGTATGCATGCATATGTGTATGTATATTGATATGCATGGGTGCAAATGTGCGTGTACAAGCCAGGGCTTGACAGGAGGTGTCTTCCTCATCACTCTTCACCATATGTCAAGGCACCTGAATTGAGAACTAACAGAATCAGTCAGTCTCGATAGCCAGCTTCCTCAGGGAATCTTGTCTCTGCTTCCCGAGTGACAGGATTACAGTTGTCACCATCTTGCCCAGCACTTACATGGGTATTAGGAAATGGAACTTCCGGGCTCATGCCTACCCACGGAGCAATCTCCTTGCCCCATGCTGCCCAAACTCTTAAGCAGAGTGGCAAAACTCCCTATTGCCAGTAGAGGTTAACATATCTACAGGCTCTGAGGATTGGCACATTGGCATCTTTAAAGAGGCCATGACAGAACCTCATACCCTCCTTCTCAATAGAAGTTTACTTCGGGTTTCTTATCCTGCTGAAGACAGGTCTGTTGTGGGCATGAACCAGAGGTAAGAAGCAAAAAAAACAAAAAAAACAAAAAAACAAAAAAAAACAAAAACAAAAACAAAAACAAAAAAAAAAACCTGAGAAGGAACTATATGCTTAAATTAAAAACTGAAACTATTATGCAACCATTGAATTAAGAAAATGGAAGAACACATATTTACAATCCAGCCTAAGGTTTTATAGACATGTAGTAGAGGCCCAGTATACACAGCAATGAAGCAAAATAGAGGATGCTAAGTTAACGGTTAATTTATGCATGATTAGGCAACAGTTCCTTTGGGACAGAAAAGTAAAAGCTGGGCTCCAAAGCAGCCCCACTGTACACTGCCTCCCAGAGCTCAGGCAGATCCCCTGCACAGAAATCATGTCTGGGACCAGGCAGGGTTGAGAGTCAAGGTTTAAGAGGAAAAGTCACATGGGCCATGCCCAGCCTCCCCTTGCCTGACAGAACCAAGGTGTGGTGGTTTGCAAACTCTCCCTGGGATGTTCAGAGTATGTGACTGCCAGCTTCTACATGGAGAAACTATGAATTCCTCCTCCTACACCTTGTGGGTGTTCAGAGCAAGGTGCAGTGGCACAGGGTCTCTGGGGAATAATGGGTAGATAATAATAATGCCAACCTCCCTGGCACATATGCATGCTAATTAGCTCCACCTATCTCACCTTTCCTACTAGCACCATTTCTGTTACTCTAAATTCTCTTCCACCCTCCTACATGCAATATCCCACCTTCCAATTCCCTCTGGCATCTAGAACGTTCCTCCGAAAAGGCTATGGGCGACATTTCCAATCATAACACATTTCAGTCATAGCTGTAGGGAATCCCTAGGGAGTGTGAATGGGTGAGGGAAGAGCCAACTCCCACAGCTTAGATTATCTATATTTTAAAAATAAAGTTGACAAAAGAAAGTGGTTCCTTTTGAGCCACCAAAATGTTAGTTTTTGTGGATCACTGTCAGGAGACAGATTTCTAATCCTTCTTCTTTATAACTGTAAAAGGGTTTTCATGTTTAAAGATTGTATTTGAAGACTGTAGCCCCACCAAAGGGATGAAGGAATGCTTACTTGGTTCTGACAGCAAGTGACTTGGAGACCCTAGGTGCCTAAAGCTGTGTGTGATGGCAGTATTCCATCAATGAAAAACTGTCACATGCATGTCTCTGGGTCTTCCATGGGAATCACCTAAGAGAAAAGTTGGGACCTTACTAGGCTCAGAGTATGTTCATACGAATTGGTCTAGCCAACTTGATGTAAATGCCAACATTGGTTTAAAACATGTCCACACTCAGTAGCCAGGTCTGACCAGTGTCTAGTGAAGAAGGGTCCAAGCCAGTGTGACTCAGAAAGCTCAGGGCAGTTCCTAGCAGCAGTGTTTAGTGAATGCTATGAGATGGGCATGGTAACTATCGCAACGACAGCCTGAGGCTCATGCTTCCCAGCAGGCTCTCATGCCTGTCATTCTGTGTTTGTGTGGCTGTGCTGAGCTGGGCAGAGGAGGCACAGGTGCCCACATTTCCAAAAAGGTCAAGGTGAGAACTATGTGGCTGCTACATGGAGGTTTCATAGAATGTCTCTAATAAAATTGATAGCTAATCCCTGACCTCCAGACTCTAGGACATTTTACCTAGATGAAAATCCTGAAGAAAATCACTGCTTCTAAGCAAGCTTCAGAAAGTGTGTGAGCATTCCAAAGAGAATACATAAGCTCCCAAGAAGAGAGTGTATGTGCTTTAGAGACTAAACATGGGTTTGCATGAGAACTAACATGGGCTTGCTCAGAAACACTGATACATTCACAGAGATGTGTGCAGACTCACACTGAGAGAAGCACACAGTTTCAGAGAGAGAAGGAAAACACAAGCTCAAATGGAAAGACATTCATAGGGTTCATGTGCAAAGATGCACAATGGTTCAAATGGAGCTACATGTCTGTGCACACATAGATGCATACAGGGGCACATGAGAAATATACAAGGATTTTCACACTCACACAGAAAGACACACATGGGCTCACATGAGAAGATGATCATGGGCTCACATTAAAAAGTACACACTGCTACTGAAGCCATACCACCCAAATTCTCAATTTGTAGAGTTGAAAAGACAGCAGCAAAGTTTCTACCTTCCAGGTCAGCAGCAGCTACTTCAACACACAATGGACCCTGGAGACCATCCCCGTGTGACAGGTATAGTATTCCTTAGTCTTCTTTTATTTATTAAAAAACTAACATGCCAAAGTTTCATTCGGGCATACTACCAGCTTTTATATGAGCAGGACAAAGTGCACAGGACTCAAGGGAAACTGAGGTCAGGTCTCCACAGTTGCTTATTAGCTGGCAAAGATGCACCAGATATAACTTCAGAAGCACAGCTCACCCAAAAGCCACGTGCATGCCTCTCTCTGTTCACCCCTGGCCTTGGTGTGATCCTGCCCCAAACTCCATCCACATCTTATGTATTCTCTTTTGACTAGTTGGCAAGTTCTCTAAAGGTTGTCTGGGGGTGTGTATTGGAAGGCCCAGGCTTTTGGGGAATTGAAAGATGCTCAGGCTCAGCTCAGATGCCTCCATGAGCCTTCCTCTCAGTGTCTGCACTGTGAGTCATAACCCCAACTCTGTGCATACTTTTAAATCTTCCCTGAGTCTTCTTGGGCTAGTTAGACAGACCTGACATTTTTCTGTTTGCTGCTTTACTCTTAGTGCCTAAAACAGAGCCCGGCACAGAGTAAGTACCCATGCAGTGTTTGGATAAAATATTAAGCTAACAAACTACATATCCCTCTGTTTGGCTTACAAAAGGTTGTACTAAAAGACCTGAAATGGCACAGCAGACTTTGTGTAGGTTCTCAGAAACAATGACCTTTACTCCTTACTGAGCAAATGGACAAAGGGATGGATTGAACAAAGGACTTCTTAGTGATGGGGAAAGCGACAGAACACATTTCTCTGTGCCCTTGTTGTAAGCAAGGCACTAATCAGAGGGCTGAAATTTCATGTCCATCTGCCCTGTCATGCAGCCACAGAGACACTGTCCATACAGGATGCCACAGGAGCAGCTGCAGATGGGCAGCAGGTGCTGAGGGAAAGGTGCAGGTGTCATTTTTTATGCAGTTCCCAAGCCTCCTTCCAAGGGCACATTTGTAAATGATTCAAAGTTGACAGAAAATGACACTGCAATAGAGTTTTCCATTTTCCTGACAAACCGTTATAAAAATAAACGCAATCAGTAGCAAAGCTCTCTGAAATCACTCCATGCATGGATGGCTGAATCCATGCCAGTGTAACCTGGGATACATAAATAATGGAAGTAGTTCCAAGGCCCCTGTTTTTATTTTAGAGGACAGTAATTTCTAATAATAGGTCCCTAGTAGAGGTTCCCTGGACTTTGGGTTTTTCCCCATGGTACCCACATAGACAATAAACACCTGAGGCAAGAATTACCCCCACTTCACCCCTGTGAGCTTTCACTCCGCATTCAAAAAGACCCAAGAAGAGTGCCTGTATCAAGTCACCACCGAGTAAAGAGAAGAAACTCATTGTCTGAGCAAAGGGTATGAACCACAGTGTCAGAACGACCACACAACTGTGAGGAAACTGCTAGCCACAAAGCAGTGTGGTTATTTCCATGAGTTCTATGTGAGGTGGAAAGCGAAATAGGAAAATAAGTGTGCAAATCCTAACTATTATTAGAACTAAGTATTGGGCCTAAATCTTATGCCTAACTCAAGCAACTTCATGCAGTGGTCAGACTATGTATCTCCTCTCCACACAGCCCTCCACAATTATTCTCCCCCCACCTCTCTCTCCCCGACCCTCTCTCCCTCCCTCCCTTCCTCCCCCTCTCTCTGCATGTGTGTGACACACACATGCATCTTCACTGCCCGCACTCTAAAAAGCCTCCCTTAGTGACAGCCTCTTTAATAATGCAGGTGGAG
Source organism: Meriones unguiculatus (assembly GCF_030254825.1). NCBI lineage: Eukaryota > Metazoa > Chordata > Mammalia > Rodentia > Muridae > Meriones > Meriones unguiculatus. The sequence goes on from NC_083351.1 coordinate 98,902,473, forward strand.
GAGACGACCAGAAAACTGTTATCTTGTATTTCTGCCAGAACCCAAGTGACAGGAGAAAATGTTTTTCAGCATTCACACCCTTGAGGTACTCGGACTTGATTTGCAATTAGCCTGGTTCTGAATACAAGTGTGCAATGGAGGACCATTGCAGCAAGACCAGCAGTGCCCTGTGCAAAGCATAAATGACACACTTCTTTGCAGCCACTTGAATGCAGAACAAAAGGCAACCTTAGAAGTAGCCGTCCAGCTAAGGAAACTGCATTCCTGAGTGGCCGGGCTTCAGTTTAATGAGATGAAGGGAAGCATGTGCTGGCCCGACCTAAAGAACTGGAATGTACTCTCATTTTCTTTAGAATACTACTGTTGCTTATTCACACACGTTCTCAGCAAAGGGGGGAGGGGGAGAAGTGAATTTGTATGTGTAAGCAAACACCAACTCCAAAACAGCATTCTCTAGGAAGAAAGACCACTCTGCTTTACCATGCAGCACTCAGGGATGCGAACGTAAATGTGTATTAAGAGGGTGTTGGGGGTTGGGGAGATCACATTTCTGTGATCACTTCCCCCCTTCCTACTGCTCACCAGCAACATCAGCCTGTGCCTATAGTCACTTCGTGGAGTTCCACTGAGAAGAATATGGAAACTAGGAGGACACTGAGGCCTCCAATTCACAAATACTAATTATATAAAAACAAGCTTGGTGAATATGAAAAAAGAAAAGTTAAATTGCCTTTAAGAGTGTTCTAAGAGCACCTTGAATTGCTAAGGAAACCCACAAAAAGGTAGACTCAGACTCTTAATTCTGTGTGAAGCTGTTGGGCCCCCTCTCCCACTCCTTGAGCTCAGAGGGAGGAACAGTCAGTGACAAACCATTGTGAAGGTTCCACAGGAGGTGGAAGGAAACTTCAGGGAAGTCAAGGGTTAACAGAGTAAGGACAGCCTGCATTCAAATTTAGAGAACACCTTGTAAATTGTTGGCACAGATGTGACATTATTTACATGATAATTTTATGCTCTTCAGCATACAGAGGAAATAAAACATGTTAGATGCTATAATGGGATCATTAATTCTATTAATGGATCAAGGGTCTGGAACATTCCTGTTCCATCCTCTTGGGGATAGGTCTGAAGACACTCTGGAGCCACATTCTGTCCTCTCCAGAGAGAGGCCATTGAGAAATAAGATGTTTCCTGGGTTCTCTAGAGAAAGAATATTTTGCTAGTGTCAGGAATGTCAGTGACACCTGAGGTTTTATGCAGAAATACCCTCTGCAAAATATCAGAAAAGGCTTAGTGGTTTCTACTCCCTGAAAGAACAGACTCAAGTGTTTTGTCCATAGGACATATTTCAGAGGAAGAAGCACGTGTCCATGGGAAACACTAAGAGGCCTCCACCTGATCCTGCTGCTGCCTTCTCCACCCCAGCTGAGTCAGCTCAATGAAGCTGGAGATGCTGAGAGCAGAACGGAATGGATTATGGTGTGGTGTGCTCCTCTCCAGGATGGCAGGAGTCCTCTCCTCCCGTCTCCACTCACATTTCATCACTCACCTGCAATTTCCGCAAAGTACTCTCCAAACTGGGAAAGATGGGGAAGCTGTGGGAAAGGCTGGCATTCAAGGGACTAAAGACTCACACTTTATCCTGAAAAATACTCTGTGTCGTCAGTGTGTAAATAGAATTATGGCTTCAATGGCAAGAAGCCCTCATACAAAAGTGCCTGGGCAAGGTAAAATTAAATGCCTATGAAAAATGCCTCTCTGTGCACCCACGCTGGCTGTTCAACCCTTTCGTGGCATTCCCATTTGTCTTTATTTTCATTTAGAGCACTGCAGTGTGCTGTCTTTTACTCAGGGTTCACTCCCTCACTGTCATGAGTGGGTATGTGCCATCCTCACCCACAGAGCTACATGCAAGAAAGAAATTACTTATTGATTTTCTTTTCTGTGGGATGGTGTCTTTGGGTGGTTTCTCAAAAACAGATCTGTAATGCATGCAATGCCAGCAGGGAGGACCTGAATTAGAGACCATGTTGGGCTCTCCTGGCTGCTAGCTACCACGGGCAGGGATGTCTCTTTTGATGAGCAAAGCACTCATACACTTTAGAAGTTGAGGGAATGAGCAAAAAGTAATGGTTTACAATCTGAGCAGTAAAGCAGTGTGGTGTAAACATCCTTTTACTTTTTCCTTCTAAAACGGGGTTAGGGCAGAGAGATGGCTCAGTGGGTGAGTTTACTTCTTCACAAACCTAAAAATCTGAGTGTGAATCCCAGCATCCATATAAAAAGCTCGGAGTAGTGTTGGGGTTGTAGGTCACAGAAAGTAGAGGCAGGTAGATCCCAGGGAACTGCTGGCCATTCTAGACAAAATGAAGAGCTCTAGGTTCACTGTAAAACCTGCATGGGGAAATAAAGTGAGGAGTGAGAAAGGAAGACACCTGAGTCAACATGCATGGCCACATATAACAGCACCAATGCTCACACGCATACTTAACCACATACATGTACAAACCCTGGTAGGAGTGGTGTCTCAGTTTCTCTGATGTTGCTATAACAGGTTACATGAAGCGGCATAAATACGTATTTAGTTCTGGTGGTCCTGGAAGAAAGCATATCCCACGCTGAGGGGCCAGCCAGCAAGGCTCTTCTTGCCCTGTTGCCCTATAACAGAAGAGTTAGAGTCAGAAATTCACTTTGGGGCCAACCCCTTCCACAGTTAGGGACTCTACTGGTAACATGAGCCTATTCACAAGGACAGACAATGAGACCTAGCCATCCTTTGAGCTCTCAGTTGGAGACCATTACAAAGGGAAATCAGGGCAAGAACTCAAGGCAGGGGCCTGGAGGCAAGAACTGAAGAAGTTGTGGCAGAATGTTGCTTACTGGCTCCTTCCTCACGGTTTATTCAGCCCGCTTTCTTATATAACCAGGACCACTTGTTCAGGGGTGGCATTGCCCACAGGGAGCTGGGTCCTTCCATATCAACCATTAGCCAAGAAATGCCCCACAGATCTGCCCACGGGCCAATCTAATGGGATAATTTCCTCAGCTGAAGTTCCCTCTCCCTGCCTGACCCTTGCTTGTATGAAGTTGGCAATTTTACCAGACCTCCAGGGAAAGTGACAGGTTAGCTAATTAGATGCAAGGTATCCTGTATGATGGATCAGGCAATGAGCATTTTTTGGCATTCTCAGGCTGGTCCTAAATAAGAAGCAAGAGAGATTCTTGGAACTGGCCATTTGGGGCAGATTGTCACCATGGTTATTGTTTGAAGTCATGAGCTTTTACTAGAAATGGTGTTCTGGCTTTCTATAGGTCTAAGCTGTAGTGTGCAGGCCAGTTGCCCAGCTACTACAGGGTTTTCACACGTGGCCTGCCTGCTACCAGTGTGTCCATCCACTGCATCTCCCTCTTCTACTTAACAGTGTTTGCTCAGTTTCTAGAGCTGAGAGCTGGGCACCAACACAGACTAGAACACCAATCGAAATTGTATTCAGCAGTCTTTGGCATCACGACTTGGAGAGCCATTTACAAGCCTAACGTTAGCATTGCTTTCCCCAGTTGCTGCAGATACTCAACCTATTAAAAGTACATTGTAGATGGATTGCCCTCCTCCCTCACCATGGACTAATTCTGTATTCAGAGACCTCAGATGTGATCCAGGAACCCTGCAAATCTCTACTTTCTCCATGGTTAATACACAAAGTCCCACATCTGCATAGCCCCCTCCTTCCAGGCCACCATGATTCCCTAAGTCCCACAGCAAAAACAAGAGTCTGATGAGGTCCCTCTGACATACCAATAGCCCCACAAGACTATCACTACTGTGCTTTTAAAAGCCATAAAGTAATCTCTGGTGCCCAGTTTTGCTTCAATAGCTCCTGTGAGCCTCATTCACTGGTAGAAATTGGCTGCACAGGTAGGCCCCTGTCCTGAGTATGCTTGTCCTCTGATTTCTATCTAAAGTCCTTTCAGGGGAACGCATAGAGAGTTCATGCTCTTTCCCAAATTACCACCAGCTGAGAAATAAGTGTTCAAAAACATGAGACTTTTACCTTCAAACCATTAAAGTCACCAAAGAACTCAGTTGTGTTTTCTGATATCTAGAAGCTGGGTCAGGTATATGACCTTTCCATCCATCACAGACTGGGGGGGGGGGCGCTCAGGAAGATTTCTAAGGGTCAGTGGATGTCCTAAGAGAATGGCCCTGTCGTACTAAGGGTTCACGGAACTTCCACATACTAACTGGAGAGCACAACGGTCCAGGCAGACTTACACTGGTGGGGATTAAAGCTGCATAACTGGGAGAGATACAGAATCAAACAAAAACTTTCATCCAACCACTGCAGCAATAGCTTGGGCAGTCTACCACTGTGCCCTTTCACCTTTGCTGTAGGTCCTATGGAGATCCTGTTGGCTCTTGCAGCTGAGTCCCATTATTCTCCCCATATAACAAGCTTTCTTGTTGTTGCAGTGTGGCCCTGAGCCCTAACCTCTGTTGTCAGGATTGTCACAGTAGAAAATAGGGAGGACCAGCCAGCAGTATCGACTTTACCAAATTACTGAGATAAAAAATAAAAAGTTCAGACCTCGTTTTTAAAAACCATACTTTGTGCTCAAAACAGCCTGCTCAGTGCAAGTCATAGACTAATTTGAAGACAACTGTTTTTTCAAGGCAATCTTCCTGACAGTCTTATGGTTCTATATGAAGCTTGCTGGAGCAATGAAAAGGGCTCTGATTGAGTCAGGTCTTGTTTAGTGGTAAAAACTAGTAAAAGAGACAATAGGCCACACACTCTTAACTAAGCAATCAGGTTAAACACAGAAAAAATACAGTTAAAGTCTAAAGATGTTTATACAACATGCAAGAAAAATATCAAAAAAGCTAGTTAAGAAGTAACTCTTAAGTAAGACATTTACATAGGTGCTAGAAAAATCCTACAGAAGTCTTTTGGGTTTCCTTTGGCTATGACAACATGGAGAAACTCAACCTGCTGAAAAGGATGAGCAGGACTACTCTGAGAAACCATTCAAACTCCAGCCCTGACTCGCCTGAGGCCCCTGTGCATGAACATGCAGAGCTCATGCATGTTCTCAATGGGCTTCTGTGATAAGATAATGTTAGCATATGCTGTCATCACAATGTATAGAAAGAAACTCCACAAATTACATCTCAGATACTTTTATTTTAATCTATTCATTTATTTATTCACTTTAAATCCTGATTATAGGCCTCTCCTTCCACTCCTCCCAGTCCCACCCTGCCTCTCTCTTCCCCTCTTCCTCCCTTCCTCAGATAGGAGCACTCCCCGACCCTGTACCCACCCACCACAGCAGTGCACCCTCTTTCCCTGTGGCCTGGTGAGGCAGCCCTGTTAGAGGGAAGTGATCAGAGGGCAGGCAACAGAGTCCATGTCAGCGACAGCCCCATTCCCCTCACTAGGGAACCCACAAGAAGACTGAGCTGCTCATCTGTTACATCTCTGTAAGGGATGTAACCTAGGTCCAATCCATAATGTCCCTTGGTTGGTGCTTCAGTCTCCACAAGCCCCCCTGGGACTTGATTTTTAACAATCCCTCTCTAATGAAATATATAAGTTAATGTTAGAATCAATTTGTTTGCTTGTTCAGTTGGTTGTTGTTTTCTGAGACAGGGTTTCTCTATACAGCCTTGGCTGGCTTGGACTCACTTTGTAGACCAGGCTGGCCTTGAACTCTCCGAGATCCGCCTGCCTCTGCTTTCCTGAGTTCTGGGATTACAGGTGTGTGCCACGATGCCTGGCTTAGACTCAGATTTTAAAGAATGAACTTGCATGATAAAATGACCTGCAGAAGTTAGAGATGTAGCACAGTGGCAGAGCATTTGCCTAGCATATATAAGGTTTAGAGGTCAACTCAACATCAGCATCAGCACCAGCGTTACACACTTTTAAGATAAAGAAATAAAATAAGATGTATCTTTCTTACCCTGCTCATCATGGGATGCCATAAAAGTCAGTAGATAAGTTCCTGTACTGCTCCTTTGGTGGTAATTACTCTTAATTGCAGTAATAGCTTTACTAAAAAAAAAAAAAAAAAAAAAAAGGTGGTTCTGCTTTCAAGGGGGTAACACTGGTGCAGAATATTTTAACATTACAAAATATAGACTCAGCATTTGTTGTTTAACAGATATCCACTGCTAGTCATCACTGTATTTTGAGAGATGATAAGCTCAATACTGAATGATGAAATAAAATTACAACCAGAAAATTGTTTGATTAGTATGTGAATTATGATTGTTCAAGATTGGAAAAGGTCATCTTTTACCTTCAAACCATTAAAGTTTTAATCAGGAGATGTTAACATACAAGGCTCCTTTTTGACCCAGGAATGCACAAAGATATATCTTGGGCAGGTGGGTATTCAGTATGGACTGGAAACTGCTTCTTCTTAAGTGCTTTGTTTGTTTAAATAACTAACTGACCAACACTCGCATTTCTTGGAAACAATTTGGTCACGCAAAATCTCCTAAAAGCATCATGCCAAGTATCTGACCCAATCCTAGTTAGTTGACTTCAAAATCTAAATTGAAATTTAACCTCCATAACATCTTCCTCTGCCATCCAGAATTTAGGCGATTTCCCTTTTGGTTGTGTGACAAGGATGACTCTGTCTACAGCAGCCAGCTCTAACCCTTACACTTACATAGAATTGCATCCATCCATCCATAACCTCCACTGCCACCTGCCACAGACAGTGCTTGGCCAGTGTTTGCATATTTGCTGGGTATCTCTAGCGTGGATTGAAAACCTTCACCAGGAGATGGATCTTGCCTGTCCTGTTTATTAGCATACCCTTGGATACATATGACAGATGGCCAGTAAGTATTTTCTGAATGAATTCACATTCAATATTAGTTAAAGGTATTAGAATCAGACTCCTATACTTTTAGTGATAATGAGCAAATTGTTTAACAGGACAGTTTGGAATTGTGAACCCAGCTTCGTCTCACAGATGCAGCAGCAGAAGAGAAGAGGTGGTAGAAGAGGTGGGTTATGTATTTGCAGAGACCAGCAACAATCTGTGCAATACGTGATCTTACGCAGCCGTGAAAATGATGACATTATTACATATCTGCAGACACAAAATCCTATGACGCCAAAAATTAAGAAAATCCATTCAGAGCAGCAAGCATGAACATCAATTGTGCATGCCAACCTAAAATAAGCACGATGTGCCCAGATATTTGGCCATATATTATTTCAAGAGTTTCCTGGAGGCTGTTTTCTGGATTTGTTGGTCATTTAAACTTGCACACGAAATGAAGCAGATCAATTTCCCTCTCTAACGAAGAAATTTCTTTTAACAATATTTTTCCATGAATACAAACACATTCTATTGGTTCTGCTTTCCTGAAGGTCTGTAACCAATATTGTGGACAGTAGGGCCTCCTGCTGTTAATTTAAGGAAGGCAACTTTCTGAGTTTGGTTGGCGGTAGTTCGTCCATAGAAAGGTCCTGGTCTTTTCGTTCCTTAATAAACACACAGCCTCTGATAGCGCCCTTCACACTGGCTTTAAGCTGAGCTGTGGACATCCTTATTTTAACAAGGGAGGGGGTTATTGAAAGATGCTGTACAAACAATAGCTTGAAAAGCGCTGACAGACTGGTTTTATCTTTCTCCTTCACTTGAAGCAGAAGACCACCTAGGTCTACCAGAGGAAAAGAGGCTACCGAAGAAAAGTCAAGATTCCGCACCTCAGCCAGTCAAGGCCAGTCTACCAAACAGCGCTCCCTATAGGAGCCGGCCCAGCTAGATTGTCGGTTGTCACCTGACAACCACGCAGACAAACCCAATACTTAAAATCAACCTGAAGAAAAAGAAAAAGAAAAGGTTAGAACTTCATACTACTTATTTTCAGATAGTTTTCCATGAGGCAAAAAGCTAAATGACAGATACTATAAAACAAAGGCCAAGACGGGAGGCTGGCTACCATCTGGGTGTTTGTGCCCTCCAAAACTCGTTTGGAAGTTTCATCCCCAGAGTGGAATGTCAATAGTGTTTGCAGGAAAGCCCTTTGGATGGTATTTGGGATGAGATGCGCTTGTGAGTTCAGGCGCTCCAGGGTGCAAGAGTGATTTATTAGAAGGGGGTCCCCTGAGATAACTCGTGCTTGCCCTCCTTGTTCGTGTGAGACCCCATAACAAGTTATCACTGCAGGAGGAAACCCACACCAGACGCCAGCGCCATGCTTCCTGCCTTCTAGACTCATCAACAGAAAAAGCCTCTTTTCTGTATAAATCATCCACGCTGTGGTGTTCAGTCCTACCCACGTACGATGGATGTAGCAAACCTGTTCTAAACTGCCGAGAGTAGTTTTCTCCACAGTGAGATTGGAGATGACTTTGCATTTTCTCTCCTTATCATTTTAAACTACTGTTTATAAGAGTGTATGCCATTTCTTTTTTTTAATTTCTATGCCAATTATTTTTTTCTTTTTTTAATATTAGTTACAGCTTATTAACTTTGTATCCCAACTGTATCCTGCTCCCTCATTCCCTACCAATCCCACCCTCCCTCCCTCATCTCCTCCCTGCCCTTTTCCAAGTCCACTGATAGGGGAGGACCTCCTCCCCTTTCATCTGACCCTGGTTTATCAGGTATCTTCGGGACCGGCTGCAAAGTCCTTCTCTGTGGCCTAGCAGGGTTGCTCCTCCCTCGGGGGGTGAGGGGGAGGTCAAAGAGCCCGCCATTGAGTTCATGTCAGAAATAGTCCCTGTTCCTCTTACTAGGGTACCCGCTTGGATACTGAGCTACCATGGGCTACATCCAAGCAGAGGTTCTAAGTTGCATCCATACATGGTCCTTGGTTGGAGAAACATAAAAGACCCATATGCCCAGATGTATTTGGTCCTTGTGGAGTTCCTGTCCTCTCCAGGTCATATTAACTCCCCCTTCTTTCTTATGATTCCCTGCACTCTGCCGAAGGTTTGGTTATGAGTCTTAGTGTCTGATTTGATACACTGCTAGGTAGAGTCTTTCAGAGGCCCTTTGTGGTAGGCTCCTGTCCTATTACTTGTTTTCTCCTACATCCAATGTCCTGTATGCCATTTCTATAAGCATAAAATGTTATTTAAATCTACTTTCATTTTGAAAAGGGAATTTTAAAAGTCTTCTCTCACTTGTCAGATTTTCTGCAGAAATTAGCATATGGGCAATCAACAGACCAATTAATCATGAGATGTTTGATGTTTAGAAGTGATTGTTTTAGGCTTTTGTTCTTTAACTATAGGAATCACTTTTTGTGTGTGTGTCATTTAATCATTAAGCCTCTTACCTGAATCTAGAATGGAGTTGCAAGCAATTCTACGTACAGAGAGAAGCCAGGGTTTAGATTAAAAGTAGGTGGAATGAGGAAGATAACACTTCAAGAAAGCAACCTTCTAATCACAGCAGGACCAACACATGTGAACTCACAGAAACTGTGGCAGCATGCAGAGGGCCTGCATGGGTCTAGGCCAGATATGAACCAGCACTGAAAGGGGAGGGGACACAGTTACCCACCCCTAACCCAGAAGTTAGCTCCAAGGGGTAAACACTCACAAGTGAAAAATTAGATTCTTCAAAGGAGTCTCACTGGTTATACACAAACCACTCTTAAGGGCAGCCCCAATGCCCAGCAAAAGATGAACAATACAAAAGAGAAATGGTATTTTTGGAGGGTTTTTGTCTCATAATGTTTTGTCTGGGTTTTTGTTGTTTGTGTTCTGCTTTGTTATGCCCTCACCCCACATCTTTTGCTTATTTATAAAAATAAAAGAATAGGAAGTATCTTCGTGAAGAGGATGGACCCAGGCTTCGACGAGATGAATCCAGGAGCCGCTTGGACAGCATGTGCCTGCACGCTACCCCAACCACAGGAACCCTGTGTGCACACTGCCATTCTCTGCCTGATGTCCAACATCAAGCTTACTGAGACCAGTGTAAACAGTGCATACACACAGACCAGAAAATGAGCAAATCACAACAACTCAGAATGCAAAATAAATTTCTCTTAGCTAACTAATCTGGAAAGAAAACTGTTTTTAGAAGCCAGTAAAGCAAATAGCATGGAAAAACTGCTGGTGTAAAAAGAGTTATCGTGCAAAAGGTCATTCTCAACTAACTTCTTGGAGTTTAATTTTTTAGACCGTATTCCCAAAAAACCAAAACTATTCACCTGGAATTGAATAAAGGAATAGAAGGGAGCTGAGGAGACAACTCAGCAAGTGACAAGCTTATCGTGCTGCTATGAGGGCCTGAGTTCAAATGCCCAGAACCCACACAAAGCTGGACACAGCAGCAGATGTCTACAATCCCAGGGCTCTTACAGCAAGACAGAGGCAGAGACAGAATTCCCTAAAGTCTGCAGAGCAGCCATCCAGCCATAAACCAGCAGTGGAGCAGTGTACCTGTGTGCTCATGTGTGCTTTTGATGTATATTCATATGTACACACACACACACACCCGAGATGGGAGGGTTGGGTAAATGAAATAGGCATTATGCAGCTTAAAAGAGGCATGTAAAGTTTTAAGATACAGGTGATAAGGAACAGTAGTTAATGAAAACAAGCCCAGTACTAGATTAGAAACAAAAGCAAGCTTGCCTCTGCCTTCAAGTTCAAACACACCAAGAGGCCCTCGGACTCCTTCAGGGTGTGGGGCTGTGCATCACAAAGCCCTGTGACTCTAATGAGAACTTGTGATTCGAGCTCTGTAATCTACTGCACCTTAAGATGAGAGTTGGAAAGAAGAATGAGGAGTTGTGAGGCCAGGTTGAAAGGAATTTGAGTCATTTAGGTAATTGGGCCACCAGATGGCAAGTGCAGTTTGTTCTGGAAGACAATTAGTCTGGGAGGGAGGTACTCCTGGGCTACTAACACTGATCAACTGTTCAACAGCACGGCTTTTGCACAAAGCGCCTGTCATGATCAGCAGTACATTGAGGTGTTAGCTGCAGTGCCTACGCTCCCTCAGGGAGCCATGCAATCTGTGGCCCAAGTGAGGAGACAAGCCCTACAAAGGTGAAAATCCCCAGGGCATTCTCCAAATAGAAATGACTTTATACATACACACATATTTCATGGTGGGTTTTTTTTTTTTGAGATTAAAATATAATTACATCATTTCTCTCTTCATTTTCCTCCCTCCAAACCCTCCTGTAAATGCTTCCTAGCTCTCTTTCAAAATCATGACCTCCTTTTCCATTTCTTATTATTCATGCATATATGTACATGCGTACATACATCTATACAAATACTGTTTGGTTGTATAATGTTACTTGTGTATATGTTTTCAGGGCTGACCACTTCATATTGGATAACCAGATGGTCTACTCTTCCCTAAAGAAAACAGTTTCTCCCACTCTCAGCATTCCTGAGTTGTCTGTAGTTCTTTGTGAGGCCTTCTGGTCTTTTGGGGCAAGGGTCAAGTAAAGGAGTACAGTGGTAGGCGATTCTTTAGAATTTGACAACTCAGGAAGGCTTAGGATGTTGTTTGTGACTGTAAGACTGTAAGACTGTAAGACCTGTAAGCAGGTCCTCCCTGGAGCACGGGCCTACACCTGTCACATACTGGAAGCACTGGTGGTGTGGACTCAGTGGATTCTTGAAAACCAAAGGAGGGGAGCGTATGTGAAGTTCCAGGGGAAAGTTGTGGGGTAAGGGGCACTTGTGTAAAGAAGAATTGGAAAAGAGAAGCCAGGAGTGGATTTTATCAAGACATAGTAAATACGTCATGAAATTCAAACAACGAATAAAAAGCATTTAAGATAAATGTATATGTGAAGCATATAAAGGCTTAACGGATTCAGTTTTATTATGATAAAACAATGAGAGCAGAATGACTATTTTAAAACATAAATTTCAGATTGTCTAAGGAAAGCTTTTGAAGTTTTGTAAATAATTACCAAGGTTGAACAGCAATGCAGTGAGCAGTGATCCAAGGGAAGGTGAAAAGGGTCATCTCCCCATGACACACTTCAATTGTCTGTTATTCTCAGAAGCCTGTCCTCCCTGCCTGTACCCCACAGGAAGCTGAGGGTACTGGGTGCAGTTGTCTCGGGACATGAATGATCAGTGTGCTGAGGAACCAGCTCCATGGCCCTATTCCTACCCCACCCCTCCACCTCCACCTCCCGGAGGAAAAAAAGGCAGCCAGCCTGGAAACATTGGAGAGCTTGAATTTTTCATCTTCCCCAATATGCTGACATCTCCCACAGCACAGCCTTATTTTGCTGAGTCAGCGAGGGATAGATTGAGTCTACTGGACGGCTGAGCAATCAGAAGCCCAGAGAACAGAATAGATGGAAATCACCTCATACTGCTTGGGGGCATTTGAATGCCAAATTCCCAAAGTTTAACTCTTACAAAGTCATGCCTTTATAAGCAAATCATTTCTCCCAAGGAGAGCAGATGGAAGAGAATCTAGTCACAGGCATGAGTAAGGATGCTGTCCAAATGAAGAAAAGGCTAGGCCAACAGATAAATGTAGGGAGGTGTGGAGAAGAAGGTATGAGAGTGAGGAACCATGATATTTGCTTCTGGCCACTATGGGCTTCTTGCTGCTAGAACTTGTTATCCAAGGTGTCAACTTGCTCATGAGTAAATTATGCCTTGAAAGATTTGGAACCTTTCATGATAGACAGATAATAATACTAGAGCTCGGGTCAATTCACGGGCACTTGCCTACCTACCTACTCCCTTCAAGTCCTTTCCTGTCTCTAGGATGTTTCCCAGCAACACCAAGCATCCTGCTTCAAAGAAGACACTGGTGTGTGCACACTTAATTCACACAGTGATCTGCTAATATTTCTTTTTTTTATTAATAATACTTTATTCACTTTGTATCCCCCCATGAGCCACTCCCCCCTCCACTCCCAGTCCCACCTTCCCTCTGCCTTCTTCACACATGCCCTTCTCTAAGTCCACTGATAGGAAAGGTCCTCCTCTCCTTCGTTCTGACCTTAGTCAATCAGATCTCATCAGGAATGGCTGCATTGTCATCTTCTGTGGCCTGGTAAGGCTGCTCCCCGCCTCAGAGGAAGGTGATCAAATAGCAGGCCAATCAGTTTATATCAGAGGCAGTCCCTCTTCCCATTACTAAGGAACCCACTTAGACACTAAACTGCCATGGACTACATATGTGCAGGGGTCTTAGGTTATCTCCATGCCTTGTACTTGGTACTGGTACTTGGAGTATGAGTCTCTAAACCCCTGTGTTCAAATTTTCTGGTTCTGTTGCTCTCCTTGTGGGGTCATGTCCTCTCCAGATCTTACTATTTCTCACTTCTTACATAAGATTCCATGCACTCTGCCCGACAGTTGGCCATAAGTCTCAGTGTCTGCTTTGATATTATGCAGGGCAGAGGCTTTCAGAGGCCCTCTGTGGCAGGTTCCTAGGTTGTTTCTTGTTTTCTTCTTCTTCTGATGTCCATCCTCTTTGCCTTTTGGGATGGGGATTGAATGTTTTAGTAAGGGTCCTCTCTCTTGCTTAGTTTCTTTAGATGTACAGGTTTTAGTAGGTTTATCCTATGTTATATGTCTATATGAGTGAGTATATACCATGTGTGTCTTTCTGCTCCTGAGACAGCTCACTCAGGATGATCCTTTCCAGGTCCCACCATTTACCTGCAAATTTCATGATTTCCTTATTTTTCATTGCTGAGTAATACTCCATTGTGTAGATGTACCAAAATTTCTGCATCCATTTCTCAGTTGAGGGGCATCTGGGCTGTTTCCAGCTTCTGGTTATTACAAATAATGCTGCTACAAACATGGTTGAGCAAATGTCCTTTTTGTGTACTTGAGCCTCTTTTGGATATATGCTTAGGAGTGGTATGGCTGGATCTTGAGGAAGTGCTATTCCTAGTTGACTGAGAAAGCACCAAATTAATTTCCAGAGTGGTTGTACCAGTTTACATTCCCGCCAGCAGTGGAGAAGGGTTCCCCTTTCTCCACAGCCTCTCCAGCATGTGTTGTCACTTGAGTTTTTTATCTTGGCCATTCTCATGGGTGTAAGGTGAAATCTCAGGGTTGTTTTGATTTGCATTTCCCTAATGGCTAATGAGGTTGAGCATTTCTTTAAGTGTTTCTCTGCCATTTGATATTCTCTACAGAGAATTCTCGGTTTAGCTCTGTTCCCCATTTTTTAATTGGATTACTTGGTTTGCTGTTTTTCAGCTTCTTTAGTTCTTTATATATACTGGATATTAGCCCTGTGTAAGATAAAGGGTTGGTGAAGATTCTTCCCAATCTGTAGGCAGTCATTTTGTTTTGATGACCGTGTCCTTTGCTTTACAGAAGCTTTTCAGTTTCATGAGGTCCCATTTATTGATTGTTGCTCTTAGAGCCTGTGCTGTTGGTGTTCTGTTCAGGAAGTTGATTCCTGTGCCAATCAGTTCAAGGGTATTCCCCACTTTTTCTTCTAACTGATTTAATGTGTATGGTATTATGTTGAGGTCTTTGATCCATTTGGGCTTCAGTTTTGTGCAGGGTGATAAGTAATAGATTATAGTGATATAATCTATTTTCATTTTTCTACATGTAGACATCTGGTTGGACCAGCACCATTTGTTGAAGATGCTATCTTTTTTCCACTGTATGGTTTTGGCATCTTTGTCAAAGATCAGGTGTCCATAAGTGTGTGAGTTTATTTCTGGGTCTTCTGTTCGGTTCCATTGATCCACCATTCTGTTTCAATGCCAGTACCATGAAGTTTTTATAACTATTGCTCTATAGTACAGCTTAAGATCAGGGATGGAGATACCGCCAAAAGATCTTTTATTGTAAAGGATTGTTTTAGCAATTCTGGGTTTCTTGTTATTCCATATGAAGTTGAGAATTTTTCTTTCCAGGTCACAAAGAATTGTTTCAGTAATTTGATGGGAATTGCATTGAATCTGTAGATTGCTTTTGGTAAGATGGCCATTTTTACTATGTTAATCCTGCCAAGCCATGAGCATGAGGGATCTTTCCATCTTCTGATATCTTCTTCTAATTCTTTTTTCAGAGACTTAAAATTTTTTTCATACAAGTCTTTGACTTGTTTGGTTAGGGTTACACCAAGGTACTTTAATGTCATTTGTGGTTATTGTGAAGAGTGTTGTTTTCCTAATTTCTTTCTCAGCCCTTTTGTCTTTTGTATACAGGAGGGCAACTGATTTTTTTAAGTTAATTTTGTATCCGGCCACTTGGCTGAAGGTGTTTATCAGCTATAGGAGTTCCCTGGTAGAGTTTTTGGGGTCACTCACGTATACTATCATATCATCTGCAAATAGTGATAATTTGACTTTTCCTTTCCAAATTGTATCCCCTTGATCTCCTTCAACTGTCTTATTGCTCTATCAAGGACTTCCAGAACTATGTTGAAGAGATGTAGAGAGAGTGGGCAGCCTTGTCTTGTCCCTGATTTCAGTGGGATTGCTTTAAGTCTCTCTCTGTTCAGTTTGATGTTGGCTATAGGTTTGCTGTATATCGCCTTTACTATGTTTATATATGTGCCTTGTATCCCTGATCTCTCCAATACTTTAAACATGAATGGATGTTGAATTTTGTCAAATGCTTTTTCAGCATCTAGGGAGATTATCATGTGGTTTTTTTTCTTTCTTTCAGTTTGTTAATATGGTGGATCACATTGATGGATTTCAATATATTGAACCACCCTTGCATACCTGGGATGAAGCCTACTTGGTCAGAGTGGATGATATCTTTGATGTGTTCTTGGATTCGGTTTGCAAGTATTTTGTTGAGTATTTTTGCATCAATGTTCATAACGGAGATTGGCCTGAAATTCTCTTTGTTTTTGAGTCTTTGTGAGGTTTAGGCACCAAGGTGACTATGGCTTCATAGATGAGTTTGGTAATGTTCCTTCTGGTCCTGGCCTTTTTTTTTTTTTTTTTTTTTTTTGACTGCTTCTATTTCCTTGGGGGATATAGGACTATTTAATTGATTTACCTGGTCCTGATTCAGCTTTGGTATGTCAAATTGTCAAATCAATCAAGAAAATTATCCATTTCATTTAGATTTTCAAATTTTGTAGCATATAGACTTTTGAAGTAAGTCTTTTTTTCTTATTTTATTATTATTAATTACACTTAATTAATTTTGTATCCCCCCATAAGTCTCTCCCTCCTCCCCTCCCGACCCCACCCTTCCTCCCATTTCTGCATGCATGCCCCTCCCCAAGTCCACTGATAGGGGAGGTTCTCCTCTCCTTTCTGATCTTAATCTATCAGTTCTCATCAAAAGTGGCTGCATTGTCCTCTTCTGTGGCCTGGTAGGGCTGCTCCCCCTTCAGAGGGAGGTGATCAAAGAGCAGGCCAATCAGATTATGTCAGAGGCAGTCCCTCTTCCCATTATTATGTAACCCACTTGGACACTGACCTGCCATGGGCTACATCTGTGCAGGGGTTCTAGGTTATCTCCATGAATAGTCCTTGGTTGGAGTATGAGTCTCTGGGAAGTTCCCTGTGTTCAAATTTTCTTGTTCTGTTGCTCTCCTTGTGGAGAACCTGTCCTCTCCAGCTCTTACGATTTCCCACTTCTTACATAAAATTCCATTCACTCTGCCTAAGAGTTGGCCATCAGGTTCAGCATCTGCTTTGATAGTCTGAAGGGCAGAGGCTTTCAGAGGCCCTCTCTGGTATGTTCCTAGTTTGTTTCCTGATTTCTTCTTCTGGCTTTCAGAGGCCCTCTGTAGCAGGTTTCTAGGTTGTTTCCTATTTTCTTCTTCTGATGTCCATCCTCTTTGCCTTTCAGGTGGGGATTGAACATTTTAGTTAGGGTCCTCTCTCTTGCTTGGTTTCTTTAGATACATAGATTTTGGTGGGTTTGTCCTTCATTGTATGTCTATATAAGTGAGTATATACCATGTGTGTCTTTTTGCTTCTGGGACAACTCACTCAGGATGATCCTTTCCAGGTCCCATCATTTACCTGCAAATTTCATGATTTCCTTGTTTTTCATTGCTGAGTAGTATTCCATTGTATACATGTACCAAAATTTTTGCATCCATTCTTCAGTTGAGGGGCATCTGGGTTGTTTCCAGCTTCTGGTTATTACAAATAAAGCTGCTACAAACATGGTTGAGCAAATGTCCTTTTTGTATACTTGAGCCTCTTTTGGATATATGCCTAGGAGTGGTATGGCTGGATCTTGAGGAAGTGCTATTCCTAGTTGACTGAGAAAGCACCAAATTAATTTCCAGAGTGGTTGTACCAGTTTACATTCCCGCCAGCAGTGGAGAAGGGTTCCCCTTTCTCCACAGCCTCTCCAGCATGTGTTGTCACTTGAGTTTTTTATCTTGGCCATTCTCATGGGTGTAAGGTGAAATCTCAGGGTTGTTTTGATTTGCATTTCCCTAATGGCTAAAGAGGTTGAGCATTTCTTTAAGTGCTTCTCTGCCATTTGATATTGCTCTTTTGAGAATTCTCTGTTTAGCTCTGTTCCCCATTTTTAATTGGATTACTTGGTTTGCTGCTTTTCAGCTTCTTTATATATACTGGATATGAGTCCTCTGTCAGATAAAGGGTTGATGAAGATTCTTTCCCAATCTGTAGGCAGTCGTTTTGTTTTGATGACAGTGTCCTTTGCTTTACAGAAGCTTTTCAGTTTCATGAGGTCCCATTTATTGATTGTTGCTATTAGAGCCTGTGCTGTTGGTGTTCTGTTCAGGAAGTTTTCTCCTGTACCAATGAGTTCTAGGGTATTCCCCACTTTTTTTTCTAGCCGATTTAATGTGTCTGGTTTTATGTTGAGGTCTTTGATCCACTTAGACTTCAGTTTTGTGCAGGGTGATAAGTATGGATCTATTTTCATTTTTCTACATGTAGACATCCAGTTGGACCAGCACCATTTGTTGAAGATGCTATCTTTTTTCCATTGTATGGTTTTGGCATCTTTGTCAAAGATCAGGTATCCATAATTGTGTGAGTTTATTTCTGGGTCCTCTGTTCGGTTCCATTGATCCACCATTCTGTTTCTATGCCAGTACCATGTGGTTTTTAAAACTGTTGCTCTATAGTACAACTTAAGATCAGGGATAGAGATACCGCCAAAAGATCTTTTATTGTAAAGGATTGTTTTAGCAATTCTGGGTTTCTTGTTATTCCATATGAAGTTGAGAATTTTTCTTTCCAGGTCTGTAAAGAATTTTGTTGGTAATTTGATGGGAATTGCATTGAATCTGTAGATTGCTTTTGGTAAAATGGCCATTTTTACTATGTTAATCCTGCCAAGCCATGAGCATGGGAGATCTTTCCATCTTCTCAAATCTTCTTCTATTTCTTTCTTCAGAGACTTGAAATTTTTTTCATACAAGTCTTTGACTTCCTTGGTTAGGGTTACTCCGAGGTACCTTATGTCATTTGTGGCTATTGTGAAGGGTGTTGTTTCTCTAATTTCTTTCTCAGCCCTTTTGTCTTTTGTATACAGGAGTGCTACTGATTTTTTTAAGTTAATTTTGTATCCAAACACTTTGCTGAAGGTGTTTATCAGCTGTAGGAATTCCCTGGTGGAGTTTTTGGGGTCACTCATGTAAACTATCATATCATCTGCAAATAGTGATAATTTGACTTCTTCTTTTCCAATCTGTATCCCCTTGATCTCTTTCAACTGTCTTATTGCAGAAGTAGCCATTCTAATATCTGATAAAATAGACTTTCAACCAAAATTAATAAAAAGAGATGGGGAAGGACACTACATACTCATCAAAGGAAAATTCTACCAGGAAGACATCACAATCCTGAACATCTATGCCCCAAATACAAGAGCACCCACATTTGTTAAAGAAACATTGATAAAATTTAAACCACATATAGATCTCCACATATTAATAGTGGGAGACATCAACACCCCACTCTCAACAAAGGACAGGTCAACAAAACAGAAATTAAACAAAGAAACAATGTCCCTGACAGAGGTCATGAATCAAATGAACCTAACAGACATTTACAGAACTTTACACCCAAACACAAAAGAATTTACCTTCTTCTCAGCAACTCATGGAACCTTCTCAAAAATAGACCATGTAGTTGGTCACAAAGCAAGCTAAACACAAACAAGAAGACTGAAATAATCCTTTGTATCTTGTCTGATCACCATGGAATAAAGCTGGACCTCAACAATAACAGAAATAGCAAAAAGCCTACACACATATGGAAACTGAACAACTTGTTACTAAATGACAGCTGGGTCAGGGAATAAATAAAGAAAGAAATTAAAGTCTTTCTAGAAATCAATGAAAATGAAGACACAACATACCCAAACTTGTGGGACACAATGAAAGCAGTGCTAAGAGGAAAGATCATAGCATTAACTGCCTTCTGGAAGAAATTTGAGACAGCTCATTCAAGCAACTTAATGGCTCACTTAAAAACCCTAGAAAAAGAAGAAGCAGACACACCAAGAAGGACTAGACGACTGGAAATAATCAAACTCAGGGCTGAAATCAATCAATTAGAAACAAATAAAACAATTCAAAGAATCAATTAAATCAAGAGCTAGTTCTTTGAGAAAAATCAACAAGATCGACAAACCCTTAGCCAAGCTAACTAAAAGGCAGCGAGACACCACCCAAATCAACAAAATCAGAAATGAAAAGGGGGACATAACTACAGACACTGAGGAAATCCAAACAATCATTAGGACTTACTTCAAAAGTCTATATGTCACAAAATTTGAAAATCTAAATGAAATGGACAATTTTCTTGATCGATTTGACTTACCAAAGCTGAACCAGGACCAGGTAAATCAAGTAAATAGTCCTATATCCCCCAAAGAAATAGAAGCAGTCAAAAAAAAAAAAAAAAAAAAAAAAAAAAAAAAAAAAAAAAAAAAGGCCAGGACCAGATGGTTTCAGTGCAGAATTCTACCAGACCTTCAAAGAAGAGCTAACACCAATTCTCTTCAAACTATTCCACAAAATAGAAACAGAAGGAATATTACCAAATTCATTCTATGAAGCCACAGTCACCTTGGTACCTAAACCTCACAAAGACTCAACAAAGAAAGAATTTTAGGCCAATCTCCCTTATTAACATTGATGCAAAAATACTTAACAAAATACTTGCAAACCAAATCCAAGAACACATCAAAGATATTATCCATTATGACCAAGTAGGTTTCATCCCAGGTATGCAGGGGTGGTTCAATATATGGAAATCCATCAATGTGATCCACCATATTAACAAACTGAAAGAAAAAAACCACATGATAATCTCCCTAGATGCTGAAAAAGCATTTGACAAAATCCAACATCCATTCATGCTTAAAGTATTGGAGAGATCAGGGATACAAGGCACATATATAAACATAGTAAAGGCGATATACAGCAAGCCTATAGCCAACATCAAACTGAATGGAGAGAAAATTAAAACAATCCCACTGAAATCAGGGACAAGGCAAGGCTGCCCACTCTCCCCATATCTCTTCAACATAGTGCTGGAAGTAAGTCTTAATGATTGTTTGGATTTCCTGTGTCTGTAGTTATGTCCCCCTTTTCATTTCTGATTTTGTTGATTTGGGTGGTGTCTCGCTGCCTTTTAGTTAGCTTGGCTAAGGGTTTGTCTATCTTGTTGATTTTCTCAAAGAACCAGCTCTTGATTTAATTGATTCTTTGAATTGTTTTATTTGTTTCCAATTGATGGATTTCAGCCCTGAGTTTGATTATTTCCAGCCATCTACTCCTTCTTGGTGTGTCTGCTTCTTCTTTTTCTAGGGTTTTTAAGTGAGCCATTAAGTTGCTTGAGCGCACTGTCTCAAATTTCTTCTTGAAGGCACTTAGTGCTATGAACTTTCCTCTTAGCACTGCTTTCATTGTGTCCCACAAGTTTGGGTATGTTGTGTCTTCATTTTCATTGAGTTCTAGAAAGACTTTAATTTCTTTCTTTATTTATTCCCTGACCCAGCTGTCTTTTAGTAGCAAGTTGTTCAGTTTCCATATGTGTGTAGGCTTTTTGCTATTTCTGTTATTGTTGAGGTCCAGCTTTACTCCATGGTGATTAGACAGGATACAAGGGATTATTTCAGTCTTCTTGTATGTGTTTAGCTTGCTTTGTGACCAACTACATGGTCTATTTTTGAGAAGGTTCCATGAGGTGCTGAGAAGAAGGTAAATTCTTTTGTGTTTGGATGTAAGGTTCTGTAAATGTCTGTTAAGTCCATTTGATTCATGACCTCTGTTAGAGACATTGTTTCTTTGTTTAATTTCTGTTTTGTTGACCTGTCCTTTGTTGAGAGTAGGGTGTTGAAGTCTCCCACTATTAATGTGTGGGGATCTTTATGTGGTTTAAGTTTTATCAATGTTTCTTTTACAAATATGGGTGCCCTTGTATTTGGGGCATAGATGTTCAGGATTGTGATGTCTTTCTCGTAGAATTTTCCCTTGATGAGTATGAAGTGTCCTTCCCCATCTCTTCTGATTAATTTTGGTTGAAAGTCTATTTTATCAGATATTAAAATGGCTACTCCTGCTTGCTTTTTGGGTCCACTTGTTTCGAAAGCCATCTTCCAACCCTTTACCCTCAGGTAATGTCTATCTTTGTGCCTTAGGTGTGTTTCTTGTATGCAACAGTTTGCTGGGTTTTGTCTATGCATCCATTCTGTTAGTCTGTGTCTTTTTGTTGGAGAATTGAGTCCATTAATGTTGAGAGAGATTAATGGCCAGTGGCTGTTAGATCCTTTGATTTTGATGTTGCTGTGGTCATAAGGTTGTGTGCTTGGTTGCTTTTTGTTTTACTCTTGTGACGTTAATTATTTCCTGTGTTTTCTTAAAAATAGCTAGTTTTCTTGGGTTGTATTTTCACTTCTAGTGTCTTCTGTAATGCTGGACTTGTGTGTAGGTATTGTTGAAATTTGTTTTTGTCATTGAATATCTTGTTTTCTCTGTCTATGAGGCCTGAGAGTTTTGTGGGGTATAGTAGCCTGGGCTGACATCTGTGTTCTCTTAGGGTCTGCATGATATCTGTCCAGGCCCTTCTGGCTTTCATAGTCTCTGTTGAAAAGTCAGATGTGATTCTAATGGATTTGCCATTATATGTTACTTGGCCTTTTCCCCTTGCAGCTTTTAGTATTTTTATTTTGTTCTATATACTTACTGTTTTGATTATGTGGTGGGAGGATTTTCTTTTCTGGTCTAATTTATTGGGTGTTTTGTAGACCTCTTGTATTCTTATTGGCCTCTCCTTTAACTTGGGGAAATTTTCTTCAATGATTTTGTTGAAAATATTTTCTGGACCTTGGAGCAGGGAATCTTCTTTTTCCTCTATTCCTATTATTCTTATGTTTTGTCTTTTCATATTGTCTTGGATTTCTTGCATGGTCTGTGTCAGGAATTTTTTGGATTTAACATTTTCTTTGACAGATACATCGATTTCTTCCATTGTATCTTCTACACCTGAGATTCCTCCTTCCATCTCTTGTAGTCTGTTGGTTATGCTTACCTCTGCAGTTCCTGTTTTCTTCCCTAAATTTTTCCTCTCCATTATTTCCTCCATTTGTGTTTTCTTTAATTTTTCCAATTTGTTTTGTTTACTTCCTTCACCTGTCTGATTGTATTTTCTTGTTTTTCTTTTAGTTCCTTCAACTCTGTTTCTTTCATTTCTTTCAGTGATTTAATTGTTTCTTCTCTGAAGGCCACAAACTGTTTGGCTGCATCTTCCTGTATTTCTTCATGGATGGCCATAATCTGCTTGTCATTAACTTCCTCCATTTCTTTATGGGTAGCCATGATCTGTTTGATTTTACCTTCCTCTAATTCTTTACATATTTTATTTCCTCTATTATCCTCTTCATCAGCATATATGTAAGTTCATCTTCTTGATTTTTCTATTATGCTGGGGTGTTCAGAGCTGCTCGCCCGTGGATGGCTGGGTTCTGGAGATGCCATATTGCTCTGTCTTTTGTTGGTTGAGCTTTTACGCTGACCTCTACACATTGGGCTGCTTTAGGTGTTGGCTGTTAGTTTCTGTGCTTCCTGCAGTCCTGAGGTAGAGAGAATCCCCTTGGCTGGAAGATGATTTTTCCTGAAGGAGGCCTCCTCTGCTTTTTGGGTATGGTCACTATATGGCCAGTGTTTCTCAGGAATTACCACTGCTCACCTCAGGTGTATAGACCTGAGTAGTAGCTGTGGTCTTTGTTAGTCAGGGGGGATCTCCTCTCACCCGTAGAAGTCCTCAAGACAGCTACCCTGCTGCTGGGTTTCTCGTTCTGAATTTAGTGAGCTGCTGCTGTTGTTACAGTTTTCCAGGTACAGTCCTCTTGAAGAACCTGCTGGTTCCCTAGCTGTGGGGTTTTCTCCCAACAGGGAGACTCAGTCTGGTACCCTGGGGCACACAGTTCTGTCTGGGAAGGTGAGAGGAGCGCCCAGCAAGTCTCTGGGCCAGAGGCTGAGTGCTCTGCTCTGGGCCCGGAGATTTTGCGCCCAAGTTTGAAATGGTGGCTGGGGGCGCCACTCTGATCCGGAGGCTGTGCACCCCAGTCTGGGATGGTGGCTGGTGGCGCCACTCAGGTCGGGAGGCTGTGCACTCCTCTCTAGGCTGGCAACTGAGAGCTCCTCTCTGGTCTAGAGGCTGGGCACCTCACTCTGGGCCGAGAGCTGTGTGTCCCTGTCTGGGATGGCGGCTGTGGGTGCCGCTCTGGTCTGGAGGCTCTGGACTCTGATCTGGGCTGGCAGTGTGTGTCCCCATCTGGGCCAAAGGCTGTGCACGCCTCTCCAGGCTGGCAACTAAGGGCTCTGCTCTGGGTCGGAGGCTTGGCGCATCACTCTGGGCTAGAGGCTGTGCCCCCAGGTCTGATATGGTGGCTGGGGTGGCAGAGCTGGGCCCGAGGCTGTGCACTCCGCTCTGCTCTGGTCCGGAGGCTGAGCGCCTCACTCTGGGCCAGAGGCTGTGTGTCCCGGTCCCGGATGGCGGCTGGGGATGCTGCCGGAGGCTGTGTGTGCCGATCTCGGGTGGCGGGTGTGCCCGCTGGTCTCCAGGACCTTTACCAGGTATTGACTGGGTGATCTGAGGTCAGTCCCAATTAATTTTCACACTGTAGGCTTCCCTCTCACCTGGCAATTACAAACGCTGGTGTTTTAGGTCCCTTAGTTCAGTCTTCTGGTCACTGTGCCAATATTGCTGACCTGCTCCTCAGACACAGTGTGCTCCCGGCGCCGCCATCTTGCCGCTCCTCCCAGATTCCTTTTATAACACGCATTTAAGACTGCTTGGCAGTCTTCTACTTTCCCCTCATACTCCATATACACACCAACACCCCACTGGAAACCACTCTGGAATGCATGCGGCACTTCAGTCTCACCACTGAACACCCATGAATGTCCACTGAAGCATGGCGGGACCGTCCTGCAAACCAACAGCTGGAGCAACCTGGGACAAGCAGAGAGAGTCCCACAGTAGCCATGCTGGAACAGCACATGATGGTCGGGGGGGGGTTCCCATGTGTTACATCTGCCGCTGTGTTGTTGACGTTGCTGTTGTTGGGGGTGGGGTGAGGGGTGCCATTGTTTTAACAAGCAGGACTTATAAACTAATGTGAAAACAACTGCCTCCAGGACTCTCCCGTCTCTGTCCAATGCTAGGTGCTTAAAGAGTTTTCTTAATGTAAATATTGCCAAGAGGCATACAGTGTGCTCTCCATGCAAGTCAGTGCCCCACGAGAGAAACCAGAGCTATTGTGATAGTCCGCCAAGGTGTCTATCCCTAGAGCCACATGTGTCTTAAAGGCAACTGTGTATACCTGCCTTATACCCCCTACTGTAGATCCCCCACAAGTAGCAATTTTATCAAGCATTATTTTATAAGAAACCAACGAAGGGGGCTCTCAACACCCTCCTGCTCACCCAGCATCAGCAAAGCAGCCGGGGACCCAAACCAGGGGTTCGCCCGGTGAATTTCGGTGCCAGGTGATGCCAACAAGTAAATGTTGCTAAGTGTTGCTTTGAGAAGAAAATAGGATATTCACCCCAGGTCTCAGCATGACTTAATCAAGAGCCAAGTTCAGAGTTTTTTTAAACAGTCTTACCACAGGGATGAGGTATGTGTGAGAATAATCTGAAAGCCAAGTGCTTCCCAATGGGGACGCTCCCTGGAGTTCCCATCTGCTGGTTTGCCTAAACCTCTGCATGCTAAGACGAAGTGCGCATGCTCACTGGTGGGAGCTCAGCTCGCAGTCTCTGCAGGCACTTGGGCAAGGGAGGTCTGCTAAGTGCTGATTCTTTTTAAGACGTTATTTAAGGTTATCCTCAACTGTCCTCACCACACATTGATTTCCTGTCACAGCTCAATGTCTGGAGGGCCAGCGTTCTCCATTGATCCAGAGACAGCACTTTAGTGCATAAAAACAGGAGGTATGGTGGGACTCTGAGGGAAAGACAGAAACCATGCTTTCAGAGCTGCACAGGACACAGTGCTGTAAAAGTTATATGACATATTAAGCCAAACTTGAGGGTGTTGTTTTGTTTTTTTTTTTCATGTTCTAGCTTCTGTTGACATATGAAGTATGTCAATAGGACACAAAAAAAGGGAAAGAATTAAAACCTCTTCTAATAAAACAAATTTCCCCTGGCAGAATGGTAGTAAGCCCTAAGACCTGACCAATGAATCTGGAATTTGTCTTTCCATGGAGAGAAAAGGTTGTAAATCACAAGAGGCTAGGCTGAAAAGTCCAGTCAGTTAAGATGGAATGGGAATGGGTCAAGGTCATGAGTCAATGCAAGGACACACTAATTCACTTTACTCCATAGTCAAAGGCCATGTCACCAACACCAGTGATAAAACGCATGCTGTTCTCAGAAACTGGCTTAGTGGGGTTTGTTACAGATGAAGACAAGACTGCACATGCTCCCAGGCCACAACACTATCGGGCCCTAGAAACCCCCCTAAGCCAAAGACAGATTCAGCCTCAGTCCCTAGTCTGCTCTGGCTGACGTGACAAAATGTCACAGGCTCAGTGGCTTAAGCTGCACGCTCATGTTTCCTCACAGTTCTGGGGCTCAGAATCTCAGGTGAGAATGTGGACATGCTAGTCTATCAGCTCAGGTCCTATCCACAAGCCTTATTTACCCCTCATCACGTTTTACAAATTGTATTCCCAACATAAATGTAGGACGTCATAGCTCACAATGGCTCCCAAACACAGCCTTCTGCCTCTCCAATCAGACAATCATCACTATAAGAAAAGGGGATTAAAAATGGGGAGCAGGGGCTGCCTCTGTCATGAAGTGGGTTGCCTGCTCTTTGATCACTCACCCCTGGTGATGTAGCCTTACCAGGCCACAGAGAAAGAGAATCCAGGCAGTCCTGATGAGATTTAATAAGCTATGGGCAGATGGCAGAGGAGAACTCCCCCTTCCAGTGGACTAGGAGAAGGGGATAGGGGAAAAGAGGGAGGATGGGACTGGGAGCAGTTGAGGAAGGGGGCTTCAATCGGGATATATAATGAACAAATTGTAAAAAAGTATTAAAAAGAAAAAATATAATCTCTTCTATGAGTGAAACAGTTTGCACACATACTCTTTACCCAAACATTTTTCTGGATTACCCCAGAGTTGAACATGTAAATAATAACAAAAGAAAACCCAGGCAATCAAGCGAACAACTCACATACACAATTCCCATCACCACAAATTTGAGTTTCCAATAAGGGCACTTATACAGTACCTAATACTTAAGGACTCAGTGTAAAATGAAGAAAGAATCAAAGAATGAACTAATGAATGAATGCTTAATACTTTCCAAAATAAAAAGATAATAATATGAATTGAAATCAAAGCTAGAAATGTCTTCAATGCTTATTTGAGGCTAAAGTTATCCTAAATGACTTCTCTTTTAAAATGGGAATTTGAAAATATTGTATAAAACTATAGCATTTCAAACACAGATAATTGCATTTCTTATCAAATATGTGGGTGCTTCTATATTAATTCAGCTTAATATATATGCAATTTAATTAAAATTTATAAGTGGTTGTAGAATGAACCAAGTGTATCTTAATTAAATCAGAACATGGATCACAGCTGTTAAGGTTGACCCCAATATTAATAAAGGAGATACAAACACAATCATTAGGAACTTAGTGGCGTAATTTTGGGATGGAAGCAAGATGAATGGGAGGCTGGCAATATTCTACTTTCTGCTTAAGCTGGAAAGTAGAATAATGACCCACAGAGCAGGAAATGGAGGAAGACGGAGTAGCTGCCTAACAAGCCACTCATCTAGGAAGAGCCTCATCTTACTCAGGGTTACTGTTGCCCTGATAAATCACCATGTCCAAGAGTAACTGGGGGCAGAGAGGGTTTATTCAGCTTACACTTCCACATTGCTGTTCATCACCAAAGGAAGGATAGGAACTCAGCCAGGGCAGGAACCTGAAGGCAGAAGCTGATGCAAAGGCCATAGAGGGGTGCTGCTTACTGACTTGCTCACCATGTCTTGCTCAGACTTTCTTTTTTTAATTAGTTAATTCAATTTACATCTTGGTCATAGGCCCCTCCCTCTTTTCCTCCTAGTCCCACCCTCTCTCCTGCATCCTCTCTTCCCTATTCCTCAGAGCAATGGAGCCCTCCTACCCGGACACCCCAGCTCATCTGTTCATATGAGGACTGAGTTCCTCTTTCTCCCCTGCCCTGGTAGGGAAGTCTCACTAGGGGGAAGTGATCAAAAAACAGGCAACTTAGTCCATGTCAAAGATAACTCCCACTCCCCAAACTAGTGAGCTGACATGAAGCCTAAGATGTCCACCACACGTATCTTCTTGAAGTCTGTGCATTGTAGTATGTCTATCCTGTACTATATGACTAGAATCTGCTTATAAGTGAGTATATACCATATCTGTCTTTCTTGGTCTGTGTTACCTCACTCAGGATGATCTTTTCTAGTTCCATCCATTTGCCTGCAAATTTCATGATTTCCTTGTTTTTAATGGTTGAGTAGTATTCCACTGTGTAAATGTGCCACAGTTTGTTTATCCATTCTTCAGCTGAGGGGCATCTAAGTTTTTTCCAGTTTCTGGCTATTACAAATAAAGCTGCTATGAACATGGTTGAGCAAATGTCCTTGTTGTATGATGAGCTCCCTGTCCTTTCAGCCTTCTATTTTATAGAGTACCAGCTCAGAGATGGCACCACTCCTCAACCAGTCATTAATTTTAAAACTGTCCAGTAGCCAGATCTTATGGAGGCATTTTCTCAATTAAGGTTTCTTCCTTTCAGATTCATCTAGCTTATGTCAAGTTGACATAAAAATAGCTAGCACAAGCTTCATGCAAGAAGTGGTAAACATACACAAGAGAAAGCAGAGCCTTCTGTGACTGTTCTCATGTCATGGAAAGGCTTGATAGATTTGGAGAAGAGCTGTGTCACCAAACCAGTGCTGGAGACAGAATCACTTCAATAAGGTTGACAAATGAGAGACGGGTGCCTGAAAAGATTGGGATTTCAGACACACAATAAATTTTGATATAACTGTTCCATGTGTCTTAGTTACGTGTCCTATTGCTTGATAAAAGTACACTGACATAAACAACCTGAAGGGGAAACTTTTAGCTCAGATCTCAGAGGAATGTGTCTATCATGAGAGGAAAAATGTGATAGGAGTTTAGGCAGCTGGTCCAATTACATCTGCAGTAAGAGAGCAAAGAACAACTAAGATGCATGTTCAGCTCCATTTCTCCTTTTCATTCATGTAGCAGTTAGAATGGGCCTTCCCACCTCAATCAACCCAACCCAGATAACCTCTCATAGGCATGTCCAAGGTTAACCTAATCTATATAATCCCTCACAGGCCAAACTAACTTAATCTAGGTAATTGCTCACAGGCATGCCCAAGGCTAACCTAATGGAAGTAATTCCTCACAGGCCTTGCCCAAGGCTAGCCTAATCCAGATAATCCCTCACAGGCATGCCCAATACTTGTCTCCTAGGAGATTGTAAATCCTCACAGGTTGACAAACATTATTAACCATGAGACATAGAAGACACATTCTGCACATTTCTTTAAATATTTGTCACCTATGATGAGTTTAAAACCAAAACAAACGGTATGCCAAGGAACTCCCTGTTATTCTAATATAAACCACAGCACTTTTGAAGAATAATTGTTAAGGCTAACTGACTTCTTAAATGAAAAATCACAGGTGGATCTCCCTGAAGCTTGGGGGCCAGTCTAGGGACTCAGGGAATCAGAGAGAGTCTCCCTTTGTAAAGGTGACTCACTCCCACCTACCTGTCTTCAAGACCTTTTTCGTGTGTCTGCAACACAGCAGAGCACTTAGAGGACTGTGTCAGCCACAGGGAACTACGCTGGTCAGAAAAATCAATCTACAAACGTCTATTTCAGGCCAACTTTGTAAGCAGAATTGTGTGGCTGATCCCACAGGAGTCGAAGCCTAGAAGTTTCTCTGCTCTCCAGGGGAGAGTCTGTGGCAGATGACGAGAGTGAGGCCCTGAGAGATGAGGGGATTCTTCTGAGCCTGGGTTGGCCCTCAGAAGGGCTAAGCACACCACTCTGCTACCACAAGTGCTTTCCCATGTGCGTGCTTCCACAGTTGGAGTTAAGTCTGCATTGTACATCCACCAGAAGGCATCTCTCTCCCTGGCTGACCAGAGTCTCCTGCACTAAAGGGAACTACTCCATAGATGGTCACAAAGTCCCTCACTGAAGAGACACACAGGTACAATAGGGTCTAGACCATAACTGCCAGTTTAAAGAAATTAACACCATCTCAGAGAAAGGAGAAGCCAGCTGGCTATTTAATAGTCTTTATGTTTTAAAGCTCTTGTTGTAGAGTCTCAGAATAAATGTCCAGAAAGGGCAGAGATTTACCCCATGCCCCTGCCTCAGCCTCCCCAATATCAACATGGCGTATCGGAGGTAATTCTGTTATAATCACCAGCATCTATCTACATACCAGTATTATACAAAGTACATAGTTTGCACCATGGCTTGCTCTTGACCCTGCATATCAGGGTGCAGAGCTGGATGGAAGTGCGGCGGTAAACATCCACCATGATAGGATCACATAGTAGTTTCACTGTCTAAAGCCCACCTGTGAAATCCATCAGTCTGAACGGGTTGGTGTGTTCATTTTCTAGGACTGCTGGAACAAAGCTGGTGGCTTAAAACTTCAGAAAATCGGGGGTAGAGAGATTGCTCATGGGTTAAGAGCATCCTGCAGTATTCTTACAGAGAACACCAGGTAAGTTCAACATTGACTGAGCAACCGCCTGTAACTCTAGATCTAGAGGATCTTCTTTTCCAGCCTCTACTCACATGTACATATCCCCACACACATAAATAACAAATAAATCAATATAATAACTGTTCTTATTATAAATTTATTCCTTTACAACTATGAAAACTAGAAGCCTAAAGTTAAAGAGTCGGTAAGCCCACTCTCTATCCCAAGGCTCTCAGAGCTAATTTAATGCCTGACTATTCCAAGGTCTGATCATCACTGGAGTTCTACAAACTGAAGATCTCTGCCTCATCTTTTCATCACTGTCCTCTCCATGCCTTCCCCTCTTCTCCTTGTCTTTCATAAGGATATTTGGGTTGGACCTTACTTAGATACTTAAGATAGTCACTTAAGTGTCTGAGATAAATCATATCAGTGACATCTGCAGTGATAAATTGCCCAGTCAAGTCCAGTTAACCAGGCTCTTGGCTGTACATACAATTGTGCATGGGTTACCCTTCACTCAACAGGGACTGAGGAAAAATCAGCATCGAAAAAGCCCTGGCCTTTCTGCCAACTTGAGAGAAACAGGGATGCAGGATGCTGGGCACTGACAAGAATAGAGGCTACCCTGGCTCCATCGGTAGTCACAGAGCTGGTGGGAAGGGCAGAGACCGCACACACAATGGAGATTCATGTCATCCCTTGAGTCATTGTCAGTCACTGGTGTCCTGTCAGAATATGGCAAGAGTGGAGTCATGTGGGGAGAATTCTGAGTGCTTGTGAGAACACTCCAAGAAAACAAGAGCCTTGTGACCTCAGTTTCTTCAATTGTTCTCAGAAGAATGCAGTGGATGGGATTGAATTTACTGCAGACTACTCATTATTTCTTGTTCCTGTCAGTCAATTAAGTGTTTATTTGCCTCTGTGGAAAACATTCGTTTTTCCCACGTGTGGCTTGTCCTTGTGGCTGCATACAGCTTGGACGCCTGAGAACTTTATTCACATGACCTTTCTTAACCCTCAAAGTATACATTGTCTGATACCATAAATAAAACTGGCCACAGCATCAAGGAGAGTCCTTTTCTTCCTGTGCCTTCATCCAGCAGAATAATGGATGTCTTCAGCGGGCTCTGGCCAGTTAAAACCTAACATCCACAGTGACCCTGGATGAGGTCCAGACATTGAAGCTGTACAGTCTGTATTTGTAGCTAGAGTGGCAGGGTCCAGAGAAGGGTGAGCAAAGAACAGGTATCCTGTCTGTGTTTGACTTCAGTTGTCTCTGGGGTAGACTTTCAGTAGTGAAATCCTGGCATTGTTAGAAGGGAGTCCAGTATGTATGAACTGCTGGCATCAAGAGTCAGCAATTACAGCCCTCCTGCCTTCTCAGCGAGAGGCAGTAGACTACAGTTCAAAAGCCATCATGTTTGGCTGGGGACTTCCAGTCCTGATTGTCCTAATGTCCCTCTCTTGACCATGCTGAGCATCCTTTAAATACTTTGCAAGCCCGGTTCTCTGTCTGTAGAGCAGAGTTAATTGTGCCTTCTCCCCAGGGCTGCTGCAGAACCAATTGCCTCCAGTCTGAAGCTAATTTTCACATTGTTTATCAGCAGCCATCGGCTTGAGCAGGGCCCTGTAGGAGTATCCAAACATCTAAGACACAGGCAATAGAACAATACCTCTGTTACATATTTCCTCAACACACAGCAATAGAACTGAAGTCAGGAAAGGGTGATCTAGAAAAGGCAAGAGCTACGTTATAGTAGCTACACAGCACATTCCTTCAGTGTCTTCAGAGGGAGGTGTAGGCAGGAGCCCATCATGCAGCACTAATGAAAATGAAGTCATTCAGACCAACACAGGACCAGATCTCAGCATCTGGCTGAGCATCCTGCTGCTGCCCCCAAGTGACCCTGTAAATCTTGTGCACAGCCAACAGCCCCGGGAGCTTTGCTGGGAATTTACTGCTCAGCCCATCCGCAGAGCTCTTGGAGCCCATTAACCATCACTCCAGAATGTTTATAATGAAAACTGGAACCTTCGCATGACTCAACAGACACCAAACATGATTGTCTCCTTGGGCAAATGTCAGACCAGGACAAGAGTATGAGTTATGGGGCAGAAGGGAGCTGCAGAGGCACTATAAATTGGCCCTAATTTGACATCACCAAACTCCTGGTTCCAAGTCACATGCCATTTATGCTCAACCACACAGCCCCTCCCCTCCCGCTGCCCACCTTCATGGAGTTTCTTACTTTCTTCTTTCACACCCATGACTTATACCTTTAAAGCTACACCCACCCCCTCCCCTCTGTTCTTTCAGAACCAGCTTCATACAGTCATGCACTCCAAAAAGATTAATCAATCAATTGCCTTCCTGAGGTACTAATGTGCTTCTTGTGAGTACTCTACAGCCACAGGGTAAGAGAACACTTCATGCTGGTGTATTCCAAAGGAAATGCCATTCTGCTGCTGAGGAAGGGCCAGGAAAAGGGGGGGAGAGAAGGAGTTCTGTAAAATAACACCACTTATAATATGTCTGGTTTGCACACATGAGCTGCTTTTATTGTGCATAGACTCTAGCATGGGGCTTAATGGCTTCTGTAGTATGTTCTGACATCTGTCACTGATCCTGTTACTAGCTTCTGAGCCATTTGCTGATTGTGTCCCTCGACTTGCTCAGCATTGCCTTCCACCATCCAATTCCATCACGTGACATGCCTCTACTTGGCAGCAGAGAGATACTGTAAGGGCTAGAAAGAGACATTAAAGGAAAACATGCACCCAGTCAGGAATGTTTGCTTTACACAATGAGAAAATAGGACAGGCATCCCGGAGAGGACTAAGAGCAGCACATTCAGAGCTTGCTATGGAGTCAGCCATGGCTGCTAGCCTTCAGCAGGAACCCAAAGGCAGGCAGAGGAGGGAAAAACCTCAGACTGCAAAGGAGAGAGGGCCCAGTATGCCCTGACTTGAGGCTACTGCGAACATGGAAGCTGTTGGTAGGAAAATAGAAGCAGGACACCTTATGTAGTAGGGTGGATGGCTTTTTCTGATCAGTCTTAATTTAGAAGTGAGATGGGGCGTGTTACAGAATCTGTCAGTTATGACTCAAGTCTGGGACACTGTCACGGGCGTTGTGTGGCTACCTAACTGGCTGGGGTTTAAATAGGGTTTAACAGTGTCCTCCAAGGGTTCATGTTCTGAGCTTAGCCCTTCTATGGGTCAAACTTGAGAACTGAGGCCTTTGATTGGTAGAGTCTGGTGAGGACATTAGATAAATGGATAAAGAGTTGACCCTTGGCAAGAATCAAATGACACCAGTCTCTGGCTTCTTTTTTGGGAAGGGGTCTGTCATTTCCACATGCTTTCCCACCATATTTACTGAGGCTTTTCCAGGGCTAGTTTAGCTGTGTTGCTTATGTTGTAACTCTCAACTGTGATCAAGACAAATTTTTCTACTTATAAATTTACCCTGCCTCTGGCATTTGTTATATCATCAAAAATAAACTATAAATAAACTATAAATAGAATAAAAATGTCGATCTTAATTTCTACAAACCTTATTTGTAGAAAATAGACTGGCTCCTTGGGTTGGTGACTACAGACAGTAGGTTGGTTTCATGAGCAGAAATCTACAAATTGTGAATTAGAGTCTAAATCTATGGTTAGGCCATTTGAGTATTCAGTGTCTCAGGCAAGTAAACCAAGCTGATTCTAACCACTGTCCACATCGACCAGAGGAATGTGCTCCCAGAAGAGTGAACACTGCCCCCACAATGCAAGCCTGCACCCAGTCTCCAGAAATGTGATGTACTCCCATTTGGAAAAGGACTCTTTGCAAACACAATAACTCAAAGCTCTCAATACGACATAACCCCAGTTTTCCATGGAGATCTCTTCATCTCTCAACAGAGTACTTCCATGAGACAGAAGAGAAGGCCCAGAGAGAAAAAGCCAAGGAGATGGAAGCATTGCCTGAGGTGAAGCGGCCATAAGCTCTGGAGCGCCACAAGCCAGCAGGATCTGGAGGAAACCAGGCAGACTCTATCCTAGAACCTTCTAGTGACACAGCTCTGCCAGCACCTCCCTATTGGAGGTTCTGGATCCTGGAGCTGTGACAGAATAAACGTGAGTCTCTAAAGCAGGTGACAGCTTTGTACAGCTACCTCAGGAAACTAGCACAGGGCTTTCCCCACATATAGCATAAATTTCTGATTCCAACCCTGTGTAGCCTACCAAGGGAATCATAGTGAAAGGGGGTGTTCCCAAGACTTTTTGAAAAGGTAAATATAATATTCAGAAATAATAACTAGAAATAGCATATTTATTGTGCTACTGACAAATATGGCAGAGTTTCATAGTACCAGGGTAATGTACATGGTTGGACAGCATGTGGACCTGAGGACCCATTACAAGGCAGGGCTTTCCATAGATGTATTTTTAACACAGTGGCATTTATCAAATTATTATCATCACACATCCTGCCATGCTCAGGATTTTCTATTTTTGCCTTTTTATGTCTCTCCCCCTTCTTATATTCATGCATTCTGATAGTTTATCCTTTGAATATTTTAATCAGTGTGTGTGTGTGTGTGTGTGTGTGTACAGGCACACAAGTGATATGGTATACCTGTGGAGATCAGGGGATGCTTAGGCATTGGTTCTCACCTTCAACCTTGTTTGAGGCAGGGTCTCTTCGTTGGTCTCTGGTGAGGACACCGGACCAGCCAGGATGCAAGCTCCTGGGGTTGGCAGTCTCTTCCTGTCTCTTGTGGGAATGTCACAATTATAGGTGCTTACTGCCGCATCTGGCTTTGCACGGGTTATGAGAATTCACACCCAGATGCCACACTTGCATAGCAAGCACTCCACCTACCGAGTCATCTTTCCAGCCCCGCCCTTGGGATTTTAAAAAAGAAAGAAATGCTACTGTAACAAAGCAAATATGGAAGAGCTTCTCAAACTAAAACCTCAAATTGTTACATGTCTGGACTTATGAGAAATACCAGCATAGCAACCTTGTCACATTCATCCTTTGTCTCAGTTGAGACCCTTTATATTCAGATCATAAAATATGAAGATATGATTAACATGTCTTAAAGGGTCCCCCAAAAGCCACAGCAGAGCAGTCTTAACTGTAGCATTTAGATATCTGTGCAGGTGACCACAGATTGCCCCCATGCAGCCCTGGTCACAGGCAGCAAACACACATCTACACAGGACAGGTAAACCAGAGAAGCTGCTGTGTTTGCTAAACATGCATTTGACTTATGGCTTCAAGTCCTTTTGGCCCAGCCATGTTCTGAGCAGCCTATTTCTGCTCTCCAGGAGAAGTTCCTATAAATGATGATGGCATCCAAGTAAGCCCCTCCCTGCATCGCTTAGCAGCCCCTCTATTGAGGCAATAGTAAAAGAGAGAATAGTAAAACAAATGACTGTGTTCAGTCATCAAGAAATACTTTCTTTCAGTAGAACTAATGGTCTCCATTTCAAAGAAAAGGACTTAAGATGTGACGAAAATGACCATGGAATAATATATCTCAAATATTAACAGCTGTCACAAACCTTCAAAATATGGATCTCTCAGATCCTCACTCTAGTTGTTTCCGCTAAAAAATATCCAAAAACCTGGAAAGGGACGGACATATATCAAGATGGTGTTTACTATAGCAAACAAAAAGCCCGGAAAGTGAACTGAATGTTCAGCCATATATCAATAAATAAATTAGACTGTAGGTCTCTATTCGCAAATCACTGGAGTCATTAACAATGAAGATAAAAGAATGCATTGACAGACTTGAAGGAGCTTATAGCACATTTTAAATAAAAGTTTGTTTTAGTTTCCTAGTGTTGTTACACACAGTCAGACAAATACAGTGGCTTTAGACAATTAACTGTCATGCAGTTCAGGGGTCAAGAATGAAATAAGTCTTGCTGGCCTCAAATTATGCTGTCAACAGGACTAAACTCTTTATAGAGGAAATAAGGAAACGTGGTGGGTGTTATTGGCTTTTGATCTATA
Organism: Meriones unguiculatus; assembly: GCF_030254825.1. NCBI lineage: Eukaryota > Metazoa > Chordata > Mammalia > Rodentia > Muridae > Meriones > Meriones unguiculatus. Next base: position 98,938,683 of record NC_083351.1, read on the forward strand.
CTATATTCTGGAACTTGCCTGCAGGCCTTCATACATGGCTTCTTTGTTGATCTTTAAAGCCAGGTTTGGCTTTGAATCCGTCTCTCTCTCTCTCTCTCTCTCTCTCTCTCTCTCTCTCTCTCTCTGTCCCCCCCCACACACACATACACACACACATACACACACACATACACACACACATACACACACACATATGTGCAGGTATGTTGCCCATATAGACACATGTGAAGATCAGAATGCCTTTTGTAATTACATCTCCACTCTAATTATTAAATCAGCATCTCTTTTGACTCTAGACTTTGCCAAATTGGCTGGATCAACAGTGTAGTTGTGAGCCCCCACCGCCAAGAGAAGTAGATGGCTAGAAATAATCAAACTCAAGAGATGAAATCAATAAAATAGAACAAAGAAAAAATTCAAAGAATCGATGAAACCAAGAGCTGGTTCCTTGAGAAAGTCAGCAAGATAGACAAAAACTTAGCCAAGCTAACTAAAAGGCAGAAAGACACCATCCAAATCAACAAAATCAGAAATGAAAAGGAGGACATAACGACAGACACTGAGGAAATCCAAACAATCATTAGGTCTTACTTCAAAAGCCTATCTGCCACAAAATTTGAAAATCTAAATCTTGATAGATTCTACTTACCAAATCAGTCTTGAATTCAGATCAGGAAAATAAGATCAAGTCAGATCAGGAGTCCTATATCTCCTAAGGAAATAGAAGCAGTCATCAAAAGTCTCCCATCCAAAATAACCAGGGCCAGATGGTTTTAACAAGACCTTCAAAGAAGAGCTAATACCAATAACCTTCAAAATATTCCACAAAATAGAAACAGAAGGAACATTGTCAAATTCATTCTATGAAGCCACCGTCACATTGATATCTAAACCGCACAAAGATCCAACCAAGAAAGAGAATTTCAGGCCAGTCTCGCTTATGAACATTAACACAAAAATACTCAATAAAATACTTGCAAACTGAATCCAAGAACACATCAAAGATATCATCCAGTGATATCACCACCAAGTGGTCTTCATCCCAGGCATGCAGCAGTAGTTTAATATGTGAAATCAATCAATGCAATCCATCGCATAAACAATTTGAAAGGAAAAAAAAGTGATCATCACCTTAGATGCTGAAAAAACATTTGACAAAATCTAACACCCGTTCATGTTTAAAATTTTGGAGAGATCAAGGATAGAAGGCACATACGTAAACATAGTAAAAGCAACATACAGCAAGCCTATAGACTACATCATGCTAAACAGAGAGAAATTTAAATCAATCCCTCTGAAATCAGGGACAAGGCAAGGCTGCCCACTCTCTCCATATCTCTTCAACATAGTACTTGAAGTCCTAGCTAGGGCAATAAGACAAGTAAAGGAGATCAAGGGGATACAAATCAGAAAGGAAGAAGTCCTCATGAGACTTGATAAACTAGGGTCAGATGGAAGGAGAGGAGGACCTCCCCTATCAGTGGACTGGGGGAGGGATATAGAAGAAGGAGGAAGAGTGGGAGAGGGAGGAGGTGGGGGAGGGGGCTACAAAGTCAAAGTATCACTATTTGCAGATGATATGATAGTATACCTGAGCGACCCCAAAAATTCAACCAGAGAACTCCTTCAGCTGATAAACACCTTCAGCAAAGTGGCTAGATACAAAATTAACTCAAAAAATCAATAGCCCTCCTGCATACAAAAGACAAATGGGCTAAAAAAGAAATTAGTGAAAGAAAACCCTGCACAATAGCCACAAATAATATAAAATATCTTGGTGTAACTCTAACCAAGCAAGTGAAAGACTTATATGAAAACAATTGTTTCAAGTCTCTAAAGAAATAAATTAAAGAAGATATCAAAAGATGGAAAGATCTTCCACACTCATGGACCGTTAGGATTAACATAGTAAAAATTGGCCAGCCTACAAATGCAATCTACAGATTCAATGCAATTCCTATCAAAGAACCAAAACAATTCTTTTTTTATTTTTTAAAATTTTTAATTTTTCATATTAATTACAGTTTATTCACTTTGTATCCCAACTGTAGCCCCCTCCCTCACCTCCTCCCTCTCCCATTTTTCCTCCCTCTTCTTCTCCTATATCCCTCCCAGTCCACTGATAGGGGAGGTCCTCCTCCTCTTCCATCTGACCCTAGTTTATCAGGTCTCATCAGGACTGGCTTCATTCTCTTCCTCTGTGGACTGATAAGGCTGTTCCCCACTCAGGGGAGAGGTGGTCAAAGAGCCAACCACTGAATTCATGCCAGAGACAGTCTCTGTTCTATTAATGGAGAACCCTCTTGGACACTATACTGACATGGGCTACTTCTGGGCAGGGGTTCTAGGTTATCTCCATGTATGGCTCTTGTTTGGAATATCAGTCTCAGAAAAGAGCCCTGTGCACAGATTTTTTTGATTCTGTTGCTTTCCTTGTGGAGCTCCTGTTCCCTCCAGGTCTTTCTATCTCCCCCTTCTTTCATAAGATTACCTGTAGTCTTCCCAAAGTTTGACTGTGAGTCTCAGGATTGTTTTGAAACACTGCTGGGTAGTCTTTCAGAGGCCCTCTGTGATAGGCTCCTGTCCTGTTCCCTGTTTTCTCCCTCTTCCAATGTCCATGTCATTTGCCTTTCTGAATGAAGATTGAGCATCTTACCCAGGGTCCTCCTTCTTAATTAGCTTCCTTAGGTGTACAGATTTTAATATGATTATCCTATATTATATGTGTAATATTCACTTATAAATAAGAATATACCATGTGTGTCTTTCTTCTTCTGGGATACCTCACTCAAGATGATCTTTTCTAGATCCCATCATTTGCCTGCAAATTTCATGATTTCCTTGTTTTTTAATTGTTGAGTAGTATTCCATTGTGTAAATGTACCACAATTTCTGTATCCATTCCTCAACTGAGGGACATCTGGGTTGTTTCCAACTTCTGGCTATTACAAATACATCTGCTACAAATATGGTTGAGCAAAAGTCCTTGTTGTATACTTGAGCATCTTTTGGATCTATGCTTAGGCTGGATCTTGATGTAGCACTATTCTTAATTGTCTGAAAATGCTCCATATTGATTTGCAAACTGTCAACACAATTCTTTACAGATATTTAAAGAGCAATTCTCAAATCCATATAGAAAAATTAAAAAAAAACAACAACAACAGAATAGCTTAAACAGTCCTGTACAAAAGATTTGGAGGTATCTCTATCCCTGATCAAAAACTGTACAATACAGCAACAGTAATAAAAACTCCATGGTATTGGTATAGAAAGAGACTGGTGGATCAATGGAATCAAATTGAAGATCCCAAAATAAATCCACACACCCACAGACACCTGATTATTGACAAAGAAGCCAAAACCATACAATGAAAAATGATAGCATCTTCAACAAATGGTACTGGTCTAACTGGATGTCTACATGTAGAAAAGTGCAAATAAATCCATATTTATCATCCTCCACAAAATTAAAGTCCAAGTGGATCAAATACCTCAACCAGACACATTAAATCTGTTAGAAGAAAAAGTGGGGAAGAGCCTTGAACTCATTGACACAGAAGACAACTTCCTAGACAGAACGCCAACAGCTCAGGCTCTAAGATCAACAATTAATAAATGGGACCTCTTGAAACTGAAAAGCTTCTGTAAAACAAAGAATAGTGTCAACAGAACAAAACAACAACCTACAGACTAAAAAAAGATCTTCATCAACCCTATATCTGACCGAGGGCTAATATCCAGAATATTTAAAGAATTCAAGAAATTTAACACCAACAAATCAAATAACCCAAGTTAAAATGGGGTACAGAGCTAAACAGAGAATTCTCAACAGAGGAATAGCAAATGACGGAGAAACACTTAAATGAATGTTCAACACCCTTAGTCATCAGGAAAATGTATATCAAAATGGTTCTGAGATTCCATCTAATACCGATCAGAATGGCTAAGATCAAACACTGAAGTGACAACACATGCTAGAAAAGAATGTGGAGAAAGGGGAACCTTCCTTCATTGCTGGTGGGAATGCAAACTTATAAAACCACTTTGAAAAGCAATCTGGTGCTTTCTCAGAAAACTGGGAATAGAACTACCTCAAGACCCAGGTAAACCACTCCTGGGCATATACCCAAAAGATGCTCCACAATACAAGGACATTTGTTCAACTATGTTCATAGCAGCTTTATTCTCAAAACAACCTACTTGTCCCTCAACCAAAAATGTATACGAAATTATGGTACATTTACATAATGGAATACTACTCAGCTATTAAAAACAAGGAAATCGTGAAATTTGCAGACAAATGGATGGAACTAGATGAGATCATCTTGAGTGAGGAAAGCAGAAAGACATGCAAGGTATATACTCACTTATAAACAAATATTAACCATATAATATAGGATAACCACACTAAAATCCACAGACTTAAAAAAGTTAAATAACAAGGAGGACCCTAGGGAGGATGTTTAATTCTCAATCAAAAGGGCAAACAGGATAGACACCAGAAAGGTTGAAGAGAGGGAATAGGATGGCACCTTACCATAGATATCCTCTGAAAGGCTCCACCCAACAGGGGCTTGAAGCAGATGCTGAGACTCACAGCCAAACTTTGTGTAGAGTGCAGGAGTCTTAAGGAAGAAGGGAGGGATAGAAGAACCTGGAGGGGGCAGGAGCTCTATAACAAGACCAACAAATCTGGGCCCAGGGGTCCTGCAGAGACTGGTGCATCAACCAAGGACCACACATCAAGAAAACCCAGACTCCCTGCTCATATTTAGCCCATAGGCAGCTTAGTCTCCATAGGGGAACCCTAGTAAAGGGAGCACGAGCTGTCTCTGACATGGACTCTGTTGCCTGGTCTTTGATCACTTCTTCCGCAGTGGGTTGGCCTTTCCAGGCCACAGAGGAAGAGGACGCAGGCATCCCTGATGAGACTTCTTAGGCTAAGGTCATATGGTAGGGGAGGAGGACTCCTCCTATCAGTGGACTAGGGAGGGAGAGAAGGGGAAAAAAGGAGGGAGTGTGGGACTGGTAGGAGATGAGGGAAAGGGGATATAAAGTGAATAGACTGTAAAAAAAAATTAATAATTAAATTTTAAAAAACCAGATGTGTCTGATATACTGCTTTTCTTTTCTCTGAGTCCATGCCCTATAGTAGTGCTATTGTTCTGTTCTTTGAGAGACTCCGACATGGCTTCTTATAATCATACCCTTTTGCTCCTGAGGTCTGTGTTAGGTTTCCATCAGCTCACACTGAATCTGATACTTTTTCCCTGTGTTAATCTTTCTGAGGTGGCATAGGAGACAAAGTACTATTGCAGCATCTTCCTCAACTCCTACACAGGAAGTTCCTGAGACAGGCACTGTGCATACTTTACTTTCTATTCTTAAGTCACGCCTGGTACCCCCTATTTGTAGGGACTCACTATCTATTTGCTGAACAAAATATGAATAAAAATCTGAAAGATGAGTTCACTGCAGCATGGGGAGCTCTCATGAACCTGGAAGGTTAGACATCAATAACAAGTGTGGCTTATTGTTGATTGGGAGAGTATTTTAAGCAAATATGAGCCAAAATATATTTTCTCTTCTATTATCTTCTTTTACGTAGAATCAACCTAGATGCCTATTAATGGATGAATGGATAAAGAAAGTGTGGCGTTCATCCATATGTATGCGAGAGGCAAGAAAGGGAAATGAGAGCAGACTATAGATTAGGATTGGTTAAGAGGTACACAAATAGTGAGGGGTTATCAAGATGGTTCCATGTGCAGAAAATGCTTGTGTGCAAACCTGAGGACCTGAGTTTGATTCCTGGATCCCACAAAGTGGAAGAAAAGAACTATCATGAGTTGTTCTTTAGTGCCAAGGTAAAGGTGGGCCAGAAATTGAGGGCATAGTCAACCAATGACTGGCCCAGCTTGAGACCCATGACATGAGAGGGAGCCTATCCTGACACTATTGATGATACTCTGCTATGCTTGCAGACAGAGGCCTAGCATAACTGTCTTCGAAGAGGTTTCACCCAGGAACGGATGGAAACAGATGCAGAAACCCACAGCCAAACATGAGGCAGAGCTTGGGGAATCCTGTGGAAGAGAGGGAGAAGGAAGGATTGGAGGAGCCAGAAAGGTCAAGGACACCACAAGAAAACCTATATAATCAACTAACCTGGGGCCATAGGGGCTCACAGAAACTGAACCACCAAATAGGGAGCATGCATGAAATGGACCTAGGCCCTCTGCATGTATGTAATAGTTGTGCAGCTGGGTCTTCATGTGGGAGCAGGGGCTGTCTCTGATTCCATTGCCTGCCTTTGGAATCCTTTCCCCTAATGGGGCTGTGTCATCTAGCTTCAAGAAAAGAAGATGCGCCTAGTCCTACTGCAACTTGAAATGCCAAGGCTAGTTGATTTGCATGGGAGGCCTCCTCTTTTCTGAGGAGAAAAGGAGGAAAGGGGTGGATGTGGGGAGCAGAGGGGAGAGAGAGAGGGACTGGAAGAAGAGGAGGGAGGGGAAACTAAAATAGGAATGTAAAGTAAATAAATAACTTAGTGAGAAAAGTAGAAGAAAAAAACTGTAAGAAAATGAAATTTAAAAAAATTAAAAAAGAGTTGCCCTCTGGCCTCAATACATGCACCATGGTGAATACTGGCAAATTACATATGCTCCTCACACACACACACACACACACACACACACACACACACATTTTTAATAAATAAGTAATACAATTAGATGGAAGGAGTACATTCCAGTGTTCTGTGTATTATAATATTTCAAAATGATTAGCAGGAAGAATTTTGACTGCTCAGGAAAGAAACAGTAAGTAGGATACCGCATATGTCAACTACCCTGATTTCAACATTGCACAGTGCATCACCCTGTGTTTGTAATTGTGTACATGATGCAGACATATATTTGAAAAAGATGTAAGACAAGCCTGGAAGTACATCCCCTTCCCTATGAGAACTGAAACACATGTCAGCCAGCAAGGTGTGAGGTGTGAGGTGGGGCTAACCACCCGGGCTCTGGAAACATGCTCATGAGCCCTGCACTGGGACCCTCTGTTTAAGGAACCAGAATAGCACGAGCTCTAAGATGAGATGGGAGACCAGGTGATAGAGCTGTAATAGTACCCTGGGGTTCATGACAAGGATGCTGTCAATCATAGCAAAGAGGACATCTTATCTGAAGAATGATGGGAACCACCAAAGATGGAGTCTCAACATGGGATAAATGCATCAGAATTCACATGGCTGAAGAGCACTGAGGAGTGAATCTTGAGGGCAGATGGGGTGTACTCTCTGTTCATTTAGATCTTACTGTGGCTGTGAGGGAGGTGATGTGGCAGTAGAGAGAATTCTATGGTGGGAGAGAAGTCCAAATGAGGCTCCATTCTCCAGATTAGATAACCTGTTGATGCTTTGAACAAGTAGGGAATAGTGGCAAATCCAGTTAGATGACAGCGGTCAGGAAACACAGGGAACAAGCTAAGTGTAGTTTTACTAAAGCAGTTCCAATCTCAATATTCTACTCTGACATCTTTAGAGACTCTCAAAATTCTCCAAAGGATGCATTGTTTTGAGCACCAAACCCTATTTTCAGATTTCCTTCATTTCAAGAGTATCACCAACTTTTATCTAAATCAGCTCAAGAGGTTTTCCAAAATAAGACCACCAACTCTACAAGGCTCCCTCTACAGCTTGAAAGCTGATATAAATTACTCTTCTGAATTTTATATCCACTGTCAACTTTAGCATGAAGATCAGAATAAATACAAACAGACTACTTCTTTAAAAAAGAAAGAAAGAAAGAAAGAAAGAAAGAAAGAAAGAAAGAAAGAAAGAAAGAAAGAAAGAAACCCTTTGGAAAGCTTACCCTGGAAATTCAATTCCAACCTGGCAAAGACCACATTCCTCTGAGATGAGCATGGCCGCCACCACTCCACTTAGCATTCTGAATTCAACCTTGATTAAATAATGGGAAACACTTGGATATAATGATCCCATACAGATGTCAACAACCAAAGAACTTTTGCCCTTGGTCCCTCCTGCCATATGGCAAGCTTCCCTCCTATACAGCGATTAGTTCAGTGTGACTGTAACCTATAGCCACGTTCCAACAGAAACACTCTAATCCTGCTCATTGTAGCCAGAAAAGGACAGAGCATGCTAAAATGGTTACTAACCAATTTTCATAATCAAAAGGAATTGTACTGTATTGGCCAAAATATTAGTCATGGGATTAGAATCTATCCTTCCCTGAATAGGCTAATCCTCTTACAGATAGCTCAAAGTAATCAGGTTAGCTTCACAGTAAATTTTAGTAAACCCATCACTCTTGTAAAGGAATTTCAGAAAAGGAAAGATCAAAGGAAAGGGTTCTTCAAACCCTTCATGCAGATGAAACACTGGGCAGAATAAATGTCTTACAAAGCACTTATATAATTGATTTAAGCTAAAATACCCTAATAGAGATACATTTTCCATCACAAATGGATTTGTACTATAAAGCCTTCCACCATGGAAATAAATCTCAGTACTAGTTTTTGAAGAACATGACAGCAGCAAGAAAGGGCATAGGAAAACATCTCTTCGAGCACTGTGCCTTCTAGCAATTTTCATGTGAAAGCCCTTTTCAGTGCTATTGAAGTCCTTGATGACCAGACAGCAGAGCTGGCTATTCTGTGACTCTTCTGAGCTACCTTCTGCACAGCCACAGTGACTCAACTTTTTCTAAGCATCTGTCCCACTCTGGTATACTCTCATCCAGTCTACCTTGGAATACTTACTTATTTCTTATATATGTTATTTTATGAATCCACAGCCCTAGCACCTTCCGTTAGCTTACAAAACTGCTTGAGAACTCAGGAATGATCCACTGGTTTCCACAGAGAATCAAGCTCTCATTTGGATCTCTCCACACTGTCCTAGGTCTTTCTTGTATGTTGATCTCATTGATTCACTGTCCAATCCAGACTCAGAGCATAAAAAAAGATGTTAATAATTATGCCTTTCTAACTATTCACGTTACTGATTTTAAAAAATAGCAAAGAGCGCAAACCTCAGATAGGACATGTGACATTGCCACCAACCAATGAGTATCCTTGCATCTGTCTCACAAACTCTTAAAGACCTATCTGAAGACAAGCACACCCAAACTCAAGCAGCCTTCAGAATTTGGACCCTTGGAACGACTGATGAGAACAGTATCCCTTCTTGTCATCCTACCCCAACATATGTTCCCATGATGCCTTTCTTTCACTTACCCAATACGTGTCAATCCCTTTCCAAAATAGAAAGGTAACTACCAACATAATGGCAACAAAATGTTTTGTGCCTTTGAAGAACACTGGTAGGGTGGTTCATTGTGTGTTTCAACTTATGTGTTCTGTAGGTGGTCAGACTGGGAAGTAGTAATTCTGGATGAGGTGTGTATCTAAATGAGTGGGACTTCAAGCAAAATGGATTGTCTTCCATAATGTGCATGAGTCTCATTCAAGCAGCTGAAGACCTGAATAGAAGAAAAAGCTGATTGTCACAGGCAATCAAGGAGTAATCCTGGCAGCAGAAGTCCTCATAGATGAAGTACACACAGTGGGTCACCAATCTCCATCATCACAATACGAAATTGCTTAATATTTCACACAGTATCCACAGTTCTTTTTTTTTATCCACAGTGCTTTACATTGACCATTAATGATGTCATAATAGCACCTCTGCTTCCTTTGAGTGAATTTTGTACACATCTCTTTAGACTTCTTTCATAACATTTCCACTTTAATTTTTGTCCTTGAAATCTTGAGCGGATGAAATACACGCATTTGATCTCTATAATTCCAGCTCTCCACCACTCAGGAGTTACCTTTTGAGTCACATGTGAAGTGTGCAGGTACCTGTCCATGCAGACATCCTGAGAACGTGAATAACACCCAGGAAAACTGTGAGTCGGGCTCATTGACAAAAACATTACAAGGTCCCTCTTTACAAATGGCAAAGGGAGGAGAGGGGAGAGGGAGAAGGAGAGAGAGACTGCAATGAGCAAGAAGATTTTGTGCTCAAAGCACTTATGTGGGAGAAAATACATGAGCCATGAGCCATGAGCCATGAACCATGAGCCATGAGCCATGCTATATGTAGGCAACTCCCATAACAATAAGCTTTTCTTCCATCGTTTCCTTCCTTTTTCATTTTCTTTCTTTCTTTAATGACAAATGATTTCTTAGGAGAAGTCTCAGTCTAATGAGATGCCACCAAAAAGTAACAAAACCTCAAAGAATGTTAGAAACTCAGAATGACGAATAATGCTTTGGAGCTCTGCCAAGTGAGCTTCACGTTTCAATTACTGTGGCATTAGGAGACAGACAAATACACACATTAAAAACCTAGCAATAATCTAAAAAACTATCTTTAGCTAATGGTTCAAAGTCTTCCCACAAGAGCCTTTACTAAGACAATCGACTATTGTCACACTTAGAGAAGAGAACCACAGAGCCTGCCTGGGGAAGCAGGCAGGCTGAAGAGAACAAGGTGAAATAAGCTCCCAGAGAGATGAAAAAGATGGGCTCCACTCATCCCCAAGAGGTAGAGGAACAAGTGAAAATTCTGTATTCTAATTTCACTACAAAAGAATTCTTTATTCACTATAATACTTCCCTCTTCTGGCCAATACTCTTTCCTTTCTGAAAACTCCAACACATTCCCACTGGGTTATTGACAAATTATTGTTTGATACACATGCATAAAGGATGAGGTAAGTCTGTCAAACAAGTTGTCAGATTGTGATATCTAGGCATGAAGACACTTATAGACCTTTCAAGAGAACAAGGCTGCATTGGCTTCTCAGTGAAGGTATCCCCTGAACTCTCCCTCTAAACTCCATTGATGAGTGGCCTTCTGTTATGAGACCCTGCTTCAGAGCAGAGATTTTAGAGTGACCATGCTAATGGAGTTGTCATTTCCCAAGAGTAAAGACAGACACACTAAAGTTCCCCAAATATTCTCCACACTGGATGATTGGTATTATGGAACTAATCATACATACCACTAATCCACATGTTGAAATCCTAACCCCCAGTAACTAAGTATTTAACATTACTTAGAAACGGGGTCATTACAAATGTAAGTAAATTAAAATGCAGTCACTTTAAAATGAGTACTCCATCCATGATTGTTATTCTCTCCTTTAAAGGGGCAGGTTTTGAGCACACAGAGGGATGATGGCATGTACTGAAACGGCTTAAGAACGGAGTCATATAAAAATTCTGAGTGCTTGTGATAAAACTCTGAGAAAACAAGATAAGAGTCTTGTGACCTCAGTTTCTTCAAATCACAGACTTGTTCTTAGAATGTGTTTCCTTGCCCCTCCCAAGTACAGTAGATAAAGTTTTCCTCAGTTGTTGTTATTCATATGCCTCTATGGAAAAACACGTTTTCCCCACATGTGCTTGTCCTTCTGATTGTACATTTTACGGTTAATTCCTCTTAACCCTCCAAGTATAAATTGTCTGATGCTCCAAATAAGGTTGGCCGTTGCATGAGACTTTAGTCTGCCTCATTTTGAGGTCCTAGGCTCCAAGTTCACTTTACCAACTAGAGTGGTAAACAAGAAGGAAGACAAAGAAAACAAAGCTAACACGAAGTGGGTCCAGCACCTTCCTCACAGCCTCAGGAGAAACCAGTTCTATGGATGCTTGATCTCATAGAGACATTCTCATGGCTACATCAGAGTTCACGTAAGTATTTTTCTCTCTCACATGTGTTGTTTGTTTGTTTGTTTGTTTTTAGGAGCTTTAGAGGGTTGTTCTTCTACCCTATATTTCACCAGCAAAACAACAAAAGTAACAATTAGCACACCATCTCATTTACTAAGGTGTCTATTGTCAAAGGAAACCAGTTTAAAAGAGGGAACTGCGAACAGGGGTGGAAGTGATAAATGATAATGATGATCATGATGGTGATGATGATGAAAAAAGGAGAAACTTGAATATATTGATACCCCAGATCACAATAGTAATAATAATATAGAGAATAGTAATGATAAGTAATAATAGTAGTGATAAGTATAGACAATACATGCATGCATTTTTAGTCACACTACTGAATATTCATCAAGCAACTGTCTCACATTTTCCCCCAACTCTCTTGTGCCCCTTACTCTGAACTTCTTGTAATCTCCACTTCATGCCTATTTTGCCTCAAGAAAACTTCCATGGCTCCATGGTTACTAAAACCAGCCCAGGACACTTTCTATTTTTCTATACCTATTTGCAACTTCCCTCCTGGCCAAAATTATCTTTTGAGCCAATCTTCATCTTGGTCTTCGTCCTATATATTATGTCTCCCCATTTTTTCTGTCTATTCTTGCTCATTGTACTTGTGTCATCCTTCTATCAAGACATTAATTTGCCCATTGCTTATGTATTCATAATTCCCAATTCTACAAGGACTGTGCCCTCTTCCCACTGTGATAGCACAGCCAGCTTTCTGACAAGGAAACTACATTAACCCCACCCAGAGCCCTAGAAAGATGACCCTTTCTGTAGTTCTTCGCAACTACTCAGCACCACACTCAGGGTGGGAAAGCCTATGCTGTTGGCCTCTCTGACAAAAGAACTGAGAATTTGTGTGTGTTGCCTGGACATGAAGCCTGTGAGCATGCAAGACGTTGACCACCTGGTCCAAGTTCTTTGACTGGTCTCCTCAACTGTGCTCTTGTTCTAGAAGAGCTGGTAGAGACCATTTTTTATTTATCCACATACCTTGTTCACTTTCTCCCCTTTGCAGAAATCTTTCTTTACTAATCTGCTTTAGAAAGAGCTATTGACATTCCTGAAGTTAAAACCTGAAACTTAGGATAAATTCCACTACCTACAGCTTCCTAATGCACTGAACAAATTCCACTATTACAGTATTACTGTGTCATTCCATGAGCCATTTCAGATAACACCCTTGCTCACTCATAGGTGGAATCTATTGATCGTGTCCCACCACTGTGGGGACTCTTGAGGTTCCCTAGAGGAATTAAACTTTTAAGAAGATAGCACCGACAACCAACATTGCACATAGGACCAGAAGAGGAAAATGGCTTTGCTAAGATATACAAACTCAAATTCAAATATGTCACTAGGGCACTACTCCTCTTCAAGGTCAATGATAGAGGTATGATGAAGAGTGTCATCACCCTAGGCCACTTGACCTTCCTGACACACAGCTCAGCCAGCAGCAATTTCAGTTGGCCCTTTCTTCCATTTAGCTACATGGAAGCCACAATTGACCTTTCACCTGCTGGAATCATTTCTGTCAAAATTACTAGTTTGGAAAATTTGGCCCTTGACATTTGGGCAAATGGAGGGCCCTGTTTGAAACTGAGCTCTAAGATTTTCGGACCACTGGTACTTGAAAGGGAGGAAACTCCAGATGGTTTATTTATTTGAAAGAAAGTCTCTGAGCAAATCCATTTGGTTCTGCAGATACAACCTAGTGCCTGTCCATCACAGGCGTGGAAAATCAAGGTAAGGCAATAAAAATGAGAGGATGACGAAGTCGCAAGCACAAGACATTTTAGTCAACAACGAGCCACATGGGTGACAAGATTATACCAAAGCTAAATATTTCTTGTTACATAATTTATAGAATGGGTGTGGAGCAAGGTTAGGACCCAGGTTTGGGAGAGCACACTCTATGCTGTCTGTACAGTGATAACATTGCTCAGTGCTGTATAACTCACAAACTACTCACATCATTTAAGTGATATGTACCCACATATCATTGAGTCTTTGTTGGCTTTTTGTTGTATAAGGACAGGAAGAAACAAGAAAAGAAGTGGCTTTTGGTTCTGTGTAAATTTTATAAATAATATTAGTGAGAATATATTCCAATGCTTCATAGTAACTCGTGTAACCTGGCACTTCAGTGGAAACACAAAGACATTAAGCTTCAAGACCAACTATACTATAGACAGAAACTATATAGACAGAAACTATCTTGCACTGTTAACCTACCCACTGCTATAAACTACATAAACAGGCCCTAGACTTTGGAGAATGCCCAGACATTAAAAACTCTCCTTCTGACTTGATTGCACTTGAAGCAATGAGCAGTAAGAAGTGTACCTAGAAATGAGTACACACCCCTTTCAGAAGAGCCAGCTCTGGGAACAGAGAAGGCAGAGCCTGTCAGTGACCCTTCAGTTGGTAAGCAGATGGAGCCTGCCTTGAGGTTCTTTCACCTTGTAGTACTGAGATTTGCAATGGTTTTCACATAATAGGCAAGAGGAGTCACCCTCTTCTGAGACCCACATCTCCTAGTAGCTGACACTGCTCTTTGGGTGATTGTACTCTCTGGAACCCTGACAATACTAAAGCCTAACGTCAGCCTATTGGAACACTGTAGTTCTTTTACTTCTGAATGGAGAGACAGCTTGGGCCAGTAATGCCCCTCCTTATGGCCAGAGTGGTAACACTTTGGCCTCCATCAGGAGAGAGGTATAACGACCACTCAGAAGATGTCACAGGTCAACAGAAACCATAGAACAGTGATAAGAAAATGAGATAATAGATAATACAAAGCACTCAATTCCCAGGAAATCCTCAAAATACCTCAGGGTCCACTTGAAGGGCCAAGCACCTACAGGGAAAAACTGGAAGTCTTGTTTCTTTCCAGATAAAGGGAACATTGTTTCAGTTTACACCTGCACACTGAAGGGACCTGAACACTCCAGTTCCCACTTGGTAGCATTTTTTTCTATGAAGGTGCTTGACTGCAGCTTTGATTAAATGTAACGACCAAATTGCAGAAGAATGTAACCATCGAAGACCACTTGTACATTCTTGGGGTATGGGATACATAGTTCACTCTCAGGAGGAGATCCTGGAGAAAGTGACACGTTATGAGTAGCTGCCAGCAGCAGGGACAACTTTTCTGTCAGCTTTCACCAATTTGCCCACTTAATAATATAGTGTGAGGTGTGTGTGTGTGTGTGTGTGTGTGTGTGTATGTGTGTGTGCGCGCGCACGCACGCGCATGCGCTCGTGCTCTTGTGTGTATGTGCTCGTGCGTGTGTTCATGTATGGACAGGTATACAATTTATACTGACAAATCTAGAATAAAATGTACTATGTTACAAAACTGTAACCTTTTGGCAGTTTTATATAAAACTAATGAAAAATCACTTCTTTTAAAATGTTTAAAGCATTAATTTAATTTACAAAAAAAATTAATGAACAAGTAGAAGAACATCATAAACACTTGGAGTTATTTCCAAGAACACACTGTACTTATAAATTTGTGAAGAAAGATCAGTTCCCTTGAAACAACACATTAAAGTTAAGAACTGGACTTTCAACCTATCGTTCTTTCTGGGAGACCCATCCCAGGAGTCACTGACTAACCGGGCTAATTGGAAGAGAAAAATGTGCATCCAATCTTCCCCCTGCATATACATTAATTTCCTTTTATTTTCAGCCAAGACTTTTTCAGACACTAATTGTATTGATTTGTAGTTCCAAACAAATGAAAACTCCTAAGAGAGAAAGCATTTATGAAGGGCAATTCACAAAGAAAACAAAGACACAGAAGGTCAAAAGTGTTATAAAACCTAAAATGTTATTCTTCTGACAACCTATTTTATGATGCTAAAGTCACTTAAAACTCACTAGAAATGCCACCTTGCACACTCTGAAGAAGGAATAACTGCATGTCTGAAATAATTGTCAACATGACAGAGAACTTTTGTTTTAATGTAAGGCAGTCCCCCAACTGACAAATGGGCTGTGCTTAAAAACTTCTTTTGAAATTAAGTAATTAGAACTTGGGCCAGTTCACAAAAATTAACCCTAAATGTTCATTCGCCAAGACCCACAAACCAAGGTCTTCAAACATCAGAGGTCTAGTGTCCCGTGGTGCTGGAGGTGGTGGTCCACAGAGAAGGTGTTCTACGTATATATGTGGTCGCTTCTTCCCCAGGGCTGTTAGAGACAGCCTCTCCATGTCCCATGGGGTGGTTTGCATTGTTAACCACAGAATCAGACTTCTGGGAATGTCTGTGAGGGAATGCATGCTCTCAATGTGGGTAGTGTCATCCATGGGCTGGGCTCCCAAACTGAATAAAAAGGCACACCAGCATTTTTCCCTCCCTGCTCCCTGATGGCCACAATGTGAACAGCTGCCTAGAGTTCCTCCATCCTTAACTGCTCCTCTGTGATGAACTGCACTCTCAAACCTGAGACCAACCCTCCCTTTCCTTCCCAAGTTCCTCTCATCAGATATTTGATCACAGCAACCAAGCAAGAATTAACACCTTCTTCTAGTTTCTACATTTTTCCAGTTTCTGGGGTTTGTTAGTTGTTGAGGGCAGCTGATGTATCTGATCAGTCTTTAAAAGTCTTTTTTATAAGGACACAAGTCACATGAAATCAGAACCTCTACTCCTCAACTCCAGTATGATGTAAAGTTAAACTTAACTAAACGTGCCTGCAATGGCCTTTCACCAACATTTTCTGGGGTACATAATCCAGCACATACACTCCTGGGCATTTGGGAAGGATGATCTTCAGCAGCATCTTAGCCAAAGAGCCAGTGTAAGCCTTTGCTTGTTGGGCTTGTGCACTGGGATGAAGGAAAGGGAGATAGGGTTGAATTTTCCACACTATCAAAGGGTGAACCTTTCTTCTGTGTGAGCTGAAGCAGAGGGCTGATACATGGTGCTGGACACTAAGGGACCAGCCTGAGTCCTGCAGCAGAGGTTTTGAAATATGACACAAGTTGGACTCTCTTGGAAGGTGGAATGTGTTAGAGAACTAAGTGGCTAGAGACAGCCTTGAGTTTTTAGGTGGGCTTCACATTTCTTTTCTTTTTTGGGGTGAGCAAAGGGTAGAAGAAATAGTGCCTTTATTCACTGAATTGCTGGTTTCCATGAAATATTTCATACACTCCCTCTAAATTCATCCATGTTCCACCTTACTCTCAAACTGATAGCCTCCCTTCTCTGATTGTTAGTTACAGGTATATGTATACATGTATAAATATGCATGACTATAGAAATGCAACCTAATGAGTCCATGTTTGTGGTTTGTGTGTATGTGGTTTCAGGACTGACCATTTTGTATTAGATAATTAAGTAGGGAGCTTATCCCTGGGAAAAACTAATTCTCCCTCTCTCAGCAGTCACCAGTTGCCTGTAGTTCTCTGTTGAGGGATGGGACCCATGAGCTTTTCTCCCTTTTTCGTTGGCAAGTTTATTGAGTTTGCCATTGTTCGGGTCATGTTTATGCAGCCATTTGTAGGAGACACTATTTCACAGCAGACTTCCTAGAATTCTGGGTCTTATGACCTTTGAACCCCTCTTCCTCTGTATTCCCTGATATATAGATGTAGGAGCTTAAATGTAGATGAGTCTATTGGAGCTGGGCTCCCCACAACTGATCCACTGATCTCTTTTTTGTTTCTGAGGTTCATGTCTCTAATGAGTACCCAGGCAAGACTGATGGTACCAGTCTGGGTCAAGCTTTGAGAGCTGTTGTTAAGATGCATCCTTTACAGGAGTGGAGAGAGTGGGCTTCAGCACAAAGAAAATACTTACAAAGTAGATAAAAACCTTTTCCTCCTTGTGGTATGAAGGTTCACAATGAGGTTAATGGTGATCTCTCCTGAAAGGCAAGTCAACCAGGAACTTGTGAATGTGGTCTTACCAAGAGACAAACATGGCAGAAGGGGCTGCAGGTAGAATTAAGGGTCTCAGGGTGAAACACATCCTGAGTAAATGGCATGAACAAGATGCAATGGTAGATTTCTTTATCAAAGACAGGAAAGAAAACTCAGACACAGAGGCAAAGTCACAGGCAGGAGCAGTGGAGCCCAACCAAGAGAAGTTAGGAACCAGTAGAAGCTAAAAGAAGAAAGCAAGTATGCTTTCTCAGAGTGTGTGGGGGAGCATGGTCATGCCAAGGCCTTGACTATAGATAGCCTCTCAGGCCAAGAGAGAATCTTTTTCTGCCCTTTTAGGCCATCTGGCTTGGAGTAATTTGTTATAGCAGCTGTAAGAAACTAATGCAAGGACATTCCTTGGCTGTTTTTTTTTAAATTGTATCATTCTATATGTATGAATATTTTGGCAGTATGTGTGTATGCACATACCTGGTGCTTTAGAAATCAGAAGATATCAGACCCCCCCCCCCGGAGCCAGAATTACAGATGGTTTTGAACTGCCATGTGGATGTTAGGGATGAAATCCAGGTCTTCTACAAGAGCAACAAGTGCTCTTAACTGCTGAGCCAATACTCCACCCTCCTTGACTAGAGATTAAATAAGCCTAAAATAATCCAAAGACAAGAGATGGATGAAGTTCAAACTTGTATTAGTCAGCCTTTAACATTTCTCATCAAAGAATACAGACTTCAAATGAAATATAGCACCATGTAGAAAATTTGTGAAATTTTTTAGAGAATAAAAATGTGCTTCACAGAGAGTGATTTTACGTACTGAATAAATTATTATGTTCTTAAAATTATGTGTGTGAGCAAGGCACTAAGGCAATGAGCCAGTGCAAGCAAGTGCTACTGCAGTTAGCTGATGACTCCAATGCTCAAATTGCACACATGCACGTGCCTTCTTCTCACCAAAGGTAAACAAGGGATAAAAAAGATGCTAAAGAGATATGTAAACTCAGCCTACAACTGAATATTACCACCAAGATAAAAAACCTGGTAGCAGGTGCTGAAAAGATGTGAAGATGAGAACTTCAGAACCCTCAGCTCCAGCTCCAGCTGGCTGTCCTTGATTCTGCCTGCTTCCTCTCTGCAGTGGGCAGGACCAGGATCCACAGACAAGAGAACCAGGCAGGGATCAAGACTTCAATGCTGGATCAGAGCTATACTTGTATTAAATTGAGTCATTATGTAGTAATCCATGTCCAAAGCCTTCAAGCTGCCTACTCTTTTGAAAATCAAGGATATATGCATCATAAAAAAATGAGCCACTCAGAGTCACACAGATCTTGTATTATTTTTGTGGCTTATTCTAGAAATGTGAACTTGTCTCCAGATATCATTTTGAGGGTAGACCTGAATACAATACAATAAAATAATCAGGCCCTGAGTTTGAATCAGTGCAGGCAAGTGTAATGGTGAGAGCTCTGGGTACAGATCCCAAATTCCTTGAGAACTTCTGTCTCTGGAGGATTCTCTATGGCAGTGAAGGCAGCTAGGAAAGCCCACTATGAAAGACAATGGTTCCTAAGGCTGAGCCTCTTCAGCAGGTATTGCAATGCTCTACTATAGTGAAAGTTTTGATTACTTTAAAAACTCAGTTATGTAAATATATTTTTGTTTTAACCCCAAGTGTGGGATATGGGTCTGCCTTAGTTTTCCACTCATGATAATTGCGGCTCAGAGAGGAGCATGATCTATGCAATCATCTGGTTTTATAGAGTCCTGCCCATTTGTTGCTCTGCAGGTTTACTTCCTCAACCCACCATTGCACCTGGTTTTTCTCACATGCTTTACTTCAGCCAGGACTTAGATGAGATGATGATGGCTCCCAAAGTCCTGACCATACCTTTCCCTCCAGGCACAGTGGAGCTGAGGACAGAAAAAGCCATAGCAGAGAAACTCCACCTTCTCCAGAACTCACCACAGGAACATCCCACTTTCCTCTTCCAGAACTGGCTAGACTTTGCCATGCCCATCCCCACCCTACAACTGCCATTACTGGCTGCTCTAAAGCCAGCCCAGTAAGAGAGGAGAGCAGACCACTTCATGGCCAGTTCAAAACCCTAAGTGAAGAATTAAAAATACTGAAATTTTATGAGAGTTTTTTTTCTCTTAGAGCCCTATTAACTGCATCAGACTGCTTGTTTTTCTTATTCATAATTTCTCCAAGTAATTAAAAATGATGGCAGAGTATACAGCTTAAAACCTCAGTGATGGAGAGCATGTTGTGTGCTTCATCTTTAGGAAATGCTATCAGATTTTTCTGGCACTGAAGAAAGTCAATTTACCAAACCCAGCAGAAAGTGCTTATATGATAAACCTGTTAAAACATTTTCCCTTGGAAACATTTGTAATCTACTGTACCAGGGATGAAGAGTCCCTATTAAAAATATATCAACACCTTCATAAACACCATTTTCTCTATGCAATTTATTCTGAGGAATAACAGCCAAACCACAAGTTTGTTGATAATCAATTTTCCTTCTTTATGTAATGCATTGGAAGAGTATCTGTTTCTCAATAAAAGGAAAGCTCAAAATAGCATTCAATTATAAGATATGTAATACTGCAAAGCCTCCTGATGGTTCCCTCTCTGTGGGAACATCCCTACATATTAGCCATTAGACTAAACCCTGACCCTCAACAGGACATTCTTTTCTGCATACATCATCATTTTTGAGTGGGGTTCTTTGACTTCAAACCTGAACACTGAACACTGAGCTTTGGCTACATCATAAAGTATGCCTCCTGTGTCTATATGTAACTTAGATGCCCTTCTCATCATGTCTCCTCCATTAGAGAGAATATAGCAGGGCACAAAGCACAGGCACTTAGCAGATCCCATTAACAAAGAATAATTCGGACTCCTGAAGGTGTCTTGTTTTGACGTTTGTAAAGTTGATGGTAGACTATAACTATATGGTTTTTAATGCTCGTTCTCCATCTCTCCTCTGTAACAGAAACCTCATAGAGAATACCCTCAGGCATATGTGTTAGAGGCCCAGCTCCTCTCCATGCCCATGGCCGTAGTAATCACCTCCAGTATAGGCAGTCATGTGAAGGATGAACTCCTCTCCACTCAGGGACTTAGTTCAAACCACTGGAGAATAGACACTGCCCCAAGGATTTTTTTAAAGGATTTAGAGCGTGTTGAGAAGCCATCAACATGGAGCTAGCACAGAGCTATGCTGGGGACCATCTTTGCCAATGCCTGTAGGATCTGCCTGGAGAAAAAGGTGGCTCAGAGGACTCAAAAGGCAGAAAGCTGAGAGAACGTGAGCTTGTTTCACCGCATGTGCTCCTCAAATCTGTACTCTTCTCAGACAGTCCTAGGCTTCTGT
Organism: Meriones unguiculatus; assembly: GCF_030254825.1. NCBI lineage: Eukaryota > Metazoa > Chordata > Mammalia > Rodentia > Muridae > Meriones > Meriones unguiculatus. The sequence continues at coordinate 98,959,733 of NC_083351.1, forward strand.
GACACAAGACACATACACTGGACAAATTTTAGTTTAATTTCTGTGAGTTGCTACTAAAATTATTCTAAAATAGAAACTAAGGAGGGAGGAGAATGAGCGTATCTTGTTTGTTTTTAAGGATAAGAGCTTTTACTCTTCAACAGACAGTGCCTAAAGAAACCAGGTCCCTCACTCACTCTGTAACAATCAAGTCCAACTTCTAAAAGAAAAGGAAGAAGGACAGGAGGAAAGGAGAGAAGAGAGAGGAAGGGAGAGGTAGAGAGACAAAGTGAAAGAGACCAAGAGACAGACACAAAGAGAATAGCATTATGTAAGGACAAAAGTATCATTAACCTTCAGAAAAAGAGGACTCTTCAGAAAAATGTAAGATTTGGATGGATGGATCGATGGATAGATGGATAATCTGCTGCAGGAATTGACTCAGAAACTATGTGAGGGAAATATCCCACAGCATTTCTACACCCTGCTCTGAGAGGGAAGAGACAGGCTGATTTCTTGAGCTCACTGGCCAGTTCTCATGGCCAAATCAGAAAGATCTGGGTTCTGTAGGAGATCTTGTTTCAAAAATAGTGAGGGGAGGAAGGAAGATGGAGAGGGAGAGAGAGAAGAAGAAGAAGAAGAAGAAGAAGAAGAAGAAGAAGAAGAAGAAGAAGAAGAAAAGACAGAGGGAGAGAGAGAGAGAGAAATGATGGAGTGATTGAAAAAAGACAGCCAACACTGACTTGACCTCGGAACTCTGGCCTCCACGTACACATGTGATACATGCATACACACGTGTACACACCACACACACACTAGGTTTCCCTAGTCTAGGTGCTACAATTAAGCTAAGGTAACCAGTAAGAGGATGAATTTTTATTGCCTGTAGGGTTAGGTATCTACCCAGATTTATACAATACTCAACACTAAGTACATACTATAGGAAACATGCTATTGTGAGATTGAGAACTTCCAACAAACAAACGATGGAGTATTTGGGCTGAAGGCCCAGGTACCTTTCTCCTGATGCCTATTCAGTTTGCCCTCCAGACAAATATGCTCTCTTTATGTGGGCAATTTTAGAACACATTTTCAAGCATATTCTCCTTTCAAATAATTAAAACCTCACCAGGACCTAGTGGCATGGACCAATAAACCGACTATACAGGAGACTAAATCACAATGACCACAAGGTCACATCCTACCTAGACTGCCAAGTGAGCTCCAGGCCAACCCAGGCATCTCAGCAAGACCCTGTTTCAAGAGCCACATATGCAGGCACATGCCTTTAATCCCCACACCCAGGAAGCAGAAACAGGAGAATCCCTGAGGACAGCGTGGTCAACAGAGATGCCTAATAATACAGTCTTGAAAATAATCTTAATGCAATAATTAAAAGTTACCACGGCCAGCATGATGGCCCAGTAAATAAAGGTGCCAGATGCCAAGACTGGCAAACTAAGTTTGATCTCCAGGACATATAAAAAAAGAGAGAACTGAATTCTACAAGTTTCCTGTGTGCGTGCACACACACACACAAACACACTTTTTTAATTTAAAATAAATTTAACTTAAAAAAATTAAGGAGGCTCTCTCAGTAGAATGATTGCCTAGTATGGGCAAGGTCCTGAATTAAATCCCCACACAACAACAACAAAAATCACTTCTAGATCTCTTGGAATGCATAGAGAGTGACTAAAATACTTAACAGAACTTGGCTTTCTCTGTACAGCTATAAAGAAGAACCAAGGGAGTGATAATAAGAACTTAAGCCTGATATATCAATTACACTGATAAAGACTACAGTCAAAACTCAGACCCAAAGGCCACCAGAAAGCCTGAGTTTACCAACATGTTAGGTTAAACATTTTTAATCAACACCATTTGGGGCATAGGAATATAGATTCAAAAATGTGCTTTATTCACTGCAGTTTAGTTTTGAACTTCCATGAGCCGTCTGAGGGGGAAGAGGATGAGCTAAATTTAAAAATAATCTTTTATGCCATTTGTGCTGGAATTATTGCTAGAATAATGAAGTTTCATGGCTATAATTCAAACTAGGTTTTAGTCTTTTGGTTTAACTGCAGCATAGCTAAAATTCAGAAGCTTTTATAGTGTTCAAATCCACATAATGATGGTTAAAAACACTAGAGAAATTCAATTATAGTAGAGGAGAGTTTAGTTTTTTCTCATTCTTATTTTTTAAAAGGGGCTTCAATGGGAGATCTGCTAAATAAATATCTCCTTCCAAAGAACCAAGAGAATGTCTATAAAAAATAAGGAGTTTTTTAATTAATTAATTAATTAATTAATGTTTGTTAATCCACAAACATTAGAAGTATGTGGATTATTACAAATAGCATAGCGCCGCCATTTCGTGGATGTCATGAGGTAGCGCGCATCGTTCGGAGCAGAGCCGGAGGCGAGCGGGGCAGCCTGTCAGAGCGTTGGGGTTTGAGCTTCGGCTTGTTGAACCCAGGGTCTCGAAATGCATCGTGACTCCTGTCCATTGGACTGTAAGTGTTATGTAGGTGATCTTGGAAACAATGGGAACAAGACTGAATTAGAATGGGCTTTCGGCTATTATGGACCAAACGGAAGTGTGTGGGTTGCGTGAAACCCTCCTGGCTTTGCTTTCGTTGAATTTGAGGATCCCCGAGATGCTGCTGATGCTGTCCCGGAGCTAGATGGAAGAACACTATGTGGCTGCCATTTAAGAGTGGAACTGTCGAATGGGGAAAAAAGAAGTCGAAATCGTGGCCCACCTCCCTCTTGGGGTCGTCGCCCTCGAGATGATTACTGTAGGAGGAGTCCTCCACCTCGGCGCAGATCTCCAAGAAGGAGAAGCTTCTCTCGAAGCCGGAGCAGGTCACTTTCTAGAGATAGAAGAGAAAGTTCTCTGTCTCGTGAGAGAAATCACAAGCCGTCTCCATCATTCTCTAGGTCTCGTAGCCTGTCTTGGTCAAATGAAAGGAAATAGAAGACCAGGATTGAATTTGATTTGAACTTTAGTTTTTCATAGACTGAAATAAACCTAGATCCTGCCCAGTTAAAGTGTGATGTGCTAATGATATAGAAACAACTGGCAGAAATTGAACATTCTTTGTTTGGAAATGTAAAACTAAGATACCAGTGTCCTATCAGTTTAATGGTACATTGTAGAGTTAAACTTTGAGTTACTGTGCAAGAATATTTTTTCATGTTGTCATTTGTAATATGTTTTTGAGAATCCTTGGGATTAAAGTTTTGGTTACAAATTTGTTGTTTAACTTGAAAGCCTGTTTTTCCTTGCACACACAAATCTGAGCTTAGTATCAAGTCCAGGTATAACATTCCTATTGGAAGCCATACTTATATTTTCTTGTAAAGTGCTTTGAATTAATAAAATACTAGCATAACTGTATAATAATCAGTTGAGTGAGCCACTGTTGCCACTGGTCTTACCCCTGGGGAAGCACTTGGGTGCCCAGTTCATTCTTCCCAAGAAACAGCTGAGAGGCCACTGGGTTAGCTAAGGAATTTTTCTTTGCTTTTTCTCTGAGTTAGGCAGTTTTAGGAGCTGAAGCCAGTTCAGGATCATGACACTTAGTGACTAACATTTTAGAAGTGAGCACGAGCACCAGCGTGGTATATTGTAACTCTTTTAAGTTGCCCATAGAATGTGAATTTGATCTTCACAAAAACATTCAACAAAGTTTCTAATTCATTTCACTTTATAACTTGGGTGTTGCATGGGATTCCAAACTGATCCATTGTGATGTACAGTCCACAATATGGCTAATGTAACAATGCACAGTTAAATACGGAGGCATGCATACCCTTTCTCTTAGAAATTGGAGGAGTTGTGGTTTCAGATTTTTTTTGTGTGTGTGCAACTAGATTAAATCATAATGCAACAGTCTTGTAGCTTAAGTTTTCTTAAATGTGATCTTTTGAGATAGTCTTTTGGATGTTATGCTGACTTTAAAATAAATTCAATCTGTAAGCTTATAAGTTGTCCACATGCCCCCACCAATTATTTGTTAGCTTTAAGCAAAACATCTCACTAAGAAAGGAGAGAATTGTGTCCGGAAGGTTCCAGCATGAGCCTTTGAAATAGGTACCCATCTTCCAAAAGATACTTTTAGCTCCCTGTTAATGTGGTAGAGGTTTGGACCCTTTGTCCTTCATGGTCGGCTCCTCATTGGCATTAACCTAACTGGTTATTGGTCATTAATTTGTTGGACTGGAAGTCCCAGCACAATTTCAGCTTACAGAAAACACAGAATGTAGGAGCTTGACTGGCATAGATTGTAGCTTTGGAAATGCTGTGTGTGATGTTGCAAGTAATGATGAACATTTAAGAATCGAAACTGAGGATTTCTCATTTCCTGAGAAATGAGAATTTCTCAGGAATAATCTGAGGGTTACCTCAGATGTACATATTAAGTGCAAAATAGCTCTCCTTCACTTACCATTTAGGTACCTAAGGTGCTATGGTAGCACCTCTACCCTGCATTGGACTACAGTGAAGCTGAAGCATGATCAGAAAGGGAGATCTTAATCTCCTTTACATCTCTGCTTCAACTCCAGAAGTCTTCAGTGATATTACACATAGCCAGATTCTAAGCCTGTTAAAATTTCGGAAATGACCTAGCACTGTTAACATGAAGAATTGCAAGTGATAAACATCCATAGTTTTCTGTCATGGGTTTAGTGCCTTGTCAAAATGTGCTTTCCTCTTCTGAATCCAGCTGGGATGTAGTCAAACAAGTAATCTCTTCCAGTTGTATATTTTTGTACTGCCAGACTGTTGCCTTCTGGTTTTTCTCTGGGAGGGAGGGACATAAAAGATCTTTATTATTAAGGACACTGACAAAAAAAAATAGCATAGGAAGATTAAAACTAAGTTAATTTTCTATGAAAATAATTCTTGCTCAGTAGACTATATCCAGAAATATCACATGGTCAAATAAGTGTGTGGATTCCCGTGAACACATGGATCAGCAGAAAGACTGAGAACAGTGAAAGGATAAATACTTAGAACAAGGTTAGAAACATTGATTCAGGAAACCAGATGGAGCAGCTTCTCCTCTAGGGCTGATGAGCTCTTCAACAATGAGTAGTTGCTTAGTTTTACAGTACCGACATGAACTACACCTACTAGGCAGGCCAACCAGATGACTGTTGGTTGCCCCAAGACATAAACGCCGCTATTGCGCCTTTGAGGGTATTTTGCTAGAGTGACTTGCAAGGACTTGGAAGGAGAAAAATGGAGGGGTAGAAATGATGTAAACATGGTATTTGTGTACAAACTTTTTTATAGTTAAAAACAGAATGCAAGAGGGTCAAATGAGTTATAGGTGTGATCTCTGTGCTGAAGAAATGAATGAACTAAAAAGGGGGCAGTTCTGAAAAGCTGAGCCTTCCTAGATACCTAGGTAGGAGATACCCTCTCCTACCAATCCCACTTCACCTACCCCGCTCGCCATGCAGCCACTATCATATGGCCCTACTCTTCTACCAGTAGGTGTAAGGTGAGCAGCAGTCACTACTTAGCCTCTTGTTTTCCTCTCACATTCCCCACTTAATGAAGGCCATTCTTTCAGGCCACTTGGACAAGATCAAAGAAGTTGGGATAAGGGGTAGAGGTCATTTAGCTCTGTTTAGTCTGAGACTATAAAATATGAAAAAGCCAGTGATTCATCCCAAATCTAACACCCTGTCACACGCCCCTCCCGCACTTAGTACTTGGTTTCTCAGTTTTTGGATTCCTGTCTCCAGCATCCCCCATTACACCTGGGCCATTACAGCCAAGGGCACAGTATTCTCTCCTGTGTTAGATATCCCTGAGCAGGGCCTTCCATGCTGTAGCAGCCTTCAGCTAACTCTGCTAACAAGTCTCACAAAGGACGGGGCCACCATATCTGCAGGGTGAGCAAGGGCTCTCAGGCTGGTAGGCAGTCAGTTAAGGTGATCATTGTGTGTAGCCTTTATTTGAGAAGTAAGCTCAAGTGAGTCACGCCTATTAGTATCTGTCCTGGAGTCCCTATGAGCAGTGCTTTGTCAATGTATATGCATTTTGCATCACAACCTGCTTGCAAGCTGGGGTGTGGAGAAGAATCAGACCTGCAGCAGCTGGGCAGGCCATTTCCATCCCTACCACCCCTCCCCAAACCCAGCAAACACCTGCCTTCTATTATGGTCTTATAACTTCTACAATGAGGCAGAATTAGATGGATTATCTCAAAAATCAAAGATTAAAAGGATACCACAGGTGTGACATACATATAAAGTAGGTTTGCTTAGCCAGTTAACAAAGATCACTTTCCTTCTTGGAGTTGGGATTTGGCTGGGGAAACTGGCATGGTGCCAAGGACACTAGTTTATCCCCCAAAACAGGATGGTCCCATTACCCTTGACAAGTTTCAGGAGTCTTCCCTAAGGAAATATTTGGATTGTTATTCCATCGCATGATGGCCTGTTCTTCTGTATATATGCACTTTAGTTTAGCTTCTCCTTTAGTTTCACTTCATTGTTTCCCTACATATTTAAAGAGATTTCCAAAGTAAATCAAAACCATTTTTCTCCTTTTTTCATGGGTATGTAAAAGGTGTGTACTGTGTGGTTCCACAAGTATGGGCACACATACAGATGTGCACAAGTGCATGGCTTAATGTTGTGAACATAACCTCTGGTCTACCTTATTCTTTAGTGCGTGGCTTAATGTTGTGAACATAACCTCTGGTCTACCTTATTCTTTAGTGCGTGGCTTAATGTTGTGAACATAACCTCTGGTCTACCTTATTCTTTGGTGCAGGGCTTCTCAATCAAATCCGGAGCTCATGTATAGGACTAGTCACAGTAACCAGGGGTGGGAATCCCCTGTTTCCACCTTCCAGAGCTGGAACTGCAGGTAAGCCACCACGCCTACTGGACATTTACATGGGTTCTGGGGATCCAAACTCCAGCTGGTCCTCTTGCTTGCACAATAAGCAGTTTAACTACTGAGCCATCTCCCTAAGCCTCAAAGTTTTTACAGCTTCAATCATTTTTTTCATGATTAGATGATAAATTTTAATCAATTTTTTAACACATACTCATATGTCTAAATGGATATCACATTAACAATTTAGCGGCAAGAGAAACTAGAATAAAAATAAATATGGATTCCATTAAAGTATGTGTGTGAAACATGCTATATCCCACCGGCTGACCCCAGCAGAATGTTGTGGGACAGAGCAGTCCAGAGGGTACGGGGGGTCCAGCGAGAGCTTCATTGGTGTATGTCTAATTCCTGAACAATTTTCTTCTCTCTGCAAAGCCTAAGAGCTGCCAGGTGTAACAGGAATATTCACAGCCACATCTGCATAGATCTAGGCCCCAGCCAAACGTCACTGTTTCCAGACACAAAATGTAGGTCACTATTCCTTTAACTCCAGGCAGCATTCTGTCTCCTTGATCAGGAAATTTTGTCTGTTTTGACTCAATATCTCAACTGCATGAATCTGATAAGGGTAAATGAGCTTTTGAGTTGCTTGGTTCTGTGTGTCAAACCATCCTCTTTTTATGCCCTTGGGTGGCTAGTATCAATTTCTAGTTACTAGGACCAGGAAGTTTAGCTTCATTGAATTCCCAAAAAATGAGTTCGAGGGCCTGCTGATGGTAGGAACCCAATGACAGCCATCTGGATAGCCATCCCAGCTGAACAGAACGTCGATGAAATGCCTTGTTTCTGACTGCGAACCAGAGAAAGCGATAACTTTGTTGCTGACACAGTACACATTAAACTGGGTTAATAACTCAAACTGAGCCTCATTATTAAAATCTGCTGAGTCTCTTACCTTTTCTGAAAAGCTGACCTAAAATGGTAAAGAATAGTACGCACTGCTGTAGAAACAGCAGCACTAATGTCCACTAAAGTTTTGTTTAGATTATTAAAAATATCCTAGATGAAATCCATAGCCTTGCTAATGAAGCCTCACCTGTGCCCTTGAAGCAATTTGGAAAAGAAAATCTGTATCTGCAGCACCAATGGCTGCTTCCCCAACCCAGTCTCTCCAGACAGTAGTTTTAGGAAGAGAACACGTCTATACCCTTGAAAAAGTAGTTCTGAGAATCAGTTGGCTGAGACAAAGCATAATTTCTTTTGCTAAGGAACTGCTAAGCAAATATCACCAGGCAAACAGAAAGGACAGAAGCATCCCTCTATATCTAACAAAGGAAAATAAAACACTCTTTGCTCGTGAGAGACAGAGGAAGGAAGTCATCCTGCCCATGTTTGTCTTTGAAATAGCACCCCAGTCTCACCTGGCATTATTTTTGTTAATGTGTCATGCCAATGACTTTGTTTAGATTTTGGGTTATGTCAGGGAACATGGGTCTGACATCATGATGAGCTAAATAAGACACAACGAATAAATAATAAAATGTTTCAGGACCTCAATTATGTATGAAATATATAGTGTATAGAATAGGCACGTGGGTTACTAGCCGTGGGAAGGAGGAAATGCTGAGATACACGTCAAGGACATAATACGCCAAACATGAACAGTAAACACATCAAAACCCTAAAGCACAACATTGAACTCAGGGACTCACACATGCTAATAGGCACTCCACCATTGAGCTCTTTCCCGGCCCTGAACTTTGAGGAAGAATGTGAATGTAATAGTGTTTGTCAGTTATTCTTTCATCACCTTGCCTTCCCTAACTTTTAAACATTTCATAATCACCTCTTTCTGTGAAAGAGACACAGACAGGCTGGTTATGTTAATACAGCATAGCTCTTCAGAGGCTCGCAAATCATTATACCTCAGGCTTTGTTTGTGGTTTTGTTGTTGTTGTTTTGTTGTTTTTCTACCTTCCTCCAAAGAAAATTTTGCCTCTTTAGTGCAGATATCTTCTCTGTTGATGATACATACCATCTGTATTTCTTTTATATTAACCATTTTTCTAGTACCTTATGCTACTTATGACAGACAAATTTCCCCTTTAACGACGGTTTTCCCCAATTATGTAAAATAATGTTTGGGTCTTCTAAGGAAAAGAAACTAGGCCCCTTCAAATTGAGATTCAGTTGGCAAAAGAGAAGGTGCTTCATCTCTTCTGGGACTTTTTGTTGGCTTCAGAGTTCAAGACATCTCTATGTCTGTGGGTGGCAAAAGGGCAGCCCCTAAGACCAGACCCATGGCCTTGAAAAAGCTGACTTCACAGAAACTGAGAAGACTTAAGACTTTCACACAAAGTGTGCTGACCTAAAGCCTATAGCATGATATCCTATTTTTGTTTCTGAGTCCACAAGAGTAGAAAAAAGAAGTGAGGAAGGTGGATGAGGGAGTTGTGTAGTGGAGCCTCTGCTGTCATTCTCAGAACAGCTGCTTCTTCCCCAGGAGATGAGTGTCCGAAAGGATGAAAATCTAACTTGGTCTTTGCTCCAGTTTTGCATGGAGCTAGTGCTTATGACCTTGACCTCAACCTTAGCTCTTTCCTTCACACATCCATACTTTCAACAAACTTTGAATTTGTGTCCAAAATTTAAGGTCAAGATGGACCTGTCAAGCCCCCAGCCAAGTAGGAGAGCAGTCACGAGTTTGGATTAGTAAAGCCAGCGAGTAGAATGAACAGAATCCCCACCCCAAATGTGTATGCCACTCATCCATGTTACTTCTCACCAAGAGACTGCCATTGCTTTTCCTCTGAGAATGAACTCGCCTTTAGGGACTCTAATTCCACTTGCACTTCCAATCACTTGCCTCTGAGAAAAGTAATGAAGTGGCATGACATCAAGCTGCCATCAAAATTAAGGTCTCTACTTTCACTCTACTCTTGCCACGAAATCAGTAATTATAATCAAAGGAACAATTACCTTTGTTTAGCAAGCCTGCTTTTCATTAACCTGTTTCTATGTTTGTTCCTCATTGAAAAGGCCTCCGTGAAGAGTGCTTCTAATGAGCCCTCCTGCTCTGGCTCCTTGAAGAACAGGTCGGCAATAAATAAATGGCCAGAAGGCCCCCAAGTTCCTGCCTTCTCAAGACCTTGGTGTCCTACCACAGAGGGCCTCTGAAAGTTTCTACCTAGCAGTGTATCAAAGCAGATACTAAGACTCATAACCAAACCTTCGGCAGAGTGCAGGGAATCATATGAAAGAAGGGGGAGTTAGTATGACGTGGAGAAGATAGGAGCTCCACAAGGACCAAATATATCTGGGCACAGGAGTCTTTCATGAGACTGTTTCTCCAACCAAAGACCGTGTATGGATATAACATAGAACCTCTGCTCGGATGTAGCCCGGGGTAGCAACCTTAGTAAGGGGAACAGGGACTATTTCTGACATGAACTCAATGGCAGGCTCTCTGACCTCCCCACCCCTCAAGGGAGGAGCAGTCCTGCTAGGCCACAGAGGAGGACTTTGCAGCCAGTCCTGAAGATACCTGATAAAACAGGGTCAGATGAAAGGGGAGGAGGTCCTCCCCAATCAGTGGACTTGGAAAGGGGCAGGGAGGAAATGAGGGGGGGTGGGTGGAATTGGGGGGAAATGAGGGAGCAGGATACAGTTGGGATACAGAGTTAATAAAATGTAACTATAATAAAAATAAAAAATAATAAATAAATAAATAAATAAATAAATAAATAAAGCTACATGTTAAGTGCCAGGATCTGAGCCTTGCTCCATACGAAAGTTGCTGTGAGGAGGATAAGAGAAAGAGAGAGAGGCTCTGAGAAGGACCAGCCATTCAAGGCATCATTCCAATTCCCATGGCACTGTTCTAAAACTTTTCCTGACCCATTACCATGTTCTCACTTTTAGTACAGCCTATGCCGACAGACTGTTCTTTCTCCTGACAATTGATACATTTCCCCCAAACCACAAGACACTTTAAATTTTGAATAGCAAAAGCACCTATCACCATCAATCAAAACAAGAAAAAAAATTTTTAAATAGATAAAAGACATGAATAAACATTCCACCAACCCCCATATGATGAACAAGTGCCTAAGAAGTGTTCCAATATCATTAAAATTTAGAGACACATAAGTTAAAACAATAGTGAGAAGTCACCTCACCACACCTCAGGATGTACTACAACAACAACAACAACAAAAAAAAAAAACACAGAAGGTAAAATATGCTGGAAATAATGTGGGGAGCCTGGAACCCTCGTGCAGAGGGTGGAAACATAAAATGATGTGCCACTCTGAAAAAGTATAACTACAGCCCAAAAGTGAAAAGAGAACTTGCACAGGACAGATTGGACACACTGTTAGCACATCCAGGAGCCTTGAAAGCAAGGTCTCAAGAAGGTCATTAATTTACTGCTGTTCGTAGAAAATGTTGTCCACACTCAAAGAGATCATCCTGAATGAGGTAACCCAGAAACGGAAAGACAGGCATGGTATATACTCACCTCTAAGCGAGTATTAGCTGTATAATACAGGATAGCTATCTACAGACCTAAAGAAGCTGAACATCAAGGAGGACCCTTGGGAGGATGCTTAAATCTCATTCAGAATGGCAAACAGGATAGACACCAGAAGCAGTAGAAGAGAGGAAACAGGATGGAGCCTGCTATACTTGACAATCCTTATTCACAGATGTGTAGGCCAAAGTTTTGGTAGTTGGTATATATCATATGTTTTTGACCAGGGAAGATTTGTTTCTTGCCCCCAGGAGGTACTTTTTTATGTTTATAAGTTGGGGGACATGACTGGCATAGAGCAAATAGAGTTAGGGTACTGTCAAATGTCCCTGCACACATAAGAAAGCCTCTCACAACAAGGAAAAGATCCTTCCAGAGCTGCCTAGCTGGGGCTGAGAAGCCCTGCTTTAAAGAAGATTCATGAGAAATGGAGACAAACACTTTCCCACCTTATTGAAATACAAAAAACAAACAAACAAAAAAAAAACACCTGAATGACTCAGATGTGTTAGGAAGGCTTACCCCACACTCCTGCCCCAGGAAAGCATATCAGTGTCTTGCTCAGCCATCATCTGAGCAGCTTCCTCCTGCAGCGGATGGGAACAAATACAGAGACCCACAGCCAGACAATATGCGAAGTGAGACACCTTTGAACACTCATCCCTAATGGGAGGTCTCCATCAAATTCCTCCCCTCAGGGCTCAGGAAACCCTGTGTAAAAGAGGTAGAAAGAATGCAAGAGCTGGAGGGATGGAGGACATCAAGAAAACAAGACTGTCTAAATCAGCATGAGCAAAGCTTATATGAACTCACATAGACTGAAGCAGAAAGCACAGGGCCTACATGAGCCTGCACCAGCTCATATGCATGCATATTACAGCTTCCATTTTAGTGTTTTTAAGGTATTTTTGCATGTTTCAGTTTCTTGTGCCTTTTCTTGGGTTCTTTTCCTTCTGTTTTGTTTTGTTTTGTTGTTTCGTTTGGAGACGGTGGTGGTTTTGTCCAACTCCAATGTGTTAGTTTTTGTTTTATGGTTTTATATCTTTTTTAGTATCCCTTAGAAGCCTGTTTGTTTTCTAATGATGGACAGAAATGAAGTGGATCCTGTTAGGATGGGAGGAACTGAGAGGAGTAGAAGGAGGGAAAATCCCTTTACATGGAGGGGGGCGGATCTATTTTCAATAAAAGGAAAGAAAGAAAAAACTGTGGAGCTGAAGCCGTGACTGCCAGCCAACTTCCATGGCCAACCACAGCCAGTGGCTGTGTGGAAACCAGCCCAATGCGCTTGGTCCATGTAGAAATTGCAGAGGCCAACACAACAGTAGACTTCTGAGTACTTCTTCTAGGGGCCAACTCTGAAAGCCCAGCTACATTCTCTAAGAGTTTGCTGCTGGGGACACTACACAGAAAAATCCTCTCTCTAGGAGGTCAGATTCTGTCAAGAAGCTCATATTCACAGCCTCCGCTCAGAGCCCTGGGGCTAATACTAACTGAGCACTCAAGAGGCTAATCTTTTCCTAGATTTCTTACAACAATCCTTATCAATACAGCAACAGGGATGTGTGGAGCAGGGACACATTTAGTTATGTGGGTATGTCAAAGTTATGGTTCTCAAGTCTGAGATCTCTGTAGCTACATACTTTATCTAGGTAAAACCATGGTATTGTCCTGTATCCTTAGTTAATCCAGCACTTTATCAAGCCGGTTTCTACTCTATAGTAAGCTCATCTTCAGTACAATAAAATGCAAATTCAAACAACACTGAAATTCTATCTCCTCCTAGTCAGAATGGCTACCATGAAGAATGCTAATGAGAACACAAAGAAAAAAAAGAGCTGTTCACTGCCAATGGGGGAGTTACTACATTAGCATAAACTGATTTAACCACGATACCTGCACAACTTTCCCAGAAAAAGAGAACAGAATAGCTCATGACCCAGCTAGATTTACCAATCCTATGTATGTATGTATGTACCCCAAAAGAATGCAAGCGAGTATACACAGGTGAGCTGCACCTCCATGTTGGCTGCAGCACTGCTCAAAATACTCAAGGTAGGGGACCAGCCTACATCTCATTGACACAGTGGTTAGGAAAATCTATACACAGTGGAGTGCGAGTGTCAGTCTACCACAAAGAGGAATAAAGTTATGTCATTGGTGGGGGAGCCAAGATGGCAACTAGCACACACAGTTTCTGAGCTGTTGAAGAGCAGAATGCCTGAATTGTGGAGCGGAAGACCTCTGAAGCCAGGAAAACAACGGTGAGGCTTTCTAAACGACAGAGAACATCGCATGAGGTGAGAACTTTGGTCTGGGGTCACCCGGAGACTTGTTGGGGAAGGAGAGAAAGGATGGATCCTTTGATCTCCCGGCACTCCCTTCTTCCAGAACTCCGTCCTCCTCAGTATAGTGGACTCACTGAGATTCTTAGCTCAGACCTAACTCCCTGGGGTCTGCAGCAGCTGAGGTGGAGCTCCTAGCCCCTTAGCAGCAACTGCCAGTGGTACCAATCTCAGAGTCCCAGACTCACACTACAGCACCATCCTCCCAGGGCCCGAGTCTGCTAGCAGGCCCGAGTGGCCCTGCAGGGTTGCTCAGCCACTGACTACACAGCCCGCCCAAACCCTCAGTGACAGACAATACACTATACACCCACCAAAGCCAAGCAGACCCGCCATACAATCTAAGCACACCAGGCACTGGGCCTCCCTGGCTTGGAGAGCACAGTGGAGGGCCCCCAGGACTTCCCAGAAGACATCTGGACTGGCATCCCAGTCTCCAGCTGCAGCGGGACTTCCTAACTTGGCAGCAGCAGCAGCACTGAGCTGGCGGAGCACATCAGTCCTCCTGCATGAGAACAAGCAGGACCAATCTAGAGAGCAGAGAGCCCGGATACCCTGATCCCCGCCAAAGTTACCTGCTTGAGAGTAAGTGCGCCCCTGAGTATGTGCAGAGTGCCAGATCCAGGGCCCTTCTAAAACAGAAGCCAGGCATTGGACCCCTCCCACCCACATACCCACTTTGGGAAAGAGAGGGTCACTTGAGACATTGAAGCCCTTGCTCTGTGGGTCCAGTTGAGGAGTTAAGGCAGGTAATGCCAGAAATTGCCACCACGACCATAAATAGCGCCTGCTACATATACAGTGCAGAGCCCCACCCACACATTCAAGGGTTCAACATTATCTATCACTCTGTCCCTCAGGACACACCTCCATGCACACTTCCACACACACAAACACACACACACACACACACACGCATGCACCTGCATTTGCCCGTTTTGTGCCTGCGTACTTTTCTTCCACAGGTACAGCTAGTCCACCAATGCACACGTGGAAGCCACGGGACCTCTCTCAGCTTCCTGAAGAACTCTCCAGATGCCAGAGAGAGACAGTACCAGTCTGAACTGCAGAATCCAAAAACAAACAGGGAAGGTTTCAGATAAGCCAATGGCCAGGGGTAGGCGAAAGAACACATCCAACATAAATCAGGACATCATGACCTCACCAGCAATGTCCAAAATTGATGGATACTCCAATTCATCAGGAGCACAGGAAAATGACTTTAAAGCTATGCTTACCCAATTATTTGAGGCTCATAGAGGAAAGAAACAATTCTTTCAGAGCAATAACCATGCAAATTCAGACAGTTAAAGAGGAAATGAACAAATCTATTATAGATTTCGCCAGTCAATTGGAGGTAAAGAAACAGGAAATGGACAAAATACTTAAAGAAACAGAGGCAAATATAGCCAAACAAATAGAGGCACAAGTAGAGATAAAATTAGTGGCATATAGAGAGGAAATGAACAAAAAACTAGAGACCATCATAGAGAGACAGGAATCCACATTCAAACAGATGAAGGAAATGGTGCAAGGCATGAAAACAGAATTAGAATCAATAAAGAAAACGCAAAAACAGAAAACCCTTGAGCTGGAGAACTTGGAGAAAAGATCAGCGACCACAAAGGTAAGCATCACCAACAGAATACAAGAGATGGAAGAGAGAATCTCTGGAGCTGAAGATACACTCACAGAAATTGATACTTCTCTCAAAGAAAAAATAAAATCAGAAAAGTCCCAAACACAAAATATCCAAGAAATCAAGGGTGCCATGAAAAGACGAAATCTAAGATAATAGGGATTGATGAAAAAGAAGACTCCAGGCTCCAAGGTCCAGAAAATATTTTCAAAAAAAAATCATTGAAGAAAAATTTCCCAACTTAAAGAAAGCGATATCCATAAATATACAAGAGACCTACAGAACACCAAATAGACTAGACCAGAAAAGAAACACATCATGTCACATCATAGTCAAAACACTAAATCTACAGAACAAAGAAAAGATAATAAAAGCAGCAAAGGAAAAAGGCCAAGTAACGTATGAAGGTAGACCTATCAGAATCACACCAGACTTCTCATCAGAAACTATGAAATCCAGAAGGGCCTGACCAGGTATCATGCAGACTCTAAGAGAACACAAATGTCAAACCAGACTACTATACCCTGCAAAGCTTTCAATCAACATAGATGGAGAACACAAAATATTCCATGACAAAACTAAATTTATGCAATATCTACACAGCAAACCAGCCCTACAGAAGATACTAGAAGGAAAACTCCAATCCAATGAAAACAACTTCACCCAAGAAAACTTAGCATACAGATAATATCCCAACAAAAATGAAAAGAAAACAAGAAATGAAACAAGTAAGACCACTGACTCCAATATAAAAGGAACTAACATTCATTGGTCCCTATTATCTATCAACATCAATGGACTCAACTCTCTAATAAAAAGACACAGACTAACAGAATGGGTACGGAAACAGGATCCAACATTCTGCTGCATCCAAGAAACGCACCTCTGTAACAAAGATGAACACTACCTCAGAGGAAAGGGCTGGAAAAATGTCTTTCAAGCAAATGGACCCAGAAAACAAGCTGGGGTAGCTTTCCTAATATCTGATAAAATAGACTTTCAACCAAAATTAATCAAAAAAGATGAGGAGGGACACTACATTCTCATCAAAGGAAAAATCCACCAAGAAGACATCACAATTCTGAACATCTATGCCCCAAATACAAGTGCGCCTACATTCATAAACAAAACATTACTAAAACTTAAATCACACCCAACACCTTGATCCCAACACCTTAATAGTGGGAGAGTTCAACACCCCACTTTCACCAAGGGACAGATCATCTAGACAGAAGCCTAATAAAAAAATAAAGGCACTTACGGAGGTCCTAAATCAAATGGACCTAATAGATGTCTACAGAACTTTCCACCCAAACTCAAAAGAGTATACATTCTTTTCAGCACCTCATGGAAACTTCTCCAAAATAGACCATATAGTTGGTCACAAAGCAAGCCTCAACAGATACAAGAAGATTGAAATAATAACCTGTATTCTATCTGACCACCATGGACTAAAGGTGGACCTCAACAACAATGGAAATAGAAAAAAACCTACAAGCACATGGAAACTGAACAACTTGTTGCTCAAGGATAGCTGGGTTAAGGAAGAAAGAAAGAAAGAAATTAAAGACTTCCTAGAATTCAATGAAAATGAAAGTACAACATACCCTAATTTATGGGACACAATGAAAGCAGTGCTCAGAGGAAAATTTATAGCACTAGGTGCCTTCAAGAAGAAATTTGTGACATCTCATAAAAACAACTTAATGGCACAACTGAAAGCCCTAGAGGAAAAAGAAGCAAATTAACCCAAGAGGAGCAAATGGCTGGAAATAAGCAAACTCAGGGCTGAAATCAATCAATTAGAAACAAATAAAACTATTCAAAGAATCAATGAAACCAAGAGCTGGTTCTTTGAGAAAATCAACAAAATAGACAAACCTTTAGCCAAACTAACTAAAAGGCAGAGAGAAACTATCCAAATCAGCAAAATCAGAAATGAAAAGGGGGACATAACTACAGACACTGAAGAAATCCAAACAATCATTAGGTCCTACTCCAAATGCCTATATACCATAAACTTCGAAAATCTAAAAGAAATAGACAATTTTCTTGATAGATTCCATCTACCAAAATTAAGTCAAGATCAAGTAGAAAGATTGAATAGTCCTATATCCCCCAAGGAAATAGAAGCAGTCATCAACAGTCTCCCTTCCAAAAAAAGCCCTGGCCCAGATGGATTCAGTGCAGAATTCTACCAGACCTTCAAAGAAGTGCTAACTCCAATTCTCTCCAAACTATTCCACAAAATAGAAACAGAAGGAACATTACCAAACTCATTCTATGAAGCCACAGTCACCTTGATACCTAAACCACACAAAGACGCAACAAAAAAAGAGAACTTCAGACCTATCTCTCTTATGAACATTGATGCAAGAATACTCAACAAAATGCAAACTGAATCCAAGAACACATCAAAGATATCATCCACCATGACCAAGTAGGCTTCATCCCAGGAATGCAAGGGTGGTTCAACATACAGAAATCCACCAATGTAATCCACCACATAAACAAACTGAAGGATAAAAACCACATGATCATCTCCTTAGATGCTGAAAAAGCATTTGACAAAGTCCAACACCCATTCATGTTTAAAGTCTTGGAGAGATCAGGGATACAAGGCACATACCTAAACATAGCAAAGGCAATATACAGCAAGCCTATAGCCAACATCAACCTCAATGATGAGAAACTTAAATCAATTCCACTGAAATCATGGACAAGGCAAGGCTGCCCACTCTCTCCATCTCTCTTCAACATAGTACTTGAAGTCCTAGCCAGAGCAATAAGACAATTAAAGGAGATCAAGGGGATACAAATCAGAAAGGAAGAGGTCAAAGTGTCACTATTCACAGTTGATATGATAGTATACATGAGCGACCCCAAAAATTCAACCAGAGAACTCCTTCAGCTGATAAACACCTTCAGCAAAGTGGCTGGATACAAAATTAACTAAAAAAAAATCAGAAGCCCTCCTGTATACCCAAGGCAAAAGGGCCAAGAAAGAGATAAGGGAAACAACACCCTTCACAATAGCCACTAATAACATAAAGTACCTTAGGGTGACTCTAACCAAGCAATTGAAAGACCTGTTTGAGAAAAACTTCAAGTCTCTGAAGAAAGAAATTGAAGAAGATATCAGAAGATGGAAAGATTTCCCGTGCTCATGGATTGGTAGGATTAACATTGTGAAAATGGCCATCCTGCCAAAAACAATCCACAGATTCAATGCAATTCCCATCAAAATACCAACTCAATTCTTTACAGACCTTGAAAGAAAGATTCTCACCTTCTTATGGAGAAACAAAAAACCCAGAATCTCCAAAATGATCCTATACAACAACAGATCGTCTGGAGGTATCTACATCCCCTATCCTATCTCAAGCTGTACTATAGAGCAATAGTAATAAAAACTGCATGGTATTGGCATAAAACAGAAAGGAGGATCAATGGAACTGAATAGAAGACCCAGAAATAAACCCACACACCCACGAATACTTGATTTTTCACAAAGAAGCCAAAACCATTCATTGGAAAAAAGACAGCATCTATAACAAATGGTGCTGGTCCAACTGGATGTCTACATACAGAAAAATGCAAATAGATCCATATTTATCACCCTGCATAAAACTAAAGTCCAAGTGGATCAAAGACCTCAACATAAAACCAGATACTCTAAATCTGTAAGAAGAAAAAGTGGGGAACAGCCTAGAACTCATTGGCACAGGAGACAACTTCCTGAACAGAACACCAACAGCACAGGCTCTAAGAGCAACAGTCAATAAATGGGACCTCATGAAGCTGAAAAGTTTCTGTAAAGCAAAGGACACCGTCATCAAAACAAAACGAATGCCTACAGATTGGGAAAGAGTCTTCACCAACCCTTTATCTGACACAGGGCTAATATCCAGTATATATAAAGAACTAAAGAAGCTGAAAAGCAACAAACCAAGTAATCCAATTAACAAATGGGGAACAGAACTAAACAGAGAATATCGAATGGCAGAGAAACACTTAAAGAAATGCTCAACCTCATTAACCATTAGGGAAATGCAAATCAAAACGACCCTGAGATTTCATCTTACACCCATCAGAATTGCCAAGATGAAAAACTCAAGTGACAACACATGCTGGAGAGCTTGTGGAGAAAGAGGAACCCTCCTTCATTGCTGGTGGGAATGTAAACTGGTACAATCACTTTTGAAGTCAATCTGGCGCTTCCTCAGACAATTAGGAAGTGCTTCCTCAAGACCCAGCTATACCACTCTTAGGCATATACCCAAAATTTGCTCAAGTACACAACAAGGACATTTGCTCAACCATGTTTGTAGCAGCTTTATTCGTAATAGCCAGAACCTGGAAACAACCCAGATGTCTCTCAACAGAGGAATGGATACAGAAATTGTGGTATTTTTATACAATGGAATACTACTCAGCAATCAAAAAGGAGGAAATCATGAAACTTGCAGGCAAATGTTGGGATCTAGAAAAGATCATTCTGAGTGAAGTACCCCAGAAAAGAAAGACAAACATGGTATATACTCGCTTATATAGACCTACAAGATATGATAAACATAATGAAATCTATACACCTAAAGAAGATAAACAAGAAAGCAGACGTGGTAAGATGATCACTCCTCACTTAGAAAGACAAATGGGATGTGCATTGGATGTATGACAGGAGTCTACTGCAGAAGGCATCTGAAAGACTCTACCTAACAGTGTTTCAAAACAGATACTAAGACTCATAACCAAACCTTTGGCAGAAGGAGAGTTAGTATGACGTTGAAAGGACAGGAGTTCCACAAGGACCAAATATGTCTGGGCACAGAGGTCTTTTCTGAGACTGACACTCCACCAAGGACCGTGTATGGATATAACCTAGAACCTTTGCTTGGATGAAGCCCGTGGTAGCTCAGTAACCAACTGGTTTCCCATAGTAAGGGGAACAGGGACTATTTTTGACAGGAACTCAATGGCAGGCTCTTTGACCTCCCCACTCCTCAAGGGAGGTGCAGTCCTGCTAGGCCACAGAGGAGGACTCTGGAGATACCTGATAAAACAGGGTCAGATGAAAGGGGAGGAGGTCCTCCCCAATCAGTGGACTTGGAAAGGGGCAGAGAGGAGATGAGGAAGGGAGAGTGGGCTTGGGAGGGAATAAGGGAGTGGGATACACCTGGGATACAGAGTTAATAAAATGTAACTAATAATAAAAAAATAAATTAAATTAAAAAAAGTTATGTCACTAACAAGAAAATGTATAGAATGAGAAATCACCACATTGAGAAAAGTAAGCCAGACTCAGAAGGACAAACATCACTGCTTTTTTTTTTCATTTTCAGATTCATGTGTGTGTGTGTGGATGTCTATGTGTGTGTGTGTGTGTGTGTGTGTGTGTGTGTGTGTGTGTGCGTGCGTGCATAGCACCCCCATGCACATACAAGCATTCCATGAAGTTAACGTGGGACTACTGAGAGGAGGAAGGAGTCTAAGGAGGGGGAAGGACAGCTAAGGGATACCAAAGGAGAAAAAAAAATGACTCAGAAACCTAGCATGCTCCTCTTATAAATGCAATCTACATTCTAACTAATGATATAAAAGCAGAGGGAAACTATGGGGGAAAACAGACCAGCGGGGAGGGAACAATGAGAAAAATGAGTGGAATACGTGATATACCTCTATTAAAGTGTCATCATGCAACCCATTAGTTAGAATGCTGATGAAATATATTTTTAAGAGACAAAAACCCATTTCTAAATGGGCAAAGGAATAAAAAAAATTTCTGGTGCTCATTCTCTCTTCTTATTTGTAGTTCCAAGAAGAATTGCTGTGGTCAGAACTTTTGGTCCAAGCCCCTTTACCACTGGCCCCAGATCCTGACACTTGGTGCTGTTCTCACCAAAGTCACAAGCAGGTCACTCTCACAGCAGAAATAGTTGATTCTGCCAAACCACTGCATGGCACCAGTTCAAAGAGCCAGTGTGTGTGCCCACACACACAAGTGTACATGAATGTGTGTGCACACGTCTATGACATCATGAAAACCTGCCCCAGAATGACTGTTTCTCCCTAACAAATTACCCTATCATCTTGCATTTTCAAAAGATGAGTTAAAACACCATTAGGTTTCTTCTCTTGTTTTATTGAATTTGAATTTGCAGCACTTCCCCCCAGAAACTACTGCAGCCTTAAAGCCTTTACAGCCAGTGACCACCAACAAACCCAAGCTTATCTATGCACATAAGCCCACAAGTAGTACTGGAGTTGAACTTAAATGCTGAGATCCTGGTGTCTTTATAACAAGGACTTATTGAGAAAGAAATGGAAAAGAGGAGAAAATAAAGCCACGCTCTAAAACTGAGTACATGGTGTCATAAAAGCCGTACTTCTGGGATGTGCTATATCAGTGACTGAACAGGTTAATGTTTCCTGAAATTCGCTGAGAATAAATTTGAAACAGCATTTCTATAGAAGCAATTGCATTTCCCACTTTAAGAGTAATACGCCTAACATTTTCAAGGACCCTTTTAGAATATATTGTGAATACAATATATCTGTGTATAATTGGGAAGATATGCAGAGACTCACAGCCTTTGCATGAATTCCCCTCATGAATGTGTCCCACTGATAACATAATGTACTATCTAAATTCTTCCAGCGACCACGGCCATATGCACATGCTGGAACATGCTCTCGTCTCCTCTCAAGCCTTGGTCACCACTGTGTCTGCATCATATTTACCCATTTTGGAGGACACTCGTCCTCCTCCCTTTTCTATTAGCTTGAATACATGACCTACTGTTGATGTTCTGTACCTTATAAATTTACCTCTCTAGTACTCGCTAATTAAATCCAGAAACTGTTCACCTTCTTCTCAAGCATCAGGCTGAATTGTGAGAAGCCATAGAATCTGCAGAGGACCTTTCTATATGCAAATAATAAATGTGATAACTTATCATTCGCCCCACTGAGGTGATTATCCACATAAATCTTAACTGTGCCGTCAAGAGCCACATTAAATCATCCCAATGGCCCATTGCATTGTGGGTGACAAGTCAGTGCTGTCCCTGGAAATTCACACTCGTATCTGCAAGCACCTCTGAGAGAAATTCAGACCCAAAACAAGCCATGCCAACACTCACTTACCTGGTAGGCACAAGGCTGTCATGTCACATAGTTTTCCAACACACACACACACACACACACACACACACACACATATACACATACACATTCTAAAGAAGATGCCCCTTTCAGGAACATGTTACTCTTCAGAGAGGAATGTTATAATTTCCACACTCTAGAAATTCTTTTCTCTACAAATAAAAAACACTGGGCTCTAGTTTGGTAATTCTCTATTTTCCACTTCTAGCAAGTTCGCAATCTCTCAGTCTGCATCTGCCTTGAGGTAATAGACTATAGACAGTATTTTGGTGATATGAATTCATAGGAGGCACAAACTGAAATGGGATGGGAAATTCCATCTTCATTTTCACTAACCTTTAACTGAAATTTATTGTTTTTAACAAGTATAAATGGGCAACAAAGCATAGTAGCTTCAAAGACTTTATCGCCAAGAGATATCACAGATGATTTTCATATACATTGAGGTTGTTGAGCTGTCTCAAGATGCTGGTGTTATCACTATCGTGCTATGGAGCTTGCTGTTTAGTATTGTAAAAAAGAAGAAGCATACAGTGAATTCATAGGCTTAAGTTATAGTTAGTAATATTTAACAGAATTTGTTTCTTTAATAACCCTATACATTTCATCCTAACTTTTGAAAAACATTATATGTAGAAACAGTTTATGGGCTTGGAAGTTACCATACAGCCAACTGGGTCTAAGACACAAAGAAGATTGTGAAGTCCTGTCTGTGTGGATTTGGCTTGGCATGACAGCAGCCATCATGGGTAGCAACCACATAATTACCTGTGAATACCACTGGGCAGTTTCTCTCACAGAGCTTCTTACATATAATAAATAGATAAAACCATTACAAGGCTATCTTGAGCTATTCACTGAGACTCTAGAACCAAGAATGAAACAATAACTTAAGATAAACCAGGTAGACATTCTTGTTCAGGTGAAGTCATTTTTGTCCTAACGCATACATGGAACCCAATCTTGATCTAAATCTCTAGTCTAACTGCCTCCAAGGACCACATGTCTGTCAATAAGTAAACTGATCTTTGAGATACTGTCTCTGCCCACCTTTAATTCATTGGCTCACAGTATGGTAGAGTCTTTTCCTTAAAATTTGTACTGGGCTGTTACAGGACATTGCCTGGAAGGTGAACATCATTGAACTGTCACTGCCATCTGCTCAAAGACCCTGTCAGACATCCCAGTCCTCAACCCGTGTTCTCTTCATTTCTTGTAGAAGGCAGTCGCGTCTGACCTGCTCACACAGAGGAATTCTGGGTGATGAGTCTGTCTAGATAGGATTACCTTGATAGCCACCCCTTAAGGCTTGTCCCTATTCTTTTCTGAAAAGTGAAATGGTATAGACTCAGATAGTACACAAAAATATGCTTTTGCAATCTTGTTCTTCCTAACCGACAGCTCTAACCGAACATCAGACCTGCCTCCTGACTCCGCACTTATCAATAGAAGGCCAGAGAGCAGAAGTTCTTTCCCCAAAATCCCAGTGAGAATCCACTCTCTTGAATCTCAGGAAAGTTCTTGTTGTATCTCACACATAGACACAAAACAATAATGAGTAATCCTTTAATCATGTATGTAGCATGTGCCATTTTAAATGTTTTCTATGTGTTAACTACTTAACACATAGATACATTTGTGAGGTGGATCCAATTAAGTAAGGTCTATGCCTACAATCATTTTAAAGATGGGGAGATGGATGGACATCAGAAGAAGAAGAAAACAGGAAACAACCTAGGAACCTACCACAGAGGGCCTCTGAAAGCCTCTGCCCTTCAGACTATCAAAGCAGATGCTGAGCCTGATGGGCAACTGTTGGGCAGAGTGAATGGAATTTTAGGTAAGAACTGGGAAATAGTAAGAGCTGGAGAGGACAGGGTCTCCACAAGGAGAGCAACAGAACAAGAAAATTTGAACACAGGGAACTTCCCAGAGACTCATACTCCAACCAAGGACTATTCATGGAGATAACCCAGAACCCCTGCACAGATGTAGCCCAGGGCAGTTCAGAGTCCAATTGGGTTACATAGTAATGTGAAGAGGGACTGCCTCTGACATAATCTGATTGGCCTGCTCTTTGATCACCTCCCTCTGGGGGGGAGCAGCCTTACCAGGCCATAGTAGAGGACAATGCAGCCACTTTTGATGTGAACTGACAGACTAAGATCAGAAAGGAGAGGAGAACCTCCCCTATTAGTGGACTTGGGGAGTGGCATGCAAGCAGAGGGAGGAGGGAGGGTGGGATTGGGAGGGGAGGAGAAAAAAAAAAGATGGGGAGACGAAGGCAGAGAATTAATATAGGACCTAAGTAAATGATGCTGCTAAGATCCCAACCGGGCAGCCAGGTTACTCTCACTACCATTTACCAGCCAGCCTCTACAGCCAGATAACTAGCTAAGAACACTCTGCATAAAACAGGGCAAAGGTAACCTTTAAATGTCTCTTTGTCCTCTAAAAATAAGTATCTTCATCTCAAAAAGAGGGAAGAAAAGTTACAGGATTAGCACAAAAACTCAACAAAACATGCATATCAAAAGCTAAGCAGGGCATGACACATGAGTTCCCCAAAATAACATTTAATAACAATGCTTCAAATTCTATGATATCCTTGTTTTTAATACCTAACTAGTATTTCGTTGTGTAGATGTACCCATTCTTTGGTTGAGGGACATCTGTGTTGTTTCCAGTTTCTAGCTAATATGAATAAGGCTGCTATGAACATAGTTGAGCAACTGTCCTTGTTATATGGTGGATCATCTTTTGGGTATATACCCAAGAGTGTATAGCTTGGTCTTGAGGTAGAACAATTCCCAGTTTTCTGAGAAAGCACCAGATTGATTTCCAAAGTGGTTGTACAAATTTGCACTCCTACTAGCAATGGAGGAGGGTTTCCCTTTCTCCACATCCTCTCCAGCATGTGTTGTCACTTGAGTTTTTGCTCTTAACCATTCTGATGGGTGTAAATGAAATTTCAGAGTCATTTTAATTTGTATTTCCCTGATGAGTAAGGATATTGAGCATTTCTTTAAGCAATCCTCAGCCATTCGATTTTCCTCTCTTGAAAATTCTGTTTAACTCTGTACCCCATTTTTTAATTGGATCATGAAATTTTCAAGCAAGTGGATGGACTTGGAAAAGAACATCCTGAGTGAGCTAACCCAAACCCAGGAAGACACACTTACTGTATACTCACAAATAAGAAGATATTAGCCATACAACACAGGGTAGCCATACTACAATCCACAGACCTAAAGAAGCTAAGTAACAAGGAAGACCCTCAGAAAGATACTTAGTTCTCATCCAGAAGGGCGAATAGAATAGACACTGGAAGAGAGGGAACAGGACTGAAGCCTACCATAAATGTTTTCTGGAAGACTATACCCAGTAGGGGATGGAAGCAGCCAAACTTTGGTCACAGTGCAGTGAGTCTTATGGAAGTGTGGGGGAATAGAAGAACCCAGAGGAGACAGAAGCTCTACAAGAAGACCAACACAGCCAACAAATCTGGGACCAGGGGGCCTATAGAGACTAATGCACCAACAAAGGACCATGCATGGAGAGGACCCAGGCCCCCTGCTCAGATGCAGCTAATAAGCAGCTCAGTCTCCATGTGGTGGCCTAGTAAGGGCACCAGGGGCTATCTCTGACATGAACTCTGTTGCTTGCTCTTTGATCACTCTCCCCAGGCAAGGTGGACTTGCCAGGCCACAGAGGAAGAGGCTTCAGGCAATTCTGAAGAGATTTGATAGCCTGGGGTCAGTTGGTATGGGAGGAGGACCCCTCTTTCTGAGGGCTAGGTGAGGGGGATAGGAAAGAAGAAGAAAAGAGGGTGAGGCTGGGAGGAGACAAGAGAGGGGGTTATTATCAAGATGTAAAATGAATAATTTTTTTAAAGTTTGTTACATGTTACCAAGTTTGTTCAAAATTCAGTAAACAAAAAAAAATTGATGGAGGTGAAAAAACCAAAGCATTTCAGGCAGAAAAGCTTGGTTTACATTGAACAGCAGTCACAGTAGGCTCTGGACACCCCAAGCCCATAATGTCTGAACGTCTCTTATTTTCATCTTTCCACCAGATTTATTCTGGTTCATGTTTTCTTGTCCAGGAAAAGCTGATTATCTTGGCCATCTTTGAAACACCATGAACCAAGGCGACTGATTAAAAAAAGCATTTAACCGTGGGCTTGCTTACAATTTTAGAGGTTTCGTCCATGATCATCATGCTGGGAAGCATGGCAGCAGACAGGTAGGCAAGGTGCAGGAGCAAGGGCTGAGAGCTCACTTCTCATCTGCAAGATGAAGGCAGAGAGAAAAAGCATGGGCCTCCTTAGGGCTTTAGAAACCTTAAAGTCCACCCCAGTGACACAGCTCCTCAAACTATGCCACACTTCCTAATCTTTCCTAAACAGTTTACCAACTGGGAACAAACATTCAAATATATGAATTTATGGGGAACATTCTCATTCAAACCACTACACTGACCTTTTTTTTTTAATCTTCTTTCAGTCCCTCTATCCCACACGCAAATCCATCTCAGCAGCTCCAGATATATTATACACCATTCAGAATAGGATCGAGTACTGCATCTAATTCCCTCACAAAATCAGCACCAGATGGACTGCACTGCGGCACCAGGGATGTGGGCCAGGACTCTTAGAAGTGAGGTATCGAAAGCAACAAAGGGTCTTTGAAGAGGTGTCAGCGACAATTCAATGATGCTCCCTTCAAAGAAAATCTGTTTCAGTGCTGGGAAATTGGAAAGGGTGAAAATGACATTCAACCAATGTTCAAGGATTTTGTACATGCAAAGCAAGCTCAGAGAACAGCTCACAGCTTCTAAGTGCAAAGGCGCACATGGGAAATGGGTGGCAAGAGCCTAGCAAAGGCACATCAGCACCTTCTAGATCATCATGCTTGATGGATGTCTGCTGTGTCTACCTCACACCATTCCTTAGGGAAGCTATACCTCCCCTAGGGCTCACAACCTTGAGATCCACCACATCCTGACCACAGCATTGGGTATGGAACCAAGCCAGGCCAGTCTGACTTTCCTTCCTAGGAATTTAATCTTGATAGGACACACAGGGGAAAAGATTAAATGTAAATCATGATATTGACATTTACATTCTACAGAAGTCTTTGTTGTTTTTACACCCAGAAGACCTTGTTTTAGGATCTCTAGAACTATCTCTGACCTAATCAATAATCTATTGCTAGCATTTGTTGGCATCCTTAGAAATACAGTATACCCAGAGCTTCCTGAGCCTTTTGGATCTCACATCACTCTACCACACGCACCAGGACCAGAAGAGGGTCTACAGGACTTAATAACTGTCCTTCTAAGTCGTGTTCTTGGTTTGGTCTGATCCTTCCTTTTTATATCCAATTCTTATCTTTGGAATGGCAATTTGTGCTATTATGTTTGGAAACACACGGGGCTAGAAGCTGAAGTCTGCCTTGTGTCTCAAAGAAGACTACAAAATTTGATTTTGAATAATGCTGGTTTCAAACTTTGAATTCAGACTTTGGGGACTCTTGGGTCTAAATGCATTTTTTTTTATTTTAAGTTACACATGAGTATTTGAGGACTAAAAAAGGATGTTATAGTTGGATATAACGTTTCCAAAACACTCCTGTATTTGAAGGTTTGGTCCCCAGTGCAATGGCAAGAGGAAGGGCTTTTGAGAAGTGGGATGGGATCTTGAGGTTTTGACCAAGTCAATAGATTAGTCCACTGATGAGTTCATGTGATGGGATTGTTGAGAGGGTAAAAACTAAGAAGCAGAACCTCATCAAAGTACACTCATAGGATATACCTGGGTTCTCACCCCTTCTCTCTTTTAGCTCCCTGCCTGCTATGAATTAAGTAGCTCTCATCCCACAAGTTCTTGCTTCACACCTCAACACAAGCTAAAACTCAAAAAATACAAACCTGGAGCCATCTGACAGTGCAGTGAACCATGAGGCAAATAAACCTTTCCTCCTTCAAAGTGTTGTTCTCAGCAATGAAAAACTGACTAATGTGCACCCATCACCCAATAACACCATCTATCTGCCTTCAGGTCTACTTTTCTATCTCAGTTTGTCTGCTGCTCATTGTATTTTCATATTTCTTGACAGGTGTAGTCTAAAAAATAACCTTTCGCTTAGATTAATATTGTGTAATTGACATAAAACATAAAATAGCAAAATGCAGAGAAAATTGAATCACTACAGACTTGATCTAATAAATAATTCTGTGATCAATCTACAAAGGAAAAATGACTTGTAAGAACTAAAGAAATGAAACACCTATGCAACAAACAGAGTAACGTGGTACGATTTCAGGGTGGTTTGAATGTACACTCGGTTTAATCTGACGTCACTGAGCAGTAGTGTTAAACTATAAGGAATGGGTCTAAGACTATGCTATAACAGAGTATGGTCCAGAAGTCCTGGTGTATCCTCATAGATAAACCATCAAAACCCAGCAGACACAATTCAAATGCAAAAAGACCTGAGTGACTATGTCTGGATCCCATACAAAATTCTCTTCAAGAGAAATAACATCTCCTTGCCTAAGGGGATAGTTTAATAAGCCTGGACAAGCAAAGGCACTATTTTCAAGGGGTAACTAAATCTCTGAGGATGTAAAGATGTGTGTGATCAACTGTAAAATACTTTAGCATACACTGTGCAGTATTTTGCTAGTTTGTGTTATACTTACACCATACCTAGCAGCCTGATCGAGAATGCCTATTCAGAGGTCAGCAAGCAACACACAACAGATGAATACAGTAAGATCTCCAGCTTTCAAATCTCTATCAGCACCAAAAGTTACTATAATTAATCTAGTAAGGATAAGATAAGGATTTCTGTACAGGACAGTTGGATAACAGGTATCAAAACACAAATGAGGGAGGAAAGTCTGGAGGCCCATAGCAGAGGAGGCAATGGCATTGCACAAAACCTTATCATATATCTTATGACACCTACCTCAAAAATCTCCAAATACCGATGTTCATTTAGGTGTCATCTACCCAAAGAGCATCAGACCTGTCCGATACCTTTTTCTCAGAGGCGGGACCTGGGGCATCAACCCGCATGCAACCAGACATGCTCTTCTCTGGGTCCAAAGCGGCTGGCCCTGAGTGCAGTGCTTAGCCTCGCATCCTGAGCGTAACATTTCAGCTTTTTATGGTATCCAACCATGCTTGGGGCGAATGTCCTGCTTCAATGGCTGTAAAGGCCTGAATGATCATGGCTGCATCACACAGTTGTGAGACTCTAATCTTGCATATATACCACAGGCAAACCAAGGAGACCAACACCAGAAGGCTAACGCTCCCATGCCCGCCCATTCCTTCAGATGATTCATGGCTGCAGCAATCCATGATGATAATCCTGTGGCTAGTCCTGCGTCCACTCTGGTAGAACATTGGTACAAAGTCCCAATTTATTTCTAATATCAGAGATCAGACCTCTACTCTTGCCTGATGCGTCTAAAACAAAAAGGGGGAACTGTAGAGAGCTGTGGAATGCTGTGCCTTAAAGATGGAGCTGGTTTCCGCCTTCCACCTTCCTGATGGTGAGTGCTCTCTGTCACGAACAATTCCACATTTGGCTAAGGCTGAGGATCTGGCTTGCTTCCATGTATGTGGACCTATCTGCATTGCCCACGTGGCACGCCTGGGTTGGCTACCCAGAGGCTATTTAAGCTGTGGGCTGGCTTTCCCCAGGGTCAGATGATTGTTCAAGGTTCCTGAATAAACTGCATTGAAAAAAAAATCTCCAAATATAAAGAAATAGCAAAGAGATGGACATGATTATTAAACCTTGACTTATTAGTATACATCAGACACATATATTAACTATCAGATCATAACCTAAAAATGGGTATAATTATTACATGCCAACTTTAAAAATAATAATGCAGGACCTAAAATACTGACTCAAATGTAGCCCATAGACTCAGTCTCCAAGTGGGATCCCTAGTAAGGGGATCAGGGGAATTCTCTTGCGTGAACTCAGTGGCTGGCTCTCTGATGACCTTCCCCTGGGGGATTCAACCTTGCCAGGCCACAGAGGAAGACAATGCAACCAGTCTTGTTGAGACCTGATAGGCTACGGTCAAAGAGAAGGGGAGGAGGACTTCCTCTATCAGTGGACTAGGGGAGAGGTATAGTGGACAAAGAGGAGGGAGGATGGGACTGGGAGGAGACAAGGGAGGGGGTCACAGCTTTAATAATAAATGATAATAATAAATTTAAAAATAGAATGCAAAAAAAGAAATGTTTAGTTCTGTACCCCATTTTTAATTGGGTTATTTTGTTTATTGGTATTTGATTTCTTCAGTTTATTACAATTTATTCATTGTATATTCCAACTGAAGCTCCTTCCCTTAACTCCTCCCTGTCCCACCCTTCTTCCACTTGCCATATATCCCCTTCCCCTAGTCCACTGAAAGGGGGTGTTCTCTGCCATCTGCCCATAGCTTATCAAGTCTCACGAGGAATCCCTGGATCCTCTTCCTCTGTGGCCATACTAGGCCACAGATGTCCTCTGAAAGACTCTACCCAGCAGGAGATCAAAGTAGATTCAGAGACACTCAAGCAAACTTTGGGCAGAGTGCAGGGAGTCTTAAGGAAGAAGAGGGAAATAGAAAGGCATGGAGGGGACAGGAGCTCTACAAGGAGACAAACAAAGCCAAAATATGTGGGTCCAGGGGTGCTTGCTGAGAATGATGCATCAACCAAAGACCATGTATGAAGAGGACCTGGACCCCCTGTTTAGATGTAGTCCGTAGACTGCCCAGTCTTCATGTGGGTCCTCTAATAAGGGGAGCAGGGACAATATGTGACATGAACTGGATTGCCTGCTCTTTGAGGTCCCATTTATTAATTGAGAACTAAATCAGGGTAGGCTCCTGGGAGAATATGAGGGGGACTCAAGAAGAGATTCCTAGTAGCAGAAACCATAGATACTGAAGAGGATACCCTCTAACTAGTCTTCTAGTAGGGGTAGGGAAACACCAAACTATCCATAAAAGCTTCAACCCAAAAATTACCCTGCCTACAAGATGTGCAGGGATAAATATAGACCAGATAGAGGAGAGATTGAGGAAATGCCTAACCAATGCCTTGCCCAACCAAAGACCTACCCTATGAGAGAGTGCCAATACCTGACACTATGAATGATACTCTGATAAGCCTGCAGACAAGAGCTTATCAGAGTTGTCCTCTGAGAGACTCTACCCAGCAGTGCCTCAAAACAGATACTGAGACTCACAGTCAAACATTGGGTGACACATAGGGAGTCTTGTGGAAAAGTAGAAGGAAAGAAAAAAGGACCTGGAGGTATCAAGAGCTCCAAAGGAAGGCCAACAGAGCCAACTAACAAGAGCTCAGAGGGGCTTGCTGAGACTGAATCATCAACCAAGGACCATGCATAAACTGGACCTAGGCCCCCTACAAAAATGTAGCTGATGGGAAGCTTAGGCTTCCTCTAGGAAGGGAAGTTGTGACTGTATTTGACATGGACTCACTTATCAGTTTTAGATCACTTCTCTCTGTTGGGACTGGCTTTCCAGGCCACAGGGTAAGCAAACAGGCTCAGTCCTGATGCAAATTGATGAGCTGGAATGGATGAGAAAGAAAGCTCCCCTTTTCTCAGGAATAAGGAAGGGGGAAAGGTAGGACTGGGAGGAAAGTAGGGATGAGGCTACAACCAGGAAGTAAAGTGAAGAAAGAAAGAGAGAGAGAGAGAAAGATAGATAGATGGTAGATAGATAGATAGATAGATAGATAGAAAAAGATATTCACCATGTTAATAATGCCTAAGTCATGTGACTGAATGAAATGCTTGAGTCACAATCCCTATGCTTCATGACAAAGAATCAGGAAAAACAACTTTATGTCATAAGAGCTCCACAAACAACTATCAAATTGAGAGAAATTTATTTTGTACTTACAACCATATTCACTTCCTGTGACCTTCTGTACTAGGCCCTATATCTGACAAAAAAAAAAAAAAAAAAAAAAAAAACATTTGAAGAAGAATAAAGATCTGAGGCAGTGTACACACTAACTATCTCTACTCGGCTACTGAAAGGCATACATATCTCAAAGCATCACACAGTACCCAATAAATGCATGCAATTTTTGTTTGCCTATTTTACCTACTGAGTTTCTCTAAAAATGGACTCCGGGAACCTCACTGAGCTCAGATGTTTGGGTCGGATATGTTTGCTAGTAAGTGTCCAGATGGAGGGTGCAGCCTGGTTCGCAATCTGCTTTCTGTACAACCTGGGTGAGCAGTCATCATCCACGCAAAGGAAACTGAGTTTGCAGAAATTCAGCAGTGTGATGGAATGCCTGAAGGTTACCAGCAGAGAACAAGCTATGTGTAAGTTGGGGATTTAAATGCTTGGAGATAATTTGACCTGTCAAAATGAACAGATTAGCGTTGCAATTCCATTAAAAATGTGTGATTTATTTTTTACTTGAGATTTTAAGCTGGGAAGTTTAAGAAACTTTGGCTTGGCTTCACATTGTATTGAGAGGCTTAGGAAGACCTGAGACTTACTATGTTTATATGTTTAATTTATTACATTAACTGCAGAGGAGAAATCAAATGCATTATATTTATAAGTACAGTAAAAATGTTTAAAAGAATTTAATTAAACAAGTTGTAAATGTGCCTGATTATTTAAGGTAAGTTTGCCTGTTCAACTGGAACAGCAATAAAAGCACCTTGAGCTGAATGGGTGAGATTCAGTGGATTTATGAAAAGAACAATAAGATTTATAAGCAGGGTGTAGATAGTTTTAAGGAAAGCAAGATTCTTTAATGTTTTATTTGAAGAAGTAGAATATTAGTTTGAAACACCAAATAAACATGTCATATATCTAGGGGGAGGGTGAAAGGCAACTTAAAGATGAAAACAAATCCACAGTACAGCAGAGCCATGAGCCATTGCTGAGATGTTGGCAGTGTTCTCACACAGAAGAACCGCGGGCTTCTGTGACAATTTTTGCCAACTCTTTAATGCCCCAAAGAGCTAAGCACGTCTGAGAGTGGACATTCAACACATCTCTAATTGTGATACATTGGAGGGGGGGGGGCAATGTCCAGGTACCCAAACTTCCTTCAGTGAAAGATACCTCTTTTGTTTTGTTTTGTTTTGTTTTAGCTTCTTTGAGACCTTGATAATCAGTTTCCCAGGGATGGCATGGCCACAGAGAGCCTCCTGGGTGTGTTCACATTCCTTCATGCAGGTGTACAAATGACTGACTATGTAGGGTAAGCTCTGAAAGATCTTTCAGGCTCCTGGGTTTTCTGTGGGTTTTGGACAGACTAGTTGGTCCTATATCACAAATTCAGAATATTCATATTTATTCTCTCTCTTCTCTCTTGCTGTCTCTCGCTCTCTCACTCTCTCTCTCTTCTCTCTCTTGCTGTTTCTCGCTCTCTCTCTCTCTGTTATGTATACAAACCTCCCTTTTAATAGTGTTTAATGTCTTTATAATTTTAATATCTTCTGACATAACTGAAAGTTGGGATCCTAGAAAGCCAATAAGCCACAAATTATGGATAACTGAGAAACTGCCTTAGCCTTAATCCATTGCAGCTGCTATTAAAACATATGTTGGGAGGAAGAATCAGATGGATCTCTGTGAGTCAGAGGCAAGCCTGATCTCCATAGCAAGATCAGACCAGCCAAGCTACACACACAGTGAGATTTCTCAAAAAATATCTATTACCTGGTTGAGTCATGATGTTAGTAACTAATAACAGAAAGGGGCTCTGTAATGTAGACTCCAAAATTTTCAGTTGAGATGCCAACAGACTTGGTTTCTGGGAATGTCTCACTGGATTTCAAAGATGGTGGCAGCTACATGTCCTCACATGGCAGAAGATACTGATGCCTGATTTTTCCCACTAAATACAGATTATATATATATTTATGTATATAATTATATATACATATATAATATGTGTATATATGTATATAAATATATATTTCTTATATTTTATATTATATATAATATGAAATATAGGAAAGAAGTACAGAGAGACTCTGAAAGGTGGCCAGAATGAGGCAGACAAACTAGATGTAAAAAAGCCACTTCATACAGATACACACTGTGTGGTTTCACTTATATAATGTCTTCAAAACTGAAAAGTTTAGTAATGGAGTACAGAGCATAGAAGAGTGGGGAGGGTGTATCTAGAGGAGGGCACAGTGGGAGAAAAGAGGATATGCCAGTAAGAAGACAACAAGGGAAACCCATACGGTGATAGGATTTTTCCCATAACCTCACTGTACCAATATCCACATTCTGGTTATTATGTGGATGCCCTAATCCTACAAGATGGTCCCACAAGAAAAAACTGGGTAACGGTTCCTATGCATGCATCAATGTTATCTTATAACTGTATAGGAAACTGCAGTGATCTCAAATTTTAAAACATGATTGAAACATCTTCAAGGTAGACTTTTTTAAAAATTGATAATCCTACAGTACAAGTGGACTCTTCCTTAAGCCTTAGAAACTGCGTGTTTCTAGAGCGGTTGATAAGTTCAATGTGCCCTGAGACATTCCCATAATTTCCAACAAGATTAGTTCTCAGAGATGGGTTTAGCAGAAAAGTAATAACTTTTAGCTTTGGAGCCTAGTTAACGTTTGCACAGGACTCTGATGAGCACCAGGACCCTGATGATGAGCTCCTGCGTGCAGGCTCAACTTATGCCTACACTGGCATAAGTAAAACCTCAAAAACAAAACATGAGAAATATTAGTGAGTAGGGGTTTTGCTTCAATTTGCCCCCAGGCTACTTCCTCTCATGCTGTGCTGCAATTACAAACACAACAAACATTTGGGGACCTGAACAAGAAGCATTTCGAAGGAGAAGCCAACGGTCTGGTTTAGCAGTTGCAGTTGGATGAGCCTTGTATAATTTGGTCATGTCTGCCACTGAGCACTTATTAGACCCGATTACAGAATTCCCCTACTGCTCACTGTGCCTCTTCACCTATAATGATGACACAAATATCATGGACAGAGGTCAGATTTAACTGAACAGTTCCTATGGTCCTCTTAGGAACTGTGCCCCCCAAAATACGTAGGTTGCAGCCAGGTGCCCCTTTGTAACTTTATTTGTAGGAGATGTGTGTTCATTTATTTCCTGCTACCACAAACTAAGTACCTGAGACTATATACTTTATATAAAGAAAAGAGGTTTGTTTATATTATTGTTCTAAAGCATTCAGGACATGCTTTTGGAAGGCATTTCCTTTTAGGCTTTTAGGCTATGTTACAACATAGCAGATAGCATCATAGAAGTAATGTGTGCTAAAGCAAGAGCTCACGGGGCAAGCCAAGAAGCCAGAAGGATTCAGGATTCGGGGGGGCATGCTTGCTCATTTTATCACTCATTCTCAAGGGAGCTAACTGAAGTCCCTCATGAGCTATATCAGTCCCTTCCAAGGAAGATGTCTCCAGTGACCTTGTCCTAGCCTCCACCCTTCAGCATTCCACCACCATCCCCTACTGCTGCCACACTGCAGTCACAGCTTCCAGCACAAGAACTGAGGAAGGATGCACTCACACTGTATCTAAATCACAATGGGAGAGAACTGAGGGTGACATCATAGGGGAGAACCCTAGTTCAGCATCGTCAGTGTCTTTCTCAGAGTTAGAGATACCAGGGTGCACGTGCACACAAAATAAAACCATGTGAAGAGACAGACGTAGAGTGGCCAAGGAGAGAAAGCCAAAAAGAGAAACATCAGAAGAAATAAACCTGCCAGCAACTTTGCTTCAAATCTCGAGCCGCCATAACTGTGAGGAAACAACTTTCTATGCTTGAGTGCCACACCCACAGCACACATCTCCATAATGGCGTCTGGAACAGATTTATTCAGTCCCGGCAACTCAAACATGGGGTTATGAAAAGAAAATGAGGTTGGACACGTGTGGAGCAGTCAGTTTGTACAATTTCTTCCCATCTCCAAGGGTGTAAAATTATAAGTAAAATGTTTATCATGGATCCCAGTGGAAACGTAAGGGGGAAAGTGATATGTTTACAATTCCTGTTTTTTATGAGAAATAACTCAAAATAGAATTTTTTAGAATTTCCTTTTAAGAGGTCAAACAGTGAATACTACAAGCATCTCATTTGGTGATGTCTGTGTAGTCCAAGACATGAGATTTCTCTGTGTATTAACAGTGTCGAATCCTGATGGAATGTGGCAGCCTCAGATGAAATGGCCATGAGATAGAACTAATACAGGAAGGCAGACAGAATTCTCAGGTGTTCAATGTCGGAATGGCTCTTCATATTGAAGGTCCATATATGTAGTGTAAGAGCAATTTAATGATAGCTACATAGTTCAACAAGCCAGGGCAGTCAGAGTGTACAGCCTAAAAAAAAAAGGGGGGGGGGAGAGAATTGCTGTCAGGATCGCAATGAAAGTAGCTATGATATTTTTCAGAATTTTACAATATAGGTGGTATTTTATACTTTTTATTGCAAAAATTAATTTTTCATGTTTCTAGTATTTTAGAGTATTTGTGTTTCTCATTCTACATAAAAAGCAGCACCACGCTTAATGGTTTTGTGTTTTTTATTTTTATTTTTTCTGAAGCCAATCACATTTTGCCCCAAAACACTATCAACATCACCACTGTTAGGCTCTCATTTAGCACTTCAGCAACATTTGTTTATTTTTAAATAAATGGTTTGTCATCAGTGTCCTCATGGCCCAAGAAACACTCATAAGGAAAATGGATATTTTTGCTCAAGAAAGTGATTGAGATAGCTCAGCAGTTATGCAATGCTCTTCCAGAGGACCTGACTCTAGTTCCCAGCACCCATGATGGGGCTCACATCTACCTGTAACGCTAGCTCTGACGCCTTCTGGCCTTCATGGATACAACACACACACACCACACATACACACCCACCCCCCCACCTCCCCCCACACACACATACACATTAAAAAAGAAAGTAATTGAAAAGAGTCATTTTGCTGAACTTGTTTTTAGGAAAACAAATACTTTTTCACTTGTATTTTTCCCTCTTAATCTACGAATGTGCTCAGCCTCTGGTTTAAAAAAATCACCTTTTCCATGAGTACTTGTACACCAAGGTGCTGAAACCACTGGGACTGTTTTTGGCAGCTTTCTCTCTCATCTTTTGTGAAGTATAAAACAGTGGTGACCATAAGCAAGACCCTGAATTCAGTGTCTTAGTGTTGCACGCAGGCAGACAGACAGACAGACAGATATATGATAGATAGATAGATAGATAGATAGATAGATAGATAGATAGATAGATAGATAGATAGATAGATAGATCTGGTAGATAGATCAAGAAACAAATATTGTGGTACAAGTAATAGCATCTCAGAGTAAAATACACCCATTTAATTCTCCAACCAAGGAGTGGTTCATCATCCTTTCAACACCCCAGTCACAGACCTCACTCTATAAGCTAGTTAGCCTCACAAAACCCCGGGGGAAGCCTGTCAACCAGAGCCTTTGGCTCTGAATCTAAGGGCTTGCCAATGACCAGAGAAGATGGTAGAAACCATTCAGTATCTTTCAGGTCCCTCTTCCAGGTATGAACAGGCAACAGTCATCTGCTAAGAGTCTCACATGTGATGCTTGATGACATGAATTTTACATTCAACAAAATGTGTCAGATGATTCTGTCTTGTATATCAAAGGGTCTGGAGACAAAGAGCTGAGATTTCTCCCAAGCTTTATGTCCTTGCTAAACAGAGCTCACCTGGGGACATCAGTCTGGAGACAACTTCCTTTACTGTCAACTCCTGCAAATGAAGGGACCCCACCTCCTCTGCACATGGAAGATAGTCTACCTCCAGGAAAATAACTACAGAAAGGCCACAGTGATCTTCCTTAGTGGCATAACTGATTT
The DNA here is from genome assembly GCF_030254825.1 of Meriones unguiculatus. NCBI lineage: Eukaryota > Metazoa > Chordata > Mammalia > Rodentia > Muridae > Meriones > Meriones unguiculatus. The sequence goes on from NC_083351.1 coordinate 98,998,179, forward strand.
CCAGTCACATGATCAGCCAGCCACCAGACTGACTCGTAGCCACGTGAAGAGCAAGGAATTGCAATACAAGTCATGAGCCCTCACAATCATAAAAATGTCTGTCAGTGAAAAATGCATGAATGGATGATGTTGGTCCAGGTTAAGCTTTTAGAGATCCATTTAATTTTGTCTCAAGTAATTAGTTTATTTATCCTCGGAAAGTGACCCTAATCTTATCCATTTTGGAGTCTCTATTACTAACAGACATATCATGGTTGCTAAGCAACATCATGCATTGTTATTTCTTCATCTAATTTAAAATTCTCAATTCACAGTAGAGGTCTTCAGAGAGAAGTTATTGTTCAGGGTGGGCCAAGGCCCATTTTTCACTGTAGCCCATTCAATTTAGAAAAGAAATTACAGCATACTGCTTAATCATCATAAAATGATTTGTACAGAACATTTCCCATCTTCTTGAAGTATGGCTGTCTTCCTTTAGTAATCAGATATACTTAATTTATTTTAAACTTTCCCAAAAGGATTTTCTTTCTCCTTCAATCCTTGCCCCTTTCTCTGTTCCCCTAGCACTCAGGACAATTTATAGACATTCCTTTGCATGGGAGCCAGGAGACCTGGAAAAGAAAGTCTGGGAACATAAGATATACTCCCGTCATCATACAATTTAGTCTTGGGAAAGGGGCCTCAGTATTGGGAGGATCAGTCCTTTGAGCCGCTTACCCAACACTCCTACTTCTTTAGACAGAAAGCGCATCTTTCAGTTTAGGTTCTTATGCGGAGGCTGTAGAATCAGTCATTTGTTCTAATGGTCTGGTTGCGTTTCAAGTGTCGTGGGAGAGCATGGCTGCGGTGTGCTCCCAGAGGAGGGCGTGTCATGTTTTCCCACTCACCCAATAATATTTCTTGACATGAGATTAATTTGTTGGCAGGAAGTATGTTCCCATAAAATGGGGAAATCATTTCTGCACCTCGACCTGCTCGACGTGTATTGAAGCATCAAGTGAATCAAAATAGATTACAATAAGCTCTTCATTTGTCATGACTGCTTGGAATCTGGAGCAGCCTGTGGTACAAGCTCACAACTTTGGACTAATAAAAGAAAATGTGGAATATTTTAAAGGAAATGTAATTTGGTTACCATAACAGTATAGAGAAAATTTGATTTTCTTAGCACTAAGTCCCTCCTAGGACAGGATTTATTTATTTATTTACTTATTTAGGCTCAAAAGCATCTTGGTTTGTATGAGGGTAGGGAAATGCTCCCCAGGAAAGATGTTTAAATAACAATTAAATCCAAGGCCAATAAATTACTGGGGTGAGGTCAGTTTATTCTTGGTTTTTATGGTTTATTTTTAGTGTAAAGGTTGTGATTTGGGGTCTAAGAGCTAGAAACAGCTGGTTGCAACTAAAAAAGAAACTGGAGGAGGGAGGGTGGGATTGGGAGGAGAGGAGGGAGGGGCTTATGGGGGGATGCAGAATGAATAAAGTGTAATTGATGAAAAATTTAAGAAAAAAGGGAAAAAAATAATTTAAGAACCTTAAATGACTTTCGAAATTGGAGGAAAACATGGAGTTAGTCAATTGGCATGGAGCACGTCTCGCCCCTGGGGGCAATGGTCTCCTGAACCTACTCAGACCTCAGACACCACCACTGCTAGTTCTAGAACTGACGCAGGATGTTCCAACGAGGGGTTAAGGCTTCTCATAATATTTCCTATAAGCCCACACCTGTTTGTCTATATCCCCAATTTTTATTCATTATTAGCCAGATAGAGCCAAGTAATTGTGGTAATGATACTTGCTTTTTTGCCCAATGCTGGAATGCTAGTAAATTTAGGTATGCCCTGGTTACTCGCATGCCTCGCTGGGTGCCTGTGCCTGTTGATGCCCCTCACGCTATGACTCTCTTCAGACAGAAAAGGGATCTTGGAACTACAGCCACCATTGTTACTACCATCTCATTGACGGCTGTTGGAGCTACCACCAGGGCATTAGCCATGAGTCATACTGGGCAGACTGCTCAGACCCTGAATAATCATTTAGCCAATGTAGCTCATGCCTTAGTTGTACATAAAGGAATTAATGCTCAACTAAAAGGAAGCTTGATGGTGTTCAATCAGAGGATTGACCTCTTGCAGGAGCAAATTGATACCCTATGGCAAATTGCTCAACCTGGATGTCAATGAAAGTATGCTGGACTTTGTGTCACTAGCATACAACATGAGAATTTTTCCTGTGCTGCAAATCTGTCTAAACAATTGTCGAGCTATATTTTAGGTAATTGGATTGGAGAATTCGATACTACAATGGAGCAGCTGAGAGTGGCCATTGTCACAGTAAATTCTACCAGAGTGGACGCAGGACTAGCCACAGGATTATCAACATGGATTGCTGCAGCCATGAATCATCTGAAGGAATGGGCGGGCATGGGAGCATTAGCAGGCCTTCTGGTTTTGGTCTCCTTGGTTTGCCTGTGGTATATATGCAAGATTAGAGTCTCACAACAGCGTAATGCAGCCATGACCATTCAGGCCTTTACAGCCATTGAAGCAGAACAGTCTCCCCAAGCCTGGTTGGCTACCATAAAAAGCTAAAATGTTACGCTCAGGATGCGAGGCTAAGCACTGCACTCAGGGTCAGCTGCTTTGGACCCAGAGAAGAGCATGTCTGATTGCATGCGGGTTGATGCCCCAGGTCCCACCTCTGAGAAAAAGGTATCAGACGGGTCTGATGCTCTTTGGGTGGATGACACCTAAATGAACATCTGTACAAAGTCCCAATTTATTTCTAATATCAGAGATCAGACCTCTACTCTTGCCTGATGCGTCTAAAACAAAAAGGGGGAACTGTAGAGAGCTGCGGAATGCTATGCCTTAAAGATGGAGCTGGTTTCCGCCTTCCACCTTCCCGATGGTGAGTGCTCTCTGTCACGAACAACTCCACATTTGGCTAAGGCCGAGGATCTGGCTTGCTTCCATGTATGTGGACCTATCTGCATTGCCCCCCGTGGCTACCCAGAGGCTATTTAAGCTGTGGGCTGGCTTTCCCCGGGGTCTGAGGATTGTTCAATGTTCCTGAATAAACTGCATTGAAAAAAAAAAAGAAACTGGAGAAATCTCAGTGGCAACAGAGTGTTTCACTAGGGTTATGATAGGCACATGACCCACACTCTCCTTCCTAATGAGACAGCACACTATGCAAAGAAGCAAGAACTCCAGAGTTCAAACCTTAACTATGCTATTTTCATCCCATGTCTGTGGGCTGCCTACCCATAATCTTCCATATCTCAGCTTTGTATTTCTCAAACAGGCTAAGAAAAAAAGCACAAAATGTTGCTATGATGATTAAAGAGTTTAAAGCCACCAGGGGAAACTCCTGAGTCCCACAAATTATCAGTAGATCACTAAGTACCAGTAGCATTTAGAATAAATCCTGATTTATCAACAATGCCAATCATTTTCTTTATTCCTTCCCTCCTACTGCAAAAATCGGGAACTCTTTTAGGAGTCAGAACTGGTAGTGAAACTGAATTGAGTGGGAAGTAGGGTAAGTTGGATGCAGGAGTGGGACTACTACATAGGTCCTAATTCTGGAATGTCTTTCTAATAAGGCAGGAGGAGAGCAAGAACTGCCTGAGGACCAAGTCTGCTGTCTTCCAAGTTCAGATAGAAATACTACGCCTGCTAAACGTGCATAAACAAAATTCTTTCAGAAGCTGTGAGTAGCCGGCGGTACATGAGGGCTACATCAATTATTTATACACAGATCTGTACCGTAACGCACAAGAGATCATGTGGAGATACTTTATCTTTTTTGAGTATTTTAAATATCATACCCACTCTCATAATTCTCAGGACAGGAGAAACATGCAGGTCCAAGCCTTTTCACATCTCAAGCCAACAAATTTACAGGTTAATCAGCTTCCATTCAATTACTTTGTCAATACAGCTTTAAATGACCGGGAAGGTCAAATTCAAGATGGACAATACTTTCTGAGAGCTATTTATGTGCATGGGTGTGGACACCGCTGCCCTCCTCCTAATCCTTCTATATATAGTCCAACGTCAGTTACCTCTAGGGCCTAGGGATGGAATACTACGGAGATGGCTGTCCCATAAGGGATGCCAGAGGAAGACACCCTGCACTGACCCTGGGATGCAGAAGCTCCTTGGACAGGAAATTCCAAGGTCTCCAACTCTCCAGAACCAGAATCAGAAAATGAGACCAAGGTCAAAGACAAGTACAACCTTACCCCCACCACCACCTCACACACACACTCTTCCCCTGGAGAACAGATGTCTGCCTGGGCTCAGACACTCCAGATGCAGTCTTCCCCTGAGCTCCTGATGTGGAGTCTGCCTGCTCAAGTGTCAACTTAGGTAAAATTAAGCTTTATCAGAGTCTGTTACACACTCACAGGTTCCAAATTACTCTATAGTTGAGCACAAACCCACACAGAATTTCTTGAGTCAAATTTATGTTTCCGGTTGTGCACTAATTATACTCTCTTGCTCCTGCACAGCCCTCTGAGCTCTCCTGTCCCCTGTAGCCATCACTCTCTATTTCCACCCTACATGCACACATGCATACACACATGTGTATATATATGTGTGCATCTCTCTCTCTCTCTCTCTCTCTCTCTCTCTCTCTCTCTGTGTGTGTGTATGTGTGTGCCAGTTATTTCTCCCTCAAATCTGCACTGATAACATTATGCTCACAGTCACTTCCCAGGAATGTAATCTGGGTACTTTTCCAGAAACAAGTGGGTTAATGGACGCTACATCTAAGACAAAAAGATTAGAGTGTGTCTACTATAAATATGAAGGTGACCATACAAGAGAGGGAGATGTGATCATGGCAAATGGAGCCCACAAGTTTTCTAAATACAGCCTCAGTCAGGACTGGCACTAATAGTCTGAGGCCCTTTAGAAAATCACTTTCCCATGCTGCCTTTATTTCTGACAAATGCTGATTTGGATTGTGTTTGAATAAACAATGAAAACGGCGCTTCATGAAAGTCTCAGGCATGTCCCTGGAAGCTTCTTTACTGAAAAGGAACAAAGAAGCTGAGGACCTCTCTGATGATCATTGAGTTTAACCTTCCAATTTCATATCTGAGGACAATGACGTGGGGCTGTCATATAAAGTCCCAATGTCACAGGATCAATGCAGAGAGGCTTGGGGATTCCCTTCTAACTTGAGTCTATGCACATATGAGCATCCTACGTGTGAAAGTACCTGCTTCCTAACGTGAAAACGTTCCGTAGTCCACCCCGTCCACCAGCACAAGCCGCTCTCTAATAAGTTCTTCTGAAGAACAACGGGCGTGGAAAACCATTACTTCCATTAATCAGGAATTCCAAAGGATAGTGGTAAGAAAGAAGTTAATGGGGGCCAAGGAAGCAGCCTGGAGAACTTGATTCTGGGCTCTGTTTCAGGACATTCCATAGTAGGCTCAGACGGGAACTGCCAAGTGACCTCAACAATCTGTTTATCTGACAACGAACTTGAATGGTGCCAGCAATTACAAAAGTCCTTGAGAGTCTTAGACAAACACAGTAAAAATCATTCTAATGCATTCTTTTTTAAATGTCCAACTACTATGTAATAAAAAGTATGTGTGGGGGTGCTAGAGAGATGGCTCAGAAGTTAAGAGCAGGCACTGCCCTTGCAGAATACAGGAGTGTGTTCAGTTCCCAGCACCCAGGAAGCCCAGAGCCTCCTGTAACTCCAGCTCCATAGAATGTGACACCCTCTTCTGACCTCCAGGGGCATCTTCACTCATGTGCACATACCCCCCCCACACAAACATGCAGTTTTAAAATAGTAAAAAATTAGGTGTTAAAAAGGTCGTGTATATATTTACATACAGGGTGCCAAGTGGCACATGGTACGTATGTACTTTGTGAAGACATTCAAAAGAATTTCACTTAACTTTTGAAAATATACAGTGTCCTGCTGTTACCTCTACTTCCCCACTGTGCAACAGTTCTCCATAACTTATAACCCCCACCCCAATTAACCTGGTTCCTCTCCTCATCATTCCCTTCCCCCATCCCATTCTCATCTTCCAGTATTTTGATACAAGGAAACAAATAAAATTTGGGAGGATAGTTTTCAACACAAAGAGAGCTAATAAGTTATACAGTGAAGAACCATAAGCCCACAGCACTATTGCACATACATTTCTAAAACAGACCACAGAAGGATGCCATGATTGGTAAACCGACATCTCAACACAAGTAAGTAGCTGTAACTCATGTTCTCTACTGAATCCTTCCAAGACAGCCTTTCCTGAAGGAGTCTTTGGTGATTCACTGCTAATGAGTATTTTAAACTTTTCAATTTGTATATCTATCAGATACTACTTGTAGGATCTAATTAAGAATGTTTAGTGATATTAAATCTGTGTCTGAGATGTTCATAATACCAGACACCAGAGCAAAGCTGGCCCTTGTGGTGTTAGCATGGATCATAAGTTATAGAGTGAAATCTCTACCATCAGCTCTGCTAGCCACCGACTTCCAAATAACCAGCCCTTTTCTGTCAGAAGCACCCACGCCCTGCCCTGAACTGACAGACTTGAACTGATAGACTCCTAGTCACCCCGAGGAAAACCAACTGAAAGCCTTTCAAACATGTGCCTTCCCAATGGCTCTTTCGGCTTGTGAGATTCTCTGACTGAGGTAGGGCTCCCGAAGCAAAGACTGAACCTAAGTCAGCCCTTGGCTCTCTGACTGTGGCAGAGTCTGAACTAAGTCACCCCTTGATCCCAAGGATGTTGCAGAGGACCTCGGATGGTGGGACTCGGGGGAAAAACTGACACCTGAGTATGCAGCACTGTAGTACAGTAGCATTGCAGGTGCAAGAATGACGGTGACTCCTTTTTCTTTTATTTCTAGGAAATGAGTGGCTGCTCAAACTAACTCATTCAAGGTAGTTCATAAAAGAATACTTCATCTAGATTATTTAGGAATCGCAGCTTGAAACTAGGAAATAGTCAAGGACTGTGAGAGAAGGTAGTATGAGCTAATTTGATGTGCCAAACACTTTTGTTGTGCATTTACTTGCATATCCAAAACTATGTGGCTCCTTGGGGAAGAGTCTCTAGAAAACTGTTGACAGTGTTGGGGTGATTTAAGGGAGAGTTACCCAGACATGAGCACCCAGGAAAAATTAAACACAACCTGACCACTATGCTAGTCCGTGGTAGACACAGTGCCTATTGTCATCTTTGTTTGTTTCTTTATCCTTATCTTGCTTCTCTCTCTCTCTCTCTCTCTCTCTCTCTCTCTCCCTCAAACATGCCACACACACACACACACACACACAGAGGGTGGGAGGGTTGAAGAAAACTGCACACCTGAGCCACTGCAGTAATGAGGCAATTGTGAGGCTGGTTGCTGGTCAATGACAAAAAGGAAAGCGTCCCAGTCTCTCTTCCTTTGCTGTGGCGCCCTAAGAAGTTCATGTGCTCTGTACAGTACACTCAGGATGGCCAAAACCTGGCATGGTAGTGTGAACTTACAGTATCACATACTCAAGAACAGGACCCAAGAGTTCAAGAGCAGCCTTGGCAACATAGTGAGATGTATGTCGTCTTTAAAAATAAAACATAGTATGCATCATTCTATTTCACAAGGGGAAGTATTCACCTGTCCAGTTATGTTGGGGTTATTTCTGAGCCCAGTGAAACACATCTATCCTAGTTAAAACGTTTAGTGTCCCAGTTACATTTAGGAGTAATCTCAGCTGGGCACAGTGACACACACCTTTAATTCCAGCACTCGGGGAAGCAGAGGCAGGTAGATCTCTGTGAGTTCAAGGCCAGCCTGGCCTACAAAGGGAGTTCAGGACAGCTAAAACTACACAAAGAAACCCTGTTTCGAAAAAAAAAATTAATAATCTCACCCAGATCTCAAGGCAAAACAGGCCTTTGACATCAGGAACAACCTCTCACAATTAGCAGGATTCTTTGGTTCTTCCAGAACTGGGCAAGCGAGTGTCATGAATCATATTATGAAATCATAATTCAGGAAGCTGAACTTGCAAATGCACTTGAGACCCAGCCAGTTCAGGACTGGAAGACTAGAGCATGACTAATCAGCCCAGAACACGCCAGGCCATTGCCTTGAACACTTGTAAGAAATAACCATCACCATCAGATAAATGGTCCAGAGTGCCAAGTTATTTCTCTGAGACAACACACATACACACACATACAAAAACACATACACACACACACACACACACACACACACACACACACACACGCACGGGGAGTAGTATGCATGCCCACTATCGTATGAATAATGTGCACAAGCCAGAGATTAGTGTCAGAATGTCTCTTTCAATCACATCTGTACCTTATTTTTTGAAAAGGAATCTCTCACTGAGCCAAGGAGCTCCCATCCAGCTGGCCAGCAAACCCTAGGGATCTGCCTGTCTCTGCCCCTCAATGCTGGGGTTATAGACATGCACCCCTGGGCCCAGCTTTCACATGGGTATATCAGATCCAAACTCAGGTCTTCATGCTTGTATAGCAAGCACTCTGCCCACAAGCCATCTCTGTAGCCCTCAGACAATGACACAAAATTATGTCCTCACTTTTCCGCTTGTTTTTTTTTAACTGCTTGTTGTTCTAAGCTAATTTACTATGATTTTATTTCTAGCCACTTTTTACCCTCAAATGGCCTTATAATTGGGGTAATTAAGAGCATTAGAGCAGACAGAAGTTTGTAAGGGGAAATTAGATTCATTTGGGTATTTGCCTGCCCAATTAGAGAAATTATCATGAAATTCAAATGCTAAAAACTGGAATTCAGAGCACCCACATACTGCTAAGTCATTTCTCATTGTGAACACTCTGTTGTCCATATTGTCAACACTATGTTGTCACTGAAAAAATAAACAAGCATGCACTCAGCCAGATAATCAGAAATGACAAGGGTGTTTTGTTTCTTATTCATGTCCACATAGACATGGTTGTTGAGACTCCTTGGATCTTAACATTGTCTTAGCCTCACTACTACACTCGACCCTGGGGGTTCTCCTTGAAGCATTCTTCTTTGTATCAGTGTCAGAACCAGCTGATGATTTCCCTCCCATACTCATGACCATCCCTTCTTGCTGATGTCAAAGGATATTACATCTTCCATGTCTCCTTATTGCCGTTTCTTAAGGGTCTACCAATGTCCCACTTTCTCATTGTACATGTTCTCCTTGGATGGTAAAACCCAGCCATAAATGCTAAATACATACCAATGGTGTTAAGGCCCTCAGCTACCAGTTCATGCATCTTCAGTAATCTCTGATTCTATATCCCATAGATGCCCCAGGTTCCCCATGCCTGAAACTACACTCATGACTCATTGCCAGCCTCCTTCTCCAGATGATGTATGAACCAAATTGGGTGGTGCTGAATGGTGTTCTTCCTTCTAAATGGCATAACCAGCTGGAACATCAGACTGTGACATGACTTGAAATTATATCTTTGAAATATAGTTATATGAAGGATGTAAAAATGGATCTTTCTGAGTGTAGAGTAAGTTCAAATTCTGGGAAGGTCCTTTTAGAAAAAGACAGGGGTTATCTCACAGTCAGACATCACGCAGGAGGGAAGGCTATGTGAAGATACATGAAGGGACTGGACAGACTCATCTCTGAGTCAAAAGATACCAACAACCAGAGTTACAAGGTGCAAAGCATGAAAAAGCACAGAACATAATTCTACTGCAATTTGGACTTCTAGTCTCCAGAACCATGTGATGATAAGCTGGCATCATGTCATGTTAAGCTATCCTGTTCCTGGCAATTTATTACCATAGCACTGGGCACTAACAGGAACGCCATCCTGAAGGCATCTAAACTGGAGATGCCTTCCTCTCTCACTCCCCATTTCTGAACCATCATTTCACCTTGATGACTATCCCTACACAATAAGCCCGCAGATCTGGCCGCCACCACCGTCCTTTCACCTGGTGGTCCTTCAGAGCCTCCATATTGACCTCCTCACTTCCCTCTCTCTCAGGTCTGGCCTTCACAAATATGAAAAATGCCTTTCTAAACACAGAAGAGGGATGCACCCAGTTGCTGAGGCAATAAGCATCCTCAATATGTAATTACAGCCCTTTTTGCTCAGCCCCGTGCATTCCTCCACCTCATTGTATTGCATCACTGGCTTTAGAAAGCCTGACTAGCTCCATTCTTCCAGTGTCACCTTCTCTGATGAGCACATTCCTCAGGCTAGAACTTTAATATATCAGGGGCCCAGTTAAAATAGCATGAAGGCATACAGTGGTTCATATCAGTAATTCTAGCACTCCAAGAGGCCAAAGCAGGAGAACTGCCTCAAATTCAAGGCCAGCCTGGCCTATGCAGCAAGGCGCTATCTCAACCATGCTCCTCAGTCAGTTTTCAGTGTTTACCCATCAGTCAAACAGTGCTCATACTAGGCATGGCAACCATATCATCTAAAAGCACCCTTCAGCCACACTACTGTAACAGGTTTGACCCTATAATCATTAATCCTTAGGAGCTGGAACAGCTGGAGCAGCAGCACTAGTGAGGAATTCCCCACTAGCAGCCCCTGACTCCACCTTCAAAGCCAACAATAAATGATATCTTGGGTCCACGTGGCATTACTGTGACTCCCATCCCACTGCAATAACAGTCTCTGGTGGTGATAACACTTAGGTAACCCAGAGCCCATCTGGCTCATGTCTCCATCTGCTCATTGCCAACCTGAATTCCATCCGTGACTTCAAGTCCCATTTCCCATGGAACCTTATTTACAGGTTGTTGGCATTCAGATGAGGCTTCTCTTTCTGCAAGCCATATTGTTCTACTTCCACACATGATCTGCAAAAGGCAATTTAGGAGATCCAAAGGAGAAAAGAGTAACAATTGAGAGGAGGAACAATTGGCAGCTGGACTCCAGGTACCACAGAGAAACTTAAGAATCTAAAATGATCACCCAAGAGCAAACCAAAGTGTCATTCAATCTCAGGAGACCTGCTGTCTTAGTCGTGTTCTTCAGAGGGATGTAATATGTGTAGGTGCACATGCATGCACACATACCAAAATTTATTAAGTGAACCTTAAAATAATGATCATAGCCAAATCACCCTGAGATTTTGAGAACCCTGTACTTGCTCCTTGAGGCTATGTGCCTTTAAAGAGTAGTCACATGTGGCAGTTACTCAGTCAAGAAAGTGGGATGGCTCAGTAGTTCGAACCTAGTACTGGGTGCCCAGAAAGTTTCCACAGAGCTACTGGCCCCCATCTACAGTGAAAGCTTGGAGATGCTGGCTCTGCTCTTGGGGATCACTAGGAATAATACAGACAGCAGCAACAGGGTGAACCAGCTTGGATGGCAAAAGGGAGGCCAAGCCAGCAAAGGCCAAGATCAACTTCCTTCTGTTCATCTCCCTTAGACCATCTGAGTTGCTCCCTGAAGGTGCGGCTCACAGTTAAGGTTGATCTTCCCATATAAATCAAGGAAAATCAGGATACTTCTTCAGATAAGGCTTCCTACTCGGGTGATTCTAATTTGTGGTGAGTTGCCCTTAAAACCAACCATAATACCTACATAAAATGTATTTTTTCATTGTCATAGCAAAAATGGGGTCCCAGGAAAGCAATCCAACTCCAAGTGGAAACTTGGACCCTAGAAGAGGTAAAGGGACTTTTATCTGGGGTGAGATGAGAGCAACACTTCTGGCAAAGTTGAAGAAATGTGCAGCTGCCTGAGAACTTAAACAATTCTCAGGGCATCTTCAGGTTCTTATGACTTTGAAGTAGCTTAGTAAAAAAAATAGGGACTGTCTTAATTAATTTTCTATTGCTATGAAGATACTTCATGGCCAAGGCAACTCATTAAAAAAAAAAGCACTTAATGTGACACTTGCTAACAGTTTCAGAGGGTAAGTCGATGACCATCACAATGGACAACTTGGCAGTAGGCAGGTAGGCATACACTAAAGCAGTAGCTGAGAGTTTACACTTGACCCATAAGCCTGAGGCAGAGAGAAGAAGAGAATGCGCCTGGCATGGGCTTTTGAAACCGTAAAACCCACAGCCAGTGACACACCTCCTCCAACAAGGAGGTGGAATGTTTCCCAAAAAGTTCCACCAACTGGGGACCAAATATTCAAATATATGCACCTATGGGTGTCATTCTCATTCAAACCTCCACAGGAGTTCTCACAAAACAGTCATGTCTGTTTGAAAGAACAGAAGGCTGCTGTGCATAAAACTCAGGCAATGGCGCGATGAGAGGCAGAGGGGCACTCAGGATGCACATGAAGCCAAATGAGGAGATGAACCAGTACACGGGGCCTGCCAAGGGGCTGAACAGATGGCAGCTTCTCAGCTCCAGCTCCTACTCTGCTGAGTGAGCACACAGGCTGCCAGCCAACACTGATCCTGAAGATAAGAAAACTGTAGAGGGCATGATGGGAGTGGATGGCAAAGAAGGATGTTGACAGGATGTTGTCCAAAGGAAGTTTGCCCCGATTCTACTGTGCAGCCAGAAATGTAAATTTCCTTTGTTGCCTCTTCAGAAAATCAGAAGCCAAAGAGCCCTTTTACAAATGCATGGTCAGAACACAGAGGACACGGGGTACTTGGAGACACCAGGCCCCACTTCACAGTGGACCTGGGGAAGAACATAGCCACTGTGAATGTTCTGTATCAGAAGCATGCCACTGCATTGGCCTATGCAAGATGAGTCTCAGCTGCAGAAGTCAAATAGCAGGGGGCATTAAAAAAGAGCCTGTCCCTCCCTCACCCCCATTTTATTCTCCCTTTGCTCTTAGATTCTATTTATTTGCTGAGAGACCTGAGGGCATTGCTTTAAGATGCTGAAAGCCCAGCTGTCCTGGGTTGTAATTAGTTTCAGCCATCAGCAGAAAGCACCTTTGTCTTATTTCTGGAAAGTCAAAGCCAATCGATACCCCCTACATTTATGCCTCCCCTGGTTAATCAGAAGGTCAGCTGGCACAGAACCCTCCACCCTGGGGATGGTGGAAGTCCTTAAGACTATGAAAAGAGCAAAGCCCATGTTGCCTCCCTGTGAGAGAAAAGTCAACAGAGGTGAACTGAAGGGCACCAACCAAATGTGGGGATGATGTTCTGTGTTGACCTCAGAGAGCAGGAGGCAGGGCCCAGATGGAACACAAATACATATTCCCCAGTTAGTGCTTTTCCATAACCTTGGGTTCCACTATTAAAAATGAGAATGTTAATTGGATCACAGCCAGCCCTTTTAACCAAAGCTTTCCGATTTGCCATTCTAATAAACTCCTGCCACAGTGACTAGCAAATGAAAACTAAGGCACTAAAACCCTGCTCAAACTCCCCTAGGAACCCAGTCTCTCTGGGTATAGACCACTGTCTGTTTTAACATGGACACTTACATTTCAGAAGACCTGAAGATCACATATGGTTTGAGGGGCAAGAATTATGTTTGCAAAGTGACTCCCAGTTTGCTTAGAAGGAATATCCATGATTACATCTAAAACTGGATGCTATTTTCACTCTCCTGCTTAAAAGCCAAACTCACAGGACCTCAGGATTCCCATCAAGTAAAATGGCAGCCAAAGGCAGGATGCCTGGAGAACCTACGAGGCATCTGGACTTCTGTGGGAGTTCATGAAGAAACGTCTCCTTCTGCCATCTGTGTGCAAGTGGAGAGATAATAAAAGGAGAGAGGTTAGGGGAGCAGTACTTGTCCCGGCATTAATTTCAAGCTCCAGTTTCTAGTCGGTTGCCATGTGTTCTTCAAGTGCAAGAGAAAAACTTTAATCACATAGTCATTCCGAGGCAAATCCTGTGGCTTGGAGCTGTTTGGTGGAAGCATGTCTCTGTGGAATCACTACCCTAAATGGCCTCAGTGTCATCACATTCAAGCCTGACCTTCATCTTCGGCACAGAGTCAGAGAGGCAGGGCAAATGTGTGCTCAGCACCCAGGTTCATTTCAGCCAGATACAGCCTCAAGGGAATTTGTGCTCACACTTTTCAGGTGACTGGCTGAGGTAAGAGCTGATAGGACTTAATGGTGCTGATGAATTACGGCCTTCCATCTTGTCAAAAAAATCCTCCATCTGACTTTCAAGGCTCTTTGGCCTGGCACACGCTTCTCAAGATCGCACTGCTTCTAATCCATCCTCACACAAATCTTCCATTTCTTTCCTGATCCCCTTTTCCAAGGGCCTTTAGAATCCCCAAAGCAGTCTAAGCCCAGGGCTCCCACACCCCAAGGTCCCTAGGTACCTTAAAATTCACTAGATTTAGGAAGGTCTCCATCACAGTCTGTGACATCTGTACCCCCTTACACACACACACACACACACACACACACACGATATGACCCCAATAATGCAGGGGTTGTGTCAAGAGGCTTAGAAAGGAGGTGACACTGATTGCTACTAGATCAGAACAGAATTGGAAGTATTATAAATAAGTTCAAGTCCTCAAGTAGTTCTCCCAACTGACGTATACCTATCCTCACACTAACAGGATCCCAAAGTCAATGTACTTGAAGATTTGATTCCCAGTAAGAGTCCCCTAAAGAAGACAGTAAGATTCCAGCAAAATGGTGAATACATGAGCTGAATCCTGAAGGTTGGGTGTGTGTACATCAGGCTGCAACAAAGAGGAAGGAATCTGCAGACAAAGAAGCCAATGGAACCTGAATGCCCTCCTGAGTCTCCTGGGAACTTGGTTAAAACACTGTGGACTCCTTCTAGAATCGGCCTCAGTGGGTATAAGCAAAGAACCCAGTGGTCCAGTGTTTGAGCAACACTGCCATATTTCTCTTTCTCACTCTTGCAGTTAGGTCAGGAAGTCAGGCAGCATATCCAGCAGCCATGCAAGATTCACTAAGTCTAAAACCTTCCAGATGCTCAGGGTGTGGGAGCAGCACTGCAGAGGAGCATGCTTGTCACTTCTTGCCTGATGTGTCTCGGGCTTGTAGTATGTATTCATCATGCTCAAGCTGCTTTGTTGTAGTTTGGATGAGAATGGCCCTAGAGGCTCATACTTGAATGCTTAGTCACCAAGTAGTGGAACTGTTTGGGAAGGGTTGGGAGGTGTGGCCTTGTTGGAGGACGTGTGCCACTAGGCCTGGGGTTTGAGGTTTGAAAAACTCATGCCAGACCAGTCTCTCCATGCCTACAACTGTGGATCAGATGTGATCTCTCAGCTACTGCTCCAGCACCACACCTGCCTGCTTTCTGCCATGATGGTTATCAACTAATCCTCTGAAACTAAAAGCAAGTCCCCAGTTGAATGCTTTCTCTTATAGTTACACAGTCATGATGTTTCATCACCATAGCAATAGAGCAGTAACTAAGGCGTTGCTAAAACAAAATGTCCTAAACTAGAGACTGAAGCAACAAACATGCCTTTCTCACAGTTCTGGATATTAGAAGCCCAGAATAGAATCAATGTCAGCAGATCTGGTACTTAGTGACCACTTTCTAAGCTATGAATTGCTGTACCTTAATGTGACAAAGAGACAACTCATGGGTTCACAGAACCTATCACTATCTGGCGGCTCATCCTATTGGGAGCTACAACTTCAGCATGTGAGTTGGGAGATGGAAGAGATACATCCTGTTCATAATACATCATTTATACCAGCATTGTAAAACATTAGCCAAAAATGCTGTTCAGTTGAAATCCATAAGTTGAATATTTCTGACTGCCAGGCCTGCTTCCTCTTTCCTCATCTTAAGAAACCTCTTCTGAGGAAGTGCTCTTCCTGATTGTTAGAGAAAGCGCCAGATTGATTTTCAAAGTGGTTGTACAAGTTTACATTCCTGCCAACAATGGAGGAAGGTTCCCCTTTCTCCACATCTTCTCCCACATGTGTTGTCACTTGAGTTTTTGATCTTGGCCATCCTGATGGGTGTAAGGTGAAATCTCAGGGTCGTTTTGATTTGCATCTTTCTGATGACTAAGGACATTGAACATTTCTTTAAGTGTTTCTCTGCCATTTGATACTCCTCTACAGAGAATTCTCTGTTTAGCTCTGTACCCCATTTTTAATTGGATTACTTGACTTGTTGCTGTTTAACTTCTTGGATTATTTATATATTCTGGATATCAGCCCTCTGTCAGATACAGGGTTGGTGAAGATCCTTTCCCAGTCTGTAGGCTGTCATTTTGTTTTGATGACAGTGTCCTTTGCTTTACAGAAGCTTTTCAGTTTCATGAGGTCCTGTTTATTGATTGTTGCTTTTAGAGCCTATGCTGTTGGTGTTCTGTTCAGGAAGTTGTCTCCTGTGCCAATGAGTCCCAGGCTCTTCCCCATTTTTTCTTCTAACAGCTTTAGTGTATCTGGTTTTATATTGAGATATTTGATTCACTTGGACTTTAGTTTTGTGCAGGATGATATGTAAGCTCTATTTGCATTTTTCTACATGTAAACATCCAGTTAGACCAGCACCATTTGTTGAAGAGGCTGTCTTTTCTCCATTATATGTGTTTGGCATCTTTGTCAAAAATCAGGTGTCCATAAATGTGTGGGTTTATTTCTGGGTCTTCTGTCCGATTCCATTGATCCACCATTCTGTTTCTATGCCAGTTTTTATTACTGTTGCTCTATAGTAACGCTTGAGATCAGGGATGGAGATACCTCCAGAATATCTTTATTGTAGGTATAACACTCCTAGACATACATCCAAAAGACGCTCAAATATACAATAAGGACATTTGCTCAACCATGTTTGTAGCAGCTTTATTTGTAATAGACAGAAGCTGGAAACAACCCAGATGCCCCTCAACTGAGAAATTGATACAGAAATTGTGGTACATCTACACAATGGAATATTTCTCAGCAATAAAAAAAAACAAGGAAATCATGAAATTTGCAGGTAAATGGTGGGAACTGGAAAAGATCATCCTGAGTGAGGTATCCCAGAAGCATATTGACACAGAGGGTATTTACTCACTCATAAGTGGATATTAGACATGTAATATAGGATAAACATACTGAAATCTGTACACCTAATGAAGTTAATCAAGAAGGACCCTGGCTAAGATGCTCAATCCCATTCAGAAAGGCAAAGAGGATGGACATCGAAAGAGGGAGAAAACAGGGACCAGGACAGGAGCCTACCACAGAGGGCCTCTGAAAGTCTCTACCCTGCAGGGTATTGAGGCAGATGCTGATACTCATAGCCAAACTTTGGGCAGAGTACAGGGAATCTTATGAAAGAAGTAGAAGATAGTAAGACCTGAAAAAGACAGGAGCTCCACAAGGAGAGCAACAGAACCAAATAGTTTGCACACAGGGTTCTTTTCTGGGACTGATACTCCAACCAAGGACCACTCACGGAGATGGCCTGGAACCCCTGCACAGAGGTAGCCCATGGCAGTTCAGTGTCCAAGTGGGTTCCATAGTAATGGGGACAGGAACTGTCTCTGACAGGAACTGATTGGCCTGCTCTTTGATCACCTCCTCCTGAGGAGGGAGCAGCCTTACCAGGCCACAGAGGAAGACAATGCAGCCACTCCTGATGACTTGGTAGACTAGGATCAGAGGGAAGGAGAGGAGGACCTCCCTTATCAGTAGACTGGGGAAGGGTTATGGGTAGGGAAGAGGGCAGGAGGGTGAGATTGGCAGGGGAAGAGGGAGGGAGCTACAGGAAGGATACAAAGTGAATAAACTGTAATTAATAAAATAAAAATATCTGGAAAAAAAGAAAAAAGGAAACCTCTTCTGGCACTTTCTGAGGTTTTAACTTGGGCTCTGTGATATAATGTGACCCACACCTATGAAAATTATCAACATAAACTGATACCTGAGTTGCCATGGTTTATTTTAGAGGAAGAAATTCATGTAGAATATCCAAATAAAGAGGTAACAGGAAAAAATTGGCTGGGGTGATGTGCTAATCAGCTTTCTGTTGCTAGAAGAAAATATCCAACAGACTGAATTCAAGGCTAGGCTGATCTACATAGTGAGACCCTGGCTCAAAAATGTACACACACACACACCAATAATTAAAGGAGCAAACAGAAATCAACTTGATTGCATGGTCTCAGAGGCTTCAGGCCTTTGTAACCTGACCCAGATGCTTTAGACATGCGATGAGGCGCTGCTTCATGGCAGGGGATGTGGAAAAGTATATGGCAGTCAAGAAGCAGGGAAGAAAAGGGAGGCTCTAGAATCCCAATGCCCCTAACAAAGAATGCCCTCAATTACCTATCTCCTCCAACTAGCCCCACCTAGTGAAGCTTCCACCATCTCCCCACAGTGTCATAATCTGGGGACCAAGCCCTTGAAGAGTTCTGGGGGTATCACAGTAAATTGCTAATGGAGACAGGGGCTGTCCCTTCCGACTTGTAGTTAAACACAGGTGGTGACCCACTCCACCTGCAGCCTTCTCACCACTGTGGGATGGTTACAGCCCTTTCTAAGGACAAAATCACACAGCAGAATGAACTGGATGTGGCAACCAGAATATGGTAACAACGCTGGAACCTTCAGCCTTCACCAACTTACCCATTATGGAAGTGAAGAATTCTGTGTCTTCCATTAGGGCTGTAAAAGCTATTTCACTTTGAGTTGTTTCATGTTGCCTGCTTGTTTTCATCACTAAGGGAGGGGGCAGGAATCCAGAGCTTCATACACACTATGCAAGTAATCTAGACTCCCAGCTCACCCACAAGCTCCTAAAGAAATGTTTTCTATATTCTAGATAAGGTAACAAAACTGAAGGTTTTCTAACGCTGGACACTGTTTAGGCACTTGCTAAAATTTTATTGGATTAAATAACCATTTTTTTCTAAAGCAGTAAAATATGTTATAAGAAAAACTGTTATTTCTAAAGAACAATTTGAATGTGATTAGTATGTACCCGAGCACACATTATGTTGAAATGAAGCCACATTCTCAAAGAGTAGAAATGAGACAAAAATGGTCAAAACACATTCTCTATACAACACAAAAACAATATGAACTTATAAACTGAGCTTACTTGTGGCTCTGATCTCTTATATTTTAATTCTATAACTTTCTAAAATTAATTTCCAAAACCCACATGTAAAGTTTATAAGGGGCTGAATAGGTGGCTCAGCAACTAAGTGTACACCTTGCTCTTATGGAGAACCCATATTTAGTTCTCAGCACCAACAAGGTAGCTTCCAGTCATCCACAACTCCAGTTTCAGGGGATCCAATACCCTCTGCTGACTTCCTTGAGCACCAGAAATGCATGTAACTCACATACATACACATGCAGGCAGAACAATCATACCTATAAAATAATCTATCAAAATGCTAATAAACATTTGAGAGGGTGTAATAAGTCCTATCCAGTGGTGAAGCCTATGGAGTCCAATGATGGTCAGCATGACAAGATGGCCCCAATAGTGCAGTAGTGGTACTTAGATCTTGGAGACTACCAAAAGTTGTTTAATTGTTCTTAAGTACTGCTTAATAGGAGGGAATTCGTGCTTTATACTGTAAATGTAGCCAGCTACACAGGGCTGGTGAGGTCATGGACCCTACAGGGAAACCTACTACTCTCACTTTCCTAATCCATTATTATCTCTCTCTGCATTCTAAATCTTTATTCCTACACTCACAGAGAAGTGTAGCTCTTACCCTTCATCAGGAAGCTTACATTTGCACCAGATGACAAGCATCACAGAAATTCACAACTGACCAAAATGCAGACAACTGACCATGAAATGTCCAACCTCAATTAATACATCTAGAATAGAGTCCATATGCCTAAGGCTTGGGGAACATCATGGAAGAGAGGGTAGAAAGACTGTAAGAACCATGTGCTGTATATGACAGGGAAGTTGTACCCATGACATCTCAACAATATGGTCACCTAAACAAGACCCACACAATGACACCAGTTGCCATGCCAATTTGGATGGAGAAATCCCCCCAAAGTCCCACCCTTATTGAAGAGATACAGGCAATCAAATCCCTGAGAGAGGGATAGTCATTCTTCTCTTAAAAAAGCCCCCCCATAGGTCATCCAATTCCAAGTGATCATCTATTAACACATTCACATACAAGCAACACAAATGAAGTCAGCAGGATATATGTGGATGGACGGACTGTGTTTGTGCATGTTTATATAAACAACAATTCAAGAAGAGATACAATGTATTTGAAAAGGAGTTGGAGAGAAGGGTAGAAATAATATAAATTCAGTATCATACAAGAAATTCACAGAAAAAAAAATTATTTTTAAAGAGACTTAAACTTCAGTACTATTTCATTAAACACATGTCCATTCAGTGGTAGGTCAGATAGCAGGGTGACTCTGAATATCAAGCCCATACCCAGGTCCTATATTTATAGACAAAATATCAGGTGATCTGTAAAATTGGTGCCCAGGCTCAAATGCCAGAGAAAGATAAATGAGAACATGTCATTCTGGGCATTTTGTAGAAAAGAATTCTGTCCTCTCTGCAAGATCAGCCTTTGTTGGGTCTCCTAAGTCCCCTTTCAACTAAAATTCTGATGGTTTTAAGTTTTCTATTTGCATCCTGTGACTTTTATAAAACTAAAAAAAAAAAAAAAAAAAAAAATCCTGGGAAGACTAAAACAAAGAAACTCCTGGGCTTTGGCAGGGCAAGCAAGCAGTGTCAGGATGCTTTGCCAGCATCTGTGGAAACTGGGCTAGAACGGCTCATTGTCTGCTGGCCATATTCTCCTTGACAAAGGCAAGGAGTAGTAGACCCAGGAAACATATAAAAGTTTTGAAGACTCCTTTTCAATCTGATCATCTAGACTAGCTGGGCCCTGACATCACGGCTTCTCTGAACTAAAATCTGAAGTGTTGTGGCCAAAAGGATCCACACACCCTGTCTAGGCTAAATCTCCCAGCCGAGAACCCTGATACTCCAGCATATGATCAATGTGCAGTTTGTTTGTATGCAACTAAGGAGGCCTCTGCACATGGGACTTTCAATTTTTAATTTGGGTAAGTTAAAGCACAGCAAATGCGACCTTTGTTAGGTGTCCTGCTTTACCTACACTGCTCCTCACCAACTCTTACAGGCAGGGAAGTAAATTACTAAGATTCTAGTTTAGGCCCAATGTGTCTCTATCCTTAAATTTATCATTGTGGAGAGTTGGGTCTAATGGGATCATAAAGGCCTTATGGTGGGATGAAGGGATCAAAGACTTCCATCAAGAGCAGACATTTGACAAGAACCCTGAAATACACCCATTGTAAGTCAAGCATCCATTCCAATTTTTCTCTGTCATTCATAGCTAAGGATTTGATAAGTAATCCCAATCAAATAAAGTCTCACAGCATTTTGATTTCTGAGACCAAGCCTTGTTCCAGCATTTTTTCTCCAATATGCTGAAACAGTCAGGGCACACTTCAATATCCAAGAATTCTAACTCATTTCTCAGAAACAACCCCACTAAGTACAACATTAATCACTTGCTGTGTCATCACAGCTACTATGCTCTGTCAAAGCACATCCTAGAGACTGATGTTAAACAGCCTGAAACATTCTGAACAATGTAATGTATGCATGCTCACTGGCAGAATGACTATTTCACCTTCTAGTCATTTTCTCTTCTGGAGAACATAGTTTCTCATCCATGTGCTTCAGAATTGCTTGAATTCTTTAGTTCATTATTTCAGGAAGTAGAATTAATATTTAAAGACAGTAACAGCATAATTTCAGGCACATCTTAGTAATAACCAGAGTTCACATAACAAATTATTCTACCTTTTTAGTCATCATACTTCCTTTCCCAAGCCACATAATCAAGACAAGATGGAGAAAAATAGTCTAAATTCTATTAAATCTCCCAGAAAGACTTAGAATTGTTGAGCCAATATAAAAAGTCAACAAACACAAAGATACAAGGGCAATCCTAACTACCCCCTAAGTTGCCAGTACTTTCTAGAACGCAGATTTCATACCACATGAGAGAAATAGTATAATGTAAAGATGTGTTGTAGGTTACAAAGTCACAACTGTCCACGAATGTCAGTCTTCATGGTCACTGCTTTGCTCCATTTGAGTTTTCCAGATAAAAGAAAGTCACTCAGAGAACCACTTATGATGTCTTAAAACATACTGGCCTCACCAGCATGAAAGGGTCGTATTTTTTCTCAGTGGGTTCGAGTTTTGATATTTCTCCAAAAGATATGGAATAGAAAAACACTGACATAGAATACATAAAAAGGTATGTTTGTATAATGTTTTGATCCACTTTCTGTTGCTATAACCAAATATCAGAGTCTACATAATGTAATATATATATATAATATATATATGTGTGTATATATATATACACAGTTTATATATAGTGTAAACTATTGGAGGCTGCAAGTCCAATATCAGATGTCCCGACTATCCGGCTTCTGTTAAGGGCCTTTTGGTAGATGCACTTCCAGGCAAAACACCAACAGAAAAGTCCCATGGTAAGATAGAAAGCCAACAAATTGGAGGGGCTAGGCTTGCTCTTTTATAACTTAGTCTTGCAGAGAACAATCCAGAGTCTTCCAAGAGCTACATTAATCTTTCCAAGAGCCACACCTTCAATTAGCTAACTACCATGGACACCTGACCCTTACCTCTACCTCTTAAAGGTTCTCCTACCTGTCTGTTGTGCCTCATCGTCCACTAACTGAATACTTGAAGAAGGAACCACATTCATGATGCAACACAAATCAAGAAGTACTTAGTTCTGCAGTTGCTAAAACCAATCAGAACTGACTTTCCTCACCACAAAAGCCAAAGGGCTCTTTGCGGTGAACAAACTACCTACAGCCTTAGTATGAGACCATGTCTCATAGGGTCTCTCGCTTTCAGCCCTAATGCCTTCACAAGTTGCCCACATGCTAAGAGGATAGAGGTTAAAGAAAGAATGAAGAATTTTCATCTTTGAGTATGGACAGAGAGGCTTGGAAAGAAACAGAAAGTTCTGAAAAGAAAGAAGAGGGAAAGGGATATATCAGCATAAAGAGGCAGCAGCCACAGTCTTCAGGAATAAGTCACAGTACCCTGATGAGTGTAGTGAATCTGAGATGAAGGAGCCACAGCCAGGCCATGCAGGAAGTGGCTGAGCTGAATAAAAGGAGGAAACTGGAGTTCTACTGCCCTGAGCTGAGAGGCTGGCAGCTGGCAGCCACCAATAGCTGCAAAGAGCCTCTAGGGGATGCTCTGCAGCTTAGCTGATGTACTTCTGTGACCCAGTGATGCTGACTCAGACCTCTGGGTAGAAGAATCCATTTCTGTTATGTTAAGGTATCAAGTTATTCATTGAGTTTAAATTTTAATAAATTGTATTCATAAAATTACAGAATTTTCACAAGAAATTCACACGAAGTTGCTGGAATCATCAACACGAAAGAGCACAGAGAGAATATTCTAGAGCCAAATCTGAGTGACCATGGCCCAGGAACACAGATTTAGGTCACTCCACACTCTGCATCCCAACAAGGTAAATATTTTATGCAGTTTTTATAGTAACAGAACAATGGAAGTCATAAATCAGGGCACTTTCAAATTGTTGGAAATGTCACTTAAGTGGGTTACAGTAAAGTGGGGGAACTACTGTTGGCCTCAGATACTAGCTTTGAGGTCAGGAGAAGCTATAAATCTCTTGGTACATTTCAAAATAATTTTCTTAGAAATCACAAGACCTTTAGGTGACATACATACAAAGGCAAAGTGGCTGTCTGGGGACTAAGGAAATCCAGGAGAATCTGGCTCTCTGCGAGCAGCAGTCTATCCTCTCCATGGTCGTTGATGCTGTCAACAGTTAATCAGAGACATTTGTTGTGGTGGTGGCTCTTTTTTTCCCCCCTGGGAATTTCAGTCAACAGGATCAATATTTTCAAGGCAATGTGAAAATATATGATTATTAAAATGAAAGAAATAATACAAATCTACTACTAACAAATTAAGTTGAAGCTATTAATATAAATTCCTGAGTTCATAATATATTATTGCACTGGATCCAACATTAGCCTTTTTGTTACACTAAGACCTCTAAAATTAAGATTTATTTGGTAACCAAAGTCAATTTGCACATAAAGTGGTCATGACTTCTTTTAGTGATGCATAAAAAATAGTATGCCTTGCAGTGAAAAAATACCTTAGACTTGCTAGAATGTAGACCTTCCAGTTCTGAGCACTGGCCAGCCCAGCCCTCACTGTCCAAGCTTTTGATCAATCAAAAATGATGTTGCTTAGCGTGAATCACAGTGGTAAAAAAAAAAATTACACCAGTTTATAATAATACTTCAGAATGAGGAGTAAAGAAAAATTTTCTGTCACTATTTGCCATAGATTACTTTAAAAAATTAGTAACTACAATGAAAGAATTTAACGTCAGCCAAGTCTTGCCAGTAAAAAGCATCCCAGAAAAATCAGTCATCTGGTTGATAAGGAAAGATCAAATTCACATTAGATAATAGTGAGAGGGAACACAGAATTAGGAAGGTGGTTCTCTACGCATTTTAAGAAACCATCGCACAGGCAAAGATGTCCAGATCACGCACACAGTCTCGGGTACATGACTGATGAGAACTGGGTATTCATCTAATGCCAGAGTTGTACCATCAGATCATCTTCTAATAACAAGAATAAGTTAATGAGTGTGCATAGAGAATGAAATTAGGCTATGATTATTGTAACCTACTGGTCAAATCCATTAATGACATCATCAAAATATTTGTGCTCATTGCAACATACTTCATGTCATCAAGGCTTCTAATAAAAATGTGTGATTTACAACTATTCATTGTATAGAAGCAACTTCTGGTTTAGAAGATACACGGAGAAGACATCAAGTTAAGTGACACCATAAGGAATAAATCTGATGGCTTCAGAGTGGAAAGCATCTTGCAGACAGCAATTTTAAATAAACAAGATTCACTCACTATTTCCATTTCAAGCAATATCAAAGACTTGACAGATTGGCTAACATTCCTACTAAAATAACTAAAGGTGCTGGACAAAGTCTGAAACAGCCTTTAAGCATAACGCTGAAAACCTAGGAAGTAATGACTTTCCCTAAGGAACACAGAGAGACTAACTAATCACGGTCCTACTTTTTTGTTGCTGTTATAAAACATTGACTAAAACCAATTAGGAAAGGAAAGAGTTTATTTGACTTATACTCACAGGGCATCACTGAGGGAAGTCAGGGCAGGAACTCAAGCAGGAACCTTGAGGCAGAGACTTAAGGAAGGAACTGGAAGCAGAAGCCTTGGAGGGATACTGCTTACAGATTATTTCCTGATTCATGTTCCTCTGTCTTTATGATACAGCCCAGGCCTGCCTGCTTAACAATAGTGTCATGGTGGGCTGGACCCTCTTACATCAATTGCCAGGCAAGAAAATGCCTCACAAATGTGCCCACAGACCAGTCTTACAGGGGCAACTCTTTAGTGAACGGTTCTGCTTCCCAAGATTGGCAACAAAAATTAGCCATCACTATTAGCTTTAATTTCAAAAGCAGATACTGAAAGAATAAAAAAACAGTACATTGTGAAAATAAATAAAATGATAAAAAGAGAAAAATAAAAAGTGCAGAAGTATGTGGCAGTTATTAGTCCATATGTATGTCATGATATTGTAAACAAAACTTTCAATTTAAAACAAAAGTGGTCAGAGCAGCCACCTGCATATAGTTTACAAAACTACCCAAGGAAAATAAAAGAATACCAGAAAAATCAAAGAAATATATAGGAATGTATAAAAATAAAATTATAAACTGAAGGAAGCTATTGATACTTTCTAGGCCAAAAGATAAAAGATAGATAGATGGGTGGATAGACAGACAGATGATAGATAGATAGATAGATAGATAGATAGATAGATAATGATAGATAGATAGATAGATAGATAGATAGATAGATAGATAGATAGATAGATGATAGATAGACTGACAGACAGCAGATAAATGGCAGATGATAGATAAAAAGGACATAGATAAATAATACATAAATATGTAATATATACATAGATGCATATAAATACAAATATAATAAATAAGTTTATATATTAGATCTAGAAAACAGAGTCCATAAGGCATTTCTAAACATAGAATTTAGATTAAATTCAGGTTTTATTTTACCACAAAAATGATTTGAAACTTGTATGTAATTCAGAAAATCAACCTAAAATAAGCAAAGAAAAAATGGTAGAACTAAAAGAGAAAAATCCAAAGCAATAATGCTATAGAAATGATCAAGTACAGAAATGTTATCAGTTGACCTATCAAGTAGGTAATTACATATTTGCATATTATTAAAGCTATAACAATCTGAACAATATAATTAATAATGTTTGCTGAAGGTTTATAATAGTATACCCAAATTACAAACTCTTCTTTAGCATTTACAAAAACTGAGGATACATTGAGACAGAAAGCAGCTTAACACATTTTTGTTAGTTTTTTTATTTTTATTTTTATTAATTACACATTATTCACTTTGTATCCCCCCATAAACACCTCCTTTCTCTCCTCCCGATCCCACCCTCCTACCCCCTTCTTCATGCATGCCCCTCCCCAAGTCCACTGATAGGGGAGGTCCTTCTCTCCTTCCTTTGATCTTAGTCTATCAGATCTCATCAGGAGTGGCTGCATTGTCATCTTCTGTGGCCTGGATTGTTCTTGTTTCTCAGTTTCTCTCTTAATTGTCTATCACACAAATAATTGAGATTCTTTTATATTTGTTTAATAATAAGCTTCACAACATGATAACTGGGCAATTGCTTTATTTTTTTTTATGTTTATAGAAGCTTTATTTGTAATAGACACATATCGATTTAAAAATTTTGTTAAACAAAGACTATGGAAAGTGGGAAAGAACCATAATTTTCCTGATAATAAAACAAAAAATATATTGAAAGCTCATCATGACATATTTCCTAAAATAAGATATTTTATGACATCTTTGGTATTTAAAAATCCAATTTTACAAAACAAAATACCATCTACATCAAAACTTTGATAGAGATATTACATTAGAATCATATAAACATTTTAATACTGTCTACATCAGAACTTTGAGGGAGATGTTGAGTTAGGAATATGCAAATATTTTTTGAGGTTTTATTTTTTTATTTTTTATATTATTTTATTTTATTTTTTACCTTTAGCATTGAGGTTTTATTTTTTATTTTTTTTTATTTTTTTTTGAATTTTATTTTTTTCTTATCAGTTACATTTTATTAACTCTGTATCCCAGCCATGTCCCGATCCCTCATTCCCTCCCAGTCCCTCCCTCCCTCCCTCCCTCATCTTCACCGTGCCCCTTTCCAAGTCCACTGATAGGGGGTGACCTCCTTCCCATTCATCTGATCCTGTTTTATCAGGTATCTTCAAGACTGGCTGCAAAGCCCTCCTCTGTTGCCTAACAGGACTGCTCCTCCCTTGGGGGGTGGGGAGGCCAAAGAGCCAGTCATTGAGTTCCTGTTAGAAATAGTCCTTGTTCCCCTCACTTTGGGAAACCAATTGGTTACTGAGCTACCACAGGCTACATCTGAGTGGAGGTTATAGGTTATATCCATACATGGTCCTTGGTTGAATGTCAGTCTCAGAAAAGACCCTGTGCCCAGATATATTTGGTCCTTGTGGAGCTCCTATCCTTTCCCCATCAGACTAACTCCCCTTCTTTCTTATGATTCCCTGTACTCTGCCAAAGGTTTGGTCATGAGTCTTTGCTTTGAAAACACTGCTAGTTAGAGTCTTTCAGATGTGCTCAGTAGACTCCTGTCATACGTTCAATGCACATCCCATCTGTCTTTCTAAACAAGGATTGATCATCTTACCCCATGTCCACTCTCTTGATTATCTTTTTTAGGTGTATACATTTCATTATGTTTATCATATCTTATAGGTCTATATAAGTGAGTATATACCGTGTTTGTCTTTCTCCTTCTGGGATATTTCACTCAGAATGATCTTTTCTAGATCCCACCATTTGCCTGCAAATTTCATGATTTCCTCCTGTTTGATTGCTGAGTAGTATTCCATTGTGTAAAAATACCACAATTTCTGTACCCATTCCTCCATTGATGGACATCTGGGTTGTTTCCAGGTTCTGGCTATTACAAATAAAGCTGCTATAAACATGGTTGAGCAAATATCCCTTTTGTGTACTTGAGCAAACTTTGGGTATATACCTAGCAGTGGTATAGCTGGGTCTTGAGGAAGCACTATTCCTAATTATCTTAGAAAGCGCCAGATAGCTTTCCAGAGTGGTTGTACCAGTTTACATTCCCACCAGCAGTGGAGGAGGGTTCTCCTTTCTCCACAACCTCTCCAGCATGTGTTGTCACTTGAGTTTTTTTAATCTTGGCCATTCTGATGGGTATAAGGTGATATCGCAGGGTCATTTTGATTTGCATTTCCCTGATGGCTAATGAGGATGAGCATTTCTTTAAGTGTTTCTCTGCCATTCTATATTCTTCTACAGAGAATTCTCTGTTTAGCTCGGTTCCCCATTTTTTAAGTGGATTACTTGGTTTGCTGCTTTTCAGCTTCTTTAGTTCTTTGTATATACTGGATATTAGTACTCTGTCAGATAAAGAGTTGGTGAAGATTCTTTCCCAATTACTTTATTCTTTTTTTTTTTCCAATGCAGCTTATTCGGGAACATTGAACAATCTTCTGACACTGGGGAAAGCCAGCCCACAGCTTAAATAGCCTCTGGGTAGCCAACCCCAGCATGCCACGTGGGCAATGCAGATAGGTCCACATATATGGAAGCAAGCCAGATCCTGGGCCTTAGCCAAATGTGGAGTTGTTCGTGACAGAGAGCACTCACCATCGGGAAGGTGGAAGGCGGAAACCAGCTCCATCTTTAAGGCGCGGTATTACGCAGCTCTCTACAGTTCCCCCTTTTTGTTTTAGACGCATCAGGCAAGAGTAGAGGTCTGATCTCTGATATTAGAAATAGATTGGTACTTTGTACCGATGTTCATTTAGCTGTCATCCACCCAAAGAGCATCAGACCCGACCAATACCTTTTTCTCAGAGGCGGGACCTGGGGCATCAATCAGACATGCTCTTCTCTAGGTCGAAAGCGGCTGACCCTGAGTGCAGTGCTTAGCCTCGCATCCTGAGCGTAACATTTTAGCTTTTTATGGTAGCCAAACATGCTTGGGGAAACTGTCCTGTTTCAATGGCTGTAAAGGCCTGAATGGTCATGGCTGCATTACACTGTTGTTTGAGACTCTAATCTTGCATATATACCACAGGCAAACCAAGGAGACCAAAACCAGAAGGCTTGCTAACATTCCCATGCCCGCCCATTCCTTCAGATGATTCATGGCTGCAGCAATCCATGATGATAATCCTGTGGCTAGTCCTGCGTTCACTCTGGTAGAATTTACCATGACAATGGCCACTCTCAGCTGCTCCATCGTAGTATCGAATTCTCCAGTCCAATTACCTAAAATATAGCTCGACAATTGTTTAGACAGATTTGCAGCACAGGAAAAATTCTCATGTTATATGCTAGTGACTCAAAGTCCAGCATACTTTCATTGACAGCCAAGTTGAGCGATTTGCCATAGGGTATCAATTTGCTCCTGCACGAGGTCAATCCTCTGATTGAACACCATCAAGCCTCCTTTTAGTTGAGCATTAATTCCTTTTTGTACATCTAAGGCATGAGCTACATTGGCTAAAAGATTATTCAGGGTCTGAGCAGTCTGCACAGTATGACTCATGGCTAATGCCGCGGTGGTAGCTACAACAGCCGCCAATGAGATGGCAGTAACAATGGTGGCTGTAGTTCCAAGATCCCTTTTCTGTCTGAAGAGAGTCATAGCGTGAGGGGCATCAACAGGCACAGGCACCCAGCGAGGCATGCGAGTAACCAGGGCATACCTAAATTCACTAGCATTCCAGCATTGGGCAAAAAAGCAAGTATCATTACCACAATTACTTGGCTCTATCTGGCTAATAATGAATAAAAATGGGGGATATAAACAAACAGGTGTGGGCTTATAGGAAATATTATGAGAAGCCTTAACCCCCTCCTTGGAACATCCTGCATCAGTTCTAGAACTAGCAGTGATAGTGTCCGAGGTCTGAGTAGGTTCAGGAGACTATTGCCCCCAGGGGCGAGATGGGCTCCTC
Organism: Meriones unguiculatus; assembly: GCF_030254825.1. Taxonomy (NCBI): domain Eukaryota; kingdom Metazoa; phylum Chordata; class Mammalia; order Rodentia; family Muridae; genus Meriones; species Meriones unguiculatus. Next base: position 99,028,285 of record NC_083351.1, read on the forward strand.
GTAAATTGACTAACTCCATGTTTTCCTCCACTTTTGAAAGTCATTTAAGGTTCTTAAATTATTTTTTCCCTTTTTTTTAAAAAATTTTTCATCAATTACACTTTATTCATTTTGCATCCCCCCATAAGCCCCTCCCTCCTCCCCTCCCAATCCCACCCTTCCTCCTCCCTCTGCATGCATGCCACTCCCCAAGTCCACTGATAGGGGAGGTTCTCCTCTCCTTTCTGATCTTAGCCCATCAGTTCACATCAAAAGTGGCTGCATTGTCCTCTCCTATGGCCTGGTAAGGCTGCTCCTCCCCAGGGGGGGTGATAAAAGAGCAGGCCAATCAGATTATGTCAGAGGCAGTCCCTCTTCACATTACTATGTAACCCAATTGGACTCTGAACTGCCCTGGGCTACATCTGTGCAGGGGTTCTGGGTTATCTCCATGAATAGTCCTTGGTTGGAGTATGAGTCTCTGGGAAGTTCCCTGTGTTCAAATTTTCTTGTTCTGTTGCTCTCCTTGTGGAGACCCTGTCCTCTCCAGCTCTTACTATTTCCCAGTTCTTACCTAAAATTCCATTCACTCTGCCCAACAGTTGCCCATCAGGCTCAGCATCTGCTTTGATAGTCTGTAGGGCAGAGGCTTTCAGAGGCCCTCTGTGGTAGGTTCCTAGGTTGTTTCCTGTTTTCTTCTTCTTCTGATGTCCATCCTCTTTGCCTTTCCTGATGGGGATTGGACATTTTAGTTAGGGTCCTCTCTCTTGCTTAGTTTCTTTAGAGGCACAGGTTTTAGTGGGTTTGTCCTATGTTGTATGTCTATATGAGTGAGTATATACCATGTGTGTCTTTTTGCTTCTGGGACAACTCACTCAGGATGATCCTTTCCAGATCCCACCATTTACCTGCAAATTTCATGATTTCCTTATTTTTCATTGCTGAGTAATATTCCATTGTGTAGATGTACCACAATTTCTGCATCCATTCTTCAGTTGAGGGGCATCTGGGTTGTTTCCAGCTTCTGGCTATTACAAATAAAGCTGCTACAAACATGGTTGAGCAAATGTCCTTTTTGTGTACTTGAGCCTCTTTTGGATATATGCCCAGTAGTGGTATGGCTGGATCTTGGGAAAGCGCTATTCCTAGTTGTCTGAGAAAACGCCAGATTGATTTCCAGAGTGGTTGTACAAGTCTACATTCCCACCAGCAGTGGAGAAGGGTTCCCCTTTCTCCAAAACCTCTCCAGCATGTGTTGTCACTTGAGTTTTTGATCTTGGCCATTCTCATGGGTGTAAGGTGAAATCTCAGGGTTGTTTTGATTTGCATTTCCCTAATGGCTAGTGAGGTTGAGCATTTCTTTAAGTGCTTCTCTGCCATTTGGTATTCTCTACAGAGAATTCTCTGTTTAGCTCTGTTCCCTATTTTTTAATTGGATTACTTGGTTTGCTGCTTTTCAGCTTCTTTAGTTCTTTGTATATATTGGATATTAGTCCTCTGTCAGATAAAGGGTTAGTGAAGATTCTTTCCCAATTACTTTATTCTTAATCTCTAAAATAATCTGGTTTCCTCCCAGCATACATCCCAAAGTTACTTACACTTTGTAGCTTGCTTGCTAAACTCTTTCTCCTGATGTCTATTGGGCCTTCCTCATGGCTGAATTCCCTACTTCCTCTTCTAACTTTTCTTCCCCTGGCTGGCATGAAGTCTAGCCTTATTCTCTCCCTGCTCAGCGATTGGCTATAAGCTGCTAATTTATTGGCTAATTTACTGAGAAGAAGTTTACACAATATTGAGAAAGGAGATTCTCAGGACAAAGATTGCAACCACATATGAGAGGTACAGAAATCAGCAGTTGAGTTATACAGTAATCTTATGCCTACACATTTTAAAGCTTTTGGTTCTGTGGATCACTGCACAGTTGTTAATAGTCATTAATAAAGAGATCAGAACACAACTTACTTTTTGTAGCTATTGGGTTCAGGGTGAATTAAATTATGACTTGGGTAGGTGAGCTACCATAGGTAATCTCCCAAGGGTCTTCACAGGTGAACGAAGGCCACTGAGTGGCCACCAATAATCAGTCCAATGACGAAGTTAGCCCTTGAGTCTGAGCATCAAAGTGAGATTTGATTTAACACAGTATTTTCTTCTTTTGAACATGGGAAGTCATTTGTCTCTATCTAAGTCACAAGGTTTTCTGGTCCAGCCTTTGCTTTTCCAAGCCAAACTGTTCATTTTTATGGCAATATAAAGCACCTCAGGAAGATGGATTTTAAAATGCCCTTGTTGAGTTGTGTCTTTCCTAAGATGTTCCAGAGGAATGACTGTGTTTAGGTCTTCTCTCACACTTTGTCTACTTGGACTCTAACTGTTAATTATTTGTACCAAAAAGGGACAAGATGGGTGTATGGGAATTGAATGTTTAAACCAACTTAAAGGGGAAATTTGTGAAAAACCCACACTGAACCAGCATAGACTGGAAAACTTTTATGAGGTGACTTTACATTTCATAGGATCAATGCTTCCCTTTGCTTTCAAGTGGTTTAAAAACACTAATGTGGCCCTCTGTGGTAGGCTCCTGTCCTGTTCTCTGTTTTCTCCCTCCTCTGATGTCCATCCTCTTTGCCTTTCTGAATGGGGTTTGAACATCTTAGCCAGGGTCCTCCTTCTTGATTAGCTTCTTTGGGTGTACAGATTTTAGTATGTTTATCCTATATTTTAAGTCTTATATCCACTTATGAGTGAATATATATCTTTCTGCTTCTGGAATACCTCACTCAGGATGATCTTTTCTAGATCCCACCATTTGCCTGCAAATTTCATGGTTTCCTTGTTTTTAATATCTGAGTAGTATTCTACTGTGTAAATGTACCATAATTTCTGTATCCATTCCTCAGTTGAGGGGCATCTGGGTTGTTCCCAGCTTCTGGCTATTACAAATAAAGCTGTTACAAACATGGTTGAGCAAATGTCCTTGTTGTATAGTTGAGCATCTTTTGGATATATGCCTAGGAGTGGTATAGCTGGATCTTGAGGTAGCACTATTCCTAATTGTCTGAGAAAGCACCGGATTGATTTCCAAAGTGGTTGTGCAAGTTTATATTCCCACCAGCAATGGAGGAGGGTTCCCAATTCTCCACAACCTCTCCAGCATATGTTGTCACTTGAGTTTTTGATCTTAGCCATTCTGATGGGTGTAAGGTGAAATGTCAGTGTCATTTTGATTTGCATCTCCCTGATGACTAAGGATGTTGAGCATTTCCTTAAGTGTTTCTCTGCCATTTGATACTTCTCTATTGAGAATTCTCTGTTTAGCTCTGTACCCCATTTTTTAATTGGATTACTTGATTTGTTGCTGTTTAACTTCTTGGGTTCTTTATATATTCTAGATATTAGCCCCCTGTAGATATAGGTTGGTGAAGATCCTTTCCCAGTCTGTAGGCTGTCATTTTCTTCTGATGACAATATCCTTTGCTTTACAGATTTTCAGTTTCATGAGGTCCTATTTATTGATTGTTGCTCTTAGGGCCTGTGCTTATGGTGTTTTATTCAGGAAGTTGTCTCCTGTGCCAATGAGTTCCAGGCTCTTCCCCACTTTTTCTTCTAACAGCTTTAGTGTGTCTGGTTTTATATTGAGATATTTGATTCACTTGGACTATAGTTTTGTGCAGGGTGATAAGTATGGATCTATTTACATTTTTCTACATGTAGACATCCAGTTACATCAGCACCATTTGTTAAAGATGCTATATTTTGTCCATTGTATGGTTTTGGCATCTTTGTCAAAAATCAGGTGTCCATAAATGTGTGGGTTTATTTTAGGGTCTTCTATTCAATTCCATTAATCCAACAGTCAGGAAAACCTCTACCCTACAGGGTATCAAAGTAGATGCAGAAACTCATAGCCAAACTTTGGGCAGAGTACAGGGAATCTTATGAAAGAAAAGGGAGATAGAGGGGACAGGACCTCCACAAGGAGAGCAACAGAACCAAAATATCTGGGCACAGGGGTCTTTTCTGAGACTGATATTCTAACCAAGGACCATTCATGGAGATAACCTAGAACCCTTGCATAGATGTAGCCCATGGCAGCTCAGTATGCAAGTGGGTTCCATAATAATGGGGACAGGGACTGTCTCTGACATGAACTCAGTGGATGACTCTTTGATCACCTCCACCTGAGTGGGGTGCAGCTTTACCAGGCCACAGAGGAAGACAGTGTAGCCACTCCTGATGATACCTGATAAGCTAGGGTCAGATGGAAGGGGAGGAGGACCTCCTCTATCAGTGGACTGGGGGAGGGCCATCAGTGGAGAAGAGGGAAGAAGGGAGGGTACAATTGGGAGGGAAAGATAGAGGGAGCTACAGGTGGAATACAATGTGAATAAACTGTGATTAATAGAAAATAAAAATAAAGTAAATGCAATTAATAAAAACATAGTTTACTCAAATATGCCCCTAATTTTTTTGTTAATGATGAATAGATTTTTTTTCATTCAATAAAAATACTGGAATTGGGGAGATGGCTTACTAAAAACCTAAGAGAACACAAGCTCAGATTCCCAGAATTCACATAAAATGACAGGTTTAGTTGGCACTAATCTATAATTCCGACCTAGAAGACAGAAAACAAAGGACTCCCTGAGCTATCTCAGTGAGCTCTAGACTTAATTGAGACTCTGTCTGAATAAAACAGAAAAAATGATAATTTTACTCCCCACATCAACTTCAAGCTTATAATGTACACATGAACACATACACACATACCCACACACATGCAAACACACATATACATGCATGTACATCATACACATACACAAGAAAAAATTAATGTGTGGATTTGACTAATAGAGATACAGAACTCACAAGCTGTTCTGGGAAGGTAGAAGAGTTATTGGTATTGCAGTGACCCACAGAACCTAAAATTGAAACTGGAAACAGAAATTATAACTTTATATGGTGGTAGTAAGATGTGCTTCTTATATAGCTTTTTAGGAGAAATCATCGATTCGGACAGCCTCCTCTCCAGATAAAAACAAAGATCAAAATTTCTGGCACTTGTTAAAAAGATGTTCTCAGAGGTTGTCAGTGAAGTTTACGTATATCAAGAGAGGTAGAAATAGAATCTTAGTTTCTAGTTGTGGAAAACCAAGTGCAACAGAAGTAGCATGTGTTGTGGTGAAGACCTCTGGGGTTTCACTCAACAATCCACACTGGTTACAAGTCATAGAGAACTTAATCTCAAATTGACCAGAAAACCTCATTGCTGAGTGGCTTTCAAAGGGTCAGTAGGTGCTGTGTATATTCCTGGGAGAGAAAAGGCATCAGTGTTCTTCCCTAGCACTGCGTCTTGCATGCAACAATGCCAACCTATCAGGCAAGCTGTGCCCACTGGTGTAATACTGCCATTGCTATTATAAGGGTTAGCAATCACTTTCTGTTAGCTATGGAGCCCTCCAGAGACTTCACATACAGTGATGTATACTGATCAAAAGCCAGCCCTAGGAAGGAACCTACCACGTACCTGGCTAAATGGTCACATTGTCAAACTGTTTATGTTTATGTCTAAACCCGCATATTTATGCTGCATTCAACCTTGATCACAAAAGTTTCATTTTGGAGTGGGCAATGGTTAATGAAAACAATAAAATAACCAGTCAAATGCTAAGAATCAGCGAAGGTGAGTGCTTAGTCAAAAATGGGGTTATCTTTATCAATCCTCCACCACTAAGTCTCAGAAAATATCGCAGAAAAAAAACAAAGCAGAAAAAAATAAGACTAAGTGGATGGGGAAGGGTGCTGTGAAATGCTGTCTTCTGGACATGGCTGTTACACTCGTCAACTCATAATAACTATGGTGACCCACAGAACTACATTAGATAAAGCCAGTTAACAGGACAGCACAGATTGGAGAGGGGTCACAAGACCCCATGCCTAAATGAGGAGCTACTGGCATTTGATAACTTATGGGGGAGGGAGAGTCATTTTTCTTTGGGAGTATAGCGACTGATCAGTTCCCCCTTACCCTGGGGGATGGTCACATGTCCATGTACATATGAGCAGCACTAATTGGACTCAGTGAAATATAAGGGGGGAAAAGTTAGGAGGAACATATTTGTGAGAATCCAGGGAATTAGAGGGGAGCAATGGGGAGTATATAATTTTTTAAGTATAAACATGTGAAATTCTCAAATCATGAATTAATGAAATATATATCACAAAATGTACTCTTCTTTAAAAAAAATAGAAGTAGCAAGGCAGCAGAAAATGGGAAGAGTATCATGAATTCCAAGCTGATTTCAGTCTAGTTGTGACATCTGGCATATTCTTGGAACCAGACTACCAATTATTTAGCAGGCATTTAAGACTTTGAAAAATCTTCTTGCTTCTGGTCCAATCCAAGCTACTTAGTTCATAAGCAAGAGCAATAGCTGGCTGATCTGGGGGCAGAACATTGCCAGATATTTCACACTGTGGTCTGAGGAGATGGATGATTTTTTTTTTTCTAGCACACCTGATGAGGCTGGTAGCCACCTGGGCCTGCTGGTCTGCTTTCCACTTAGGTCCTACCTCACACTCAGACCTAAAGAGGTGAACACTGAGGTCATATTCCAAGGCATTGGTATTAGAAAAGCAAATGAATAGCTAGTTTATAGGCATCTTGGGCAATGCTCAAAGCCCAATGCCTCTCCTTCCCACACAGGACTACTTCCCACAGATACTTGGCATCTCTGCTTGTGGAATCTCCATTCCTCTCAGTGGCCAGACAAAAACTATTGGATCATAGCCTGACTTGCCTTTTATAATACCCCCTTTATGGACTGAATTGATGACACAAACAGATATGTGTAAGTATCAATCCCAGTATCCCAGGATGCAACCTTATTCACAAAGAGCTGCTTTATAATATTAGTTGAGTTTAAGAGAAGAATCTATTTGGAGAAGGCTGAGTTTATAATCTAGTGTTGACAGGTATTTTTCAAAGTAGGAAAAATGTAAAAATAGGCAACCTATGAGGAGAAGACTCTGTGAAGATGAAGGCAGAAATATGTGGCAGGGGAGGGGTCTTCAAAGACTGACAACAAGCCATCTGTAGGATGAGGGCATGAAAACAGATCATCCCTCAAAGACCTCAGATAGAACCAATCCTGCCAGCACTTTGATATGCAGCTTCTAGCCTCCAAAACTATGGCCCAATGAGTTTCTATTGCTCATACTACCCAATCTGTGGTTCTCAGTTACAGCTTCCCCAACCAATGAAGATGCATAACACATATGACCAACAGCAGATGTTCTGAGCACAACCAGAGTCCAGCCACCTGGCCCCCTATTCTACTTAACATCCTACTTCCAGCCTCCTAATACTACCCCATGCTAGGACTCATGCAGTAAACTCCTAATTGTTCCTCCTATTTCTACCCTTGCTTTTCTCTTCCTCAACAATCTACCTTCAGCACAGGAGGTATCCACTTAAAAACACAAACAAAATGTGTTACCTATTGCCTGATCCTCCATAGACTCTTGTTCCACCCAAAGCAATGACCAGACCACCCAATGGTCAACAGGACTCTACGATCTGGTTTCCTGGAAAAAAAATTTCATTAAAATGCATTCTCTTTATTTCTCATTCCTTACCTTTCTTTCTATCTCAGTATCTCCCCACTCATAACCTTCATACCTGCTATTCTTCCACCTGAAACGCTCTTTCCCTAGGGATCCACACAACTGGTTCCCTCATCAGAGTTAAGCCTAGTCATTCCAGAGTGGCCATTCCCTATTAGTCCATGTAAAGCCACAATGCTGCTCTACTCTTCCATCTGTCTCCACCCTTCTCTACATGCCTTCTTCTGATATAGTCCCCATGTGAGTCCTGTTCAGAGCACAACTTCTTCCCACCCTAAGTGTGGCATCTGTGAAGTTGGGGATTCCTCATGACTGTACACCTAGCACTTCAGACAAGGCTTCTGACATGGAGCTCCTCTGTTAACATTTACAAGAGAGTTGTAGGAACTAGTGCTTCTACAAGCATATGCAAATGAACATCCGCTCCCATGATGCCAATGCAGAGCCAGACAATGGAAACTTGGATGCCTGAGGGGCAGGTTCCCAGGGTCTGTCAAGAGAAGAGTGAATTGTGTCTGTGCCTGTCCAGTGTTCAAAGGTCAGAGAAGGTTAGTTTGGGTAGAAAATACTGGAGGTGTTTTGATATGGTCGAACAAGAAAATGGAGAATAGGGGTAGATGAAAACACCTCCTGTGACAAAGAAAAAGGAAAATGGTACTACAAAAGAAACCCATCATGCCGGACGATAAATCTGAGCCATGTAGCAGCCTTAGCATTACATCAGAGTCATGCAAAGTATTTTGGTCTCTGTGTTGGAAAAAAAAAAAAACTATGTTCATATTGTTGCAACTTTCAAAGGCAAGTATGATTTCTTAAACATTGATGTTATTATTACATTGTGTTGAAGCAGAGAAAGCAAGCAAGGGAAATGGCAAAAGTAACAACAGGCAATTCTAGACGGAAACAGTGAAAAGCTGGTGTACAAATGTGTTTATCTGCACAAATAAGCCAAGCATCACACATTAGAATGATAACGGAATGATAAGTTTTCCTGTATGCTATGTAGGATTGTTTAAATAACACCTGGTAAATCTCACTACAAGCACGAAGTACACAGCTTGCTTGTTCTTTCTAAAGAAAAAGTCAGTGAGATGCATCAGAAGGCTTCCAAAGAAGATATTGTATTATTCAATAAGCATTATTATAATTTGTTTCAATTTGCACACCAAATGTCAAAGACAATTTTACCTATAAAGTGTGCAGACTCAAACTGGAACCGAAGTCGGTCAATTCTAACACTAATAGATCCACAAAGGCATAGACCTATTTTTGATGTATTGGCAAATGAAATGTCTACCATTTCTACTGTCCCTGGTAGAGCCATCATTAATCTGCAGAATATCCAAACTAGAGGGCTGAGCCAGGTGAGTCAATCCATGGAGCATTCAAAAAACACACATTATGATTCACATCACAAGGATGTGCTTAGCAAGGTTAGCTTAACAAAAAATTTCCTGACATTCACATGAATAAATGCATGTACACATTGGAACAGATTCAAGATGTTTGCTGTGGAAGTCTGCTAAAAAAGGAGAGAGGGCTTTAACTTGAGATACAAAACACCAATTACCTTGCAGACTTGGACTTAAGAAATTGGAAATTATTGTGAAAGCCTTTGTCATAAGAGCAAACAGAAGACAAGCAGAGCATTCTAGGGTCTCAGCCTCAGCCTTCAGCCAGCCACTGCCATGAGATTTTTACAAGGTTAGTTGCCAGCATGGAAAAGACGACTCTGATGCAAGCTGCTCTCTCGGAATTAATACATTTGGAAGTCGAGAGCTAGGCAAGTGGCTACGCTAATCAAGCAAGTGACAACATTAATCTCCTTTGGCTCAGCTCAAAATAGGATATGCCACCAGTGACCCCAAGCCCTTCCCTCCCCTTCTCAAGCCATTAGCTGAACATCATATTTCTTTCTGCTGCCAACACCGGCGCCACTGGCCGCACAATTTGAACAACAGGAAGAACACAGATGATGAGGGCAGCTGATTAACTCTGTCTGTGAGCCTCTGCACTCACCTAAGGCTGCATCGGACGTGTTCTCTTCATTTGCCATAAGTAATGAGGAGATAGCCCTCAGCCAATTACCCTCCACACTTCATAGGAGAACAAAAAACTAAAAATGTGAAGACTCAAATTTAAGTTGTGTGTTACAATAACCAGAGGATGAGGAAAATTTTGAGAAGTGATTTGAATAAGAGTGAAGACTCAGAAGAACACAGGTGTCACTCCTCTGTGATACCATGACATTTGACAGAGTGCCAAAACAGAACCAGAGGGGAGTCTGACAGGCACAGGATCTGCTTATGTCTGATAAAGCTCTACCTTTAAATGACGGTTTAAACAAAACTCTGATGTTGAGTATTCACTCAATGTCTGTGAACAATGCTTTAGTGTAGAGCACATCAGACAAACTAAAGGACTGGAATCTTTTGTACCAACAAAGATATGTCCTGTAACTCTCATTCCATCCCTGGAATTTCAAATAACCTCTCCATTTAAAGCTAAAAGTTGACCATTTCTCCTTGAAAAATTATTTGTTGTTGCACACAAGTACATAATTCATACCCAGGTTGTTCCTTTTCATTGTCTTGCAGTCCAAGGATGGTTTTAAAGGTGCACCAAGCAGTTTGACTGATGGTAGCCATTGCTGCCAAGCCTAAGTCACTTCTTACATGGTAGATCATACCGATAATCTCCACATCCAGGAAGAGAATACAGGAGCATTGCTGTGAGTTTGAGGCCAGGCTGGGCTACAGTATGACCAAATAGGCTTCATCCCAGGCATGCAAGGGTAGTTCAATATACGGAAATCCAGCAATGTAGTCCACCACATAAACAGACTGAAGGAGAAAAACCACATGATCATCTCCTTAGATGCTGAAAAAGCATTTGACAAAGTCCATCACCCATTCATATTTAAAGTCTTGGAGAGATCAGGGATACAAGGCGCATACATAAACATAGAAAAGGCAATATACAGCAAGCCTATAGCCAACATTAAACTCAATGGAGAGAAAATTAAATCAATCCCACTGAAATCATGGACAAGGCAAGGCTGCCCACTCTCTCCATATCTCTTCAACATAGTACTTGAAGTCTTAGCTAAAGCAAAAAAACAACTAAAGGAGATCAAGGGGATACAAATCGGAAAGGAAGAGGTCAAAGTGTCACTACTCACAGATGATATGATAGTTTACATGAGCGACCCCAAAAATTCAACCAGAGAACTCCTTCAGTTGATAAACACCTTCAGCAAAGTGGCTGGTTACAAAATTAACTCAAAAAAATCAAAAGCCCTCCTGTATACCCAAGACAAAAGGGCCAAGAAAGAAATCAGGGAAACAATACCTTTCACAATAGCCACTAATAACATAAAATACCTTGGTGTGACTCTAACCAAGCAAGTGAAAGACCTGTTTGAGAAAAACTTCAAGTCTCTGAAGAAAGAAATTGAAGAAGATATCAGAAAATGGAAAGATCTTTCGTGCTTATGGATTGGTAGTATTAACATAGTGAAAATGGCTATTCTGCCAAAAGCAATCTACAGATTCAATGCACTTCCCATCAAAATACCAACACAATTTTTTACAGACCTTGAAAGAAAAATTCTCAACTTCATATGGAGAAACAAAAAACCCAGAATTTCCAAAACAATCCTGTACAACAATAGATCATCGGGAGGTATCTCCATCCCTGATCTCAAGTTGTACTACAGAACAATAGTAATAAAAACTGCATGGTATTGACATAGAAAGAGAATAGTGGATCAATGTAACCAAATAGAAGACCCAGAAATAAACCCACACACATATGGAATCTTGATTTTTTATAAAGAAGCCAAAACCATTCAATGGAAAAAAAAAGACAACATTTTCAATAAATGGTGTTCATCCAACTGGATGTCTATATGCAAAAACAATGAAAATAGATCCATATTTATCACCCTGCACAAAACTAAATTCTGAGTGGATCAAAGACCTCAACATAAAACTAGACACATTAAATCGGTTAGAAGAAAAAGTGGAGAAAACCCTAGAACTCATCGGCACAGGAGACAACTTCCTGAACAGAACACCAACAGCACAGACTCTAAGATCAACAATCCATAAATGGGACTTCATGAAACTGAAAAGCTTCTGTAAAGCAAAAGACACTGTCATCAGAACAAAACGACAGCCTACAGACTGGGAAAGGATCTTCACCAACCCTACATCTGACACAGGGCTAATATCCAATATATATAAAGAACTCAGAAAGTTAAAAAACAACAAATCAAGTAATCCAATTAAAAAATGGAGTACAGAGCTAAACAAAGAACTCTGTAGAGGATTGTAGAATGGCAGAGAAACACCTAAAGAAATGCTCAACGTCCTTAGCCATTAGAGAGATGCAAATCAAAACGACCCTGAGATTTCACCTTACACCCATCAAAATGGCTAAAATAAAAAACTCAAATGACAACACATGCTGAAGAGGTTGTGGAGAAAAGAGAACCCTCCTCCATTGCTGGTGGGAATGTAAACTGGTACAACCATTTTGGAAATCAATCCAGGAAAGCGCTTCCTCAGACATTTAGGAATAGTGCTTCCTCAAGACCCAGCTATACCACTCCTAGGGCATATATACAAAATATGCTCAAGTACACAAAAAGGACATTTGCTCAACCATTTTTATAGCAGCTTTATTTGTAATAGCCAGAACCTGGAAACAATCCAGATGGCCATCTACGAAGGAATGGATACAGAAACTGTATTTTTACACAATGAAATACTACTCAGCAATCAAGAAAGAGGAAATCATGAAATTTGCAGGCAAATGGTGGAATCTAGAAAAGATCATTCTGAGTGAGGTATCCCAGAAGGAGAAAGACACATGGTATATACTCACTTATATAGACCTATAAGATACGATAAACATAATGAAACCTATACACCTAAAGATAAACAAGAAAGAGAACCTGGGGTAAGATGATCAATACTCACTTAGAAAGACAAATGGGATGGGCATTGAACATGAGAAAAGAAGTCACAGGGCAGGAGCCTACCACAGAGGGCCTCTGAAAGACTCTACCTAGCAATGTATCAAAGCAGATACTAACATTCATAATGAAAACTTCAGCATAGTACAGGGAATCATATGAAAGAAGAGGGAGTTAATATGACGTGGAGAGGATAGGAACTCCACAAGGACCAAATTATCTGGGCACAGGGATCTTATATGAGACTGTTTCTCCAACCAAGGGCCATATATGGATATAACCTAGAACCTCTGCTTGGATGTAGCCCATGGTAGCTCAGTAACCAAGTGGGTTTCCCTAGTAAAGGGAACAGGGACTACTTCTGACATGATCTCAATGGCAGGCTCTTAGACCTCTCTACACCCCAAGGGATGAATAGCCCTGCTAGGCCACAGAAGAGGACTTTGCAGCCACTCCTAAAGATACCTGATAAAACAGGGTCAGATGAAAGGGAAGGAGGTCCTCCCCAATCAGTGGACTTGGAAAGGGGCAGGGAGGAGATGAGGGAGGGAAGGTGGGATTGGGAGAGAATGAGAGAGGAGGATACAGCTCGGATACAGAATTAATAAAATGTAACTAATAAAATAAAATAAAATAATTCTTCCTATACACAAATGATGATGGATTGAGAAAAAAATCAAGGAAACAATACCTTTCTCAATAGCCTCAAATAAAATATCTTGGGGTAACTCTAAACAAGCCAGTGAAAAACTTCTATGATAAACACTTCAAGACACTGAAGAAAAAGAACCAAAGAAGATAACAAAATACAGAAAGTTCTCACATGTTCATGGGTCAATAGGATTAATATAGAAAAAATGACCATCATACCAAAAGCAATTTATAAATTCAATGCACTCTCTGTCAAAAGTTCAACAAAATTCTTTACAGAACATAAGTGGAATTGTATTGAAGATTCACACATTTATAAACATCTGATTTTTTTTAATATAGAAGCCAGAAACACACATTGGAAAGAAGACAGCATCTTCAACAAATAGTGCTGATCAAACTGCATGTCTGCATGTAGGAGAGTGCAAATAGATCCACACTTATCACCCTGCACAAAACTCGGCTTTGAACAGAGCAAAGACCTCAACATAAGGCCAGATATACTGAATATAATAAAAGAGAAAGTGGGGAGTAGCCTTGAGCTCACTGGCATAGGGAAAAATTTTCTTAACAGAACAATGATCCCATGAGCATAAAGAACAACAATTAATAAATAGAACCTCATAAAATTGAAAAGTTTCTATGTGGCAAAAGACACCATCACCTGAACAAAGTGGCAGCCTGCATAATGGAAAAATATTTTTACTAACTATACATCTGGAAGAGTACTAATATCTAGAATATATAAGAACTCAAAAAATTGGACAACAAAAAATAACTCAATTTAAAAATGGGGAACAGAACTAAAAATAGAATTCTCAAAAGAGAAAACACAAGTGGCTGAGAAGCACTTGAAGAAATGTTCGACACCCTTACTCATCATAGACATGCAAATCAAACTACTTTGCAATTTCATCTTATACCTATCAAAATGGTCAAGATCAATAAAACAAATGACAATTCATGCTGGCAAGACTGTGAAGTAAGGGGAACATTCATCAGTTGCTGGTGGGGGGCAAACTTTTACAGCAACTCTGGAAATTAATATGGAAGTTCCTCAGGAAGATATAAATCAACCTATCAAGATCCAGCTTTACCATCACTTTTGGACATATATCTAAAAGATGCTTTATTCTACCTACCACCAAGATGCTTTCTCAACCATGTTCATTGCTGCTCTATTCATAATAGCCAGAAATTAGAAACAACCAAGATGGCCCTCAACAAATGAATGGATTTTAAAAGTGTAGTACACTTATATAGTGGAGTATTACTCAGCCTTTAAAAAGATGACATCATGAAATTTGCAGGTAAATGTGTGGAACTAGAAAGAAATCATCCTGAGTGAAGTATTCCAAACCCAGAAAGACAAATTTGATATATTTAGCTTATATGTGGTTATTAGCTGATAAACTGGTGATAACCAATCCATTGAAATACAGAGGGTAAGGGACTAGAGGAGCAGGTAGTTCTCATTAGGAATGTGAAATAGAATAGATGGTTATGGGTGGAGGGAGGGGTTGAAGTGGGAGTATCCAGTGTGGAGGAGAGAAAGAAGTAGATAGGGGGGAATATGAGGACAGACAGCAAAAATTAAGGGGAATTTGAGAGGTAGTATGGAAACATAACACAGTAGAAAGTCCCTAAAACATACATATATGAAGGCGATCTAAATGAAATTGCCAAATAATGAGGGAAACAGAATCCCAACTGGCCATCTCTTGTCACCAAACAAAGTACTAGCAACATTCCCCAGACAGGCCTGAAGCCATCACTATGTGGTTTTGATGTCTCTCTTAATTAGGATTACAATTGATGTGATAAAACTCCATGACCAAAAGCAAGTTGGAAAGGAAAGGGTCTGCTTGGCTTACATTCCCACATCAATAGTCCATCACTGAAGAAAGTCAGGACAGAAACTCAAACCAGTCAGAACCTGGAGGCAGGAGCTGATGCAGAGGTCATGGAGGGGTGCTGCCTACTGTTTGCTCCTCATGGCTTGCTCAGACTGCTTTCTTTCAGGATCTAAGACCACCATCCTAGGGGTGTCCTCATCCACAATGTGCTGGGCCTTCTCCCATCAATATCTGATTAAGAAAATGATGTACAGACTTGCCTGCAGCCCAATCTTATATCAGTGAGGGTTCCCACCTCTCAGATGACTTATAGCCTGTTTCATAAAATTGACATAAAATTAGTGAGCACAGTATTCATGTCCCAGTGTTTCCTATGGGGGACATTACCTCCAAGAAGAACAAGGGAGAGACCACACAGAAGAGATGTATCCTAAAGTAACCAAAGCGATGGATATTCTTTTTCCTTGTGAGGATGCAGATCCAACCCTGCCCACTTCCCTTGTGCATGCTAGGAACTTGCTTTATTACTGAACTACACACACACACACACACACACTCAAAAAGAAAAGTAAAAACAAAAAGGAGGTTCTTTGGGGAGTGGCATGCATGCAGAAAAAGGAGGGAGGGTGGGATCGGGAGGGAAGGAGGAGGGAGGGGCTTATGGGGGGATACAAAATGAATAAAGTGTAATTAATAAAAAAATTTTTAAAAAAATTTAAAGGAAAAAAAAAGGGAGGTTCTTCTCAGGGCTCACAGGGAGTAGCACCTGATAACCTGATACATAGAGACTCCCAGCCAGAAATCAGTGAATGAGCAGCAGCCTTTGCAGTGGGGAAAAAATCCTAAGAGCCAGGCTGACTGCAGATGTTTGGGCAGCGTAACTCAGCTAGCCAGGAGCCCAGCTAGTTAAAAGTGAAACATGCCTCTCTGTGCTTTTCTTCTCAGATCTCCTTCTGCTGAGAATCTCACTATTCACAATACTCCCCAAACCTGTCTGCAATAATTACCCAAGAAACAGTAAGGGGCATTTTTAAACCTCGGTGACACATTAATGAACAAGCAAATCCTCTTGGCAGATACGGACAAAGCTTCACCACAGGAAACTTAGCAAGAACTCAGATCAAAATTCAAGGCAGATAACCAGCCTTGGCAGTCCTGTCGTGCATCAAGGCTGCATTTCAGGTCGTCAGAGCCCCTTCAGACACCTTGAAGCCACCAGCAGATCCACCACCTTCATTTTCTCTGACAGGTGTTTGGCAGACATCTCATCTCAGAAGACTCCAACCTGTCTTGGAGTCAAGGGTTAATAGGACCCTTAATTGCAGGATTAGTTACAACAAGGTCCTACCTTTTGTGAAAGGAATGCCTTCCACAAGCTCAGTGCAGTAACTGATCCAGCTGCAGTGTAATCTCAGTACAATGCCTTGAAGTATGAAGTTAGATCACGGAGGAAAATGAAAGTGAGTGTACTTCGGGGCGCATGGGAAGGCAATGGCTGGTAACCCACCTGGTGACTCTCCCCAGGCGCCTACAGGCTGCTCAGGAAGACGACTTGACCAGTGACAGAGCTCAAGGTCTCTGCTATAGGATGAACTGCTGGAGAGTGTCCCTCAAAATTTTGTTTGTTCGCCACGCTCGGTGGCGCATGCCTGTAATCCCAGCACTTGGGGAGACAGAGGCAGGCAGATCTCTGTGATTTCGAGACCAACCTAGGTTTACAAATGGAGTCCAGGACAGCCAAAGCTACACAGAGAAACCCTGTCTTAGAAGAAGAAAAAAATTGTTTGTTTGAGCTGGGACAGGCTACTGCATTCTGATAACCTCCTCTTGAGAGGAGAGTGGGGTAGGGTGGGGAATTTAAAGCCAACCTTAGAGACAGAATGAGTTCTAGACCAGTCCCTAGCAAGTCCCTGCCTCAAATATTCAAGATCTGAGAACACAGTCCATTGGCATGCCCTTTACCCAGATAGAACTTTGTAGAAACAAGTTCCTGAGTTTGGTCCCCAGTATCCTCCTCAAAATAATAACAATAATAACAATAAAAATAATAATAACAAAGTTACTATATTTAGTCAGGATTTTGATTGCGGTGATGAAACACCATGACTAAAGCAGCTTGGGGAGGAGACAGTTTATTTGGCTTATACTTCCACATTGTAGTCCATCACAGAGGGGAATCAGGACAGGAACTTAAGCAGGGTGAGAACTTAAAGGCAGGAGTTGATGCAGAGGTCATGGGGGGGGGGGCGGGGAGTTCTGCTTTGGCTTGCCCATGGCTTCCTCAACATGTTTCCTTATAGAAACCAGGAAAACCAGCCCAAGAATAGCACCACTCTCAATGGGCCGGGCCTTCTCCCTCAATCACTGTTTAAGAAAATGCCTTACACGCTTGCCTACAGCCTGATCTTATGGAGGAATTTTCTCCATTAAGACTCTCTTCTCTCTAGTGATTTTACCTTGTGTCAAGTTGACATAAAACTATCCAGAACAACTGACCCTTTGTCATCTTGACATACAAACACATCACTTTTCAATTAGGACCTTTCCTTTGTCATTTATCCTCAAGATGGAATGTTAATATTATTATCACAATATTAAACATACCTAACTTTAAAATCCCACAGTCTTTATAAAGTCAAACACATTAAAAGTTCTTTTTTAAAAAATCCAGTCTCTTTAAAAAATGAAAATCTCTTTTAAAAGTTCAAAAGCTCTCTGCTGTTGGCTCTTGTAATATCAAAATTAAATTAAATACTGTCTTACTTCAAGAGGAAAGAACCAGGGCACAGTCACAACCTGAACAAAGAAAAACCAACAACAGTGTAAATAGCTCAATGTCCAATATCTGGGATTCATTCAAGATCTTCTGGTTTCTACCAAGGGATTTGGGTCACTTCTTCAGCTCATCCCTCTGCAGAACACAGAGTTTGGCTTCTAGGCTACGGCTGGGTCCACTCTACTGCTGCTGGTGGTCTTGGTGGCCACCCCCAAGGTGCTGGCAACACCAAAATTGTGGGAGTTTCTGCTGCAACAGGGCTGCACTTCAACAATTACATATCCTGAGCTCTTACAATGCTAAGCCTCAGTGGCTCTCTATGACCCATTTGTAATGGCTAGTCTTGACTACATCTGGAATCAACTAGAACCCAAAAATAGTGAGGTACATCCCTGAGGGATTTTTGCTTTATCTGTATCGTTGAGGAGGAAAGACATACTTTAATCCTGATACTTTGAAGTGATAAAACACACCTCTAATCCGGGCCACACCTTCAGCTGGGAGCCTATATGTGGAAGAAGGAAGCCTTGCTCTTTGCCTGCCTGTGCTCACCTTGCTAGCAAGTCCGTCCTTTCACTGGCATTAGATCCTATTTCTTTGGATTCCAGTGCATACTGAAGACAAGCTGAGACATTCAGCCTCATGGACTGAACATGAACTGGATTCTTAGACCTTCATAGGTAGCCATTATTGGGTTAGCTGGACTGCAGCCTGAGAGTCATTCTATTACACCCCCTTTCTACATAGAGAGATTTGTTATATACGTTCTATTACTTTAGAAAACTCTGACTAATACACCCTTCATGTCTTCAGAACTAGTAACCTCTGGGAGACTATGATACTGCCAAGTTTGGCTGCCAGCACTAAGGGACAACGTTGGCTGCCTCCGGAATACAGCTTCTGTGTGCTGATCCTAAGGAAACACTTTCCAGAAGATTTCACCTCAGTGATGCTTGTCTCTCTTAATCACAGCTCATTCTTCAGCCACAGCTGACCAATTGTCCCAGAAAAGCAAAGGTTACTTTAGTGATCCCAGTCTCTTGCTGATCACAGATTATTCTTCAGCCCTTTAAAAAGCCTCCCAAGCTTCTAAAATGCCTGCAACCTTGGGTGTGCCACCATAAAATTGAAGAGACGAAATAATTTCTAGTACGAAGCTCAAAGTATATAGCAGTTTCACTCTCATCTCTATTTAATGTTTGTTTCTCCCTCTTCTCCCCACACCTCACATATTTTACAGAATGGAGGGATAAAGGAAATCGAGCTGAGTTCTGCCTAATTCAGGAAAATAAGAGGCACCAAAAGAAAGTAAGATAAGTTAATTTAAAAGTTACATTGCATTTATCTGATGGATTTGTCCCCT
Source organism: Meriones unguiculatus (assembly GCF_030254825.1). Taxonomy (NCBI): domain Eukaryota; kingdom Metazoa; phylum Chordata; class Mammalia; order Rodentia; family Muridae; genus Meriones; species Meriones unguiculatus. Next base: position 99,047,517 of record NC_083351.1, read on the forward strand.
TTTTGAAAGGATTTATAAGCCTTCTTTAAAAGTCTGTGTTCCCCTGAGGTGTTTTCTATCTGATTTGATTTATTTCAAAAACCACCTCCTACCTTCTGTTGCCTTCAGGCCTGAAATCTCTGAGAGCAAGAGTCTGCAGCTTAGCCATGCCCTCTATCCAGTCTTCCTCCCTCCCTCCTTTCCCTGCTCCAAGTCTCACAGCTTTTTATTTCCTTCCTTCATTTTGTCCTCTCTGTGATAATGGTTGTTTTCCCTCTTTTTTCTAGCATTATTGAAGTATAATCCACAAATACACACACACACACACACACACACGTACACACATACACACATTTTTTAAATGTAACAATGTGTGTGTATATTAAACAAATATAAAGCATATGGTACAGTAATGATAACCTCAGTAACCTTCACATCTTAGATCTCAGGAGAAAAACGCCATACCACCTGACCAACCTCCACCCACCCACTGAGGCCCTGGCAACTTCTCCTCTACTCTCTGGCCCTCTGTCAGTTTGACAGTCATAGAGTCTACACAGCGAGATGGCTCAGTATTTCTTAGCCACTTAGCCTAGTGCCCTGCTCACCCCTGCTGTATCACTTGGTAGAACTTGCTTCTTCGGGCTGAGTGGCATTTCGTTGTATGTATATGCCACATGTTTTGAATGCAGCTCTTCAGTAGGGAGTTATTTCTTATCTTGAAAATGTTTCCCTGTGTCTTGTCCCTCTCCTGCTGCCATGGACATCCACTGTCTCTGCTGAGTGACAGCAACCTCTGTGCTCTGCTCTACCCATTTGCCTCCCTGGAGCCTTCCCTATTCAATCTGAGCTTTGGGGCCTCTTTTCTGCACTTCTCCCATCTTCCCAAGGTCTGCCTTCCCTTGCCTAAAGTCTTCTAGCGGGTCTTGTGGTTGATTCTCTGTACTTTCCAGTTTCCTCCTCCTCCCAGCCACTCCTGAGGGAAGCCACTTCCACCATCTCTCCCCCAGCAGCAATGCAATGAGACTACAGATTCTGTGCCTGAGCGGATTCATTGCTGAGAAGCAATGGGAAGAACGTCCTTTCCTACGTCACCCAAGAGTTTTGCACACATATCTCAGTGCTCAATGGGAACGGCTGGACTTCTTACCTCTTACAGGTCGTTCTTGGCCTCGGGGAAGCACACAGAGTGATTCCGATATCAGATGATCCACATGCCCACTTGGAGAGGTTGTGTGACCTGCATGGACTCAAAAGTTTTAAAAAATCCAATTCTGTCTCAGCTGTCCCTAATGAATTGTGTAGCCTGCAGCGCTGTTATCTCCTTTCTGGCCAGTGCTTTGGCCATAGGACCACTCCGGTACATTCTTAACAGGAATTCTTGTGAGGATCACCTAAAAGGCTTAACACCACAACCAACCTCAGTATATCTGAACAGTGTGATTAATCCTCTGCCCTGTCCTCCAAGGATATTCCTCTGATCCTTATATTTTCTAGTACAAGTGACAGGAGCCATCTCTATCTTATTTATAGCTCTAAATAAATTGGTATGAGCACCAACCAAATATATTTATTTTATTCTCCAAGAAATATACCCCCAGAAAATGTCAAGGAAATGATCTTTGAAAAATGCATACCTGAACATGGCATAAAATATTGAAAAGGATGACTGTAGTTACCTTCCATTTTCTGTTAGATTATTCTGCAGCCTGTAGTTAAAGCCAAACCTGTGCTTTTAAAGGCAGAAAAATGACCACAAGTTAAGAAAAGCCCTCTGAGCCCCCAGGATCTCCTCAATTTTGCTTTTACTTTCAGCATTCTTCCTTGAATTGGCTGCCTCAAATAAGTTATATATTCAAAATTGATGAATGGCACTTTGCAAAGTAAGGCTCAGATAAAGATGGTGAGAACTCAGCCAGCCACAAACAGCTTGAAAATCCAGACTCTTGCTCTGCAGCTCTTTCTGCTCATTGGCAGTTGGAGCACCCAAGAGACAGGCAGCTGGGACATCAGCAAGCTTACAAATAAGACTGAGGAGCACTTTGGGGCTTGTGGCAAATTAATACTTCTTAAATAAATGGCTCATGTGTGTTCAAAACTGTCCTGAATGTTACTGTCACATATGCCCAGGAGCAGAGAGTCAAGGGACTAGGCCAGGCTTTACCTGCCTCAAATGTCTTCAGCTGCTTTTCAGATCTTCCAAATACAGAGAGGGGGGGGAAAGAAAGGAAGGAATGGAGGGAGGAAGGGATGGAGAGAAGGAGAGAGGGAGGGAGAGAGGGAGGGAGGGAGGGAGGGAGGGAGGGGGAGGAAGGAAGGAAGGAAGGAAGGGAGGGAGGGAGGAAGGAAGGAAGGAAGGAAGGAAGGAAGGAAGGAAGGAAGGAAGGAAGGAAGGAAGGAAGGAAGAAAATGTGTGTGGACAAATTGTTATAGGTCATCTTACAACAAGAACATTTTCACCTTGCCCATCACCACATTAAGGGGACAATCCAGGGCAAGTTCTTTCATTTGGTAGTTATCACTCAGCTGAAAGGCAGTGATAGCCACTACAATGACATCAACAACATAATTGTCTGCTTGCACTAGAAGAAGGGTGGAACAAGAAAGATTTGAAATAAGAAGCTGTAGCTCCCTCATTATCCCTAAGTATTGAATGGCCAACTCCAAATAATTATCTTTGTTCCCTAAATCAATTGCCCTCCCCATCAGGAGCAAATTGGTGTCTCTGGGTTCATATTTTTAGGTCCCAAGTTTAGGAGAAATACAGCATAGGAAGATGAGGATCCCTGAGCTTTGGAGATGTTTGCTGACATCAGGTCTCCCAGGGGATCACTAGTACAAAGAGCCTGCCTTAGACTGCATGTGACCTGTCATCATCGCAATGAGAAGCGTGCTTAAACATAGTGGTTCAGGAAATTTCATGCAAATCTAGAAGATGGTCACTCAAGAGTGGTGACAGGAGAAACCCTAGTCTCTGTCTACGAGGACCTTATGACTAAGGGTTCATGGGACATGGGAACTGTTCTCCTGCACAGCCTCAGTTCAGGTCCCAGTAGCATGGTGAGCAGGAGTAGGCAGAGCAGACCCTCTGCTCATTGCAAGAAAGGATCTACAGCCTGACCACCAAAGACCCAGACACCAGACCTGAATTACATGTGAGTTCTGCTCTAACACTTCCTACCACGGGCTGAACTCTGCCTTGCAAGATCCAGTCTTATACCTGTCTACACCCCCTCATCCTTGATGGTCCCTATAAATGCTGACCTCTATGGGGGGGGGGGGTTGGTTTTGGCTTAACAGAAGAAAAATAATTTGCCAGAATCTTCTTCAGGTAGTTTTCACAACCTGCCATGAGATATATGTATGTATACATACATGAGTATGTATATTGTGGGTGTAAGTATGTGCCAGTGTGTGTGTTCGTGTGTGTGTGTGTGTGTGTGTGTGTATGAGTAAGTGGGAGTGTGGGTATGTGAGTGTGTGAGAGTGAGTATGTGTGTGTATGTGTGCGTGTGTGAGCATGGTGTGCATGTTAGTATGAGTGTGTGTGCATGCGGGTGCAGATGTGCATGTGTGTGGGCATGTGTGTGTTGAGATGCTGAAGACTGAAGCTCGAGATTCGTGCTGCCAGGCAAGCACTTCTCACTCAGCTAGATCCCCATGCCTCTTTCCCCTTTTGTATTTTGATACAGGGCCTCACTAAGTAACCCAGAAGAGTCTTGAACTCACTCCCAAGCACAAACTGGCTTAGAATGCTAACCCTCCTGCCTCAGCATCTTAAGGTTACAGGTCTGAGACACTGGTTCTGGGTTCAGAATGTGTGTGTGTGTGTGTGTGTGTGTGTGTGTGTGTGTGTGTGTGTGTGCATGATAGACTAGTGTATGATGTTAAATCTACTCCCCCCTCAAAAAAATAATGTTCCTTCCCTCATTCTAGGAAGTTGAATTTTTCCTAAACTACTTCAAAAACCTATTGCTTCCATATGGCCTACATTAGTTTAGACGCTGCAGAGAGTCTTGAGTCTCAGCATGAGAACATTTATCCCTACAGGTCACTTTTTTAAAAGGTTAAAGCAATTGGAAGAAGTCTTTCCCTTGATATCAAAGCCATACACCTAGACAATTTTCTAAGCCTAAAGAAACTCACTGTAAAAAAAAAAAAAAAAAAAAATAGGCATTTCTTTAAAAGAAAAACACCCGCTGCTTTTTCTTTGCCCAGAAAATTATCAGTTCACAAGGTGAATCTCCCCATGAATAAACTCAAATGCGGACGGGGAAATAAATCATTTGACTGTCGACATTTTTTCTTTGTGACAGTCATCTTGGAGGGAAAGGCCATTATTTTTTGTGCTAATGGAAGTGTCTTGCTAGGTAAGACTTATACATTATCTAAAATGTTTAGAAAGCTTCATATTTTCAGAGAATTTTTCTCCCTTTTACTAATAATTTTCTGCAGGAGTCTTACAAATTATGCTACAGGTATAAATAACTGCATTTCAAAGGGACAGGAAAAAAAACTAACTTACACTTAAATGACCTTGTCATTATGATTGTGAACTCTGCCTGTTCCATATCCTGTCCCCTGTTGGCCCCTAATTTCCAGGGATGAAATAATAACTAATAAAAAGAAAGTGCCCTGAAATCCATCTCCCACCCCACCCCAGGCTGTATGTCCAAGTAGAATTTTATTTGGAAAATATGTCCATCAGAACAATAGTCAGCTCTAGTACCTGCCAGAATGTTCTGCCAATCTGTAGCAAGTCTGAGAAGCTGAGCCCATGTGCTCTCTGCATAGTGTTCAGTAGCCTCGGCAAACCACTGACTGGATTGCTCTTGAGCCCAATTCTCTGGGCATTTTTTGCCCCCTTCTTCTGAACCCCATCAGCCTGGTTTCCACCCACAGCATTCCTTTTGGACTGTTCCTTCAACACCTCCTGGGACCTACCTCCACATCCACTCAAACCACAAAGGTTGTTTTTTTGCTTGTTTACTTGATTGTTTTTTTTGTTTGTTTGTTTTCTTGAAACAGATCTGACTCTGGAGTTTCTGGCTGTTCTGGAACTTGTTGTATAGCTGGTGATGAACTCACAGCCTCTTGAGTACTGGGATGACAGGCATGAGCCATCACTCTGAGCAAGGGAATAACTTGAGTTATTTTCTTGAGCAGCCAGCTACAGCAGGGAGTGCACTACAGTACATTAAATAATAATAATAACAATTTTATTTATGTGTGAGAAAGAGAAAGGCAAACACAGAGAGACAGAGAGAGACAGAGACAGAGAATGCACATATGCACATGAATGGCTGCAGAGGCCAAAAGAGGCCATCGGATCCCCTAGAACAGGAGTTACAGGTGGTTGTGAGCAGCCTGACCTAAGTGCAAGGATCCAAACTCTAGCCCTCTGCCAGGGCAGCCAGGGCAGCCAGGGATCTTCATCCCGAACCATCTCTCCAGCCCCTCCACCACTTTCTTCCACCAGGCTCCTGTTGTTTCCACCACTGCTGCCTCTTCTTTGGAAGCCCCCTCCCAACCTTGACTGCTGCCATTCCTCAAAGCACTTTTGTTCTAGCTTTACTCTATAGCTGTGCCAGTTGACCCTATCCAGTGGAATGTCTCTCAGGAAGCTCAAACTCTGCATATCCAAAGCTGAGCTCAGTGTATTCTGCACTCCATATTATTCACATAAAAGAGCACTGCATTACACCCAGGACATAGAACACCCAAGTCTCTGGTTTTCAAAAGCGTAACTGTGACTGTTCTTTGATGCTCCCTTTCATTTTTTTTAAGTCCCCCTAAGCATCTCTCAACTCTGTCTACCCTTGTCAGTCTCATGATCTCCATCCTGTGGTCCAGCATGGTCTCTTGTCCATCCTACCCCATCAACACTGATGGCATGCATGCCCTGTCTGGTTCTCCTTTTGCTTCATCTCCACACTGAAGCTCAAGCACACTTCCCTCAACATAAATCAGATTCAGCCATCTCAGTCCTCTAAGATGTCAAAAGTCTTGGATAGTCCCCTATTGTTCTGGGGATGAGCTCAACCCCAGGCATTCCCAGGTGCAGCTGTCTTGCTGCCCTTTCCATCTTTGACATGCAGACCCACCTAAATCCTCCCTTGTCACTCACCTACAGGCTTGTGTACAAGCTCCTGCCTCAAACAACATCCTGGCACACAGTGGTTCAGATGTACTCACATGAACCAAAGGCTTCTCAAATTGCAATTTAGATACACTTACACTGAGGAGAATTCTCCTGAACTTTTGGCTGGGGTAGGCCTCTCTGTAGTATACCAACATCTTAATCGTCATAACTATGCTTCAACCTTTTCCTAAAATTTTTGTTTTCCTTCTAACCCATCAATGCCATAGTCACAAGACTAGTTTCATTTATTCTATACTGTATCTAAGACTAAAAGAGAACCCAGTAAGGAGTGGACAATAAGTATTAAGAAAACACAAGGATGAACGAAAAGGAACAGTATCTCACCTCTTTGATAAAGCCTGTCTCATTCTTCTTTGTGCATGAGGATTTCTGAAGCTTCGTGCAATTGCCATGTGAAGGGAAATCATTCATTTGTAGTAGAGCTTATCTATGTGTTGTAGAATGTCTAGTATCATCGTTAAGTACCATTAGCACAGGCTTCTCACAAACTGAGACAATCACATCTGTCTCCAGCCAAAGGATAGAACCAACGGGCTAAACTGCCCTATCTCCACCCTCACAGCATCTGCATTGCAACTCTTTGTCATTAACATCTATTATTGCTTGGGATTTCTTTCCTGGCTCAGGTGCATTGATCTTGTCAAAGCAAAGTACTCAAACCTCATTGGAATTAGGCCCCATATGCTAGTGTCCCACTTAATGCTGTATCCAGACCCAAGAATGACAATGGTGGATATGTGTGTTTGGCAGTGGAAGGAAGGGAAGCCACGCCTTCCACACTGAAGATGGATTCTGACTCTGTAGCTCAAGTTTATCTAACCTGCCTAGAATTGCTTCACATTTCAACATCATCAGAAAGCCAGAAAACCCTGCTGACCTCGGGATTGGGTGCCGTCCCAAAAAGATAGTGGAAAACAGTGCAGAGCTATTGTCTCCCCATCTGGAATTCATTATCCTCCCATTTCTGAAAATTCGACACAATCAGCTGGAAGCATATGCAGCTTGCTTTGCATGCTACAGCCACTCCCTGACAATGCCTCCTTCTAGGACATACAGTTCAGTTCCACACACCTTCTGGCACACTGCCAACAGTGTCCAAGGGAGTGGTGCCAACTTGACTTTGGGCCCTCTGTAACAACATCTGACTCTTCTTAGCTATCTTAGCATACTTAATCCTATTTTTAAAAAATAACGATGATGAATATCAGAAAACATTCAATTAATAAAGTTAATCTTTTAAATTACTTTTATTGTTTGAAAATTTCATATATGCTTATCTTGTGTTTTGATCAACTCCCCTCCTAACCCCTCTTTTCTAATTTTTCACTTTTTCCTCCCGACTTCATGTGCTTTGTTAAAATTGTTTACATTAAATGTTTAGCAAGTGTTCACATACTAACAATGAATGTGGCTTTGAAAGGGTGTTGCTTAAAAAGAACACCAGTGTTTCATTTTTTGATTAGAAAAATATTTCAGTTAAATGATAAACATGTAAAAGCCAGTAGTGAAGCCCTGAAGCTTTCTTTTATCTCTGTGTGTATTCAAACACACAAAAAAATTGGTAGGTGACAATGAAGCATTTGCTATTTCAGCCATGTGCACAGAACAGTCCAAAAGTCATAATGCAGTGTTCTAGCCTGGCTACACTAACAGTTGCTCTATGATGCTGGAGACATTCCCAGCACAGATGGCATGTAAAATTCATTTTCAATTTAAGACAAGTATATCAAGACATCATTCTACTGTTAGTCAAGGAGCAGCTCTCAGTTTGTTCATCATGAATGAGAAAAGGGTTTCTATCTGAGGGCCAAAGTCCCTTCTAGAGCTAAAAATCTCACAGGTCATGAGGTTGGTGTTGACTACCAGCCTGACAGGTCATGGTTGGTGCTGGTGGCTGATGTTGACTACCAACCTGACAGAATTCATCAAGACACACTTGTGAAAGGTTATCTAGATTTTGTTAGTTCCGTTGGAAAGACTCACACTACAAGTAGATGGCAGCATTCTTTGAATCCTACACACAAAAGAGAAAGTGACCGGGGCACCAACAGCCATCCTTCCTTGCTGCTGCTGTCTAGCCTTCCCTGTTATGCTGGACTGCACCCTTGAACTCTCAACCATAATAAACCCTTTGTCCCTTAAGTTGCTTTTCTTGGGTGATTTTTAATCACAGAAGCAGAAAAAACAACTAACACCGAGATTTGAGAACAACTTACCATACTGTTATTTTTTTAAACAAAATAGTTTTCTATAGATTGTTATTTGATGAGTAACAAGCATGACTTTGGTTCTTAAAAGTATCATCTACACTGCCCTGGTATTAAATGACACAAAAGAGAAACACATGACTTTGTGTTTGTGTTTCCTGGGCTCAGAAGTCAGCAACAACAGAGTTAGGTAGAAATCTTCACAGGAGAGGAAGCTCCAGGACATCAGACTTCAGAGAAAACCTGCACAATTAGAGATTATGGAGTGAAAAGATGTGCTTGAGATGGAAATAAATAGAAACAATGAAACAGAGAGAAAACACCCCAAGAAAAAGCCAGCACAGCCTCACACTCTGTCTGACTGGGTTGCCCCAACTCCAGCGATTCACTTTGGGGTTTCCTTCTCTTCGTGACTCTCTTCAAGGAAAATGGCAAAGAACTGAAGAGCAACTTTAGCTCAATGTGGAAACAAAAAGTCTATCACAGAGCCAACAAATTAATCCACTGCGCATTTCCACAGATACCATGGAGGCACATCGTCAAGGTTTGTTATGGAAAACGGAAAAACTTCTACCTAAGTTTGCATGGACTATGAAGTCCATTTTTTTGTATGAAATTATTTTTATAGGATGAAAAGGTAACAAAATAAGAATTCTGTGACTTCACTCATATGATGAACTGTCTTCTAGCCTTCTGCTAGTGTCGGGTGCTGGGTGAGCCAGGAAGATTCTAAGAGAGGCAAGCAGGCATTGCATCAGGATCCTTGGTTCAAGTACAAAGCAAGCTGCAGTTTGAGCCCCATCTCTGCCACTTTCTAACTCCATGACCTTGGGCAAGTCTTTCGTTTTTAACATACCCTTCAGGAGGCTGTCAGAACAGTCAAGTGAGATAATGTGCTGCTCTTAGCACTTATTACTCAGTCCTCTGGAGAAACAGAGCTAGCAGGCTATGCATCTAGAAAAAATTGCTCTAAAGCTTCAAACTTCAAGTCAGGATAGGCTCCTGGGAGGATATGAGGGGGATTCAAGCAGAGACTCCTAGTAGCAGAAACCATAGAGACTGAAGAGGACATCCTCTAACTAGATCTTCTAGTTACATCTTCTAGTAAAGGGCAGGGAACACTAACCCACCCACAAAAACTTTGACCCAAAAGTTACCCTATGATATGTGCAGGGATAAAGATAGAGCACATAGGGCAGAGACTGAGGAAATGCCCAACCAATGCCTGGCACAACCAAAGACCCACCCTATCGGAGAGTACCAACCCATGACACTATGAACGATACTCTGCTAAGCTTGCAGACAGGAGCCTGTCAGAGAAGTCCTCTGAGAGGCTCTACCCAGAAGCACCTCAAAACAGATGCTGAGACTCACAGCCAAACATTGTTCAATGAATAGGGAGTCTTGGGGAATAGCGGAAGGAAAGAGAAAAGTGGCAGGAGCTCCACAAGAAAAACAATAGAACCATCTAACCAGGGCCCAGAGGGGCTTGCTGAGACTGAAGCATCAACCAAGAACCATGCATGAACTGTACTTAGGCCCCATACAAAGATATAGCAGATGGGCATCATAGGCTTCAAGTGGACCCTCTAGTAAAGGAAGTGGAGGCTGTATCGGACACAGACTCACTTGCTAGTTTTAGATCACTTCTCCCTGGCAGGACTGCCTTGTCAGGCCACAGGGAAAGAGGACACATTCAGTCCCGATGCAACTTGATGAGCTGAGGTTTATAGGAAAAGGAGCTCCCCTTTTCCTTAAAAAAGAGGGAGGGGAGGAAGAAATGATGGTACTGGAAGGGGAGGAGGGTAGGGGCTATGAGAATGTAAAGTGAGTAAAATAAATAAATGAGAGAAATAAAAGCTTCAAACTTCATAGCTATGGGACATGGCTAGTCCAAGCATTGCAGAGTTGGCTGACAGGCTAGAGACAAGGAATACTGGATACTATAACCTGAGAGGAGAAGGTAGAGTAGAGGTTGACCTGTTCCTGGGGGATGTCAATTATTTTTTCTCTTGGGGGTCTTTACTGAATTGCTCAAGGTCAACTACATTGAAGTGTCATTGTCTTTACTCTACTTATTTAAAGATTAATCTTATATAAAAGCTACCTTCCATGGTACATGTATACCATGGATTTGACCAAGCCAAGCTGACAGATGACAACAGCCATCACCGATCATTAAGAGTATTCAGTGAAGAAGCCAGGCAAGGTGGCACACACCTTTAATTCCAGCACTCAGAAGGCAGAATAGGCAGATCTCTGAGTTCAAGTCTACAAATTCAATTCACTGTCAAATACAATTCACTGTCTACAAAGTGAATTCCAGGACATCCAGGGCTAAACAGAGAAACCTTGTCTCAGATTTAAAAAAAAAAAAAAGAAAAAGAGTGTGGGTTTAGACTATAGTTGCTGAATTAAAGGAGCTTACTAGTCATAAAGACACATAAAACAATGCAGCATGTGCAGGTCTGTGAAATAGATGTCCATGCTGCTGAAGGTATGTATAAGAGGATGTATGTGGAAATAAAAGTGAAAATAAGACATCTGAGAAGCAGTGGACAGTGCTGCAAGCATATAGTATTCACTACTGAGAAGGCTAAGTAAGGAGAGCAACTTTAAGGTCAGCCTGGTAAATTAATGAAAGCCTGTCAACATTCTTTTTTTTTCTTTTTTTTTCATATTTTTTTTATTTTTTTCCATCAATTACACTTTATTCATTCCCCCCATAAGCCCCTCCCTCCTCCCCTCCCAATCCCACCCTCCCTCCTCCCTCTGCTTGCATGCCACTCCCCAAGTCCAGTAATAGGGGAGGTTCTCCTCTCCTTTCCGATCTTAGTCTGTCAGTTCACATCAAAAGTGGCTGCATTGTCCTCTCCTATGGCCTGGTAAGGCTGCTCCCCCCCAGAGGGAGGTGATCAAAGAGCAGGCCAATCAGATTATGTCAGAGGCAGTCCCTCTTCACATTACTATGTAACCCAATTGGACTCTGAACTGCCCTGGGCTACATCTGTGCAGGGGTTCTGGGTTATCTCCATGAATAGTCCTTGGTTGGAGTATGAGTCTCTGGGAAGTTCCCTGTGTTCAAATTTTCTTGTTCTGTTGCTCTCCTTGTGGAGACCCTGTCCTCTCCAGCTCTTACTATTTCCCAGTTCTTACCTAAAATTCCATTCACTCTGCCCAACAGTTGCCCATCAGGCTCAGCATCTGCTTTGATAGTCTGAAGGGCAGAGGCTTTCAGAGGCCCTCTGTGGTAGGTTCCTAGGTTGTTTCCTGTTTTCTTCTTCTTCTGATGTCCATCCTCTTTGCCTTTCCGGATGGGGATTGGACATTTTAGTTAGGGTCCTCTCTCTTGCTTAGTTTCTTTAGATGCACAGGTTTTAGTGGGTTTGTCCTATGTTGTATGTCTATATGAGTGAGTATATACCATGTGTGTCTTTTTGCTTCTGGGACAACTCACTCAGGATGATCCTTTCCAGATCCCACCATTTACCTGCAAATTTCATGATTTCCTTATTTTTCATTGCTGAGTAATATTCCATTGTGTAGATGTACCACAATTTCTGCATCCATTCTTCAGTTGAGGGGCATCTGGGTTGTTTCCAGCTTCTGGCTATTACAAATAAAGCTGCTACAAACATGGTTGAGCAAATGTCCTTTTTGTGTACTTGAGCCTCTTTTGGATATATGCCCAGTAGTGGTATGGCTGGATCTTGAGGAAGCGCTATTCCTAGTTGTCTGAGAAAGCGCCAGATTGATTTCCAGAGTGGTTGTACAAGTTTACATTCCCGCCAGCAGTGGAGAAGGGTTCCCCTTTCTCCACAACCTCTCCAGCATGTGTTGTCACTTGAGTTTTTGATCTTGGCCATTCTCATGGGTGTAAGGTGAAATCTCAGGGTTGTTTTGATTTGCATTTCCCTAATGGCTAGTGAGGTTGAGCATTTCTTTAAGTGCTTCTCTGCCATTCGGTATTCCTCTACAGAGAATTCCCTGTTTAGCTCTGTTCCCCATTTTTTAAGTGGATTACTTGGTTTGCTGCTTTTCAGCTTCTTTAGTTCTTTATATATACTGGATATGAGTCCTCTGTCAGATAAAGGGTTGGTGAAGATTCTTTCCCAATCTGTAGGCGGTCGCTTTGTTTTGATGACGGTGTCCTTTGCTTTACAGAAGCTTTTCAGTTTCATGAGGTCCCATTTATTGACTGTTGCTCTTAGAGCCTGTGCTGTTGGTGTTCTGTTCAGGAAGTTTTCCCCTGTACCAATGAGTTCTAGGGTATTTCCCACTTTTTTTTCAAGCCGATTTAATGTGTCTGGTTTTATGTTGAGGTCTTTGATCCACTTGGACTTCAGTTTTGTGCAGGGTGACAAGTATGGATCTATTTTCATTTTTCTACATGTAGACATCCAGTTAGACCAGCACCATTTGTTGAAGATGCTATCTTTTTTCCACTGTATGGTTTTTGCATCTTTGTCAAAGATCAGGTGTCCGTAAGTGTGTGGGTTTATTTCTGGGTCCTCTGTTCGGTTCCATTGATCCACCATTCTGTTTCTATGCCAGTACCATGCAGTTTTTAAAACTGTTGCTCTATAGTACAACTTAAGATCAGGGATGGAGATACCTCCGGAAGATCTTTTATTGTAGAGGATTGTTTTAGCAATTCTGGGTTTCTTGTTATTCCATATGAAGTTGAGAAATTTTCTTTCAAGTTCTGTAAAGAATTGTGTTAGTAATTTGATGGGCATTGCATTGAATCTGTAGATTGCTTTTGGTAAGATGGCCATTTTTACTATGTTAATCTTGCCAAGCCATGAGCATGGGAGATCTTTCCATCTTCTCATATCTTCTTCTAATTCTTTCTTCAGAGATTTGAAATTTTTTTCATACAAGTCTTTGACTTCCTTGGTTAGGGTTACTCCGAGGTACCTTATGTCATTTGTGGCTATTGTGAAGGGTGTTGTTTCCCTAATTTCTTTCTCAGCCCTTTTGTCTTTTGTATACAGGAGGGCTACTGATTTTTTTGAGTTAATTTTGTATCCGGCCACTTTGCTGAAGGTGTTTATCAGCTGTAGGAGTTCCCTGGTAGAGTTTTTGGGGTCACTCACGTATACTATCATATCATCTGCAAATAGTGAGAATTTGACTTCTTCCTTTCCAATTTGTATCCCCTTGATCTCCTTCAACTGTCTTATTGCTCTACAAGGACTTCCAGCAATGTGTTGAAGAGATATGGAGAGAGTGGGCAGCCTTGTCTTGTCCCTGATTTCAGTGGGATTGCTTTAATTTTCTCTCCATTCAGTTTGATGTTGGCTATAGGCTTGCTGTATATCGCCTTTACTATGTTTAGATATGTGCCTTGTATCCCTGATCTCTCCAATACTTTGAACATGAATGGATGTTGGATTTTGTCAAAGGCTTTTTCAGCATCTAGGGAGATTATCATGTGTTTTTTTTCTTTCAGTTTGTTAATATGGTGGATCACATTGATGGATTTCCGTATATTGAACCACCCCTGCCTACCTGGGATGAAGCCTACTTGGTCATAGTGGATAATATCTTTGATGTGTTCTTGGATTCGGTTTGCAAGTATTTTATTAAGTATTTTTGCATCAATGTTCATAAGGGAGATTGGCCGGAAATTCTCTTTCTTTGTTGAGTCTTTGTGAGGTTTAGGTACCAAGGTGGCCTGTCAACATTCTTTAAGTAAACAGAAGGCTGGGAATGTGGCTTAGTGCTGGAAGGCTTGCCCATCATGTATATGACCCTAGGTTCTTTCACCAGAACCATAAAATGGGTGGAGAATGCCTGAGAAGCAGAGAGGGACACTGAATGGCATAAAGGACACACGCAAAGGGCAGATCTACTCAGTTTCCGCTCACCAGAACTGGTTACATTAGGATCTAACGAGAATACTACCCTTGGACATCCTCTTGCTGGCTGGGATGCAGGTGTGTATCCAAGGCAGCCAAAGGCAGCAGAGTCACTACCAGGAGTATAACATTACCATGTTTAAAACAGCCGGCTAAGCATTAAACCCTGGGGACAGATAGATTAATCTGCCAGTATATGGAAAAACCCTCTGCCAGTATATGGAAGGGTCACAAGCAAAGGAGAATAAGGAGTGGAAATGAAAGAAGGAAAAAAGCTCAGAACTCAAGCTGCACTTGGCAGGATATGTAACAGAGCCCCACAAGCTCCACTTCAAATAGTCTGTTTTTGGCAAGCATTACTAGAGTAGTGGTGGCCACAGAAAGGACATGCAGGACAGACATGGAACATCACAGAGCCCTAGGACCAAGTGGTTGGCCATGGCAAGAACTTAAGAACTTTGACCAATACAGCAATTCACAATTCCCATGCAACACAGAAGCACCAACACTGTTACTGCCCTTTACAAAACAACCATCACCTTCTAGGAACCTCAGCCCAGCTCCTTGGGGGTCAAAGGTATCCCTATTTCTAGCGAATCCCTCCAGCCTGTTCCATGCCTCATGAGGTTAATCTTCACTTTTAAGTAGAATTTTCCCAGTGCTTTTCTTACATCCCTTGGATACAAATGAAGTGCCTGGCCCTGGTTACATCCTGTGGGCTCAGTGTGTTCCAGTGCCAAAGACTTGCTCCAAATCCCATAAGACATACTTCTGTCATGAAGATCCTAATAGATTTATGTGAGTGAAAAACAGTTGACATCACACTGAAACTTGAGCCTATCCATATCTCCATCATGAGAGACAGCAAGAGAAACAAACAAGATTCATCTTGAATGGCACATGACAAAAATGATGCATTGCCTCAGCTTTCTCCCCCAGCCCTGTCACTGTCAGGTGTAATGGGAAGAGAATGACAAGCAACCATAGCCCTTTGAGTTTGTTTCTAAAAAGCAGAGATGAAAGGCCCAATGGACATTGATGTTTTTAGAAGACCGAAGATATTAAAGTGAAGTAAGCCAAAAAGTCTCCTAAAATTTGGGCTGGGAGGGGGGATAGGAGTGAGTCATTTAACATTATTTCGATCTCTCCTCTCTAAACTTCCAATTATACAACCCACAACACAAGGTGGGAAGGAAATTGTAATCAATTTCTTGAGTAAATTCATGTAAAATAAATTTAGACCCAAAGGATTTGAATAACAAGGCCATTTCATTCAACCAGGAAATCAGATTTTGACAGCTGAGGCTTCTTGAAAAATGGAATCTATTTTCTAAAGGATTTATTAAAGTACTCACTGCCATCAAGCACCAGCACAAAGCTGAATGCAAACTGCTATTCTCTCATGGGTTGTATGCATAATTTAAGAACATATGAAACAAATGGGCTACATGGGTTTTTTTCCCCAGTGTCCACCAAGGAAGTCACTCCTCTAAGCCACCCAAAGTGGGATGTTGTGGCTATAAACAAGTGACTCGGTGCTTTCCTCTTACTGTACCCTTCACTTTGCCAGGCAGGTTGGTACTACTCTTGGACTCTGACCCCAGCCTGGGTATGCTAATTTAGCCGATTGAATACAAGAGAAATAGCACACTAGTATGAAGCCTAGGCCAAAGACTCTTGTACACTTCCAACTGTTTTCTTGTGCTTTTGCTGTGTCAACAGAAAGGATATCTCAGGGATAGCCCACTGACCCTGTGAAGTATGAGGTATGTGAAGCAAAGACACATTTCTGAGCGGAGTCTCTCCAGCTATGAGGGTTAACTTTTACTGTCAACTTGATTATATTCGTTTTTAAATGTCTGTGGTTAAGATGCACGCACTTGTGCAATGGTGGCACAACTGTCATGGGGACAACCCATAAGATCAATATATCCATGAAACCATCAAAAAATACAATGTTAGAAAATAGTACACATTCACTCAGACATTAGGACTCTGTGTTTCTCTGGTAAAGGCACAGGGTAAACCAACTGTTCTGTAAAGTAATGTAGGAAAAATAAGTGATATTGAAAGACAAGGTGAAATGATGGTTGTATCCTAGGTTTGGAAGATCTTGACCACTGGTATGATGGTTATGTCATCTTTCTATCTCTACCCCATCCTCATCAGTCAACAGTTGTTGCTAAACAGAGGCTCCTTCCACTATACCATAAGACCCAAAAGGTCTCATGCCTGGCTGGCTCCACCATGTACCCCCTGCTCCTGAAGAGTGCTTGTAGAGATAGACAGCACAGGTTTGGTGAGTATGTGTGTTAAAAACACATCCTCCCAAAAAAAACATGAAGTTAAAAAGAGAATATACTGAGGGGTGTGAAGTGAGTTGCTGGAAATAAATGGGGGAAGATGTGTTCATATTTCAATGTGTAAATATATAAAATTCTCAAGAATAAATAAAAATTATACTTTAAAGAAATGGAAGCTTACCATAAATGTCCTCTGAAAGACTCCACCCAGCAGGGGATGGAAGCAGATGCTGACACTCACAGCCAAACTTTGGGCAGAGTGCAGGAAAAGAAGGAGAAGATAGAAAGACAAAGAGTGGGGGGATAGAAGGACCCAGATGGAACAGGAGCTCCACAAGGAGACCAACAGATCTAACAAATATGGACCCAGGGAAGGTGGTAGAGACTGATGCACCAACCAAGGACCATTAATGGAGAGGACCCAGGCCCCTGATCAGATGTAGTTGATAAGCAGCTCAGTCTCCATGTAGGTTCCCTAGTAAGGGGGCTAGGAACTGTCTCTGACATGGACTCTATTGGGTGCTCTTCAATCACTTCCCCCTGACAGGGTGGCATTGCCAGGCCACAGAGGAAGAAGATGCAGGTATTCCTGATGACACCTGATAAGCTGGGGTCAGATGGTAGGGGATGTATGCTTCCCCCTTCTGAGGACTAGGGGAGGGGGATAAGGGGGAAAAGGGAGGGAGGGCAGGATTGCAAGGAGACAGGGAAGGGGGCTACAATCAGGATGTAAAATGAATAAATTTTTAAAAATTTAAATTAAAAAAAAGAAAAAATATTAATTAAAATAATTAATACAGACTGCCAATTAAAATTTTTAAAAAGAAGACACCTTCTCTAGAGCAACCAACTATAAATTTTCCCATGTAAAATAATATTTTCTGGGTATATTTTCTTTTTAAATATTATTAATTTTTGTTTTTTATATTAGTCACAGGTTATTTACTTTGTATCCCAGCCATAGCCCTCTCCCTCATTCCCACCCAATCCCACCCTCCCTCCATCATCTCCTCCCTACCCCTTTCCAAGTCCACTGCTAGGGGAGATCCTTTTCCCCTTCCATCTGACCCTAGCTTATCAGGTATCTTCAGGACTGGGTGCCATGTGCCATGTCCTCCTCTGTGGCCTAGCAAGATGGTTCTTCCCTCGGGTGGGGGGGAGGGGTAAAGAAGCCAGTCCTTGAGTTCATGTCAGAAATAGTTCCTGTTCTCCTTACTAGGAAACCCACTTGGTTACTGATCTACCATCTGCTACATCGGAGCAGGAGTTCTCAGTTATATCCATACATGGCCCTTGTCTTATTGCTCTAGGAAGGACTCCCAGTACTACGTTGAATAGATATGGAGAGAGTGGGAAACCTTGCCTTGTCCTAAATTTCAGTTGGATTGATTTCAGTTTCTCTCCATTGAGTTTGATGTTGGCTATAGGCTTGCTATATATTGCCTTTACTATGTTTAGGTATGTGCCTTATATTCCTGATCTCTCGAAGATATTAAACATGAATGGATGTTGGACTTTGTCAAATACTTTTTTGGTATTTAAGGAGATGATCATGTGGTTTTTCTCCTTCAGTTTATTTATATGGTGGATTACATTGATGGATTTCCATATATTGAACCATCCTTGCATGCCTGGGATGAAGCCTACTTGTCATAGTGAATGATATTTTTTATATGTTCTTGGATTCAGTTTGTAAGTATTTTATTGAATATTTTTGCCTAATGTTCATAAGCGAGATAGGTCTGAATTTCTCTTTTTTTTTGTTGTTGTTGTTGTTGGGTCTTTGTGTGGTTTAGGTATCAGGGTGACTGTGGCTTAATAGAATGAGTTTGGTAAAGTTTCTTCTGTTTCTATTTTGTGGAATAGTTTGGAGTGAATTGGAGTTAGCACTTCTTTGAAGGTCTGGTAGAATTCTGCACTGAATCCATCTGACCCAGGGCTTTTTTTGGAAGGAAGACTGTTAATGACTGTTTCGATTTCCTTGGTGGAAATAGGGCTATTCAGTCTTTCTACCTGATTTGACTTAATTTTGGTAGATGGAATCTATCAAAAATTTGTCCATTTCTTTTAGATTTTCAAATTTTGTAGCATATAGGCTTTTGTAGTATGACCTACTGATTGTTTGGATTTCTTCAGTGTCTGTAGTTATGTCCCACTTTTCATTTCTGATTTTGCTGATTTGGATAGTTTCTCTCTGCATTTTAGTTATTTTGGCTAACAGTTTGTGTATCTTGTTAATTTTCTCAAAGAACCAGCTTTTTGTTTCATTGATTCTTTGAATTGTTTTATTTGTTTCTAATTGATTGATTTAAGCCCTAATTTTGATTACTTCCAGCCGTCTGCTCCTTTTGGGTGTATCTACTTCTTTTTTTCCTAGGGCTTTCAGTTAGGCCATTAACTTGCTTGTATGAGATGTTACAAATTTCTTCTTGAAGGCACTTAGTGCTATGAATTTTCCTCTGAGCACTGCTTTCATTGTGTCCCATAAATTAGGGTATGCTACAGAGGAGGACTTTTCAGCCAGTCCTGAAGATACCTGATAAACCAGGGTCAGATGAAAGGGAAGGAGGTCCTCCCCTATCAGTGGACTTGGAAAGGGGCAGGGAGGAGATGAGGTAGGGAGGGTTGGATTGGGAGGGAATAAGGGAGTGGGATACAGCTGGGATACAAAGTTAATAAACTGTTACTAATATTAAAAAATAAAATTAATTTCTTTAGATGTACAGATTTATTAGGTTTATCCTATGTTATATGTCTATATGAGTGAGTATATACAGTGTGTGTCTTTCTACTTCTGGGACGGCTCAGGATGATCCTTTCCAGTTCCCACCATTTACCTGCAAATTTCATGATTTCCTTGTTTTTCATTGCTGAGTAATATTTCATTGTGTAAGTTTCTGTAAAGCAAAGGAAACCATCATCAAAACAAAATGACTGCCTCCCGATTGGGAAAGAATCTTCACCAACCCTTCATCTGACAGAGGGCTAATATCCAGTATATATAGAACTAAAACTAAAAATGGTAAAAAGCAACAAACGAAATAATCCAATTAAAAAATGGGAAACAGAGCCAAACAGAGAATTCTAGACAGAAGAACATCAAATGGCAGAGAAACACCCAAAGAAATGCTCAATGCCATAAGCCATCAGGGAAATGCAAATCAAAACAACCCTCAGACTTCACCCCACACCCATCAGAACGGAAGAGTCTGACTACAATGCTCAATCTTCATCCTGAAAGGCAAAGAGGTTGGACATCAGAAGAAGAAAACAGGAAAACAGAAACCTGCCACAGAGAGCCTCTGAAAGGCTCTGCCCTTCTGACTATCAAAGCAGATGCTGAGACTTATAGCCAACTGTTGGGCAGAGTGCATGGAATCTTATGAAAGAAGTGGGAAAAAGTAAGATCTGGAGAGGACAGGAACTCGACAAGAAGAGCAACAGAACCACAAAATTTGAACACAGGGGTCTTCCTAGAGACTCATACTCCAACCAAGTACCATGCATGGAGATAACCTAAAACCCGTGCACAGATGTAGCCCATGGCAATTCAGTGTCCAAGTGTGTTCCATAGTAATGGGAAAAGGGACTGCCTCTGAGATAAAATGATTGGTCTGCTCTTTGATTACCTCCCCCTGAGGCAGGAGCAGCCTGACCAGGCCACAGAAGATGACAATGCAGCCACTCCTGATGAGATCTGATAGACTAAGATCAGAAACAAGGAGAGGAGGACCTCCACCATCACTGGACTTGGGGAGGGGTATGCATGAAGAAGGGGAAGAGAAGGTGGGATTAGGAGGGGAGGAGGGAAGGGTTTATGTGGGGATACAAAGTGAATAAAGTGTAATTAATAAAAGTAACCAAACAAACAAAAAATAAAAAATAAAAAATAAAATTAAATAAAAAATTTAAAAATTAGGGTATGTTGTACCTTCATTTTCATTGAATTCTAGGAAGTCTTTAATTTCTTTCTTTATTTCTTCCTTAACCCAGCTGTCATTGAGTAGCAAGTTGTTCCATTTCCATGGGTGTGTAGGCTTTATGTTATTTCTATAGTTTTGAGGTCCAGCTTTAGTCCATGGTGGTCAGGTGGAATAGAGGGGATTATTTCAATTTTCTTGTATCTGTTGAGGCTTGCTTTGTGACCAACTATATGGTCTATTTTAGAGAAGTTTCTATGAGGTGCTGAAAAGAAGGTGTACTCTTTTGAGTTTGGGTGAAAAGTTCTATAGACAACTATTAGGTCCATTTGAATTAGGGCCTCTGTAAGTGCCTTTATTTCCCTATTTGGCTTCTGTCTAGATGATCTGTCCTTTGGTGAGAGTGGGGTGTTAAAGTCTCCCACTATGAAGGTTTTGAGATCCATGTGTGATTTAAGTTTTAAAAACATTTCCTTTACAAATGTAGGCGCTCTTTCCTTTGGGGCATAGATGTTCAGAATTGTGATGTCCTCTTGGTGGATTTTCCCTTTGATGAGAATGTAATGTCCCTCCTCATCTTTTTTGATTAATTTTGGTTGAAAGTCTATTTTATTAGATATTAGGATACCTACCCCAGCTTGTTTTCTGCATCCATTTGCTTGAAAAGCATTTTTCCAGCCCTTTCCTCTGAGGTAGTGTTTATCTTTGTTGCATAGGTGTGTTTCTTGGATGCAGCAGAATGTTGGATCCTATTTCCACACCCATTCTGTTAGTCTGTGTCTTTTTATTAGAGAGTTGAGTCCATTGATGTTGATAGATAATAGTGACTAATGAACGTTATTTCCTTTTATTGTGGAGTTAGTGGTCTTACTGTGATTCATTGCTTGTTTCCTTTATTTTACTTTATTTTATTTTTTTAAATTATACTTTATTTACTTTGTATCCCCCCTCTACTTCCCTCCCTCCTCCCCTCCCAATTCCTCCCTTCCTTCCTCTTCTCCACACACTCCCCTCCCCAAGTCCACTGGTAGGGGAGGGTTTCTTTTTCTTCCTTCTGATCCTAGTCTGTTAGGTCTCATCAGGAGTGGCTGCATTGTCTTCCTCTGTGGCCTGGTAAGGCTGCTCTGATCAAAGAGCAGGCCAAACAGTTCATGTCCCTGTTCCCATTACTATGGAACCCACTTGGACACTGAACTGCCATGGGCTACATCTGTGCAGGGGTTCTAGGTTATCTCCATGCATGGTACTTGGTTGGAGTATGAGTCTCAGGAAAGACCCCTGTGCTCAAATTTTTTGGTTCTGTTGCTCTCCTCAAATGCAATCCCCATCAAATCACCAACACAATTCTTTACAGACCTGGAAAGAAAAATTCTCAACTTTATATGGAATAAGAAACCCAGAATTGCTAAACCAATCCTCTACAATAAAAGATCTTCTGGAGGTATCTCCATCCCTGATCTCAAGCTGTATTATAGAGCAACAGTAATAAAAACTGCATGGTACTGGCATAGAAACAGATTGATGGATCAATGGAACCGAATAGAAGACCCAGAAATAAACCACACACTTATGGACACCTGATCTTCGACAAAGATGCTTGTTTCCTTTTAATTTTTGTAGGGACATTATCTGTATCCTATGTTTTCTTGGGTATAGTTGTTTTCGTTGGACTGCAGTTTTCCTTCTTGTATCTTCTGTAGGGCTGCTTGCTGTGTAAAAATTGCTTAAATTTAGTTTTGTCATGGAATATTTTGTTTTCTCCATCTATGTTGATTGAAAGCTTTGCTGGCTATAGTAGTTTGGGTTGGCATCTGTGATCCCTTAAAGTCTGCATGATCTCTGCTCAGGCCCTTCTGGCTTTCATAGTTTCTGATGAGAAGTCTGGTGTGTTTCTGATAGGTCTACCTTTATACGTTACTTGGCCTTTTTCCCTTGCTGCTTTTAATATCTTTTCTTGTTCTGTATATTTAGTGTTTCGACAATGATGTGATGTGAGGATTTTCTTTTCTGGTCTGATCTGTTTGGTGTTCTGTAGGCGTCTTGTATGTTTATGGACATCTCTTTCTTAATGTTGGGGGAATTTTCTTCTATGATTTTCTTGAAGATATTTTCTGGACCTAGGACACTGGAATCTTCTTTTTCATCAATTCCTATTATTCTTAGATTTCACCTTTTCGTAGCGTCTTTGATTTCTCGGATGTTTTGTGTTTGGGATTTTTCCAATTTTACTTTTTCTTTGAGAGAAGTATCAATTTCTGCATGCGTATCTTCAGTGCCAGAGATTCTCTCTTCCATTTCTTGTATTCTGTTGGTGATACTTACTTTTGTGGTTCTTGATCTTTTCTCTAAGTTCTCCAACACCAGGGTTTTCTCTGTTTTCTTTATTGATTCTAATTCTATTTTTATGTCTTGCACCATTTCCTTTATCTGTTTGAATGTGACTTCCTGTCTCTCTATGATGGCCTGTATTTTTTTGTTCATGTCTTCTCTATATGCCACTAATTTTACCTCTGCTTTTGTCTCTATTTGTTTGCCTGTATTTGCCTGTGTTTCTTTGAGAGCTTTGTTCAGTTCCTCTTTCTTTGCCTGCACCTGGGAGGTCAGCTCTTTGAGAGATTTGTTTGTTTCCTCTTTAACTGTCTGGATTTGCTTGGCTATTTCTCCGAGAGATTAGTTTGTTTCTTTATGTGACTCTAATAACTGGATAAGCATATCTTTAAGGTCATTTTCCTGTGTTTTGATGAAATGGAGTATCCATTGATTTGGGAAGTTGCTGGTGAAGCCATGATTTCCTGATTTTTGTTGGGTGTATTCTTTCGCCTACCTCTGGCCTTTTGCTTAATAACCGTAACCTTCACTGTTTGTTCTTGGGTTCTGCAGTTCATATTGGTACTGTCTTTCTCTGGGTTCTGGAGAATTCTTCAGGGAGATGAGAGAGGTCCAATGATTTCAGCATGTGCTTTGGTGCTTCAGCTGTACCTGTGGCAGGAAAGTCTACTGGTGCAGAAGGACAAATGCAGACGAGCATGGACATGTGTGTGTGTGCAGAAGTTTGCCTTGAAGGACAAGGTGCTAGAGAATGTAGAGGTCTTCAGTGTGAGGGAGGGGTGCCTTGCAGTCACCAAAGGGGTCACCGGCTCTGAAGTTATCACAAGCGCTGGTGATGATCACCTGTGCAAATTCCCTGGGTATGTCAGTGGCCTACAGGCTACTGGTAATCATCTCTAACTGAGCTCCAGGAGTTATTTGCCTAAACTCCACTGGTAGCTCCACAAAGCCAGGTCTTCCTTGTTCCAAGAAACCCTCTGTTTCTCACAGTGGATGTGTGGGTGGGAGATTGCTGATGTCTAGCTGCTAGCTTAGAAGCACCCTGGATCTGGGGCTCTGCAGGCACTTGGGGTGCACTCACTCTCTAGCAGTTCAAATTGAAATGCACAGAGGTTCTTTCTCCTTCTCTACTGTCAGGTTTGGACCTGCTGAGCCAAATGTGCGCTCAGACAGCTCAGTGGTGTTGCAGCCGCTGTACCCGGGAAATCAGTTGCGGCTGCAGAACTAGGGTGCCAAGGTGCCTGCCAGGAAGTCTTGTGTAGCCACAACTGTGGCTTGGCACTTGGTGCCCCTCGGGGGTTTTGCAGGACTGCTGGCCTTTGGTGGGTGCACAGCCACTGAGGAACTGAGCGGCTTGTACAGTCAGGTTCTGTGGAGTTGGTGAGGCTGGCCGCTCACGGGCATGGGACCCAGGCAGGATTGTACTGTGGATCTCGGGCTCGGGACTTGGGTGATGCTGGCTGCTGAGGCTGAGGTGCTAGTGTTCCCTCCTCTGCTCTCTCAGTTCTCAGGCAGCAAGTTCTGTGCCACTGGCGCTGTGACTTGGCTCCTCCAAGGGGAGGGAGGCCTAAAGAAGGAAAGTGCTCCTCTCCATTCCCAGAGAAGTCTGAATCTGGCCTGAATCAAAAAGTTCTCTGTTCCTGTGGTGTCCCCCCTCCAACAGGGGGCCACAATGTTGATTTTCTGATTTCAGTTGCTCCTCCACTCACCAATTTCAGAGTTTCAAATCCTCTGACTTTCAGAAACAGTGGGCGCTGATCGCCGCCATCTTGGATCCTAAACACACACTTGGGTATATTTTCTTTAGGATCCAGTTTGTCATCTCTTAAGCACCTGTATCACTGAATTTAATCTACACTTTCCACAGAGTCACTCACACAAGGACAAAAGAATACCATACTGTGTACATCCCGCCTACTGACTGTACTTTACCAAAATAGAAGCATATTTGGGAAAGGTCCCCGTTTACGGCGGATGGGAACCTGGGCAGCACAAAGTTCACTGACTAGCCTTAAATAGCTTAAAGCAGTTGAATAATTGCAGGGAATGTGGCCCCTGGTAGGCTGGTAGGCAGCTTTCAGGTCACCCAGCCCTGTTGGTGTCAGCCATGGACAAATTCCACAAAGTTCTTCAGAACATCTGGAGGCCAGTGTTAAGACAGTGAATTAAGTGTTGCACACGGTCTATCTAAAAGCAGCAGTCTCTGCGTCAGGCCACCAGGCAGCACTGGTGTGCCTGAGCTGTGGCCCAGGTGTGTCTCAGCGGCAATGATGGGAATGTCTGAACAGTCCTTCTCTCAAGGAGCCTGTGATACTGAAAGTCACGTGTCATACCTGCTCATACTTGATTGACTAAAGTAAACCATGTGCCAAAGAGATGGACGAGGTGACCTCCAGCCTCGCCCCCACCCCCATTACAAGGAGCTGTTTCCAGAGGAGAGTCAACCTTTTTTGGAAGTGTGGCCAATGGTAAGTTTCTCATGCTCTGGTGCACAGAAGGGTGCCAGTAAACTGAACTTAGTGGGCTCTCAGAAGGAAAGAAAGACAGACAGACAGAAGATTGGGAGAAGGCAATGTTGGGGAAGGGTAGAGGGGAATTGAAGAAACTGGGATGTGAATGTGATCATATTTCACTGTATGTATATATAAAATTCTCAAGAATAAATTTAAAAATTAAATAAAATTAGAATTAAAAAGTCATGTGCCCAACCTTCTGCTCAATGGGAGTGTCTTTCAGAGTAGAAAAGCAAGTTGTCTTCCTTCCCCAGACCTCACAGCATCTATCTATCTATCTATCTATCTATCTATCTATCTATCTATCTATCTATCTATATCTGTAGGTATGTATATATATATATATATATATATACACACACATATATGTTTAATCACTATCAGCAGCCCTCTCATATACTGGGGAAAGCCCCACTCCTTTCTATGGAACAAAAAAAAAAAAAGCTGATTCATTGAGCTGAAGCTTGTCTTTGTGACTTGCTTTGTCCAATAAGATGTGAGCAGGAGTAACATGGGACATTTTCAAGCAGAAGCCTTTCCAGTCCTTACCTGAAAGCACCATTCACTTCCAGAGAAGGGAAGCTGAGCAATGCAGACTGGCAAGTGGGGTGCCACCACAGTGGAATACCAACATGTCCCTGGGCTTGAGGGCTGAGTGGCAGGTGGACAGAAGTTCTTTATTCTGCAGTGGTAAGGCATCTGCCAAAACTATCACCTGTGATAACAGTGAGAGTAGAAAGTGTAACCAATGAGCTCAGGGCTCCCAAAAGGACATGGGAAAGCTGAATGTGGTAGCATTGGTTATTTGCTAATGGCTGTGTTTGACAGGCACAGTAAGAGAGGACAAACTTATAGAAGAGAAGGCCATTTTACAAGCAGAATCGAGAGTTCAGAGAAACCCTAAGTTACACCATCTGCAGGTTTAGAAAGTAGAACTGCTTTCACCTCCTGTTGGTAAAAGATAAAGGGAAGAGAGCATTGGGCCACAAAAGCCCACAACCTTAGGACCAGAAACTATGTGTCCTGCATGTCCTCTCAGCCCTTTGTTAAAACCTTGATTGGGCAGAAATGTGTAGAAGAGGCCCTGCATTGTAACTGGGGCTTTACCCATTTTCAAAAAGGCAAAAGTAATGGCAGCTGCAGTTAAAAATTCTGTACATGGGACTCAAGTACATTTAAAAACTCAAAGCAAACCTACTTTCCAAAACCCTGTGCCAAATACCAAAACTTAGCTGCTATAGCATCGCGGGCTTACTCTTCTGCCATGCTCAAGAGACTTTCCACCCTAAATCACACCGGTCCAAACCAAGGTGGCTCTCGGGGTCTAAGTACACTAGCTGAGGTTCTGCCAATCTCCTCGACTGCTGGCAGATTTCACACACCTACATTTTTAGGGCTGAGGTCCTCAGCTCCAGAGCCCCAGCATCACTTCCTGACCTGTGACCTCTCTACAGACTGACTAATGACCTCTCTACAGACTGACCAATCACAAAGTACCTCTACCGCTGAGTCTGTCTGATCCTGTCAGCCCTGATCGCTAGACTCTTTGAAAGGGCTCACCTGATAGGGGCATGCCTTGCTACTCAAGGAAACGCCTCTTTCCTTTAACTTCAAGTCAACTGCTTAGACACCTTAATTACCTCTGCGAAAACTCACCTTCCTTTTCCAGATAAGCTAGGCATGGAATTTCCATTGCTGGGAATTCCACCTGTGTACAAAAGAAGGGCTTAGACTGGCATGTCCAAGGCAGACAGGGAGCTGGAGAAACTTAAGAACATAGAAGGTTCATGTGGTTCTCCCTCCAAAGAGTGAAACTAAGAGTGGGGAGAGGGAGAATAAGAGCCCTTTCTGTGCATTTGGTTTCTGAAATCTTATACAAACACTATCATGATAAATGCGGACTTCATGTCAATCAACAAGAAAAAGTATTAAGCAGGAAGATGGAGATATATTCAATGTAAATAATCCAGAATAAGTCCTCTCTTGTAAAATGGATGCTTCCTGAGGTAAGTTAAAAGTCTCAATTACTGATGCATATTATCATAAACAGCAAAATATTTTTTATTCAGTCAAAGGGGAAGAGCCTACATCATAAAATATTCATTTTATATTTAAAATACTTAAGAAGGAATTTAAAATAAAACAGTTTGAACCACAGACTTGACAATGTCACAACATAGTAAGTGATTTAGAATATTTTTATGAGAAATTATAAAGTTGGCAATATAATCAAGCAGTAATATTTTTTGAGTTTTTTTGTTTTTTTGTTTTTGTTTTTTTGCCACCACCAGAAATTGAACTCAAGATCCCATAAGGCTAATTATGTGCTACTATGGAGCCCCAATCACCAGTTAAATCTATGTACAAGGATTTGCTGCAGGAAAAAGCAAACAGAAAGCAAGTGATACAGTCAGCTCCTTAAATAGAGTGAGAACACTGCCAACATGGCTCCTTGAGTAACAGCACTGCATGGTCTTCAGATGACCGTGGTCTGATCCCCAGCACCCACATGAGACCCCAGTCCCAGAGTACCCAACATCCATTTCTGGCCTACAAAGATACCTGACATGCATATGATGCGCAAACATATGTGTAAAATGCCCATACACGTGATTATTTTTTTAAGTAAACAGAAAAATAACATTTTTCTCATTTGGAAAAAATATGCTGAGAAAAATCATTGTTAGGAAAAATAAATAAAGAAGGAATGAAGTCTGCAGAGTGGAGAAACCACCCACCTCCCAGGTACCTGTGAAGGTCTTACATCAGAGGGCAAAGGTGAACTAGGGCTGCAGAAGAAATTAAATTTGTTAGTTAGTCTAAACATAACAGATTAATGAACGTGAATTTATTTTTGTGCCCCAATGTCATCTTAAGGAGCCCAAATGTGGGAAAGGGGACAGAAGAGGAAAATTAAAGGGAGATGTGGCTGCTGAAGAGAAGGCTGAGCAGAGTGATGACCTACCTACACTGCTGGCTTTAAAGATGGAGGAAGTGGTCCTGAGTCAGGGCAGCTGCGTGGTCTCTAGGTGCTGAAAATGCAGAAACATGTTCTCCCTGGGGAAACTGTGGAGAGAACATGGCTCACTAGACTCCTCCTTCAACTCCTCCGACTCCAACTCCGACTTCTCTACCACCACCAGCACCTTCTGTAAGACTTTTCTTCCTCTCCTTCTTCTGTTTTGTTTGTTACTACTGCTTGATATTACAGATTAAACCGTCTTAGTAAATCTCACATGTTGGGCAAGTCCTCTGCTCCTAAGATACGTAGAGCCCCCTTTCATTTTGAGACAGCTACACTGGTCAAAGTGACTTTGTTTTTTTTTATTGTTTATTATTATTAGTTACATTTTTATTAACTCTGTATCCCAGCTGTATCCCACTCCCTTATTCCCTCCCAATCCCACCCTCCCTCCCTCAGCTCCAAAGTGACTTTGACATGTTACCCTCTTGCCTCAGCCTCCCAGAGAGCTGGGATTACAGACCAGAACCACCATGCCCACGCCTGCTGAACTTACAGTTTACAGAACTACAGGATTCTTAGTCTGTGCTCTGCAACCAAGAGTGTGAGGGTTAAACGAAACATTTTTATATGCAAGGGCAAAGGATAGATCTTACACCCGTCCATTTGGGCAACTGGTCCTGAAAATGAAAATGGAAATAAGGTTGCATTCGGTTTATCTTTCATAGTATAAATGACAGAAGAAAATACAGAAGAAACTATAGGGGGTGAGCTACGACCCACAAAATTGAAATCCGGATAAACTAAAGTCAGAAGGGATGAGGAGGCAATGCCAGGTCCACAGAGAAAGCACAAAGATCCCTAACATCTTCTCAAATGCTAATATGAAATATAGGGGATAGTCTAATCATGCAAGAAATAGATACTAGGACTGGAGAGATGGCTCAGAGGTTAAGAGCAGTGGCTGCTCTTCCAAATGTCCTGATTTCAAATCCCAGCAAGCACATGGAGGCTCACAACCATCTAAGATGAGATCTGGTGCCCTCTTCTGGCGAACAGGTGTACATGCAGACAGAATCCTGTATAAATAGTAAATGAATAAATCTTAAAAAAAATGAAATAGATAATGTGAGTGCTTGTTCAGTAAATACTGTTTGACAACCTTTTCTAAAAACAACACAGGGGCACAGCTGCAAAGAACCACCTCTCTCTGTGATGATCACATCACTAAAATCTCCACTCTCAGAGGGGTTGTAGTCCTGTAGAGAATACAGGTTTATACACAAGCAAATGAATGCTGCAATTGTCCAAAAGAAGAGAAAGACAGGACACAAGCAGGCAGGGAACTGACCCTGGAGAAGAACCTTTTCCACAGTGGTGTCTTGGAGCAGCTTTCTGAATCTGAACTTGATTTGCTGTGGAGATGAGCCTTGTAAAATGTGGAATAAAACAACATTCCAGGGACGCAGCAAAACATGTGAGCTGAAACCGCTGTAGTGTGTGAATATGGCTAGTGGATGTGGCAGCATTGGCGTGGCTGCCTGACTGTAAGGACATAAAAACAGCTGCATCAGCCCTGCGGGGCCTGAGCTTTGGGACAAGCAGCCAAGAGAACCAGTGAGTACGCTGTGCTGCCTCTTGTGACCTTCAAGTTATGTTGTGTGATGCCATCACAGGTCTATCAGTATTCAAGGGAAAAGAGCTTCACGTCTCTGTGAGAAGAATGCCAAGGTCCCACTAACAAAAATGAGCGTGTGGGACAAAGAGAATGATTGGCCATTTGAAGAGACTATAACCTGCATATACAAACAAAATAACACTTGAGACCCAAAATCAACAGTCAGCAAAATCACAACCAAACTGCAGTAGAAAAGAAAGCATACAGGCAGTATCATTGAAATAAACTGTACACGGGTACATTAATTATCGGACAAGATTTTACACTGGCAAAGGGGTAGCTTCCAGATGAAACTTTACTTACTGCATGTAGTAAGCCATGGAAGAACTTTCACTTAAACAAGCAGCATGGATTTGCTTAGCACAGTGTTCAACGAATGGCAGTTTGGAGTGTGTGCAAATGGCCTCGGGTTCTTATGGACTCCAGGTTTTAATGGACTCAGGGGTCATTCTCCATTTGTGGTCAGCTGCTCCACACCTGGGTAACTACCAGAAAGGCCAACACCAGAATCAGGGTCATCTTACCCTGGCCAGTGCTCATCTACATGAGGACAGTGACTGAGCCCAAGAGCAGTGAGAGAGCAAGCCCCAGAAGCAGGGACCTTTCAGATCAGTCCTTTTCATATTTGCATGAAAGCTTACCTGTCAGGTGGCTTAGCATCAAAATAATCCAAACTAATGCTAAAAGAAACATAAGAAGGTGCCAATAAAAATCACATGCATAGTTTTGTAGCAAATCTCCAATCTTTATATAAATAATAAGCAAGTAAGGAAACAGATTTCCAATGTGTAACAAATAAGGTCAACAAATATTAAATTTACTGTACAGAACATGTAACATCCTTGGAGCAGCTATAAAAAATTTATTCATATTTTACACCATAATAGATTATCTCCCTTCAACCAAATGAAACAGAAGCCATATAGGTCATAGCCTTTACCCAAACACAACAAAAAGGAAAAATTAATAAAATTGTGAATAAGAAAATGCAAACAGGAAATAAAAACATTTTCCTTGATAACATGGAGAAGTTAATATTCGAAGATTCTTTAGAAAATAGAAACAACAACGTAACACATCAGAATTTCGGCAGTGCTTTATAATGGTAGGCATCAAGCTGTCCTGGTAATTGCCATAGTACATATTTAGGCTTATTAGCCACAGTGGCTCTCTGTTCTCCCGTGATGTGCCGCACTAGGTGGAAGCAGCCATCAGCAGAGTGTGAGTAGGGGATCTGCTGTGTTCTGACAAGGCTTCACTTACAGGCACAGAATGGATTTAGCCCATAGCCTTTGTTTCCCACCCTCAATATTAGTTGAATGTTAAGTACGTACTTGGAGAGAAATGTCTAACTTTGAATGTTTTTAGCACTAAACAAAAAGTAGAAATCAATGAAATAAGCAATGGACTCTGGAAGCTAGAAAAACATCAATAATAGCAAAATAGAAAAAGGAGATAAAAACAATGAAGCTAAACACATAACAAAATAGAAAAGTAGTTGCATTGGTAAATAAATCCAATGCTGAAAATAAAAAATAATAAGGTAAGGGAACCAGAAATACTAAGTGAGGAATAGTGAGGGAGAAATACAAATATACATTATTAGGTATCAAAGATAAATTATAATTACAGATGAAGAAAATTCTTCTTTAATCATTAAATATCAAAAATACCATGCATAACTATGTGATCAGTGGTTCATGCTCAATAATATTGCGTGTTGCTTCTCTAGAAATATTAAAAACATTGTGTTAACTAAAAGGGATATATGGAAAAGGGGAAGTCTGACTGATGGAGAGGAATATGGTATCAAGTTCTCTCTGGAGCATCTCCCTTAACCTATCCAACAATCTGTCACCATAGGTCCTGTTATGTATGTTTGTTAACATGAATCCACAGAGTTTGGAAAGGTTTAAAAGATTCCTACAGTCTATTCACTGGGATTGGACACACTCATCCAGGCAGCCTAAAGATGCTGTGGTGGTCTGCACAGGTATGACCCCCAGAGACCCATGTCTTTGAATGCTTGGCCTGTAAGAAGGGGCACTACTAAAAGGTGTGGCCTTGTTGAAGGAAGTTTGTCATAGTAGGGGCAGGCTTTGAGGTCTCCTATGCTCAAGCTATCCCCAGTATGGTACACAGTCTTCTTTTGCTGCCTGCAGATCAAGATGTAGAACTCCCAGCTCCTTCTCCAGCACCATGTCTGCCTGGATTCTGTGATGTTTCTCACCATGATGAGAATGAACCTCTGAAACTGTAAGCCAAGCCCAATGCCCAATTACTTGTTAGCCTTTATAAGAATTGCCTTGGTCATGGTGTCTCTTCACTGCAATGAAACCCAAACTAAGACAGATACTAAGGCCATTTTTGGCTCTGCAGAAGAAACTGAACAGTTTTTCAGTGAGGTGCAAAAATACCCAAATCTAGAAATATATTAGATAATGGCAGGACCTAAGCACACAGCTTACAGTGGGAATGTGCAGGTAATTATTGGAGGATTAAATTCCAAGCATAATTAACCATCCTAACAGGTCAAGGGAGAAAATCAGTCTTTAAAAGGATTCTAAATTTAATCTTTCTGACTTTTAAAAGAATTTAGACAAACAGAAACTAATACTTATTTACATCACAGATGTGTTCTTATCCAACACTCAGCATAATATTTGCTGTTAAAATTCTACAGTAGGATTTCCCAAGTTGTGTTTTATTGAGTATGAGCCTCAAAAGATAGACATTCATGTTCACATCTTTAAAATAATCCTAGATCTTAATAAATACATAATTACTTCACATTGTATGTCATTTTGAAGGTTCAAACTGGACTTTACTGGACTTAATCAAAAATCATAGCAAAAAATAAAAAGAAAGAAATTCAGAAAAATAAGACACAAAAAATTTATATTGTACACAATGTTAAAACGATGTGTCAATGGTAACTGAAAGAATGGTCATAATAAAACACTCCTAAAAGAATGAGTTTACGGAGAAGCCAAGATGGCAGCGCTGAGAGAGCACCGCATCTGAGAAGCAGGACAGCACTCTCCGTGCAGAGACCAGGAGACTGAACTCGGGGCCCTGAAACTACATCGATCATGTTTCCCAGGTGAGGGGAGGCTCCCATGGCGTGGGAATCGGTCGGGTCCACTCACAGGTACCCAGCCAGAACCCGGAAGAGATCCCGGGTAACACAGGCTTTGTGTCTCCAGGCTGGAGCCACAAGCGTGCGTGTCCCAATCACTTTCCCAGGCTGATCCGTGGGCACAAGGGTGCCTGAGACTGGGAGTCCCAGTCTCGGGGGAACCCCACGGGGAAGCAAGGTTGCAGGTCTGATTGCAGGTCACCCAGTCTTTTCCCGGAAAGTCTCTGCCACCATCACAGCTGAACTCCTGCCACCTGCAGAGAGCTGCGCACTCAGCTCAGCAGTACAGACAAGCTGCGCGCCCCAGTACAACAGGAACTGGAAACCCCTGTCCAGAGAGGACCCCACAGGGAAGGAAGAAACTGTGCTGCTGGGGTCACCTAGGGAAAGTCTAGCAGACTGCAGATCGCAAACAAGTGAGTACGGCCAGCCATCACATCTGGGCCCAAACTGGGAGCACAGAGTGATTGGAAACTCAGCTCCCACAGACTAGCAGGGGGCGCACGCTCCACCAGCTCAGAGGCCTGCTTTGCACCAACTACTCCTTACAGACAGAACTGTGTGCCCCAAGTCACCAGAGCAGTACTCACCCGCCACAGATTACCTCTTGGGTTCTGGGGCACAGAGCCCCAACCTCAGACCTACAAAAGACCGGGAACCCTGAGATCAACCCCCAGATACTGCTCCAAGGAGCAACCAGTTATCCCTAACAAAACCAACCAAACCACGGGACACACAGGTTACAGCAGCTGATCACTAAATTTACAGCAAGAAACCCAGAAGGAGGGCAGCTGTCTCCAGGACTTCTCCCGGTGAGAGGAGAGCCCTCTTGACTAATCAGGACCACAGTTACCACCCAGGTCTCTATACCTGAGGTTAGCTGTAGCAACTCCTGAAAAACACCGGACATCCAGGGACTATACCCAAAAAGCTGGGAAGGCTTCCTTGAGGAAAAACCATCTTCCTGCCAAAGGGATTCTCTCCACTACAACAGTCCAGGAACAACCAGAAACTAAATTCAAGCAACTAAGATAGCCCAATGGGTAGAGGACAGCGTAAAAGTTCAACCAACAAAAGCCAGAGCATTATGGCATCTCCAGAACCCAGTTATCCAGTGGCAAATAGCCCTAGACACCCCAGCATAACTGAAATTCAAGGAGATAACCTAACATCTATGCTCAAGAAGATGATAACAGAGGAAACCAATAAAATACAAAAAGAAATAGAAGAAGCTGCAAAAGTGGCCTTTAGAGAGGAAATGCTTAAATCACTGAATGAAATAAAAGAAACAGTGGATTGTTCAAACAAACAGCTGAAGGAATTGAGGGAAAAACATGAAAATACAGTCAGACAGGGGAAGGAAACCAACAAAATAGCTCAAGACATGAAGATAGAATTGGAAAAATAAAAAAAAAAAAACACAAATGGAAGAAATTGTGGAGAGAAAGAACTTAGGGAAGAAAGCAGGAACTACAGAGGTTAGCATAACCAATAGGCTACAAGAAATGGAAGAAAGAATCTCAGGTGTGGAAGATACAATGGAAGAAATAGATGTATCTGTCAAAGAAAATGTTAAATCTAAAAAATTCCTGACACAGACTGTCCAAGAAATTCAAGACAACATAAAAAGACAAAACCTAAGAATAATAGGAATAGAGGAAAAAGAAGATTCCCTGCACCAAGGTCCAGAAAATATTTTCAACAAAATCATTGAAGAAAATTTCCCCAACTTAAAGGAGAGGCCAATAAGAATACAAGAGGCCTATAGAACACCCAATAAATTAGACCAGAAAAGAAAATCCTCCCACCACATAATAATCAAAACCGTAAGTATACAGAACAAAGAAAAAATACTAAAAGCTGCAAGAGAAAAAGGCCAAGTAACATATAATGGCAAACCCATTAGAATCACACCTGACTTTTCAACAGAGACTATGAAAGCCAGAAGGGCCTGGACTGATATCATGCAGACCCTAAGAGAACACAGATGTCAGCCCAGGCTACTATACCCTGCAAAACTCTCAGTCCTCATAGACGGAGAAAACAAGATATTCAATGACAAAAACAAATTTCAACAATACCTACAAACAAATCCAGCATTACAGAAGACACTGGAAGGGAAAATACAACCCAAGAAAGCTAGCTACATTCAAGAAAACACAGGAAATAAATAACCCCACTACAGTAAAATAAAAGGCAATCAAGCACACAACCATATGACCACAGCCAACATCAAATTCAAAGGATCTAACAGCCACTGGTCATTACTCTCTCTCAATATCAATGGACTTAATTCTCCAAAAAAAGACACAGACTAACAGAATGGATGCGTAAACAAAAAACAGCAATCTGTTGTATACAAGAAACACACCTAAGTCACAAAGATAGACATTACCTGAGGGTAAAGGGATGGAAGACGGTTTTTCAAGCAAATGGACATAAGAAGCAAGCAGGAGTAGCCATTCTAATATCTGATAAAATAGTCTTTCAACCAAAATTAATCAAAACAGATGGGGAAGGACACTTCATACACATCAAGAAAAAATTCCACCAAGAAGACATCACAATCCTGAACATCTATGCCCCAAATACAAGGGCACCCACATTTGTGAAAGAAACATTGATAAAACTTAAACCACACATAGATCCCCACACACTAAAAGTGGGAGACTTCAACACCCCACTCTCAACAAAGGACAGGTCAACTAAACAGAAATTAAACAAAGAAACAGTATCTCTAACAGAGGTCATGAATCAAATGGAACAAACAGACATTTACAGAACCTTACACCCAAACACAAAAGAATTTACATTCTTCTCAGCACCTTATGGAACCTTCTCCAAATAGACCACATAGTTGGTCACAAAGCAAGCCTCAACAGATACAAGAAGATTGAAATAATCCCTCGTATCACCATGGAATAAAGCTGGACCTCAGTAACAACAGAAATAGCAAAAAGCCTACACATACATGGAAACTGAACAACTTGCTACTAAAAGACAGCTGGGTCAGGGAAGAAATAAAGAAAGAAATTAAAATCTTGCTAGAACTCAATGAAAATGAAGACACAACATACCCAAACTTGTGGGACACAATGAAAGCAGTGCTAAGAGGAAAGTTCATAGCACTAAGTGCCTTTAAGAAGAAATTTGAGACAGTGCGCTCAAGCAACTTAATGGCTCACTTAAAACCCTAGAAAAAGAAGAAGCAGACACACCAAGAAGGAGCAGACGGCTGGAAATAATCAAACTCAGGGCTGAAATCAATCAATTAGAAACAAATAAAACAATTCAAAGAATCAATGAAACCAAGAGCTGGTTCTTTGAGAAAATCAACAAGATAGACAAACCCTTAGCCAAGCTAACTAAAAGTCAGCGAGACACCATCCAAATCAACAAAATCAGAAATGAAAAGGGGGACATAACTACAGACACTGAGGAAATCCAAGCAATCATTAGGACTTACTTCAAAAGTCTATACGCAACAAAATTTGAAAATTTAAATGAAATGGACAATTTTCTTGATCGATTCCACTTACCAAAGCTAAATCAGGACCAGGTAAATCAATTAAATAATCCTATATCCCCCAAGGAAATAGAAGCAGTCATCGAAAGTCTCCCATCCAAAAAAAGCCCAGGACCTGATGGTTTCAGCGCAGAATTCTACCAGACATTCAAAAAAGAGCTAACTCCAGTTCTCTTCAAACTATTCCACAAAATCGAAGAAGAAGCAACATTACCAAACTCATTCCATGAAGCCACAGTCACCTTGATACCTAAACCTCACAAAGACCCAAGCAAAAAGAGAACTTCAGGCCAATCTCCCTTATGAACATGCGTAAACAAAAAACAGCAATCTGTTGTATACAAGAAACACACCTAAGTCACAACGATAGACATTACCTGAGGGTAAAGGGATGGAAGACGGTTTTTCCAAAATACTCAACAAAATACTCGCAAACCGAATACAAGAACACATCAAAGATATCATCCACCAAGACCAAGGAGGCTTCATCCCATAATGCAGGGGTGGTTCAATATACGGAAATCCATCAATGTGATCCACCATATTAACAAATTGAAAGAAAAAAACCACATGATAATCTCCCTAGATGCTGAAAAGGCATTTGACAAAATCCAATATCCATTCATGTTTAAAGTATTGGAGAGATCAGGGATACAAGGCACATATCTAAACATACTAAAGGTAATATACAGCAAACCTATAGCCAACATCAAACTGAATGGAGAGAAACTTAAAGCAATCCCACTGAAATCAGGGACAAGACAAGGCTGCCCACTCTCTCCATATCTCTTCAACATAGTGCTGGAAGTCCTTGCTAGAGCAATAAGACAATTGAAGGAGATCAAGGGGATACAAATTGGAAAGGAAGAAGTCAAATTCTCACTATTTGCAGATGATATGATAGTATACGTGAGTGACCCCAAAAACTCTACCAGGGAACTCCTACAGCTGATAAACACCTTCAGCAAAGTGGCCGGATACAAAATTAACTCAAAAAAATCAGTAGCCCTCCTGTATACAAAAGACAAAAGGGCTGAGAAAGAAATTAGGGAAACAACACCCTTCACAATAGCCACAAATGACATAAGGTACCTCGGAGTAACCCTAACCAAGGAAGTCAAAGACTTATATGAAAAAAATTTCAAATCTCTGAAGAAAGAATTAGAAGAAGATATGAGAAGATGGAAAGATCTCCCATGCTCAGGGCTTGGCAAGATTAACATAGTAAAAATGGCCATCTTACCAAAAGCAATCTACAGATTCAATACAATGCCCATCAAATTACCAACACAATTCTTTACAGACCTGGAAAGAAAAATTCTCAACTTCATATGGAATAACAAAAAACCCAGAATTGCTAAAACAATCCTCTACAATAAAAGATCTTCCGGAGGTATCTCCATCCCTGATCTTAAGTTGTACTATAGAGCAACAGTTTTAAAAACTGCATGGTACTGGCATAGAAACAGAATGGTGGATCAATGGAACCAAACAGAAGACCCAGAAATGAACCCACACACTTATGGACACCTGATCTTTGACAAAGATGCCAAAACCATACAATGGAAAAAAGATAGCATCTTCAACAAATGGTGCTGATCCAACTGGATGTCTACATGTAGAAAAATGAAAATAGATCCATACTTATCACCCTGCACAAAACTGAAGTCCAAGTGGATCAAAGACCTCAACATAAAACCAGACACATTAAATCGGCTTGAAAAAAAAAAGTGGGGAATACCCTAGAACTCATTGGCACAGGAGAAAACTTCCTGAACAGAACACCAACAGCACAGGATCTAAGAACAACAATGAATAAATGGGACCTCATGAAACTGAAAAGCTTCTGTAAAGCAAAGGACACCGTCATCAAAACAAAGCAACCGCCTACAGATTGGGAAAGAATCTTCACCAACCCTTTATCTGACAGAGGACTCATATCCAGTATATATATAACGAACTAAAGAAGCTGAAAAGCAGCAAACCAAGTAATCCAATTAAAAAATGGGGAACAGAGCTAAACAGAGAATTCTCTGTAGAGGAATACCGAATGGCAGAGAAGCACTTAAAGAAATGCTCAATCTCACTAGCCATTAGGGAAATGCAAATCAAAACAACCCTGAGATTTCACCTTACACCCATGAGAATGGCCAAGATCAAAAACTCAAGTGACAACACATGCTGGAGAGGTTGTGGAGAAAGGGGAACCCTCCTTCATTGCTGGTGGGAATGTAAACTGGTACAACCACTCTGGAAATCAATCTGGCGTTTTCTCAGACAACTAGGAATAGTGCTTCCCCAAGATCCAGCTATACCACTCATAGGCACATATCCAAAAGAGGCTCAAGCACACAAAAAGGACATTTGCTCAACCTTGTTTGTAGCAGCTTTATTTGTAATAGCCAGAAGCTGGAAACAACCCAGATGCCCCTCAACTGAACAATGGATGCAGAAATTGTGGTACATCTACACAATGGAATATTACTCAGCAATGAAAAATAAGGAAATCATGAAATTTGCAGGTAAATGGTGGGATCTGGAAAGGATCATCCTGAGTGAGTTGTCCCAGAAGCAAAAAGACACACATGGTATATACTCACTCATATAGACATACAACATAGGACAAACCCACTAAAACCTGTGCCTCTAAAGAAACTAAGCAAGAGAGAGGACCCTAACTAAAATGTCCAATCCCCATCTGGAAAGGCAAAGAGGATGGACATCAGAAGAAGAAGAAAACAGGAAACAACCTAGGAACCTACCACAGAGGGCCTCTGAAAGCCTCTGCCCTTCAGACTATCAAAGCAGATGCTGACCCTGATGGGCAACTGTTGGGAAGAATGAATGGAATTTTATGTAAGAACTGGGAAATAGTAAGAGCTGGAGAGGACAGGGTCTCCACAAGGAGAGCAACAGAACAAGAAAATTTGAATACAGGGAACTTCCCAGAGACTCATACTCCAACCAAGGACTATTCATAAAGATAACCCAGAACCCCTACACAGATGTAGCCCAGGGCAGTTCAGAGTCCAACTGGGTTTCATAGTAATGTGAAGAGGGACTGCCTCTGACATAATCTGATTGGCCTGCTCTTTGATCACCTCCCTCTGGGGGGGAGCAGCCTTACCAGGCCATAGGAGAGGACAATGCAGCCACTTTTGAGGTGAACTAATGGACTAAGATCAGAAAGGAGAGGAGAAACTCCCTTATCAGTGGACTTGGGGAGTGGCATGCAAGCAGAGGGAGGAGGGAGGGTGGGACTGGGAGGGGAGGAGGGAGGAGCTTATGGGGGGATGCAGAATGAATAAAGTGTAATTGATGAAAAATTTTAAAAAAAAGGGGGGGAAAATAATTTAAGAACCTTAAATGACTTTCAAAAGTGGAGGAAAATATGGAGTTAGTCAATTTACATGGAGCACGTCTCGCCCCTGGGGGCAATAGTCTCCTGAACCTACTCAGACCTCAGACACCACCACTGCTAGTTCTAGAACTGATGCAGGATGTTCCAAGGAGGGGGTTAAGGCTTCTCATAATATTTCCTATAAGCCCACACCTGTTTGTTTATATCCCCCATTTTTATTCATTATTAGCCAGATAGAGCCAAGTAATTGTGGTAATGATACTTGCTTTTTTGCCCAATGCTGGAATGCTAGTGAATTTAGGTATGCCCTGGTTACTCACATGCCTCGCTGGGTGCCTGTGCCCGTTGATGCCCCTCACGCTATGACTCTCTTCAGACAGAAAAGGGATCTTGGAACTACAGCCACCATTGTTACTGTCATCTCATTGGCGGCTGTTGGAGCTACCACCACGGCATTAGCCATGAGTCATACTGTGCAGACTGCTCAGACCCTGAATAATCTTTTAGCCAATGTAGATCATGCCTTAGATGTACAAAAAGGAATTAATGCTCAACTAAAAGGAGGCTTGATGGTGTTCAATCAGAAGATTGACCTCGTGCAGGAACAAATTGATACCCTATGGCAAATCGCTCAACTTGGCTGTCAATGAAAGTATGCTGGACTTTGAGTCACATACAACATGAGAATTTTTCCTGTGCTGCAAATCTGTCTAAACAACTTTCTATCTATATTTTAGGTAATTGGACTGGAGAATTCAATACTACGATGGAGCAGCTGAGAGTGGCCATTGTCACGGTAAATTCTACCAGAGTGGACGCAGGACTAGCCACAGGATTATCATCATGGATTGCTGCAGCCATGAATCATCTGAAGGAATGGGCGGGCATGGGAGTGTTAGCAGGCCTTCTGGTGTTGGTCTCCTTGGTTTGCCTGTGGTATATATGCAAGATTAGAGTCTCACAACAGCGTGATGCAGCCATGATCATTCAGGCCTTTACAGCCATTGAAGCAGGACATTCTCCCCAAGCATGGTTGGATACCATAAAAAGCTAAAATGTTACACTCAGGATGCGAGGCTAAGCACTGCACTCAGGGTCAGCTGCTTTCAACCCAGAGAAGAGCATGTCTGATTGCATGCGGGTTGATGCCCCAGGTCCCGCCTCTGAGAAAAAGGTATCAGACGGGTCTGATGCTCTTTGGGTGGATGACACCTAAATGAACATCAGTACAAAGTCCCAATTTATTTCTAATATCAGAGATCAGACTACTACTCTTGCCTGATGCGTCTAAAACAAAAAGGGGGAACTGTAGAGAGCTGTGAAATGCCGTGCCTTAAAGATGGAGCTGGTTTCTGCCTTCCACCTTCCCAATGGTGAGTGCTCTCTGTCACGAACAACTCCACATTTGGCTAAGGCTGAGGATCTGGCTTGCTTCCATGTATGTGGACCTATCTGCATTGCCCATGAGCACGCTGGGGTTGGCTACCCAGAGGCTATTTAAGCTGTGGGCTGGCTTTCCCCAGGGTCAGAAGATTGATCAAGGTTCCTGAATAAACTGCATTGAAAAAAAAAAAAAAAAGAATGAGTTTACAATTTTAGCACATGATAAGCAGGCCATTTAAACACAAAGAACAAAACTAAGACTATTGAGTAAAAAATATTAATACATGGCCCTCCCCATCAAAGGTTGCAGCACTCTGGAGAGACCCTGTACCTCTCCTGGGCAACACAGTGGAGCTGGCCCTGACGGTGAAGGTGGGGAAGAGCCAGTCCCAAGGGAGGGGGACTGTCCCAGCCCTCACAGGCTGCAGCACTTGGGAGTGTGGCCCTTGCACCTTGACTGGGCAGTG
Source organism: Meriones unguiculatus (assembly GCF_030254825.1). NCBI lineage: Eukaryota > Metazoa > Chordata > Mammalia > Rodentia > Muridae > Meriones > Meriones unguiculatus. The sequence continues at coordinate 99,089,310 of NC_083351.1, forward strand.
CAGTGATGCTGGCTCTCGTGAGTGGGCCTGGAGGGCAGGAGAGCAGGAGAGCTGACCCTGCCTCCTGCCAGTGGCAGCATTGGGTGGCCCTGCTGGTGTGGATAAGGGAGATCCGGTGGCCTAACCACATCAGCTACCATGCAGGCCAAAATTAGGGGCTCTAAACTGCCCCCCCCAAAATCTATATCATCTGTGAATGGTTGGGACACATGAAAGGGCCAGCCCTGCTGACCCAAAGATGCAGGATCTCCATGACACAGGGCACA